>NW_026892578.1:6237500-6837500 GCF_033815535.1 Pezoporus flaviventris
CCAGTGTACCTCAGGAGAGTTTTTGACCTCATACAGTGCTGTGTGGTCGGTTACATGCTAATAAAAGGGAGGAATACTTCTTGCAGGCTTTGTAACTTAGCAGCTGTGAAACATAAAGGTCATCTGATCAAATAGAGCAGCGTGTTTCTTTCACTCCTGCAGTTTTGAAGTCTACACTAAGCCTGTCTGGGTCAGAATAAAAGAAAAAAGTTTGAACCTTCTTTTTCAGGACCATGAGTTTCTAAAGTGGTTGAAAAAATGAGAATCAGTTTCTGCTTTATATGTTTAATGATTTGGACCCACTGTAAAGATATCCTTTTGGATATGGTTTTTATGGGCCCACTGTAAGGTCATCTAGGAACCACAGATTGCAATAATCTAAGAGAAATTAATGTTTTAAATTTGAAGCCTTCAAGTGCTAGCCCTGATAAATACATTTTAATACTTCAAATTTCACTTGTTGTTCTAGCTTATGTGTTACTTTCATCATATCAAGGAACCATAAAGACCAAGCTTTGGTTTTGCCTTGTCAAACAGATGGGAGAAACGTAACACTCAAAAGAGTTTGTGGACGTCAATAGTTTGAGATTATTGATGTCTCGCCTAACAGCAGTTTTGTGTTAGTGCGTTCTTTTTGTTTGTATTTTCTTTCCCTTTAAGAAAGAAACAGTAATTTTTTGGCAGGATGGTTCAGTTTGTTATATTTTCTTGCCAAATTGCTGCTTTTACATTATGGTATAACTTGAAAGTGTGAACAAGATTTACAAATATTTTTTTGTTTACTCTTTCCTTTGACTATCTTTCAGACAGTAAAGCTTTTGGAGCAAGAACAGAATGAAGAAAGGATTTGTCTTCAGCAGCTAGAGGAGAGACGAAGGCTCCAGGAGGCTGAACTGAAACGCGTGGAAGAAGAAAAGGAAAGAGCACTGGGGTTGCAGAGAAAAGAAAAGGAACTGAGGGAAAAACTACTGAACAATCTTCTGAGCAAGAAAATGGATGCAATTAATCAAAGCAAAGAAGAAACTGAAGCATCTCAGTCTGATGTGCTGAAAACCCCTAGTGGTGTTCCACACACTGTGTCTTCCAGCTGCATCACTTCTACCTCAGGACAGGCTGTTACAAGCAAACTGGCTTCCAGCTCTCAAGGTGACATTGCAGCCTCTGAAAATGTAAACGCTCAATGCAAGTACTTGAATGGCAATATTAATGACAAAGTTCATGTCAAAGAAGGTCAGAAATTTCATACCACAAACTCTGAGAGGTGTCCTCAGAAAAGAAGTTCAGGGGTACTTTCATGTCTTCCTGTCAGTAACCAGCAACAAAAGAGCCTCTCTAACTCTGACCAGAATACTTGCAGGAAGGACTTGCGCTGTGAGCAGCGCAAACATAGCACAGAGCCAAGAAGGAGAAAGAGCCGGTCGTGTAGCAGCGTAAACACTGATGAGAGTAAGGGTAAACGCGAGAGGAACAGGCACAGAAGAGATGAGAGTTACCAGAATGAAAAGCACAGGAAAGAAACGAGGTATTATAGACACTCTAGCAGAAGTTACAGTCCTCGACGAAGCCATAGTCCTCGTCGAAGAAGTGTAAGCCCTAGACGTTCACGTTGCAGAAGAACACGCAGTAGGGAACGTAAACGAGACAGACGAGAAAGAAGTCGTAGTCATAGAAGTGTGAGCAGGAGGTGGAGGCACCGGAGATCACTGAGTAAGCAAAGGAGTACTTGAGTGGGTAGTGGAGGCCTTGGCTTCTTGGAGAAGCTGTGGCTGGACAAAAAGGCCAGAAAGTTGTAAACGAGACCTCTTCGGTGTGACTGCTGTAGAAAACACGTTTGTTTCAACCAGTGGTTAATTTCATCTAGTCCCTGAAGTCAAGAAGATAGATGACTGATTTTTTTAACGTTCCTTCATGCTTTGTTGTCTCTTTCTAGGTTTCTACCACAATGTACAGGTATAACCACTTGTGCTTGTGCTCGAGTTCCTACAGTGCTAAAAGCCAACCTGTTTTCTTGGTTTTCAGTTTTCTAAACCTTAATTTTAGTCAATTTAGTTTTTATTATCACCTGCTTTGGCTTGAGAAGTACTGGGTGCCAGTTAGAGGAACTCCAGATGTGACAAGCCTTTTCACACATATTTGATTTAAAATGCTTTCTGCTGCATTCAATTAAATCACTTGTAACAGAGTAGAGTTTTTGCTGATTGAGATGCATAGCAGGACTTTTGCATAGTTCTTAAAACTGACTATAGAGATACACAGGAGATCTTTTTTAAACTGCTGTAATTCCTTCATACGTCTGTAGGGTGCCAAGCTTTGGTGCCCGAATTACTCTGGCATGTAATGCTGTTGGTATAATACTGCTTTCCATGGAAGAGAGGTGCACTGATGTAGGAAGTAAGAAGCAATGTTAAAATGGTTGAAAAATTTTTCTGGTATTTTGTTGACATATTTGGCTTTGTAACTACTTCAGGTGGTGTAGAGCCACTTGAAGCATTTTTTCAGGTACATACAGAGGTAGCCATTGTCTTTGATAAAGGGGCCTTCTTGCTAAATTATTTTTACTTGTGGTGTTGGAAAGTAAGGCTGCAGTGTCTCTTATTAAATCCATTTAAGAATACTTTTGCTTCTAAAATGCAGCTCAGGAATATTAAAAGCTATAACATTACAGTGAAAGAGTCTATTTTGCCTTTTTATGGTAAATTAAAAAGAAACTGTTTCCAGTGAACTGAAGTTGCTGGTTTTGTATGTCAGTGTATTAAAATCTGCTAAAGTGTCATGCGAGAACCCATTTGCTGAAAAAAATCACTCAACACATTTGAATAATGAAGCTTAAACACTCTTCTCAATGGTCCTGTGATGTGCAGCTCTGTCAACTGTTAATTCATCAGTATGTGTACTCTTTATCTTCAGCCTTCAGATGCCGTTTTAATCACAATTATCTGTCAAATCAAAGTGTATCCCTTTCCTGCAGTGCCTGAGGAACACTTTGGGGCTGCAGCTCAGCCAGATCCCTGGCTGTCTGATTTTGCATTACTTTCAGTGAATTCATGTGGGGGCTGTTTCTTTCTAGACCATGCTGCTGAAATCTTGTAGTTACTAGCTGTGGAAAGAATTTTGTCTTCCTGGTAAGTCATGGCTTTAATGATCTCCAATTAATTCTATTACTTACCGAGTTTTTGTGACTTCTCTTGTGAGTTTCACCACTGTCTTGGGGGCCAAGGGCTAGACTGACTTACCTTAATCATCTCAACACCAGAAATTTCTTGAATTCTAAGTAGTTGCTTTCTGTGGAGAGTTCATTTTTCTTCTGTGTCTGTTAAAGTGTTAAAGGCCTATCTGCCTGATGATAAGTTCATCTTCAGCAATGATTTAGCTAAAATCTAGTCTCATGTTGGCTGCAAATATTTCATAAGGTGGGTGGGATGCCTGTTTGTAAATGCATGCAATTCTTCTTAGCCTGCTATTAAAAACTGACATACTGCCCATGGTAGCACCATTTTAAAAAAAGGAAAAGTGTATTCTGTCTGCAGTTACACAAGAAGTTAAACTAATGGCTGTTGGCACCAGTGTCTTTCAGCTCCTGATTAAATTTTTACTAGAATTTCTGCAGTATATTTCTATTTAGATTTCCACTGGGATTGATGGATCGGGTGGGGGTCTTGATGGTGTATTACGTAGGCAACTGGGGAGATGCCGCTTTACGATGCTATGTTCGGGAAGTCATCAAGCTAAGAGTGCAGTGTCATTGCCAAGAGTAGAAGCAGTTAAAGCAGTGGCATTCACCAAAAAATGTTCAAGTTCTATGAGAAGAATCCAATAGATGCTGTTGTTTGATACTGAAAAAAAGACTCTGCTTGTTGGGGCACAGGGAGGGCATCAAGAGCAGGTTTCATATCCCACCCCAAAATGATTAAATTCCATAAGCTCCCCTGACGTTTAGGGCAGTCACTGAAGCCAGAGAAGAGAGTTGTGGGGAAGATCTTCAGCTCTCAAGTTTTGATAATCATTCAGCTTAACACACTATATCCAGCACTGGCTTCATGCAATGTCGTAAAAGTGCAGTAACGTGAAGTAACTCAGGTTTTTATAGTGTTTGTATTATTACTTTTTTTCACAGCAGCCTATGGAAGAAAAGCCTGAAAGTGTTTTGAAGTCACTTGCAAATACTTTCCAAAATGCAGAGGGCATGTAAAACAAGTCCGCTTTCAGTCAGACAGCTGAGCCCTGTAAAAACTTCTTAAATCTCCTAGTAGGTAAAGCTGCCTAATAACTGCTCAGCGCAGTGTTTATCTAGTCTTAGCAGTATTGTTGCTCCAGGTATATAGTTTGTATCAAAGCTCTCCAAGACTTTTTTGGTGCTGAATCCTCTGAAATCATCTATCCTTGCTTTGGGTCTGCTGTGATGGAGTTAACCTTCTTCATAGCTGCTGGTGTGGTGCTGTGTTTTGGACTTGTGACAATGTTGTTAACCCAGCAGTGCTTTTACCTATTGCAGGGCAGTGCTTGTACAGTGTCAAGGCTGCCTCTGTTTTGCATATTGTGCGCAACTTCCCCCTGAATGGGTACTAAGGTTGGGAGGGAACAGAGCTGGGACAGCTGACCCCAGCTGACCAAAGGGATATCCTCTGCAATATAATATCAAGCTCAACAATAAAAATGAGGGCTTTTGTCTTTCCAAGGTTGCTCCAACACGATCTGGGTGTCAGTTTGCTTGTGGTCTTTATTGATGATAGGCTTTGAACTGCAAGGAAACTTGGAAAGACTTGAAACTGTAATCTTTTAATAAGATCACAAATATAAATTATGTCCAATATAGTTTATTCAGGTTTTAATTATGGCTGAGGTATGTGCTTGTACAAAACCCTCGATGATGCAGTAACTTCAAGAATATAATTTTCAATAGAAAACAATTGCTCTTTGTTCTGTATTGATTATCACTCAGTACATTTCTATCAGTTATTTTCTAAAGGGTCTTAGTGTTTGAAATGAAAGAACGTAGGATACCAGCAGGCTTTATAATGTCTTCTAGAAGCTGAAATACCAAAGTTACTGATACTTTTCCCTGCTCTGAAAGAGTGTGATGCTGACTGCTTGAATCTGACCTGCTTGCTGACTTTCAGGAGCTGTCTAAAAGCAGATAAAACTAGTTGGTCTTTTTTCTTACATTTCAATGTATGTCTGAGTGACCTTGAATTCATATGAAAAGATAAGTATTTAATGTCCACCCTTCGCTGGGTTAGCTGCTTTGAAGCAATGTCCTTTTGAAATTAATTTCAAACTTTGGCTAACAAACTTTGGTCTAATTAATGGAGGAGTTCCAATAATCAGTTACTGCTCTTGTTTAATTATTGAATGTGCAGTGCTCAAATCACACTGCAGTTACAGGCTGTAATATTAAGGAAACTGAACAGTAAAGGATTTAGCAACTAATACTAAAGACATATCAAAGTAATAAATACTCCTGAAACACTGAATTTATGTTGGCAGGGTTGAATACTGAGTACAGTCTAACTTAGCTACTATGCTGCCTCTACTTTCATACCTGTAGCTACTAGAAATCCAATCCAATGAGAGTGCCTGCAGACTGGTCAGAGAGGATTATGTACCGGTAGTAACCTGACTCTCTCTGTCTAGGATTGTCATGAGTTGCATGATACTTGGGACCCATTGCGTCAAAGTTACATATCTTACTCCATTTGTCTGGCAATATTCAGTGTTTGTTTTGGTGGCTTTGTTCTGGTGGGTTGTAAGCAGGAATATAGATTTATTCACTATTTGTATCAGAACATCAAGGATCTGAGTGAGCAAGAATGAAAGTCTGTGGTTTTTTTTCTCCATTAGACTACTGTTTGATAAGTTGGAGCTTGGATGTCAGCTTTCATCTTGACTGAATGCATGGCAGCCCCAGGGGCATAGGGTGGAGATGCAGAAAGAAATCTCGAGCCAGTGGGATCCCACCTTGCTCATGAGGATGTGTAGGGTCCAGAAGTGTATTAATCATCTGTTGATACAAGGTAGCATGTGACCTCTTATCATCTGAGGATGAGGACCCTGCTTACCACAAACCACTTGCAGAAAGGTCCGAGCTGCAGTGGGTGGGAAGGTTGTGGGCCAGAGCTCCTGTAAAGTAATTTTGATGATGTATAATTCGTATTGCCAGAACTAATTGATATTAGTAAGGAGTGGTTACCAAAGATGTGGCCATACTCATGTTTTCATCTAATTGACTCTACCTTCGAAGAGTAATGTGTTCAATGACCTAGAATAAGTGCATATGCATGATTAGGTATGCATATAAAAACATTTGATGTTATCTGGAAGGATTGTCTTGAAAGCTGTTAGGGAAAATGGGATATTTTTGCAGTGAGCACAGGGCTATGCCAGGGACTGTGAATCTGTAACTGCAAACCAGTGAGACTTGATTACTGACCACACCAGTGTTAGCTTTAGGGCAGTTCTGAAACATGTATCAGATTGTGTAACAGACTATTACCACTACTCATGTTTGATAGCAGTGGTAGAGATGTTGGTAGAGTCTATATAAGACAACAGTTAAGCCAACTAGTTTGGTAGATGCCTTAAGTCATAAATGGGTGAGCAAACTTGACCACTGATGTCGTCTATTGCTATGCAAGTTAAGGGTGGGGTTTTATTATAATTAAGAGGTAATATATGTATTGCCTGTGTTTTGATCTGGTATTCTGACTTTCAGGTTTGGTTATAATTTGGATACAACACCTATTTCATAGAATAGTTAGGGTTGGAAAGGACCTTAAGATCATCAAGTTCCAACCCCCCTGCCATGGGCAGGGACACCTCACACTAAACCATATTACCCAAGGCCTCATCCAACCTCGTCTTAAACACTGCCAGGGATGGAGCATTCACAACCCTATTCCAGTGCCTCATCACCCTAACAGGAAATAATTTCCTCCTTATATCTAGTCTAAACTTCCTGTTTAAGTTTTAACCTGTTACCCTTTGTCCTGTCACTACAGTCCCTAATGAAGAGTCCCTCCCCAGCATCCCTATAGGCCCCCTTCAGATACTGGAAGGCTGCTGTGAGGTCTCCACACAGCATTCTCTTCTCCAGGATGAACAGCCCCAACTTTCTCAGCCTGTCTTCATATGGGAGGTGCTCCAGTCCCTTGATGGTCCTTGTGGTACTCCTCTGGACTTGTTCCAACAGTTCCATGTCCTTTTTATGTTGAGGACACCAGAACTACACACAGTACTCCAAGTGAGGTCTCACAAGAGCAGAGTACAGGGGCAGGATCACCTCCTTCGACCTGCTGGTCATGCTCCTTTTGAGGCAGCCCAGGATACGGTTGGCTTTCTGGCTGCAAGCACACACTGCTAGCTCATGTTCATTTTCTCATCGACCAGCACCCCCAAGTCTTTCTCCACAGGGCTGCTCTGAATCTCTTCTCTGCCCAGTCTGTAGCTGTGCCTGGGATTGCTCCGACCCAGCTGTAGGACCTTGCACTTGGCATGGTTAAACTTCATGAGGTTGGCATCAGCCTACCTCACAAGCATGTCAAGGTCCCTCTGGATGGCATTTCTTCCCTCCAGGGTATCAACCAAACCACACAGCTTGGTGTCATTGGCAAACCTGCTGAGGGTGCACTCAATCTCACTGTCTATGTCAGCGACAAAGATGTTGAACAAGACCGGTCCCAACACCGATCCCTGAGGGACACCACCTGTTAGTGGTCTCCAGCCGGACATTGAGCCATTGACCACAACTCTTTGTGTGCGGCCATCCAGCCAGTTCTTTATCCACCAAGTGGTCCATCCATCAAATTGATGTTGCTCCGATTTAGAGACAAGGACGTCATGTGGGACAGTGTTGAAGGCTTTACACAAGTCCAGGTAGATGACATCAACTGCTCTACCCCTGTCCATCTGTTCTGTAGCCCCATCATAGAATGCCACTAAATTGGTCAGACAGGATTTCCCCTTAGTGAAGCCATGCTGGCTGTCACCAAGCACCTTGTTGTTTTTCATGTGCCTTAGCGTGCCTTCCAGGAGAATCTGCTCCAAGATTTTGCCAGGCACAGAGGTGAGACTGACTGGTCTGTAATTCCCCGGGTCATCCATTTTCCCCTTCTTGAAAATGGGGGTTATATTTCCCTTTTTCCAGTTGTCAGGAACTTCACCTAACTGCCATGATTTTTCAAATATGATGGACAGTGGCTTAGCAACTTCATTTGCCAGCTCCTTCAGGACCCGCGGATGGATCTCATCTGGTCCCATGGACTTGTGCACATTCAGATTTTTAAGATGGTCTTGAACCAGATCCTCTCCTACAGTGGGCCCAAGGTCTTCATTCTCACAGTCCCTTTGTCTGCCTTCCAAGACTTGTGTGGTGTGGTCAGAGCCTTTGCCACTGAAGAGCGAGACAGAGAAGCCGTTCAGAACCTCAGCCTTCTCCAAATCCTGTGTAGCCAGTTCTCCCAAGAGCTTCCTGAGGGGGCCTCTGTTCTCCCTAGTCTGTTTTTTATTTGCTATGTACCTGTAGAATCCCTCACTGTTATCCTTAATATCCCTAGCCAAGTTTAATTCTAACTGAGCCTTAGCTTTCCTAACCTGGTCCCTAGCTTCCCGGACAACATCCCTGTACTCTTCCCATGCCACCTGTCCTTGCTTCCACTTATTATAAGCCTCTTTTTTCATTTGAATTTTCCTCAGCAGCTCCTTATCCATCCAAGGAGGTCTCCTGACCCTCCTGCTGCACTTCCTTCTAGTTGGGATGCAACACTCCTGAGCTTGTAGCAGGTGATCCTTGAATATCAACCAAGAGTCTTGGGACCCCCTGCCCTCTAGGACTATATCCCATGGAACCTTACTAAGCAGGTTCCTGAAGAGACCAAAGTCTACTCTTTTGAAGTCCAGGGCAGTGAGCTTGCTGCACACTCTTCTCACTGTCCTGAGGCTCTCAAATTCAACCATCTCATGATTGCTGCATCCAAGGCTGCCCTGGAGTGTCACATTTCCAACGAGCCCTTCCCTGTTGGTAAGCATGAGGTCAAGCATGGCACCTTTCCTTGTCGGCTCCTCTATTACTTGCAGAAGGAAGTTGTCTTCTACGCAATCAAGGAGCCTCCTGGATTGCTTGTGCTGGGCTGTACCGTCCTTCCAACAGATATCAGGGTGGTTAAAGTCCCCCATGAGAACAAGGGCCTGTGAGCGTGAGGCTTTTCCTATCTGTCTATAGAGTGCTTCATCCACAGGTTCTCCTTGATCAGGCGGTCTGTAACAGATCCCCACAGTAATGACTCCCATAGCTATATTCCCTTTAACCCTGACCCACAAACTCTCTGTTGACTGCTCACCTGTCCCCAGACAGAGTTCCATACTCTCCAGCCTATCCCTAACATAAAGGGCAACTCCCCCTTCCCTCCTGCCAGGCCTGTCTTTTCTAAAGAGCCTGTAACCTTCCATTCCAACACTCCAGTCATAGGAGCCATCCCACCATGTTTCTGCGATGCCTATTATATCATGCCCCCATAGATGTGCACACATCTCTAATGCCTCTTGTTTGTTCCCCATGCTACGGGCATTTGTATAGAGGCATCTGAGCTGAGCTCCAAATGAAACCGGCTCATTGGCTGGAGGAGCTGGGATATCTCTACATTGCTCTGAGCATTTATTATAGGTGCTGGCAACTGACTGGGTGTGTTGGGATGGAATGATGCCCCCTTCCCTCAAAGCATCTAGTTTAAAGCCTCCTTGACCAGTCTGGCAAGCCTCCTACCAAAACTGCTCTTTTCCTTCTTTATCAGACCAGCTCCACCAGCCCCCATTAGACCTGGCCTACAAACTTGGGTCCTGTGTTCAAGACACCCAAACCCCTATGACACCACCCTTTTAACCATTTATTAACCTGGCTAATCCTCCTATCTTTTTGTACGTCCTCCCCTTCATCCTGGAGAATTGATGAAAAGACTATCTGAGCTCCAGAGCCCCTAAACACCTCCCCCAGGGCTCTGTAGTCCTTCTTTATGTTCCCCAGGCTACTGCTATCTATATCCCTAGCACCCACATGTATCACCAGGAGTGGGTAATAGTCAGTGGGACTTACTAGAGCAGGCAGCCTCTCTGCCACATCCCTGATCCGTGCCCCTGGTAGGCAACACACCTCCCTTGAGACGGGGTCAGGCCGACAGACGAGTGCTTCTGTCCCTTTCAGTGTAGAGTCCCCTACTACCACGACCCGCCGCTTTTTCCTGGCAGCACCAGTAGAGATCTTCTTTCCCAGGGCATCAGGCGGCTGTTTCTGGCTCAAGTGCGTTTCCTCATCAGCCCCCTGCAGGGCAGCAAAGCCGTTCTGGGTGGGGACAACAGATTTAGGAGGAAACCCCTTGCTTTTGATTGTCCTTTTCGTCCTTTTTTTGTTTTTTTTTTTTTGTTTGTTTGTTTGTTTTTGTCACTAATTCCCAGCTTTCCAGGTTAGCAGCCTCCTTCTTTCCTTCATGAGCTACAGGTGAAGCTTGAAGCCCCTGCACAGTTTGGGCCGGGAGCAAGCATTCAGGCTACCTCTCAGCTTCCCTGACATCTCGCAGTCTATTAACAGCATCCCGCAGCTCAGCCCCTGCTGCAGGAGGACCTCCACCAGGGAGCACCGAGTGCAGCCCTGCCCATTGCGCACCCTCCCCTCACCAGACCAGTGCAGGCACTCTCTACACCCCCAGCTCTGCACTGCAGCCTCCCCTCTCATCGGCTCTGTCTGGGTGCCTACGCTGGCCACCGCCGGGGCAGCCAGAGCAGAGCTCCCGGACCGGGCCCTGCTCATAGGACGAGTGCTCACCATCCCGCTCCCCTGCCAGCGCGAACTGCCCCGCCTCGCCGTTTGCCCCTCCTGTTCGCCGCGCTCCCTGGGCCAGGTTTTTATCCACTCAGGGCTGGTGCAGCTGCTCCTGCCTGTGAGTCAGCTGCTCGCTCTCGTCAGCTGAGCTGCCGGCTCCTGGGCAGGTCCTGTCGAGGACTTGAGGCTCCCTCGGTGGCTCTCGCCGCTCTGAGTTGAGGCTCCTGGACGCTGATCTCCCCCCTGCTCCGGTGTTGAAGGCGTCCTCTCTCGAGCTACTCACCTCAGCAATTCAGCTACTCGCCTCAGCAGCTGATTAAGCATATGTTGCATTCTGTTGCTCTGGCATTTCCGCAGCCCAATGAACCTGGTATTGGCAGAATGTATCTTTTGCTGCCTCATAAAAAATTTGCAGAATTGTTGCTAGTGTTTGTACAAAGCAGCAGTCTAGTTGTGGGTGATCCTTCAGAACTGGGTCTGCAGCATGGATTCCTCTAGCGTCTTACATTCCTACATATGTAAGTATTATTACTGTTAAAGGCAAGTGTACCCTTGTTTTTTTTTGTTTGGCTTGATTTTTTTGTTGTTGTTGTTGTGTTTTTGCTTTGTTTTTTTGTTTGTTTGTTTTTTTTTTTTGCTTATAACGGGCTCTTGAGGCTTCTTTGAAGTGGTACGCATCACCATCCTTTCTTCTTCAATCACAGCACAGAAAATAATCTGATCTCTTTCCCCCTCACATGCTGTATCCTCTGAACACATTGCTTCCTGCCTCACAAAAAATCTCACAGATTAGCTCAAACAAATGCTTTGTCATAGTAGTAGGTTATAAACCTTTTGAAGAGTCAAAACTGATCAGAATTGTTTTCTCATTGATATTTAATCTAGTTGTATGTGCACTGTGAACCACCAGAACCACTTTCTCATTTCCTGCGCTGCCTTTCCTTCCTTCCCTGGTGGAATGGAGGAGAGAACCAGAAAAGTAAAAGTGGGAAAACCCATGGGCTGAGATAAAGACAGTTTAACAGATAAAGTGAAAGCTGCACGCAAACAAAGCAAAATAAGGAATTGATTCAGTGCTTCCCATGGGCAGGCCGGTGTCCAGTCATCCTCAGGAAAGCAGGGCTCCATCACGTGTAACAGTTATTTGGGACAACAAATGCTGTCACTCTGAGCATCCTCCCCTTCCTTCTTTCCCCAGCTGTACATGCTGAGCATGATGCCATATATTATGGAATATCCCTTGGGTCAGTTGGGGTCATCTGTCACGGCTGTGCCCCCTCCCAGCTCCTTGTGCACCCTCTGCCTACACGCTGGTGGGGTGAGGAGCAGAGCAGGCTTTGACTCTGTGTAGGCACTGCTGAGCAGTAACAATAATATTCCTGTGATATCAGCACTGTTTCCAGCACAAATCCAAAACATAGCCCTATGCTAGCTTCTATGAAGGAAATTACCCCAGTGGAAACTACCATAGTTGCAAACGGCATAAGACTTTATAAAAATGTTTCAGGTGAGTCACCAGGTAAAGGCTTCAGGGATGCTTGCCCATGCCAAGCTGTGAAAACCCTTGTTTTTGAAACTCTTTGAAGAAATAGATGAGTGTATTATCAGATTAGCAATTGTAAAATGGTCTGTGCAAGTCAGTTGCATGTCCACTGACTGCTTTATGATGCTTGACAGAATACAAGTAATTTCTGACATGAGAGCCTGCCTCAGCTGCTGCCTAGCTTGGTTTTTGCATTTCTCTCTAGAGTTTTGGGCTCTGCCATTCTTAGCTAGTGAGCTTGTCTGTCCTCAGGGAGTGTACGCTTCTTCTCTGCTGGGACTTTCCTCTGACAGAGATCTCAATGAATATTTGGTTGAATTATTTGTTGAGCAATTATTTGCAGGCCAGAAAGTTAAACCAAGAATTACTCTGGATTGCTTGTGATAGATTTTGGATGAAGGCATTCTCAGTCAGTTGTTACGATAAGAAAGACTGAGGAGAAGGGAAGGCTTGCTTCAAGAGTGACCTGGGTATACAGGATTTCCTGCCCACTCCAAATGTTTGTCAGTAATATATGTGATATAAACAAGGAAAAAATAAAATTGGTGTCAAAAATTGACAGAAGGATGTCATGTTAATAGGGTAAGGCATCTGTTGTAAAACATGAGAAGAATTACAAGTTACAAAGAGGAAAAGGAACATTTTGTTTTAGAACTGGATGTTATATTTCAAAGAAAAGTGTGATACTGAATATCTTAGCTTTTTAGGGTTCTTAGAGAAGGGATGGGGCTCAGTGGTGGCACAAACTGTATTATCCTACTACACTTCCAGGAATATTTAGAGGCTTAGCAATGATAGCAAGGCACAGTTGTTTCCATATTAGCATTACTCCTTATCATAGTCACGTCCCTGAGATTTGTTCTTGTTACTTGTAAAGAAGGTTTCATATGTGAAAAAAAGTGTCATCTTCCATTTCTCACTGGCAGACACTTTAATTTTACTAAATCTGCTTTGTTCATAGAGAATTTCTTGGTTTCAGGTGTTATACAAAAATGACATAATTATTTCTTGTACAGTATTTTTCTGTAGTGAGTCATTTAGGCAAAGAAAAATTAATCACCAAAATAGAACCATTAAGGCAAAGTGCAGCTTTAACCTGCACATCGTCTAAGCACTGCGATGATAAGTTTTAGAGAAACCTTAGTGCAAGATTGCTCAAAAAAGCTTGATGAGGTTTTTAGAGAAAGCAAGCCATTGCAATTTTGTCTTCATGAATGCATTTGTAGATTAAAAAGAGCTTAGACTTTAAGCCTCACTAACAATTTACTTGGGAACAGCAACACAGTGTGTGTGGCTTTGCATCAGTCTGATGTGGATTATCTACAACCCTCTTCACCTACATTGCATTACCAGTAGTAATCCCATTAGATGATTACCTCTATGTGTCCTCAACAGACGGATTTAGTCATAATTGAAAGGTACTTCAGGTGGGTTTAATTAACCCTGTGGCCATTTTATTAACAAAGCCTCTTGTACCCAGTAGCTTTGCATTAAGTGAAGTGAATTTATGGCCCCTTAGGACATTCTAATCTACAGTTGTGAACATAAATGCCTGTTATTTAGTCAAAGCTACAAGAATCAAGGGTTGACCATTTTTGTACTTGTGAATCTTTAATGCAGCTGTGCTAAATGTCACTGTAATATCTGATAGCTGATCTATGGCCAAGTCATTTGAGGAAAGTGGTCTGTAAGCTGGTGAGCAGCAGCTCGCTTTGCCAAGAGTTGTTTTGTTTAGCTCAATGGAAGAGAAATGTATTACTTCATTGTGGTGAGCATTTACCTCCAGTGTGCATAATGGACTGGATCTGAGTAGTCATTACCATCCCAGGAATGGGAAATCTTTATGCTTAGGCAAAATTGCACCAGTTTTTTCCTCAGTACTAGGTAGGCAGGATATCAGGGGAAGATGTCCATTATGAATATAACTGTGTTCTTGAAACCTGTTGTTCAGGCCTTTCCTTCAGAGAACCATGTCTTGTTATATGCAAGCTGCACAGCCTCAGTCACTCTGGCAAGAGAGGAGTATTGTGATCTCCAGCCTCTACAGTACAATTTAAACAATATTAGTGTCTAACCTATACTGAACAGTGAAGTCTGGTGCACTAGCAGGACTGTAGCACTATATTTACAGGTGCTGTTGGCCAGGCTGAGGAGGTCTAAGTGTTCCTACAGTCTGGCGTTTGCCCTAACATTTGTGTGTTTGGACCTGGTAACACAGGAGAGCCTGTGGTGTTAGAGCCTGGGGAACCCTTACAGTTTCCAGAGGTGGAAAAGGCTGATAAATTTTGGGAACCTCTTAGCTGACTTTAACAACTAACTCTTAAAGTAAGTTGTTATTTCACTACTGGCTAAAATAAATGCAGGACTGCATTTCTGGCTAAAATGTAAGGATCTGAATGGAAAATACAGTTTCACAGAAGGATTATGCAGTGAAATCTTTCAGTTGATAAAGCTTCACTGCATACACAAAATGGTCAGAAAGAACAAGTGGAAAACATTAGACTGGCCTGTTTCTTCTAAAATGGGGCAGCTTTGAAAGAGAAGCACAGAAGTAACCTGCAGCAGCAGTGTATGAATACAACCCTCCTTCCTAGGAAAGGAAGGGAACACTAAAATGTTGTGTTGGGACAAAACTGTAAAGTGCAGTCTTTAAACATACACCAAGCTAATGTACACAAAATGCTGAGCTGCATGTTGATCACTGTATTGCCCATTAACTTAATCACTGAAGCATGGAGAAAGCTTCCACTGAAAAAAATGCTAGTTTGTAACATTCTGCAACCCATGTTATTACCTAAGTCATGTCTCATTTAATGTTGTTGCTGAAGGGTTGCTAAATGTGTGATATAAAAACCATGAGTCTTTACTTGATGGAGAGCATCTTTTCTCACCCAAGAGTTGCAGTTTCAGCCCAAAAAGGCAAAATGGCAGGCATTTACAAGCCAAAGGAGTGGACAGTGAGGCAGAGAGGTTTCAGGAAAGTAATCCAGAGTTTAAATTTTAAGATGAAAACCCATGAGGTATATTCTGCTTGAAGTTGAAATCCATGTCGCATCTGGCACTTGTCAGTCATGTTATAGTTTGTTCCCAAGGACATTCTGCATGACCCTGCTTAGTTTTTCAGAGAAGGGGAAGAAGAATGTGGCAACCAGCTGAAAAATGCAGAACATTTTGTCATCCCTCAGCACGCTGCTCTGGCAAAACATGGCAAAGCACAAATAGGACACCCCTACTGTGGTGCTGCTATCAGCAAGCATTACTTTGTAAGCCGTTATGTGAGAGACTGGCAAAATATGGAAAAACAAGAGCAGATTTCCTTGTAGACTTCACCTCAGTGATCATCATAGAATAGTTAGGGTTGGAAAAGACCTGAAGATCATCTAGTTCCGCCCCCCCTGCCACGGGCAGGTATGCCTCACACTAGACCAGGTTGCTCAAGGCTGAGTCCAGCTGGCCTTTAACACTGCCAGGGATGGAACATTCACTGCAGCAAAGCACAACAAACTCTTGAAGTTTCTTTTCAGACTGGCTGCTTCTCTACTTGGGGATAGGTGTACCGTACCGCCAGCTCTAAGTACACCTGGACCTGTGCCCATCACAGCAAGTTTCAGTTCCCTTCTGGTTACACCCTTGTGTTTCCTTTATCCATTCTGTGGGCACAGCTTGCAGGGAAGCCCACCCAGGTTTTCCACGCATGGGTGGAAATTATTCCAGGGGCAGACTCTGGTGGGATGCTTTCTTCTCCTTCAGCTCCTTGTGTTGATTCTGATCTCAATCATTTCCTCTTGCCTGCTACGTAGTAGTTATGCCAGTCGTTTTCCTTGAGCAGGTAAGGTCAGAGGCCCTGAGTACATGACCTGGTGCCAGAGGCAGAAAAAGTCTCTCTTTCAGTATGGTGAAGGTAAGTGCTGTGCATATGCTTGGGTGAGGGGTGAGTGGAAATAGGGCTCTGGGAGATGCCAGGTTTGACCAGGAATATGCCATGACTTCTTTGAAAAGAGCTAATATTCCTTCACTCCTATACCCTTGGGAATGTTCACTTTTCACGTAAATAATTTTGTTGCCAAATTTTTGTATTTCTTCTGGGGTGATGCCATTCAGCTGACTGACGTGTGTAAGGATTTCTATTCTTGGGAAGTCTTCCAGCATCAAAAAAGCCACCCTGATAGAGTAGAGCTGCTTCTGAACAAGCCCTGGTTAAGTCTCTGCTTTGGTTGATGAGCTCCTGGTGCACTGCACTGAATTCAGGTTCCTGATGCTGTTCTGCAGTGATTTCTGATTTGCTTGTCACAAGACTTCATATGCTTCTAATGTTACCAGCATGTTAACTGACTGCTGAACTGACAACATAAGCTTTAATCCACACTGATTCTTTAGCCTTGTATTTGATGATGGAAGAGCTAAAGAAACAGATGGACCTGGTAGAAAGACTCACTGAAGCCCAATAACTTAGCTATCTGTTTTGTAACCAATGTGTTTCTTGGAAGTGAGAAGATTAAGTGGATCAACTTGTGTGCTGTCTGCCTAGTAGAAAGAAGCTTATTTAAGAGGGAGAGAGAATCTGTGCTTCAGTCCAGAAAGAAGATGGGTTCTACAGAAGACCTTGACTATCCTCAACACATCTTGCAGTACAGCAGTGGATTTTTAGTCTCAAAGGTAAGAAATAGTCTTGGATAGATGTCTAGCAGTATGCAGACAGAAATATTCAAGGTTCTCACTTTAGGGGCTGAATGTAAGTCTTTGGAATGAAAACTGGCTCATATGAAGGCATCCTCTCTACTCCTCTTAGCAGGAAGGAAATTTGGAAAGAAAAAAGATTTGAAAGTGATCTGACCCCTCAGGAGAGACTTAACATTTATTGAGACCTCTCTGACCTCTGGGGGCTTGGATGAGCTGACCTTCTCTGAATGAGGCTTTAAAAAAACACAGGGTTTTATAGCTGAGGGCTTGCTGTCTGATTGCCTCAGATATAGAAGGTTCCTTTGGTGGTGGGATTTTTTTCCCACTTTTCATTTCCAGAGTTTGAGAAACAGAGAGCTGACATGAACTGCCTTTTTCCTTCTTTATTAGCCATGCAAAGAACAAGATTTTTCAACTACCTTCTCAAAGAATTTCCGTCCTTCTCCCATGGTTTTCTGTATGGAGGCATCATATTATGCAGGCAACTGATCTTGAGAGCTTCTATGTGTTGCCTTTTTTCACATGAAAGATAGACTCTAGTATAATGACTGTTTTTCCAAACAGCATTTGATTAAGGCACAAAGGTAGTACTAATAGTTCCACCTCCCTTATTGTTTACTGACATTTGCCTTTCTGTGGGTGAGCATATGGACATATAATTATAATATCCACTGCAGTGGAGATTTTTTCCTCATAACTATTTAGTTACATTTCCTATTGTCCCTTGCTACACCTCTTGCCAACATGGTAAGGTAAAGAATACTCTTCAGGTTGTGCAAATACTGCTGCATCCTATAGCTCCTGAAAGACAGAGCTGACAGTAAAGAGAGGAAAAATGAATCATGAAAAAACCTCTTGTGCTCTTGGGGCAAAAAGCAAGAAAGTCTTGAGAGTATGTGCTCTGAAACTAAGGAAGAGCCAGGAACATTCACACCCAAACCAGGTCTCTCAATGTGAACCTTTGTGAGCCAAAATCACTGGCTGGCTTTTCCAGAAAAGGAAAAGAAATGGGAAAAAAAGGTGCACTGCAAGCACTTGATGGCATTATCAGTGTTCAGAGAAACTTCAGTTTAACCATTTGTCTTGTTTATATGAAATATGCTTTTTACATGAAAAAATATTATTATGTGTATATTTTCTCCAACAAAGCTTTAGAAATGCAGTAGGCTTTTGTGCTTTCACCTGACACGTCACTCCTACCTTTCCTTTCCCCCAGGTTATGTTCACTGCTTGTGAGCTGGGGGTGTTTGATCTTTTGCTGGAGTCAGGGGAGCCTCTGTCCATGGATGCCATTGCTGCACGCTTGGGTACCAGCACCACAGGGATGGAAAGACTGCTGGATGCCTGTGTGGGGTTGAAGCTCTTGGCAGTAGAGCTGACACAAGAAGGAGGTAATAAAAGCAGAAGAAGGGGAAGAAACTATAAGAGTTAAATCTCTGATGGTTTGGCAAGTGAGGCAAGGTGGGGGGAGGTGATATCTAATCTTAGTACAGTTGGCGGAAGGAGAAGAGGATCACTTGCGAATGTCATATCCTTTTCAACTGAAAGAGAAGAAGCAAATGCCAGCATTATTAAATAAAGGTGTAAAGTAGAGCCTAGGTGAAGCGCTTTATATCCCTAAATGTCTTTGTGGAAGAGCCTCAGGGACCTCGGAGAAGATATTTAGGGTCTCTGCAGAGGTGGTCTCAAGAAAACTCTGAGGTGTGGGCATGATTTTGAACCTTAAAACAAAATGCCAGGGTAGATGGACAATGGCATGATTTAAAAACATGTTTTATTTGTCTTTGTGGTTTTACCAGCATGTGAAGTATTTAGTTAGGTTGCTGATCTGAACTGAGAGGTGATATTAAGTTTGTCCTTGCAGCAGAAATGTTGAGTCCATGGGGTCAGGAGGGATTTCAGACCATCAGACCGCTGGTCAGGACTGGCCAGAGTCTTGCAAGTTGTATCCCCTGCTTTGACTTTTGTTGTCTGTCCCTGTTTTAGGGCTTACAGTAGTTGCTCAATGAGTTTAAGGAGAACAGGATCTATCTTTTACATTCCTTTTGTGTGACAGTCCCATGGGTGAGTGATGCCACTGCAGATGTATTGGAGGAAGCAGGGGGAGATTTCTGCGAGTTCTTTAGGCATTCAGTCTCTCTGTAGAAGGTCCTAACCTAGTGAACTGAGAAGGGAGTAAGTGTAGTTAGCATGCTGTTTTGGGGACTTGCCTCCTGCTTGCTGATCTTGTTGACTGGCAAAGATGCTTGTCTGCAAGGGCTTCTTGTTTAAGTAGGCTTCTGCCTTTGGTGTGCTCTATCAGTAAATAATGATACTCATAAAGAATTCCTCTTGCTGTTCTTGAAAGAACTGTTTGGTGCTAGAGTAAGTATAGGTAAGTATTGCTTACTCAAATTGAATGAGGAAACATACATTTCAGCAGCCCTCAGCCACTGCTCATTGTAGTGGAAAGATTGATTGTAGAAGCAATGTAGTTGTGTCTTTGGTCATGTGGACATCTCTTGGTGACAAATACCATGCTGTGCAGTAGGTTTGGCAAGGTGGTATATACATGTTAATAAACATATTTATTTCACCTATTAGCCCTCTACAGAAACACAGACATTTCCAACATCTACCTTACAAAATCAAGTCCCAAGTCTCAGTATCATATTATGATGTATTACTCCAATACAGTCTACTTGTGCTGGCACTACCTGGCTGATGCTGTGAGGTAAGGAGGAATGTTGTGTGCTGTCTGTTGCAGACTGCTTTGTGGCATCTGTGTGGCTGCTCTGAGTAGTGTGTTTCTGGGGAGGGGCACAATGAAGATGCTGGTTGGTTCCCAGAAATAAAAAACAGCAGATCATTTCAGCTTGTAATCCAGCCTATATGTATGCCGTTTTTTTTCTTGTTTTCCATTTGTGTGTGTTTTTGTTTACCTTTTCTTTCTGTTGGTAGAGGTGACCCAGGAATCAGATTTTATGTGTTTGACCTTGAGGAAAGCATTTGAACATTACGGTGTCTCTTAATACATCACATTAAATGATGGGTAATGATGGCTAAGGTTGTTTCTGCAAAGATGTAAAGGAGTAGTTTAATATGGGGCTGGAGTCTTCTTGTTCAAGTCTGTGCAACAGATGATTAAACATGGTGTGTATCATGGTGATGGTTGCACCAGTCTTGTGCCTTTATCTGAGACATGTTCCCATAAATCATAGAATGGTTTGGTTTGGAAGGGACCTTAAGGATCATCAGTTCCAACCCCCTGCCATGGGCAGGGACACCTTTCACTAGACCAGGTTGCTCAAAGCCTCATCCAGCCTGGCCTTGAATAAAAACAGTCACTTATGTGAAAGGCTGAGAAATACATCAGCTTATTTTTGGGTGGCAAATGAGGATGCCTTTACAGCCATTACAAACAGGCTAGCATATATTCTGTACAAAGTTAAGCACCTTTCACAGTGATGAACTAGCTGAAACTGAAGCCCCAAGGTGTATTTGGGATAAAAGAAGTAGAAATCCACACTCATATGCCTTTTTTGATTGCTATTTTAGAGAAGGAAGAAACCAGTATGAAAGAGCTTTTCACATTTCATCTAAAGACCCTTTTGGAGCAATGTACAGGTAATCAGGATATTTATAGAAATTATTATTATTATTGTAGATAAAATTAATGTTTTTAATTATGGCTCAGGACAATTAAATATGATTATGTGAAAATCCCACTCATCAGAACTCATCACACAGCATTTTCCTTTCTCAACAGTATCCATTACTGGGACATTGTCTAATATTTTGGGTAGAAGTGTATCATTTCTTATTCTGAAAAACATATCACAGGTCTCCTGCATAGAAAGAATAATATTTGAAGGGGGGAAATAAAATCCCTTGGAAGCCTGAGAATTAGCATCATAATATACTGTTGGACTTCACTAGTCTTAATTCCATATTTAAATGCATGAATACATAGCTGTACCCTTCTGCTAGGTAAGTTTATATGGCAAAAGAGTGTATTTTGTGTCAATAAAACCAGACATTAGTGTTTAACTAAGACTACTAATAACATTTCTACAATAGGAATCTCCAAGGATATGGTAAATTACCTGTGCCGCATCTGTTTGCGTTACTAGATCAGAAGAAGAAATGCTGAAATTCATGGCTGGCCAGAACTCGGTATGGAGTGTATGTGGCAGGGATGTACTTGTTGCATTTGATCTTTCCCCTTTCAAGAAGATCTGTGACCTGGGAGGTGAGTGTCATTAGATCTTCTTTAAAAGCCTCTAAACTGTCTTCTGATAGTGTCCTCTCCTGTTCCTCCTCTTCCCTTTGGGCAACATGTGGTGAGCAAATGTATTTTGCCAGCTTCCATGAGGCTGAATGCACTGAATGTGCTATTGTCTGCATCACTTCATGAGAAGTTGCTGAGCAAGTTGGTTTTGTGTCAGCACCGACCTTTTTTTGCTTTCTTCCCAAAGGAGGTGGAGGAGCTTTGGCCCGGGAGTATGTTTCTTTGTACCCAAATTCCACGGTCACAATTTATGACCTGCCAAAAGTCATACAAGTGGCCAAAGAGCAATTTGTTCCACCTGAGGAGCATCGTATCGCTTTCCAGGAAGGTAGGTGTGGACAGTGGTGTAGTGTTGTCACAGCTGTTGCTCCTGAGCCCCTTGTCTCTGCTCAGAGGTACCACACTGGGGGACCAGGTCTCCAGTTGCCCCTTATGTTAGCAGTCCCATATTGCAGCCTCCCTAGCCCAGATCTGCAGTTCATTCCTACCACAGGGCAGTCCCAGTTGTGCATCTGCAGCTACTTTCTATCAGAGACAACTCTGTTATTCAGCAACCTGGAGACTTTTTACTCCTGAACAGCACTATTTCATTTCTTCAGAATGAGAGTATTTTAACACAAAAATAAGAATAAAAAAAAGTCCTGCAGTTCTGAAAAACTATCATACCATGTTACAAATCTTCCTATCACTCCCTTTTCTCCTGCACAGACCTCCTGGCAGATGTGTGGGAGGCCAGGCCTGCTCTGAGCAAGGGGTTTTCCTTCTCTGGGAATGATTTATTACTTTAAAGTCCTAAGAGATGTCAGGCTTTGAATGTAAGTGAGCTAGTCTGCATTTTTCTTGCCCAGTTCATAGTCTTTGTCTTAGCAATGGTCTTTGCACCATCTATGATGAACATGAGTGTAGGGAGATCTAACTTTAAATGTTTACAAAAGTCTTCACAGTGTTGCAATGACAATATTGCTTGAAGCTCAGAGAGTGGAAAGAAGCCTTGAGGAAGGGAGGGAGTATATAAAAGCAAAGATGGAGGATCACAGGAAATGTTATGTGTGACGGTGGTACAAAGAAATGGGAGAAGAAATGTCAAAGTAAGGTGCAGAGAGAAAAATCTGAATGTAATACATGAGGTACTGAAGAAAAGGTGTGATGATGCAGGTAGTGCTAGGAGGTGATTTTTTTCTTAATGATTTATGATGTTTTTCTGTTGTTACTGAAGGTCTTTGAAAATCTGCTTAGAAAAGGGGATTTTTTTTCCTTTTTTCCATGATAGAAACTGAGAGAAACTGTCTCCTCTTCTGAAAGCTTTATGAATCTGAATTGCTGTCACTGGATAAAACTTAGTCTCAAATGCTTTCCTATGCATCAAAGGTTGAAGAAGAGCTGCTGCTTTTAAACATTTTAGACCTTCTTGAGACTGAATGAAAAAAATACGCAATGCCACAGGTGTGAGTGATGGACATGGGAAGTCCAGAGTTTCCAGAAATGGGCAGAACTGAAAATACTTGTTTAACTTAGCCCGCTGTGGTTTAGGGGTTTTGTGTAATACATGTATTCTTGCTTTACAGGAGACTTCTTTAACGATCCAATTCCAGAAGCTGAACTGTATATTTTATCCAAGATATTGCATGATTGGGATGATGACAAATGCAGGCAGCTGGTGGCAAAGGTCTACAAAGCTTGCAAGCCTGGTAGGTGTGAGCTCTTGAAAAGCAGAGAGACTCCGGGCTATCAGTAACAAGAAGCATGCCAGTCTCTATGCTCAATTTGGGTTTCAGTGCAGGGATTTCCTTAGTTTAGTCTTCTGCTTTCCTAAGCTGCCATGTGCAGCTGAGCCAAATAGAGTTTGGGCTTCTAGTTTTAGTCTCCTTCTCTACAGGGACTTCTCTTTCAAGGTATTTAGGTGTAAGGATTGGGGATTTGGGGTATTGTTTAAATAGGTGTAGATGGCAGTAAAAATCCCATTAAGCATCACATTGCACCTTCAGAGATTTAAAAACAGTGCCTACACAGCCAGGTTATCAGCAAAATCAGTAAGCTTCTGCGGATTTCAGCTGTGGGAATAGGAAATTTACATCTCAGCCATAACACCCCCTTCAGACTTGGTGCATGTGTACTTAAGTATCTGAGCAGAGGCATGCTCCAGTGCTTTTGTTTTCATTGTCTTCTGTGATGCTGAAATAAGACTGAATATAGAGGCTGCTTCTCCCTGAAACTAAAGGTTAGGATCTGACCTAGTAACTCAGCTGAAAAATACCTCATCTTCTCAGAGCTCGGTGTGTGTTCTATTTCTCTTTATTCAACTAGGCGGTAGAGTGCTGCTGGTTGAATCACTGCTGAACGAGGATAAAAGTGGGCCTTTAGAAACTCAACTGTATTCGATGAATATGTTGGTCCAGACAGAAGGAAAAGAGCGAACAGCAGCAGAGTACAGCAAGCTCCTCAAAGCAGCTGGCTTTGGAGAGATTCAAGTCAAGAGGACGGGAAAACTTTATGATGCTGTTTTAGGAAGGAAATAATAACACCTCTTTCATATATTTACAAGATAGAGTAAGTCAAGAAATGTGATATTCTCACAGGGGAGTCATCAACTCAGCTTTTATTTGAAGTAGCCAACTTTCTTGTATTTGCTCCTGGTGCATTGTCAGGAGAATCAGTAATGACAGATATTGAACATGAATGGATTACAAGTCTTGCAGCCTGACTAGGGCTTGCCTTTGGGTCTGAAAGGGGGAGAAAGAAGTCAACACCTGTACCACAAGAAATAACCCAGAAAGAAAACGTGCAGTGTGTTGGCTTTAGATCTTTTCATTCTTTCCAATTTCAACAGTGTATCTAACAAAAGCAATGCTGAATTTATAATCAAATAAAATTGATCCCTGTACTGAGCTCTGTTACCTGAATTTTTATTCCTGGGGAATTGATATAGTATTGATATGGAGAAAACTCCAGGAACAAACTTGCCAAGAAAGTTTTCAAGCTGACAAGCAGGTATTCTTTATCGCAGAGCCAGGAGACACGGGGGCTAGCTCCTCCTAATGTGTGTCTCCCCATTGCCACACAAGCCATCCTTTTATAGCCACTGGGCACACATACATATTCATGAGGCTACGTATGGATTACGTAATTTTCCAGAAAGCTCCCCGCATGCGCACAGAATTGTGGTGGTGGTCTCTGAGGGTCGTTTACTTCTTCCAACAATCTTCATCACTTCTGGCAGCCTTTGAAGCATGCGCAGTAGATACTCATACCAGTTTAATTGTTCGTTAGCACCAGAGACATAATAATCCTCCTGTCCTCCTGCTTATCAGTTAGTTTAACTGAAGCCCATCCTGGACACCTGCGGCTCCCAGTTGCTCTTTATCCCTGTGTCCTGTTCTTCCAGACTGTTTTTCTTAAACTATGTCACAACTATAACAACTATAACGATTTATCTTGTGAGAACTCTCAGTATGTTCTCTAGCTGTACTCTATTTTTTTTTTCTCTATGTATCGTGCACCTCAGTAATTTTCCATTGCTACTGTTACAAAGCCATCAAACTTAACATTACTGAAATCTAATTCTAAAGGTTTCTATATTCCATTTTGTGATTTTGTGCCCCCTTGTTTCAGTATAAACAGAGCAAGTGACATCTCCGTATGGTTAGTCTTTTCAGGAGAACTCCTGTCTGAGCCTTGGGCAGTTTGGTGTGAAAAGTGGTTTATTTCCTTTAGATTTTGGTATCAGTTATGAAGAATAATTTTGTAGCTTGACTGGCTGAAGCCCAGTGATGCTCTTTACAGCGCAGGCCCTGAGGTGACACCTAAGAGGGAGAATGATACAGCCAGATCATTGTTATACACAAGGGAGGGCCTTATTGCATGCCTCCTGCAATTTCTTTAAATCGTTTGATCAAGCACAACTGGCCATAATCCACCCAGTTTTCTGGGAAGCGGAATTACAGGTTACTGGAGTGAGAAACATTTGCAGAAAGGCACCAGAAAGACTCTTTGCAGCTGTGGCTTGAATACAAATTGCATTTGTCTATTAAGCTGGATGCTAGAAGGGCCTGAGACAGCCTTCTCAGTACCCATCTGCTAGAGTCTCCTGCTCCTTTGATTGTAGGAGGAGCGTAGGGAGAAAGCAGCCTCAGTAGGGGAAAGCTGTCTTTTTTGTTATATTTTGTGATATCAAAATCAAATCACAAGGCTGCAGTGGCCTTTCTCATCCTTAAAAGCAACGGAGCACAGTTCATGAGCCACTGTTGCAGGTAGCAGATTTATGTTTAAGTAGGATCTCACCCTGTAGGTATTGACAGGATATTGCAGGTATTGACAGGATATTGCAGGAGTTGGGGCAAGTGTTTTTGGAGAGTTCCCTCCCAAGCTGCAGTCATTGTGAAGGTTATGTGGCATGAAGGTGACTTTGCCAGGAGCTGCAGCCTGTGAGTAATGCGTTCTGAATGCTTGCTCGCTTTCCAGACAAAGCGAGGTGTTACATCCTGCAGCAGCCAGGCACCAACACAAATAGTGAAACAAGGCTGACCTGGTCTTTATTTGGAAGGCCCAAAGCAAATGGCTTAGTAGAATAACTAGTTTAAAAAGACAGAATAAGAAAAGGAATATAGGTAGCAAGTAAATTTTGCATCCATTCAGATGCTAGGCACCCATGTTTGTACAGCACTGGATGGAGTCCAGCTGGATTTTTCTCCTCAAATGTGAGGTTTGTGGATGTCTTCCATCTGCATGCCATTGCAGCAAAGCAATTTTGATGATGTACAAGTCATAATGCCCCAATTAATATTGGTAAAAAGTGGTTACCAAAGCCACAGATGCAACTCTCCATCTGTCCATCCGTCTGCCAATGGACCATTATTTTTGGAGTGCAAACTGTTCAACAGCTGTAGACCAGAGGTGAATGCCTGAGTTATTTTGCTAATGAAACATTAGTTATCAGGAAATCACATCCTGAGTGCTGCTGAACCATACCCCTCCAATTTTGTCAAGGGCCTCTGAAGTACAAGAACAGGGTAATACCTGAGGACCCAGGGGTATAAACAGAAATCACATGTCACCAGTCACAGATAAATGCAACTGAAAAAGGTGGGCAGAAACAATTTTACAGCAGAATTTGAAAACATGTAGACTTGTATAGCAGACTCACAGAGCTGCCCATGTTTAATCACATTGCAGAGATGTCTGTAAGGAGAATATATAGCAGCAATGAACCCAAACTACTCAGTATTTGCACTTGTTCAGAACTTGTACAGAATGGATTCCTCCAGTGCTTATATTCTTAGACATATATTGTTTATTATTGTTAAAAGGAAGTGTACCTCTATTTCTTGTACTTGATCTGTTATTGTGCTCCTTAGGCTTTTTTGAATTTATATGCACCATTTTGTCCATAGTAACAGTTAAGAAAATCCATTTGACCTGGTATAGCCTCACATGCCTATGAAAGTCCAGAGGAAACATGGGTTCTACAGAAGGCTTTGACTACTCTCAAGTCATCCTGCAATACAGCAGTGGATTTTTAGTCTCAAAGGTAAAAAGATATAACTCAGTCTTGGATAGATGCAAAGACTAAGATGTTCAAGGGACTTGTTTAATGTCTTTGAGAAGAAAACAGTTAATAATAGAGAATCCTGGTACTATGCTGACTTTAAACTTGAAATACATATGATGGAAGTCTAAAAGGAAAAAAAACCTCAGTGCAGCCATGGCCCTCAGGATGGACCTAACTGTTGAGACCCCTCTGACCTTTGTTATCTTGTATATTTAGGCCTTGTATCTGCGTGAAGTTTCTAAAACACAGGCATTTATAGCTGAGGAATTGCTGTTTGACAGCCTCAAATGTGAAAGGTTCCTTTGGTGATGGGATTTCTTCCTACTTTTCAGTTTTGGAGTTTGAGAAACAGAGGACTGATTTGAACTGCCTTTTCCCCTCCCTGTTAAACCATCCAAAGTACAAGATTTTTCAAAGAAAGATCTCCTTCCCTCCCCAGATTTACCGTGCAGCAGACTGAGTTTGATAACATTTGTCTATTATATCCCTTCAGATGGAAGGGGCTGTGAATACAGAGTGTGTTATAATGACCCTCTTCCAGACAGCACATCTTTAAGGCAGACAGGCAGGAGTTTCAATTTCCTTAATGTTTGCTGATGCTGTTTTCCTATGTGTATGTGCATTTGCATAAAATCCCTCTATTCAATTTCAGTTTTATTTTTCCTCATTTACAATCTACAGCGCTTTCAAAATTAATATTCCTGTCATGGTTTTGAGGAGTAATCTCAACCGTGTTTTTGCTGAAGGTAAAGGAGTTTTGCCTCTCAAGGTTGTGACCAAATCAGTTGCCAACTATAATAAATTAGGAAGAACTATTGATACTCTCGAGAGTGAAGATGCCTTACAAGAGAGAACTTGATAGTCTAGAGCAATGAGCAATCACTAACTATATGAAATCGAACAAGTACAAATGCCAGATTCTACACCTGGGGTGGTGTAATCATGGATGTTCTTCTAGAGTGGGGTACAAGATGCTTATGAAAAGCCCTGCAGAAAGGGATCTGTTGGTTTTGTTTGATGGGAACCTCAATATGAGTCAACAATTTGCCCTTGTAGCCAAAATGCCAAGTGTATCAATGGTGTGTATTAAGCACGGTATACCTAACCTGAAAAGTGATTGTCACACCATACTAAGCATTCATGCAGCTTCACCTCTGGTAATGTGGAAAGTTTTGTGCTCCACAATATGAGAAGAATATAAAAAATAAAGTGTCCAAGTTAAACTAACAGTGAAATGCTGAAAAAAATACCACTGAAATTCATGGCTGGCCAAAACTCAATGGGGTAAGTGTGGTAGAAATGTTCTTGCTGCATTTGACCTGCCCCCTTTCAGGCAGATCTGTGACCTGGGAGTTGAGCATCCGTAGATCTTTAACAAGGCTCTGAACTGTCTTCCTTTACAAGCTCTGAAAAGAAAAATCACTCCTAATTTATATGAGTGATGGAAAGCAAGACATACCTCAGAATCTTGTCAGCAATAAGAGGAGTGTTTTACTGTCTCGGTGGGGTTAAAAAGGGAAATTTGAGAGTGGTGAGACCATTTGAGAGTGGTGAGACCATTAGGAAACTCCGTGTTTTTCTCTACAGTCTCATTTGTGTGAGTGGTGGCATATCCCCTTGTGACCATACAAGGTTTGGTAATTTTCACGCCCTGCTTAATACAATCTTCTGGTGCCAGACTTTTTCCCTCCTCCCTTTCAATCAGTGCCATTAGGTTGAGAAATAATCTGCAGCCTGTCACACAGCTGTCCCAGTGCTGATGAGACTGCCAGGACCCACGGGAGCCACCAGGCTGTCTTGCGGGCTCCCTCGTTGCAGCTGATTTAGTGGCTCTGTTTTTCATTTCTATCTTTCTAACTGTGGAAAGAGGAAGACAGTGGCCATCTGCTATTTCTTTAAATCAGTTGGTGAAGTACAGCTTGCAAAAGCCCAGATGCCTGGTGCAGGAAGCATTTGGAGGAGGTGGTGGGAAATGGGTGTCTGTACAATTGGCTTGAATGCTAGTTGAGGCTGCAGCAACTGGTCTAGTTTCTTAGCAGAGTATATGAAGTATACAACTCGTATAAGTAGGGATTTTTTTCCTTGTCAAGGCATGGTCTCCAAGTCCTGGAAGAAGAAATTACCTTAATTTTGTTGTGCCACACTTCTGAGCGTATGACACTGAGATGTTAACATTCATCAGGCTTTCCTTTAGAGAGGTGGGTATTTCGATGTATTGTTTCAGTTCAAGCTGGAGCTTAATTTGAAGAAAGTTATCCTTTGCCAGTGCTTAGCTCTAATTTTTTAGTAAAGCTGTGAACCCTTATCACTGCACAGGAAAAGCTGGAAAGATTAAGGCTCCAGGAGAAATTGACCCATCTCTCCTGAACTGCTGAAAAGTGCAAAGATAGTTGAATCGCACTATCCAGATATAGGCTATATAGACTATTCCCCAAACCATCTCTCAAAGTGTTGGCCACCATTAAGCTCAGGGTCTTTGGACAGAATAGAAAATGCAGATGCTCTTATTTCAGCCATCACTCAACTCTGGTTGAAGAGTGCATTATCTGATACTGTATTTAGAATGTTATGCCCATATGCAGCTAGAAATAAGGTACAGAGACCAGAAGATACGCCTTACAACATTGCTACAGTGCACATTTTGGGATGATCAAGAGAGATCCAAGTCCTCCAGGAAGTAGTATCATAACAGCAGTCTGTTAATTTTGTGTGACTACAGAGACAAGTATTAGAATGTCTGTCTCTAACTGCACATATTCATCTATATCTATCTATAACAGACACTGCCTCATAAGTTTTACATTGATACATTTCCCTGTTTGTGAAGAAAAGACCATCCTTAACTTTTTTTATCCAAGATCTAGCTTAGAAACATCACGCTTGGTATTTCTGGACACAATGTAATGAGTATATTTAGAACAGGGTATGAAGTAAAGTATGCTTGGTTATGATGGGTTGACCCTCTCCAGCAAGACATAAAGACCTCACAGCAGTCTTTCAGTATCTGAAGGGGACCTATAAGGATGCTGGGGAGGGACTCTTTGTTATGGACTGTAGCGACAGGACAAGGGGGATAGGTTCAAACTAAAACGGGGAAGCTCAGGTTAGATATAAGGAGGAAGTTCTTTACTGTTAGGGTGGTGAGCCATTGGAATGGGCTGCCCAAGGAAGTTGTGAATGCTCCACCCTGGCGGTGTTCAAGGCCAGGTTGGATGGAGCCTTGAGTGACATAGTTTACTGTGAGGTGTCCCTGCCCATGGCAGGGGGCTGGAATCAGATGATCTGAAGGTCCTTTCCAACCTAACTATTCTATGATTCTGTATCTTATTATACATCTAACGTTTCTCATGCTTAAAGCCTGAGTAGCTAACAAAACCATAATATAATTACTCTTGAAATTCTGGAGTTATGCTTCTGCATGTTTAAAATCTAAGAGTGCTAAATAGGACACAAACATATTGTCACCAAATCTGTTGGTGTTTGAAGTAGTAACACAGTGTTAGTCATGTGAGGCAAAAAGTTAAGACTAGCTTATATTTCAGATATATATACTGTATATTATATATGCCTATAAACATGAGGAAAAAAATTAAATACGAGTTATTGCAGAAAAAGTCTTCTGTTGCTGCTTTCTATCCTTGTACGTTTATTTCCGGTTTATACCTTATTAATTGGAGCTGGTTTCTGCTCTGGTGTAGCCGCCATCTCACTTGCCACTAGATGTCACTGTTGCTGCGCTTGTCTGCTGATACGGCATCAGCCACTGTCAAGGAAAAGACCGCTCTACCCGGTCAGCTGAGGTGCCATGGAAATTACAGCTTAGATGTTGGAGGTCCAGGTGAAAATTGTTAAGGAGCGTCTGTGCACAGCTCTCAATAAATGCAAACACGGTTTTGTCACACAGCTCAGTCTGGAGCCATGTACGCAAGGAGCAAACGTTGCATCTTCATGGCCGTGAGGCCACAACAGGAGCCCGTTATTCTTTACCATCTTTAACGCGAAGCAGAGCGCAGGGCCCTTCTTCATAAAAGGTTGTGCCAGCCCAGCAGAGCTCGGCTGTAAAAGCCCTTTTATGGTGCCACAGGAAAACTGACATTGTAGTACATGGGCCTTATGTTTCATTTCTTCTTGTTACTCGGAGAATAACAGCATCCTTGCAAGTGCAGACCCAGATTACACCATGGGGTTACTGCCTCTCTGCCAGTGCTGCCAGGAGGGGAGCAGGCACGGGGACCCTGGGTGCTGGGCCCGTTTCCCTAGTGCCCTACACTGGCCATGGAGAGACCCTAATCACTGCTCTCCCTGGTGCCGATGTGGGTGACCACCTGTCCTGTGTGGGTCACTGTCTGGCCCTGACTACAGTAACCAGTCAGACCCTGATGGTGTCCCATGACATTTGGCTGCAGCCCTTGCTGCCCTCATGGCCCTTGCCTCCGTCTCCCCCATGCAGGACCTGCCTTTGCCTCCTCACTGCAGGGGCTGGCACCCCCCAGTGCCATTCCCAAGTCTTCTGGTAGCCTCTCTGAGGGGCTGCCTTGCCAGGGCCTGCCGCTCTGTCCCCTCCATGGATTCTGATCTCCTTCACCAGCCACCCTGTGACCGCAGCCACCACTCTGGCAGTTTCCTAGGGTCAGCTCAGCCAGCAAGACCTCCAGCCAGGGCCCTGTCATCTACCATAAGTGCATAGCAGTTGTTCCTAGATGGGTTACTGATGCCCAGGGCACTTCAGCAAAGGCATCAAAACAGTGTGCAATGGAGGCTATGGCCCCTGTCCACCATCTGCAGCTGTAACCAGCAGATGTAATGCAATCTGCTTGGATTCACCACAAAGTCCAGGGTGAAGCCAGGAGCAGAATTGACTCCCACCAAGACCTTGCCAGTGCACAAGTCACTAGAGGGACTCCACTAGTACATGTCATTGTCATGGTATAGCCATGATAGCTAACCAGTTTTTCCATGGATATTGTTATGCCAGAGTTACCCTACTGGAGCATCGACCCATTTAGTTTAGAAAGTGGCCCATGTGATACAGCTGTAATCTTTTATGGGTATTTCTTCAACTGTGCGTACCCACATCTACCTGTGATGAGAAGACAGTGCACACCACTTGTTCATGTCTTTGGATTCATGTTCTGCACACATCCATGCTTTGTGTGTTAGCCTTTATCTCCTATGGTTGTTGAGGTCACACTCCTGCATTGAACAGCAGCATGTTAACAGAAACGAACAAGATTTTTTTTTACATTTGGACAATTTCTGGTTTCTTTTAAAGGCAAAAAGCATCATTGGAGGTGGAGACTGTGAAGGAACTATGTTTTTTCCCTGACTGAAACTGATCCCAACTGTGGTGGTTTGACCTTGGCCAGCAGCTAAGCACCACCCAGCTGCTCACTCACTTGCCCTACAGTGGGATAGGGGAGAGAATATGAAGAGTAAAAGTGAGAAAACGCATAAGTTACATAAAGACAGTTTAATAAGATGTGGTAAGAGGAATTAAAAAACAAACAAGTGATGCACATGCAGTCGCTCACTGCCTTCCACATGTAGACCAATTCCCAACCAGTCTCTAAGCAATGACTAGCTCTCCCAAAGCACCCACCCCTCAGTTTTTATTGCTAAGCATCACATTATGTGTCATGTAATATCCCTTTGTTTCTGTGTCAGCTATCCAGCATACCGCCTGGGGGAGCAAAGTGGGAAATGGAAAAGGCCTCAAGGCTGTGCAAACACTGCTCAGAAACAGCTAAAATGCTGGTGTGTTATCAACACTGTTTTAGCCACAAAACAAACATACAGCACCATACAGGCTACTATCGAGGAAATTAATTCACCCCAGACAGACCCAGTGCAGCCACTTAGAAGAAAATTCCACTGATATTCAAGGTCATGGTTTGGTATTGCAAATTGAAGTAAACTTCTGAAAGATCAGTGGTTTGCATGTGAGAAGGAGCTTCTTTACTTTCTTCCATTGCTGACCCATCACCATGGATAGTAGATGAATGCACTTAATGGGAAGTTACAGTTTCATTCTGAATATATGATGTCCATGTTAAAGCTCAGGCTCCAGGAGTGATGTGCATGTCTAAGAATACTTTTCTTAATTTTAAAATACCTTTTAATCCCCATATTCAAGGGAAAAGTTCTGAGAAGACAGTCTAGTGCATGTTAATGAATGACAAACTGATGCTAAATAAACAAGAAAAAAAATGTTTATTCATGTAAAGCAAGACTTTTGGTGAGTCTAATTAATGATGTTCTCAGGGTCAGATATTTCCATTTATGTAAGTGCACATTAAGCTAGTGCTATTGTCTTAAAGCCCTGGCTGAAGCACTTAATTCTTTGAGCACCTGGATGCATAATGGGGACATTCTAGAGCTGCTCGTACACACCTGGAGCCTCATCCTTGTAGGGTGAGCTCATACAGGAAAAAAACTGCTGAAGGAGGCACACAAGGTCTGCTGAAGATGACAGTGTAAGTACCAGGGAGAAGCCAATATCAGATTGTCCTGGGTTCAGCAGTAGCAGTCATTTTTTCTCCTTCTTGGTAGCTGGTGCAGTGCTGTGTTTTGACTTCCAGCCTGGGAACAGTGCTGGTGAAGCCGACGTTTTCGGTTGTTGTTAAGTGATGTTTACCCTGAACAAGGACTTTGTGAGGCTCATGCTCTGCCAGGGAGGAGGGGAAGCTGTGAGGAAACAGAGACAGGACACCTAACCCAGGCTAGCCAAAGAGGTATTCCATACCACAGCACGTCATGCCTTGGGGGGGGGGCGGTAACTTGGAGTTACCCAGAAGGACAGGGGCTTCTGGGTCGGACTCGTTTCTTGGCTGCTGATATTGTATTCTCTTCCCTTGTTATTTTCTCTTATCATTGTTGTCGTTGGTGGTAGCGGTGGTGATTTGTGTTGTACATTGGTTGCTGGACTGTTCTTGTCTCAACCCATGGGAGTTGCACTCTTTCGATCCTCCTCCCCATCCCTCTGGGAGCGGGGAAGGGGAGAGCCCCGGGGGGGGCCTCGGTTGCTCTCAGCCCAGCACCACTCACTGGGAGTGAGTGAACAAGCAGTCTGGCTAGGGTTTAAACCACGACACAGATATATGACAGGTGACTATCATGGGGCAACTGAAATACACAGCCGAGCCTGATATGCTGCTGCTTGCTTTCCCAGCTCCTTCACAGAAGTAATGCATTCTATCTGCACAGAGATGGAAGAATGAAAATGAGACAGGGAGTGGAAGTGTGGATTTGAAAGAGGCCAGTCTATGTGGTTCATTTAGGGTTTGGATTAGGGTTTGGGTTGAGAGAAAGAAAACCTGGACCTTCAGGTGGGGCTGAAAATGGGCTGTCACTGGGAATGAGAACTTGACTGCAAGAGGTTTCTGGTCTACATAATGACTTTTTGACTTAGTTGAAGTCTCAGCCCATGCTTAAATTCTTGTCTTTCAGCTGATGTGCAGAGTGCAAGGTTTCGGTAGATTCTGGATTTGTTGACCATGTCTTACAATTCCCCTTTCCTTCTACAAGGTCAAATAAGTGGAAACACCTTACTACTCTTTCCTAACGTGCCTTCAAGTCTTGATCTGACTGATTGTTTTATGGTGTAAGCAGACATTTCGAATGTGATACCTTTCTCCTGAATGTCCTGTTTATGAACTTTCTGACAGAGGTTTCAGATCATCTTTATTTATCTTTTTTGTCATTCTGCATTAAAGTTATAAAATTCCCCTTTCATTTTGGGCCAGAAGCTGTTATTTACAGTGTTGTCAACCCTAAGTGCTCAGAGATTAGGAAGGCCTGCAAATCATGAGATTTATTTGGTAGGTGTATTGGCATTTTTGACTTGCTTTTACATTAATGAGTCTCTAGGACATGTTTTTCATGTTTATGAGCATCTCTGCACAGATAGGCAGACTAGAAGTCTCTGTTTCTGTCTTAATGGAAGATGAGATTTTACTTGCTTGTGATTCTCTTGGCTGTCAGGAAAACACTTCTACCAGGTAAAAAAGAAAGCGAAATTGAAGGGATAATGAAAACAGAGAAACAGTGGTATAGTCAGCATTGTTTGAGGCAGACTCATCTCATCTGAACCTCTGAAAGTGGTCCCCTAGGTTCTGGGCACTTCAGCGTATCATTCAGGGTATCATTTTTTTCCAAAAGATTTTGCATGTCCTATTTTCCTGCAGGGAATAGAAAGTAAAGTGAGGGTGAGTGGCTGAGACAGATACATCAGATGATCTTCTCTATAGTGCCTTTAATTCCAGAACAGATATCTTTCTGAAATGAATATTCAGCTCAATGAGTTGTTGAGCTCAGTAATAGGCATCAAAGCATGCACAAAGAATCTTTGCAAAGGCTCTTATCTTTGTGGAGCTAATCTCACTGGGGTCTTGTTATAATCAGAGTACACTGAATGAATCATGTACAAGAGAAGTCTTCACTTACAGCCATCTACAGGAGCATCCCTCTCCCTTGATTGTAGGAGGAACACGGGGAGAAAGTAGCTAAAGCTAGCAGGGGAAAGTTGGCCATTTGTCACATTCTGTGATAGGCACAAAATCAAATCACAAGGCTGTGATGGTCCTTCTTTAAAAGCAGCCACTTGCAAAGCAACAAAAGCAACAGGGCACAGGTCATGAGCCACTTATGCGAGAGTAGGATCTTGCCCTGTCGATATCAACAGGGTATTTCAGGAGTTGAGGCAAGTGTTTTTGGAGAGTTCCCTCCCAAGCTGCAGTCACTGTGCAAGTTACGTGGCACGAAGGTGACTTTGCCAGGAGCTGCAGCCTGTGAGTAATGTGTTCTGAATGCTTGCTCGCTTTCCAGACAAAGTGAGGTGTTTCATCCTGCAGCAGCCAGGCACCAACACAAGTAATGAAATGAGGCTGACCAAACTGCCAGCAGGGATGTGTGGGGCTGACTCAGGTCTTTGTAAATTTCCCCACCGCCACCTTAAAGATAAAACAGTTAAAGAAATTTATTTTGCTTATTTGACTGCACCAGCAATATTAGTTTCATGCTAAAAAGTAGCCTGAAGGAAGTGGTGGTATCTGTGAATTAATTACCCTTTTAAGTGAATGAATAAAGTGGCTAAATATGAACCCTCTACAGTTTTTACCAAGGAAATGTAAATTTATCCTTGAATGAGGAGCACTGTAAAATCAGGCTATGTTATGTGCTGGGGAAAAAAAACCCTTGTCCATGTGTGCCTGCAAGTTCTCCCAAAAGCTTCCCCAGTGGACACACAACATCAAGCCCATCTCAGTATTTTCCATGCTTGTAATTTCTGTCCTCTTATGCCCTTTCCAACTGTCTGTTGAGATCCTTGCTGTATAAATCCCACTGTAAATTGTCAGATATTCAGGGTATGGAGCTGTCACTGCATATACTTTTAAAGCGCCCTGTATGCCCATGGATTGCTGTGACTCAAGATAAAGTGTTTGGCCTCAGGATGTGGCTTGTTTGTGTGGGTAAGGCACATGCAGTATGCCCCAAATCCAGTGATTCCTTACATAGGGACAGCAGCCTGGCTTAGTATTGCAGCAGTAGCTCCTCAAATATGTTGGGTGGGTGTCAATCAAAAAGGCACAGTCTTAACTCCTGAAGACATTTACACTGGAAATAGGAAGTCTTGCAAAGAAATGAAACAAAGTGACTTTGTTTTCTAAGATGAACCTGCAGGTGGGCAAGGAATTAAAGGCAAAAAAAGAGATAAAACCAGGGCATGCCCATGAACTGCTATTTGGTCATGTTGCTGCTTTGTTCCCTGACTCAGCAGATAGGCTAGTCACAGTCAATATGCTGCAGCTGCATATATAAACAGATGTTTAAGCTTGATGAGTCAGAGAATTCCTGACTCAGTCAGTGGTAAATCTGCCCTTGTCTTCGGTACGTGCAAAAATGGGACATTTTATTTTGTCAGACCTAATTCCCTGAATGCAGTATTTCCCTGAATTAATTAATTACAGTAGGAAAAGGCCAATGACATGGACCTAGCACTACCATGTCTTTGCAGGAAAACCTTTATGGGGTGAGCTCAGAGTCCTTTCTGTTCTTTTGGATGTTGAAGTCGTTTTGCTGTTTAGGCATCTGCATCTTTATGGGAAAATAAGAATCAGCTTGGATGGGTGAGCTTAAATGAAAACTGTACCACCTCCCCTTAAAAAACATGCTTATAATTATTTTTTTCTTAATTTTTTCCCCCATGAGTTCCAGTATTGAGGATCTGAAGGAGCCTGAAGCCAAGCTGTGCTTGCCAGGTTAGTGACAGGGTAATCCCCGACTGCTCTAAATTGAAGACAAAAGCAGAGAGGTGTCATCAGTCTCACCAGAGCCTCTTCCTAATTTTCTTGATAAATGACAGACACTGTGAAGAAGACCTTCCCCACATGAGAAACACACATGTTCTCAGTGGAACCAATTTGCTTCTTTTGCTTAGGAGGACAGTGCTGTGTGAAGAACAGCCACTTTTGGCAAGGTTTCTGCTAACCCTGGTGATAAATCTCAAGGCAAAACATGCCTTTGCAGAGGTCTTCCTGTGTAACAACTTCTTTGCTGTATGCAGGCAAATGAAAACCCTGTTTGCTCTATGGTTTCCATGCTCCAACAGGGATTTCTGATGACACCTTTTTATACTGGGGGTCTTTCAGCAGGATTTTTGTCTGTCATTGGATGTTTTCAAGCATATATTCCAGCCACAGATATACTGGCACCTTCCCAGCAACCTCTAACCATCCTTAAAGCAAATAGCAATCAACATAGCTACTTTTAGCAGTACTTTGATTGAGAAATGTGATCTGGGAGGCTCTTACGGTTGGATAATACAATCTACAAGATTCTCATTAAAGGCATTTTTACTACAAGCATTGAACTTTGGCCTTTAGTTTTCTACCTGGTGAATTTTCACTGTGTTGAACTTCAAGACATGACAACTGAAGAGCAGAACAAAAATAGTTGGTTGTGTGTAGAAAAGCCCTCTGCAGGACAGACTTGAGTGAATGCCTTGTATCACTGAGGGTGTCCCATTTCCATAGGCAACGATAAAGGCTAGACATTCAGAGGAAAAAATCCATGTGATTTTAGCAAAGGTTTTTCTGCCCCTCTGAGTCTATCCAGATGAAGCTGATGAAATGTGCTGGTGTATTTGAGTGATGACTTGTGCCCATTCATTCTGTGTCATTTTGGTTTTCTTGGCATCTGACTGGGTTCTTCCTAGAGCAGGGGCATGGGAGAAGCAAACTGGCTTGTGTAGGTTTTTTCTCCTCCTCCTAATGTTGAAACCTTTTGTGTGTTTTGAGTGATGGCTATACGGCGATACTCCAATTTGGACCCTGCGCTGTGGATGGAAGTTTGCTCTGATGAGTGCAGATGGCTCTCAGGGACAGAGTTCCTCCCTTCTGTCTCATCACTGATCTCACAATAGAGATCCTTTACATCTTCTCTGCCTTTATATTTTTTTAGATCTTGGCATCTTTGCTCCTCCAGAGGAAGGTCAGCTTCTCTAATGTGTCTATAAGGAACATCATGGTTGGTTTTTGTGAATGTATAAGCAACATGTCATGCAACAGAACTGGTCAGGGCAGCAGGGGAGTGGAAGCAGTTACACATTTATGTTCAATGGTATATTGTAACTCTGAAAGCACACTGGAGCTCATTAATTGCTTTTTATTTACACCAGTGGGGAATATGAGTAGAAAATACAGCTATACACTATAAAATTCCAATTTCATAAAGAAAATAAAATCTGTAAATTCTTATGTTTCATTTATTAATTTTTATAAGAACTTCTCCTAAATTCCCAGTAATGAAACTTAACTGAAAATTGAGATTTTGCCAATTTTTCTGAGGCAAAAATTAATCCACCAAACTTAAACCAGCCATGGTGCAAACGTACACCAAAAAAAAACCCCCATAGTACGAAAGCTTCCACTTTTCACCAGAAGTACTGGTTGCAAGTCCATTGCTTTATTTCTTTCTATTTCTCAGTTCTTGCTTTGACGTTCAATTTGTAGTGTCAAAATTATTTCCTATGCACTGTAGACTCTAAAACTTCAGAATACTATTTCATTTTCTTGCCTCTATTTATATTTTCTTATCCTGGTTCAATTACTAACAAAGCTCCCAGATGTATTTCTATTGAAGGTATAATCCTGTATCTATGGAGCAAGTACATAAGTTGGTTTCTCATTCTCCTTAAAACAAAATGGAAATTTTAAACTTTCATTAAAATATTCCAACTTCTCATGAAAAAAAATACTGTCCTACGAAAATTCAGAAGGCAAAAACTGGCTAAAAAAAGGTTCACACATGCACCCCTTCTTTGTTTGTTTATTGGCATCTATAGCCTCAGAGAGTAACATGGAAATGATCAGAGGGTTGGAGCACCTCTTCTATGAGGAAAGGCTGAGAAAGTTGGGGTTTTTCAGCCTGGAGAGGAGAAGACTCCAGGGAGACGTTATTGTGACCTTTAAGTACTGGGCCTACAAGAAAGATGGGGAGACTTTTTAGCAGTGCCTGTTGCAATAAGACTCATTCTATTGCAACCTAGGCTCATCAACCTAGGGTGATGGTTTTAAACTAAAGGAAGGAAGATCAGGCTGGACATGAGGAAGAAAGTTTTACAATGAGGGTGGTAAAATACTGGAACAGGTTTTCCAGAGAGGTGGTGGATGTGCCATCCCTGGAGACATTCAAGGTCAGGCATGACTTCAGAGCAACCTGATATAGTTGAAGATGCCCCTGCTTATTGCAGGCGGGTTGGACTAGAAGGGACCTTTGAAGGTCCTTATTCTATGCCATTCTATAAAACTGGAGATGTCTCTTATCCATATCACTTACAGTTTTCCTTGCAAACACAAAATGTAACCTGGCAGCACCTCCTGTGTTTCATAATCTGAAAGCTATTTTTTTTTTCCACAATGAAATAGAAACCTTAGAAGTCAGTAAGTAGAAGAACATGTGGCCTAATTTATTATTCTAGTCCAAGTGCACTACTTGGAGAAGATAATAAGCCAGTCAAAAGAACAACACATGTTGTGCATTAAAAGATATATTACAAGAAAAATTTGAATTATGAAGGTGAAAAATTACTTGATGTGAAGCCATTTAAAGAGGAATTTATCTTAATGAAAAAGCAACTGTTAGAACTAGCCTAAGTATTTATGTTTGACCTTGATTATTAAGTTCCTGTTAAAAAAATCCTAGCAGTTTTTATTAGAAAAATAGCAGTTAATGAAGTTGCCATTGGGTGTAGCTATTGTGTTACTCTTTTCCTAGATGATCAAATAACAAACACAGAACTGGTTATTTTTGCAATGCAGCCAGTATAGAAAAATTATTCCCCATAATAATTTCAGTGTCTTAGAAGGATGACAGAAATCACACTAATTATTAGCATTCCTTACAGTGTAAAAAGAAAGTTTACCAAAACCCCATTTTTTGTATCTGATGCATATTTAAATAATTGAACTGTTTTTAAAAAATACATGCAGTACTTTTGGTGCTTGAGTTTGAAGTTGGCATACTTGAGGAGATGTGTCTTTCCCTGGTTTGAATAAATTTGGTTTTGGAATAACAATGATCTGGAGGAGTGGAAAAATATCCACTTAAAGCTAATGAAACCTCAAGAGTATGCAGAGATGTCTCATAAGCAGATTCCGTGTGCCTAGCAGAACTTGTTGTTCTACTCCCACGTGATTAGTTGTTCTCATGGGAATAAAGGCAGCAAACTAAATGGTTCTCCTTCCCTCTCCCTCCTTTCCCAGCATATGGGACACTGAGATGCAAGCATTTGGCTGCTTTTAAAAATGGTAGCAGACAGTGTAAGAGAAGTAAGAGGATCACAGGACCACGCCAAAATGATACAGTGACCACTGAGTCTTTTCAGGTCTATTGAAGAGCTCACCACTTCGAGACTGGTGCCTACTTACAAATTTAAAAGGCTGGATTTTTGCCCCTTAGCAGACTTTGTCTCTATTATATATCTAACATTAAAAACATCACTTTCAAGATAAGGATGTGATGCAATAATAAAATAACTTGAACGGTGTCAGAAATATGAGCTCTTTGGAGCCTCTGAGATTTAAATATTCAGGGGGCAGGGTGAAGGACATTCCTCCTGTGTCAAGGGCTAGTCTGTTGCCTATTCTTCCACTGCAGTGCATCCTTCCCAGGGAAAGGACAGTAGAGTCACATTCCCTCTGATTTTCTTGTAGATTATAGAAATGGAGCTCGCAGGATGGAAAACATGGTGACATAAGTAGCATAAGTGATGTCAGGGAGACTCGTTGTGATTCTTCATTGTTCTGTGTCTTCACTTGAAGCCATAGCTGCTTCCAGGCATGGATATGGTCTCTGAAGTCATATTGAGCAGCTTCTGGTTTTAGCAGTAACAAACAGCTTCATTCTTCAAACGGATTTTTTTAAATGATCTAAAGCTGACTTCTGAGCATCTTGGAGCTTCAGCTTCAAGTACTTTAATATTCAGTTTCAAGTAGTATAGTACTTGATGTATAGTACTTATAGTACTTGAAATACTTTAATTACTATAAAGTACTTGCAAAGAAAGATAATTAACTGTATTACTTTAATTTGGTGTCTGTTAAAGAGAGGGACTTCTAACCCTAACTTGCACTAATACAGTACAAACAGATGTTTTCATGTATGTTTGTGGATCTGCAGACCCTTCAGCACTGTTAACCATGAAGTGTCAAGGAATGACCTGTGCCAGGATGCAGGAAAAAGTCTAACTCCAGGCTGGGATGATAAGGAAGAAGCACAAGTGACAAATTAATATAAGACACCTTTAACTGAGAGTCAGTGAGTCACTAATCTTGGTCTTAACTAGAAACATTTCCACAGCCATTTTAAATGGGCAATTATCTCCTCAGCTATCAATCTGTTTATTTGTGATCCAAGTTACGCAAGACCCGTTACTTCAATGGAGATAGCCGGTCACACACAGTGAATTACTTGATCCTTCTTCAAAGTTAGACAATCAACTAGAATATCCCTAAGACTCAGAAACCTACTGGTAGAGTAAAAGAATATTAAGAATTTTATATTTGACACAGAGAATTATAGGAAATGTGGATATAGACTCAAGAGTCCTAAAGAGTTCCGAAGACTGAAATGAGCATATCCTTTTGAAAATAGTAACTCTGTCCATGGATTAATAAGGTATATTATAAGATTCCATGCTGGACATATGGTTATTCCATACTGGAATTTTGATAACAAATACACAGAAAATATCTGGTGTTCATAAAAAGCAAGTGTAGCTAGGAAGATATTAGTGAATTGTACCTCAGTCAGTTAAGTCATTGGAAGGACAAAGAGCCTTTTCTCTGCCCTCATTCTGGCTCTCTCAAGGGGTCTGCTACCTATTTTAGTCTTTGATCCTTCTATGGTCTGGTGTTAACCAGGTAAGACCTCATCATGCTTCTTGTTTCCCAGCCTTAGGAGAGCTGGGGAGGGTCCTGCAGTTCCTCTTCTTTCAACAGCAGCTTCAAGTTGGCATGGATGAATGGAGCAGGTCTTGTTTATTCTCTTGCAACATTTCAGGATTAGAACCTGTGATTTTGCATTATACCCCCAGACAAAGCCTGCTTCCAGGGCTCTGGCTGTGATGGCTTTTTCAGTTGCACTGCATTAGAAGGACGTACATAATGTGGCACTAAAACTTACATTGGAGGATAAAGATGAAAGAAAAGGAAAGCAAAATAAAAGTGGTGTTTGTAAGAACAGAGAACAACCTAAGAACCACATTAAAGATAATGAAAATGAAAGTTAAAAAGAATCACTTGCAGTACTTAAAACTTTACTATGAGAAAGAAGGTAGGGGAATTACCAGACAGGTTTACCTAAATACTATGTAGCCATTCAACAACGGTTTCCAAGCAACCAGAACACATAGTCCGTGAGTAAGAGGTATTATGAATGCCTGAAGACATAAAAAGGAAGAAAAAGATGAAACAGAGCTGGAGTCAGGCTGGGAAGATGATGGAGTGGAAGGCTCCCCTCATACAGTGCCCCCACTGCAGCTAGTGAGGCAGAGGGTGAGCTGCCTTGTGCTGAGAGGAAAATACAAAGGAAAATGAAGAAAGCATACAGGGAATGTTGGAACCTAGATGAAAAACATATGCTTTATATCACTCTTTCAGACCTCCCATTAAAACAAATGAGCAAGAGAGCATATCTTGCAGGATGCAATTATCTCTATTTTGCAGAAGACTGACATTTACAGTTCCCTTGTACTTTATTCTAGCTGTTTAAGAAATGCTCCTATTAGCTTTTGTCCAGATCAGTATTTGTTCACTTCTTAGTATGGCAAATCTTTCATTAATGGCTGTATTGAATCACAAAGGAGAAAGATGAGTGTCTAAAAAATTACTATTTCACTAGCTATGTGGCAAAAGATGTATGTATAATGAAAAATGAAAAAGCTGAAAAGCTGCTCAAAATGGTTGTAATATTGCCAGCCAGGGTAAACTGGCTTTGAGTGTATGTTTCTATGCACTCTGAGTTATTGATAAACAAGCCGCAAAACTCCTTGTATCATCCTTGAGGAGAAAATTTGGATATGCTTTTTAAAATCTCTATGTAATCTAAAAAGTAACTCCTCTAATTCACATACTGGAAAGGGTAAACCAGACAGGCTGTGGAGTGTCCATCCTTGCAAATACGTAAAACCTGCCTAGGCATGATCTTGGGCAACCTGCTCTGGGTGGCTCTGCTTGAGGGGTTGGAACAGAAGATCTGCAGAAGCTCCTTCCTACCTCAACTCTTCTGTGATTCTGTGAAATCTGTGCTCCAGCACCTCAATATGTCTCTTGTAGTGAGGGGCCCAGAACTGAACACAGGGTTCAAACTGCAGCCTCAACTGTGTGTGTACAGAGGGATGATCACTTCCTTATTCCTGTTGGCCACACTATTTCTGATACAAGACAGGATGATGCCTGTTGGCCTTCTTGACTGCCTGAGCACAATCTGGCTCATGTTCAGCTGCCTGACAACCAACACCCCCAGGTCCTTTTCTACCAAGCAGCTTTCCAGACACTCTTCCCCAAGCCTGTAGTGTTGCATGGGGTTGTTGCAGCCCAAGTGCAGGACCCAGCATTTTCCTTTGTTGAACATCATACCACTGGCCACAGCCCATCAATCCAGCCTGTCCAGATCCCTTTGTAAAGCCTTCCAACCCTCAAGCAGATCAACACTCCCAGACAACATTGGTGTTGTTTGCAAACTTACTGAAGGTGCACTCAATCCCCGTATCCAGATCACTGATAAAGATATTAAACAGAACTGATGTGAGTAATGACCCCCAGGGAACACCACTTGTGACCAGCTACCAATCGGATTTAACTCCATTCACAACCACTCTTTGGGTCCAAATATCCAGCCAGTTTTTTACCCTTTGAAAAATAAAGTGAGATAGAGTCTGCAGCAATTTGCCTTTATTTATTCACAAGTTTTCCTGTCAGTGACCATGAACCATTTCAACAGCTAATGGAAAACATAAATCACAACCTTCTTTGATGGATCTGTGATGTGTACCTAGACAATGATTTAATTACCAAAAAGCATTCTGAGCCTCTGGTTTATTTCTAACTTTTTTTGAAAGTCTGAGGATTTTTCATAGATACTCTAGAGTAAATGTGTGATGATCCCCTGTGATTTACATAGGCTGTTAAACTGTTAATGTAGTATTTGATTTCAGCCTCAATTTCCCACTAATTCCTTATCTATGAGTAAGAAACTTCATAAAGCCACTTCAGCTTATACAGCTCCATTTCTGCCTGTCTAAAAGGCTTTTCTGCATTCTGGAAGTGATGTACCTTAGGCATTTCACTAAAATGCTGCAGGGGCATGGAAGTGGCTGAGCTGTATACCCGGTATCCTGCTTCTGGTACTTCAGAAGCAGGCTCTAAATTGAGGAGAATAGCTAGAAATAATCTGAATGCTTTGAAATTAGCTAGAAAAAGATTTGGCTTTGCAAAAATTATATTAATATAGACCTGATTCTCTAATCTGACATTCGTGTAACCTCATAGACTTGTGTGGAGTTAAACCAATACACAGCTAAGACAGGGGATATGAGAGCTGGGCTCCTGTGAGTTTTGCGCAGTGCCTGATCTGCAGTATTGAATTCAAAACACAACAGAGAAAGCACTCAGGTTAAACTGCCTAATCATAGAGCTTCATCCCCTCTTTCAACTAAGGATATTATTGTCATCAGGCAATTCAGAAAAGGAACATTTCAACTAAGGACAAATTGCAGAAGTCTTGTTTCTGTTGGAAGAAAATGTAGTCAGTTTTGAGCTCATGAGTATTAAGTGAGGTTATAAAGATGGTGGATTTATTTTTTTTTAATTTGCCAGAAAGAATTTTAAGTAGGAAACTCAGCTGGCTGGGAAGAATAACAAGGAACTGGGCGGGGAAGGCAGTAAAATACACAGGAGAAAAAGCAGTCAGATTGGGGAAAAAAAGCCCATAACCAAAATCAAACAAACCTAGTACATTTTTTTTTAATATTTCCTGAAAAGCAAGGGAACAATGGAAAACTAAGAAATGGTCCAGTGGATACAGACCTAAGGGAGGCCACAAATCTTCACAATGATGCTGAAAGCACAGACAACAGAGGGGCTCTGCAAAGACACCACAGTTTGCTCTGACAAATCTGATTGCAGGAGAAAGACTGCATATGGATATTCACAGAATACTGAATCAACACAATGGTGATATGCATTATAAAGTTATCCCAATAGGATCTCAGAGGACTGTAGGCTTTTTCTTAATGTCAGGCCACTTTAGGGACACCGGGTAGGGGGAGCTCTCTTTCCTTTTAATTATGTTTTTAAAAAGTAGATTGTTTCCCAAGTCATTTGGGAAGAGGGTTTGTGGGCAGAAATAGTTCAGCATTAGAAGGAAGATCCCAGTGAGAAACTATTTTTGTATGGGCAGATGGATTTGAAACTGCAGTTGGCTCAGTGCTGTTCATAATCTATAATAAGAAACTGTTGTTCTGTGTGATATCCTGGCCATATGCTAAAGCCAAAGGATAGTCTATTACAAAAGAGTGAAGAATAGTTTATCTTTCTGAATTTGTTCGTATACTTGGTGTCTCATGCTTCTTCATCAGACAAGGAAAGCTCAGAAGATGGAAGCAGTTACTCCTTGACTCCTGTCTTTATCATAAGAATGAAGCATCCTCAGTCTTTCCTGAAAAATACAGTTTTCAAAACAGACAAGAATGAACTGAACTTTTAGGCTCAGAGGTTTTAAAAAACTCCATCTCTCAGACCTGTACTCTATTTTATGCCATGCTAGCGGGAGGGTGCACAAAGCACAAAAATAGGCAGGTGACTAGGGAGAAAACTAAAAACATAAGAGTGTTTTCTCTTTATGCCATTACATCAGACTTTTCTCCATGTACTGTCCTAGACAGCTGTCACTCTCTTGTCCAGTCCCCCTTTTTCTAGGAAACACTGTTTTGATTTAAAGATTTTCTTTCCTTTGGAATGTAGAACCAATCCAGATACACGAATAAGGACAATGACTAAGAGTCTTGGTGCCTTGAGAAAAACAGCAGGACTAAAGCAAAAGCTGGATTTGTAAAACTGTCAAGTAATGAGACCAGGATCATGCACAATTATGTCAACCTGCAGGATCAGGACCTGCTACAACTTAGCAAGTAGAAAAAGTGAAAAAGAAACACCTTAGACTCATTCCTTCTTCGAAGGAAGCCTGTAAAACTGAAATGAAAACTGAATTGGTGTGTGAGTATGCAGATTCACTGAAAGAAAAATTAAAGGTAACTGCAGGGGCACTCAGCAGTTATCCCAGAAACTCCTTACAGTCTTATGAAGGAGACTGGCTGAGGAAGAGAAATTTCTTGTACATCATCAGCCCCTCACTATAACATCTGGTAAATATGCCAAGATAGAGATCACAGACTTGACACCAATTGACAGCCTATGTGCAACAGTAGCTGATGTCCTCCTGGCCAAGAACACTTACAGAGCAGCCTGGCCAATGTGAAACCTTGCAAGAAAGTGGGCAGAGTACCTCTATTTCAGTCGTATTATGACTTCTTTCACGTTTTTGTAGTTGCAGTTTCACATTGCTTACTCAGACTGAGTTATTTCTAGAAGCTGCAGATGCAGTAGTTGGTAGTCAGTACTGTTATGCTGTTAATATGTTTTTATATGTTGTTTGGTCATGTCATGGTTGTGATAAGGAAGGGAGACTGAATCCTTAAGAAGACTAAGGAGCACCTGGGTGAGCTGAAGCTGCTGCTCCCTGGTCAAATATATTCTCAGGTTTCCAAATGCAAATACTGTAACATTCTCCTTCTTAGCAAACACATAAAATTCAAGAAAAGGTATGAATATTTCCAAGACATGTATATTGTTAGGAGAGCACACAGTTGGTTGAAATATTTCCAGCAAGCTATAAAATCTGTACTTTTTGTCCTGTGTCTTTCTGGTTTAACATTTTTCAGGTGTTACTTTTACTGAAAGGCATGTTAAGAATCAGGAATGTGCCTAAAATTTCAAGTGAACTAGAGTTGTGGTGTCACATCAAGGTCCTGGCATTCAAGTGAAATGGATGAATATATGCATTTCAGAAGGTGAACAACTCTAGAGATAGATTGGTACATACCTATTCAGTTCAGAAAACCATCGTGTTAGCATTTCCACACCAGCTGCAAGCTAAGTAGCACACCTACACTCTGCATGACAATGCTCTGCACCAGTCATAAGGGCAGAGGAGTTAGCACACTGCTGACCGTGGGCTAATTCACCCTATTTCTCAGGACAGCTTATTGGTTTAGGCAGCACATCTTGCTGACAGCATTATCCTTCTTACAGGCAAGCAGCTGACCTGGGGAACTCCACACCCTTCTCCACTTCTCAGGGCACAAAAGTGCTCTACAGTTGCAAGCTTGATTTGACTTTACCACGTTTTAATTCTAAAACTCTTACCAATGTCACATGCCTTTAATTTTTTTTTAAAAGGGAAATATACATCTTTGTTACATACTAGGAACAGCCTGATTTTCTTCACAAAACCTATTCTTGACTTTCCAGGCATAACCATTTGCAGTGAAAATGAAGTAACTTTGTAATAACAGCTGGTCTGTCTTACAGGCCATTTTGACTGCAGCACGTGTTTTTCTCATGTAACAAATACAATTTGCATTTAAAAAGGCTGAGGGATACACCTTATAAATTAAGCTGTTTATATGCAAAGGAGAATTAATTAATATAGTGGGTTATAAAGTATGCCTCTTTATTGCCTAAGGTCCAGAGAAAGCTCTTAGATCTAGTTAAAAAAAAAAAAAGAAAAGAGGAAAATGGTTGTGAATATTCAGCTTTTTTATTCCACGGGTCTGGAAAATGGTTGCTTATACAGCCAAGATTTTCCAGTTGTGATTTTACAGAAGCTGTTTTGTTTTTTCACACCCATTTTTGGCCTTTTCCTTTTTTGCCTGTTTCTCTGGTACCTTATTGAAAAAATATAATGCAGAAGAGTGAGATAACAAGTTCATTTTTTTGTGTGTTAATTTTCTTGGAAAAATGTTATATGAAAAGTAAAGGCTTTTTTTAAACCCCTCAAATTAATGTTTATTGGAAGAACTTCAACCACCTTTAGAAACAGTAAAGTGCTGGCTAGTAAGAACAGGATGCTGGTCTTTACTGACTTTGCTTTGCATTCCGTTGCATGAAATTACTCATTTGAATGGGTTGTGAGAAATGAAAGCTAAATATCTCTGCTCCTGTTGGACTGCTGTGCTAGGGAAGATCATGAATATTATTTTGGTTTGAAATGAGACATGAGATATTGTCAGATCTAATGTCTTGAAAGGCCAGACATGAAGCTTATAATGACAAAAGAAATAAAGTGAAATGCTTTAAGGGAGGACAGAAAGGTGTGTGGTTTTAAATGCTGAAAAGTTAAAACCTTCTTAAAGTTGAGTAAGAATGAACTGCTTTCAACTCTGAAACAACAGAAAGGATTCTTTGACATGACAATGTATATGATTGGTTTGTTATAATAAATTGAGAGGTGTAATGTAATTTAGAAGTTATCCTAAATCTAGGAAAGAAAAATTGGCTGATGACTTAGTCATGGTGGAGAGAATAAAGAATACATTGTAAGACTGTGCAGAAAAAGAAGTAGCACTTGAGAAACAAAAATCTGAAAGGATGAATGAGAATAAACTTGATGGATAAAAACCAGGTGGTCTTATTTTTGTGTAACTGTGTAGGGTATGAAGACCTCTTCATATGAGCTATTTCTGACCAGGGCTATCAGATTCTGCTATCTTTTGCAAGCTCAGGTGGAAGACAGTAATATCTGGAGACAGTAACTTGAATACTTATGGAAATGGATAAAAGATAGATTGACATGAAAACCAGATATTATCATTCTGTCAGAAGAAAAGTCTTAAGATTAGAGGATATGAGACTTACATGTAGAAAGGCTTCAGCCCTGGCAGACAAAAAAAAAGGTATTATTTGTATTTCATAGGTGAAAATGTTAATTGTGGTAATCCTACTGGAACAGGAATTCAGCTATATGAAAGACCACTCTTAATGCCAAAAATAAACAAAGTAAGGTTTTTAACTGGGAGGGATTTTTCCAAACACTGCCCTATTCAGGTCATCATTTGTGATAATCATTATATGAGTGATTTAAGTAATCAAAATATGCTTAAGAGTTTGTTTTACCAGATAGACATCCAATACCTGAAACCAGTAAATATTTCTGCCAAGAAATATGTTTGTCTTTTTCACAGATAAAAAAAAAGTCACATAACACAATTATATTGTGACAATAACTTACATTCTGTGGTTATGTCATTCTGCAAAGAGAAACCCACGTATTGATTGCCAGAAAAGCCGTAAGTTTTATGGCACTAAGTCAAAGAGGTTCATGAAACCAGCAGAAAACAGGGTGCTCTTAGGAGGTGAGGGTAGTGGAGCACCATAAAAACACTTTTAAATTCACTAGTCTGACTACAGGGTAGAAGAGTTATAAATTTATTAGTCTGACCCAGAGAGAGATAAAGTGCTCTAGAAAAAGACGGAATTAAATCTGCTGATCAAAAATATAAAAAGTGGGTTCAAAGAAAACAGTTCAGTCAATACAGGGTTCCCCCAAGACTTCAAATGACTGTCCTGCACCTGAAGCACTGTGGCTTGCTTACTTATGTAGTTACAAATACTAGCATTGACAAGACAATACACTACTTTAAACCCACCCTCATTACTATAAATCCTTAAGGTCAGATGTAGATGCCCTTAATCATATGAGGTAAGATCTTTCTTTCTCAGTTATACCATTAAAATGTGTTTGTGTGCTGGGAGCTACTTCCAGAACTTGGGTGTACCTCCACAGCATTTGAATATGTCCATCATATTTGGAAGGGAGAGAAGCATGAAATGTGCTCAGTTTTACAGGTTTTTTTTCACTTTTTTTTTTTTTCTGGAAACTCATTTCTATTTTCTTCATAACATAATACTTCTATTCCCCATTAAAACATTTTCCTCCCTAGCTCTCCTCTCTTTACAAAGAAAAAAAAAATCTCTAAAATAAACTTACCTTCTGCTTCTGCTCTGATATTCTCTAAGATGCCTAAAAGGAACTGAACTAATTTCCGAAGGGAAGCTAGTAAAATCTCAGGCATAATCCACAAGATGGTAGTGAATAAGAAATGGGAATAAATAATTGAAAATTAGGTTGGTAATGAATTCTTTGAGAGCTGGAAATTTCTTCTTAATGATGTGAAAGGAAGAGAAAGAACTTTTGGGGAGAAAGGTAGTGAGAAGGATGTAAATTTTAATTTTTTATTAACTTCAAGTAATAGTACTAAGGATAGCAGAATGTGCTGAAGTTTTCCTGGCCATGCTATATACTGCACCAGGGAAAAATAAATGCAAGCAGATATCCTTACTTCTTGTCATTAGAGGTTAATATCAAGTCTTCCCTTGTTTCACATTTGCTCAATGTATCTAATTGTTGGTTATCTAGTCATTCAGCAGATGTGCTTGTTGATCTTCTACAGTGAAATCATTAGTGTCACCCTTTTTACTTCTCCACAACTTCTCAGCAAATACCTCTGAAAACCTCCATTGTTTAGGCTGTTGTTTAGCATGTCCTGGGGGCAAATACAGACAGATTCACGGGCTTGGAAAGCTGTGGTTGCAGACAGTACATGCACTCCAAGGCACCCAGGCACAACCACTCTACCTCTTCTTCTAATAAGACAAGCTTATTCTTAGTGCAGCTGGGTCCTGCATTTTTAGGATGATATTTTTTTCAGCCTCCTGTAGGACACCTCCTCCAAACTGATAGGGGCCAGGACCCAGAAGAGGTTTTTCCTGAGGGTCATCATGCCCCTCACCAAAAGGAAAGGTAAGTGTGAGGCAAGCAGCTCTAAAAACAGCCGATGAAAGTGTGGAGAGCAGGTGAGGATTGGTTCATTGAAGGGTGATGTGACAGGGAGTGACAAGAGATGGGTGTCTCATGTGCCCTTGGTCTTTCTCAGACACTCGGTAATTGAGTTTGCATCAGGAACGGTGGGTGGTTCAGACTTTATTTAACTTAAACATTGCCCTTCCTTATTACTAATCACGCAATGACACTTCATCTGTCATGTTTTAACGAGCTGGAATGTTGGAAACTGTGACACATTTCTCAAGAGCACCATTGAAAAATTATTTGTAAGAGCTTATTTTGAGATTTATCATAGCAGTGTTTTCACATATATGCTGAGTGCCATATATTTTGTAGGCTGACATATGTATCATCATCATCTCTTTATCTGTCTCCATATAGTGTTTATTATCTCAGACACACTAATAGTTTACAAAATGATTAAATGTGCCTTTAAATAAACACAAAGGATATGGAAATTATTATAATTGCTTTATCACCTTGGCTGCTATTCATCAGCTCTCTCATAGTTATTATAAAAAGATTTACCCTTCAGATGAGACACCTTCTGTGAGATGTCAAACCCAATGCCTGCAAGTACCTCAGTAAAATCAGTCATTTATCCTGGTCAAATTTTTCCATCTTTCCTTATGTAAAATCCGTACTGTAAGCTCTAAGAAGGCAATGTCAGTGCAAATGTATTAGAATCCTTCCACAGTTGTCAGTTGTCAGATCCTTTGCTCAGGCCACGCTTCTCTGCTGAATCCTTTTCCAACTGGGTACAGCTGAGAACAAAAATCTTGAAGGAGCCAGTCAGTGATCCCTTAGCCATAAACCCAACCCAGACAGAGAGCAGGACAGCCTGTACCAGCAGGGCAATCCAGTGTGAAACACTGCTGCTGCAGGCTAAAGGAGCACACAACAGTGTTCCAGAGCAACCTTCCTCCTTTTCCTCTGAGGGAATTGTGATAAGGAAAAGGGAGAACACATTCTCTCTGTCTGTGTCTGTCTCTGCCTCTCCCCCTTCCCACCCCTGCAGGACCACTTGCTTATTTCAGAGGAAGCCCCACCAAGGCACTTGAAGTAAGTCTCTTCTTTCTTTGCAGTAATCTAAAGAAGATGAAGTCAGCAGTAGATCTACCTTCTAGTAGCTACGAAGTTTATTTTCCCCCTTTCCTTCCTCTCTATTTTCATTGTTAAGTGACAATCAACACAATCAAGCTGAAAATTCCTCCCTTTTGTTTTGCTTTCTATTTTTCTCCCCAGTGGAAGTGACTGCTCGTTGTCGCAAGGCTAGCAATTACAATAATATATCCCTGAAGGGTTTTCAGGTCATATTCTTTAGAGCTGATGCTTTTCTTTAGTGCTTTAAAGTTGGGGGTTTTGGTTGTTGATTTTCTTTTTAATTAAAGGTTTCAACCCTTCAATTTTCATCTTGCATTTGAGCCATTGTAGCATGCTTCAGAGGCTTGCAAACAGAGGGCCTATTTTTGCTCCCTTTGAAGTCATGACAAACCTCCTGTTGATTGCAGAGGGGAAAACTGGACCAAAAGTACAAAGTACTTTTATTTCTTTCTGATTTCTTCAGTTACCCTGTTACTGTACCAGGTATCAGAAGTGCTGCAGACTTTTGAGAGCAAAACAGATACATCATTAAAACACCTTCCCTAGCCATAATTCATCAAAGCTGCCAGGGCTAGGGTCCCTCTCACCTGACAAAACTGAGCTGTGTATACTCAGCTTCCTGAAGTGTGAACAGAGGAGCATCCTACTGTGTGATTCATTCGACCTATTTTAATTGACTTAGGATAATTGTCTTTAAGTGTCTTTAGGATAAGATTGGTTTCAACCTAGAGTTTCCTACTCTCCTTTGTTGGTTTTAAAATTGCTGAAAATGCTCTGCATTCAAACAAGGAGGACTAGGACAAGGAGGACCAGGCATTACTTGCTGACAGTGTGGCCAGGTTGATCCCACCCCAATAGCCATGCTCAGGAAGTGAAAATTACAGGCCTGGAAACTGCTTAAGAGATTTGAGTCAGCAGAGGCATCTGTGTTCAACAGGCCAGACTGCAGTATGGTTCAAAGCAAATCTCTAATATGAATGTCTGCTGAAAGACAATTGCATGCAATGAGAGACATTTGAATTAGTTGGTTCATAGCCAATCTTATAGCTGCTGAATTCTAGAGTGGTCACTCTACTGGCTATGGACTGTGAATAGCAACCTCTGGTGTGTAAAGCAGCAGGGAAACAACATCTGACAAATGGCAATGTCACACTCAATGTGAAGTGATGAAAGGCAGGAATTTTCCCTCAAACACCCTGTGGCTGTATGTACCTTGTCTGAGCTCCCAATGGCACATGCCTTTGTCCCAGTCTCCCCCATTGCTTGCATCTGACTTTTACTTCATAAAAAGACTTTTTTTTTTCCTTAAAACCTAACAATTCTGTGGATTAACAAAAAAAAAATCTGTATTATAAATTCTGCTATGACTTCAGAAGAGATTAAAGATATGTACACCACAGAAGAATTTTCACCAGCATATGACTTACTGGGCACATATATCTCTGTGAAGAGTCCCAACAGCATTTTGCATTCAACTCTATTTAGGAAGGATGTGTGGTCCAGTTATTAAAGGGAGAGATTACTAGGCAAGTGCCTGGTTTGTACTCAACTTTGCATGCAACACTAAGCAAATCCTACAGCTTCTATGTGGCTTAGTTTTCCCATCTGTAAAACGATAGTGATAGCACTCATTTATTTCACAGGGGTGAGTCTTAATTATTGTTTTCAGAATACCTTCTGAGCTGGCTGTAAATTCTTTCAGCTGTTAAAGCAAGTGCAGGTTTTGCTTTGTGTTATGGCAAAAAGATTGCGATCTCATCCTCGAAGTAGTAACAGAAGAAAGCTTCTGTCCTGTATTTGGAAACCTGTCTCTACCCTGCTCATAGATACCTCAACAACTCCGTGACACTACAAATCACACTGATTTAATTTATGAATTTATAACAGAAAAAAAAAATTAACTTATGAATAATAAAAATATGTATTTTCTGATTTCTGTTTTCCTTTCTTTTTTTTTACTTCCAGCAGGGCTGACTAAAGATGGCTTATCCATCCAGAACTGGTTTTTAAGTCCATAAGTGAACTGACTTTTAGTGACCATAGCTTTGTCAGCAGTGAGGTATTAAAACTTCCTTCCCCACTGCTGAAGAGCCTCAGTCGCTAACAACTGCTTCCTTCAGCTTTGCCTGTCATTCAGGATGCATTATCCCATGAAAAGGAATGGGAAACTTGCAATTAGGGAATTTAATTGTCATATAACCTCTTCCCTTGAATCCCTTATAAAAATTTAAGGAGGCAAAGCTGTCAGTCTCTTTATGCATCTAAAATGGCTATGTACAGAGACTTTGCAGTTGTCATGGAGAGAAAATCATACACATATTAAACATCAGGAAAAGACAAGCTTTGAGAAAATATCCAGTGACAGATACTTTAAGAAGATTTAAAAAAAATATAGGGTATTAGCTTATAAAAATTGAGAAATATCCAGATTGAAAGATTTTATATCCAAAACAGGAAGAATTTGGAAATTAACATCTTGCCAAGAAGAAACAACCTTCCAGCAGTAAAGAAGGGCTATTAAAATGTATGACAATTTATTTTGATGCTGAAAGAACAGTGAGAAGAAAAAAAAAAATCCAAAAAGAGAAGATCACTGGGAATTTTAATACTTTTATCTCTCTTTACTTCATTAAAGCTTAAATATCAAGCCCATTGCTCACCAGCAGGCTCCTGCGTTACTGCTGTTAGTGAATCTTGCATGTTGCAGAAGGCAGAACCTGCTTCTTCCCAAAGTGCCTTAGCAGCACTTTTCTCATCAGCAAGCAGCATCCCCCAGCACCTAGGGAATCAGATCCTCATGGGGCAATGAAACACACTTCCTGCATACAGGTTAGAAGTGAGAAAGCAAAAGTTCTTATTTTTCATTTAATAAAGAGTATTTTTACTTCCTGAGCAATTTCTGAAATCCTACCAGCCTGTGCAACGAAGGATCACTGCTGGCCAAGAAACAAAGAAATAAATGCACAAAACCATCCCTAAAGCTTACAAAACAATTTATGTCTTGGAACCAATATTATGAGGAAATAATGTAAACCATGCCTTATCTTTTCGTGATGACTTACAGGATTTTTTAATAGAATTCCTGTTCTTTACATTGTTCTGTGGGAATAAAGGTGTCACGAAAAAGACATTTCACATCTTAACCTGAATGAAACTTTAATTTTTCTACTTTTAACCCTGGAAAAAAAAAAGCAAATAGGCAGCATTAAAGCAAATTCTATACACAGCTGTTTAATCAATGTGAATATATTGTCAAAACGGTTACTATGATTGAGAAAAAAGTACTTTACTTGTTCTAACCCAACCACATCGGAATTATTCCTCAAGAAAGGCCTGGTCTAGAGCATACATTGATGAATGATACAAAATTTCATATTCATTCTGCAAATACTGATCCAGATGCAGTCAGTTCACTTGGAAAAAGGAAATATATTGATGGGGACAGGCTATGATAATTTTAGGTTGTGGAAAGCTGGGCTCAACATTTCTTTATAAAGTGCATTCATTTTTTTAAAAATTACATTTAAATTATATTTAAATATTTTTTTTTTTATATCTTAACAAATATAAAAATATTTCTCTTTTCCATTTGGAAATTTAGACAAGAATGACCATTACATTCTGTTGCCATCAAAGCATTGAACAGATCCAAATTGAAATTCAGAAATTCAGCTTCTTGTTTTACATTCAGGTATCATTTTTCTACTTGTTACACACCAGGATCAATTGTTTCAAATATCCTTAAAAATAATAATTAGCTTTGGCAACTTTTCCAACTAAAAGACAAATCCTGATAAATCAGAAACAGTGAGGATTTTGTTAGATAAATATGAAACTGGACATCTTATGGAATCATTCAGAAGGCAGAAGGCAAGAAAAATATCAACGTTTTAGGCATCCATTTCCCCTTGGAAACAGAAATAGAGCCAAGATTAACACAGTCCCAGTAACTGCATAGCTAGCAAGTGCCATAAATACATGGCAGGCAGTGTTATTTTCTCTTTAGGAGGAAATAAGTATAGTTGAAATGAATGCCAGTTTTAGCTTACTGCTTCTGAATATTCACCTTTATCCTACACTTCTGCCTTTAACATTACCTAAAAAATACTGTCTAATGAGAGCTTTAGCGAGCAGTGGAAGCTTACAAAACCAGAATCCTTGAAACAAAGCAAATATCAAAGTCTAGGAACTGCTTTTAGATTTCAGCAGTCCTACATATTTCCGACAAGCAGTTTTGATTATGGGCAGGCAAAACATTGGTTTAATCTCCTGGGTTATGGAGTGCCAGAGCATCTGCAGTAGATCTGGCTTCTTTATTCCTTCCCTGTATGGTGCCCTCAGCTTGTCACCAAAACCCTGCAGTGAAAGGACAGCACCAAGAAGTAGTGCACATCTCCATTTTCTTAAAAATCTGTATCTTTCTGTGTGTTAGGGAGAGCTCAAGCCTCTGCAGGGGAAATGAAACTGTCCCCTGGTTTAGGAATATCCTTTGTTCAATGAACTGACTGCTAATCACTCAATTGGAAAGTAGGTCTTCCTTTTGCAGCAGTGAAGGAAAAAGTCTGCCAGAGAATAGCAAGAAATAGTGATATATCCAGGAGAACTAGGGCACTGTCCTTGCAATAGCTCTGACACTTGGAGGGTCACAGTGCCCTGCAGAATGACCTTTCTCATCTGCTGAGGTTGCTTGGGTTGCCGCAGTGTGCAACAACATTAAACATCATTCACCACAAGGTTTAAATTAAGCACAAATTTCGTAAGGGAAGTTTAGGAGAAGGATCTCTGCTACCACAAAAACAATGGAAACACATTTTCACGTGCTCTCACATTCCTTGGAGCTTTGCTAAAGAGTAATTCAGCAGAAAATTGCTAGCAAAATTGTATGGGGGCCCCCTATTGACTATTTAAAAAAGGTGAAGCTAATCACACTGAGCCTGATTGTGTGATTTGGCAGGTGCTAAACTGCTGCTTATGCTGTAGGAATGCTTTAAGATTTCTACTGAAAGTGGGGCTGGGTGACATGCTTATATTTTCACAATCACTTTCAAACTGGGATGGCCACAGCTTCTAGATCCACATATATGGAAATAAGCGGGCAAGCACAAGGAGCTGGAAGATGCTGTCTCAGGTGGAAGTAAGTTACTGTATGCAGTTGTGGCAATTTTGTTTTGTGTGGGACAGCTTGGCTGCATGGTTAGGTACAATAACTCACTTGTCAGCAGCATCTGTGTTTTCCTTTAAAGGTGCAGGTGAAAATTTGGAAATGGGAAATCCCAGCATCTTGGGGGGGGTGGTTAATAATCAAAAGCTGAGAGCAGAATGATCAGTATTCTTTTTTGGGAAGATGCAGGAAAGCAGCACAGAAGATGACTACATTGTTGTCTGCTAGATGAGGGTTGAAGTACATACATGGCACAGGTTTGAAAGGCCTGGCTGCACTGGGAATATGTTGTAAAATCAGGCTTTCTCTTGCTCAGTGAATACTGAATGAACCTTCATAAGAGATACTAAAGGAGAACTCTGGCATATCAAGTAAAAGAGTATAAAAACACCAGCAGGACGGGAGATCAAGGCTCTGTGTCATCTAGATTTACATTCCCTAATAAAAATATTATACTGCTACGAGGAGAAAGGAAAACTGAGTTGCCAATATCAGGTATGATTTATACATGGTAGTAGTTGCAAGAGCACTTGATGTTAAATCTGTGACATAGCTCTTTTTTTGAATATTTAAGTTACACTAGACACCCTGGGAGGATCCAGGGGTATAACGAGCAATATAGCCATTGTGGGTATTAAAAAGAAGATATAGCCACCAGAAGGGCAGGTAACAGAGAGCAGAGAATGGAAAAGTCCTGAACAATTTGTCTTTGATGAGAAGGTGATCAGTCCTTGTTCCTTGTGGATCAGAGCTGTTTTTCTGAAGTTTTTGCCTCTAGACAGGAGATGTTTTATGCAGAGCAGGTGGTCACCAAAGAAGCAGATGGCACAAAAATGACCCGATGATGGAAAGTCTGTGCTCTGCTACCTGTGCACCTGATGCTGTCCTGCACTTGCCGCCATCCCCTCTCTCTGTGGTGCTGCATTTTGCAGGTTGAGTGACCCTTATTCTCTTGTCCTGAAGCTGGACAGCAGCTGCCTGTTGTACTGTTGCAGTATGCAAAGCAGGGAAACTGCCTTTTCATGAACACTCCCAAACCCACATCACCCACATCCTGGGCCCCAAATTTTTCCTCTGTTCCAAAGACACATGTCATGGAGTTTCAGGTGTTTTTCTCCAGGAAAAAGGTTTCAGGGGAAGAGGACTCCTTCTGATGAATTGCAGCTACTAAAATTCTTGGGGAATGGGAAAAAATAACTACAGGAACATTTTGTAGAAAGGGATATGGCAGTGGATGAAGACAGGAGGAGAGACAGCAGAGACAGAGTACTGGTACTGGTAGGGAGATACAAACCTGTGATCAGGGACATGAGTACGGCATATCATGGAGGATGGGGACCTATTTAAGCCAAAGGAAAAAGTAGACATAAGTATAATGCAGTACAGTTAAGACATGGGGAAAAGAAAGAAAAAAAATAATCAACCAACAAACAAAGAAACAATCAAACAAAAAAACCCAAACAGACAACCAAACACAACAACCAAACCAACAAAACAAAACCAACCAAAACCAACCAAAAAAAAAAAACAACAACCCCAAAACCAACTCGGATAGAATAAGATGTTTCCATGTACCAGAGAGTTAAGTTCCTGGAACATCCTGAAGAAGGTAACAAAGCAGTGTTAGAATGAAGCTGATGTATTTATGAAAGAAATTGTATAAGATGGATGTTACATCTGACAGGAAACTGATCATACTGGTAAGATCTCTGAAGGATCTACTTGTCAATGTTATCCCAAACACTCATCTTACCAAAATTAAACACTTAAAAGAGGCATCAGTCTTGACTGCACTGTAGCCAAACATGGGAAAAGTCATCACCACTCTTACCAATTAGGCATACACCAGAGCCCTTCTCCACCACTGTGGAGGTGACCAGCTGAGACTTTCCTGTTCTACATCTTGCTTGTCCTGTGGCTCTTGCCAGGATGTGCTAGCTGGGCTCTTCCCAGCACAGGCACCCTTAGGTGTGGGATGTGGGCTGCAAACTGGTAATGCAGGTTCATGGTGCAGGTCCCAGAGAGTCCCCAGCCTGCTCCCCCCTGGGCAGAGTGAGCATGGCCTCAAAGCCCCCTACTCTGAGGGAGCAGCAACATGGAAGATGGTTCCCACCCACCACAGCAAGTCACCCTGTGCTGGAACAGAAACTCAGAGCTGAGAAATAAAGGGTAATTAACATGTTGTACTTGGGCAAAGAGATCCCATGGCTAGCGTGAGGGTTAGAAAGACAAAGCTTATTAAGCCAGAAGAGTCATCCATGTGAGCTGCAGCTAATATAGTACCTATGGTTCCTAATAACATTGGTTTTAACCAAGAGATTCATCAAATGACAAAGGGTTGCTTAGGTGATGAAGAAATATATCTGGTAGCAAGGAAATGTAATCTACCTGGTCTTCACTAGAAATGAGAGGCAGTTTTGAGCTTTTTTGCTTCTTACTGCAACTGTATTGTGCAAGTGTTGAGTTTCATTTTGGCTTCTGGCCTCTGATGATGAATTAATTTGAATGAACACATTTTCCATTTCAAAGGAAAACCAAGCTTCTTCTCATCCTTCCTACAGCACACACATTTTTCTATGAACTCCTCCACTTCATAAGTTTGTTTTAGCATTATTTAGTCAATGTAAATATAAAGCAGTTTAGGGATGTAGTTGCATATTTCACACTTTTTTTGGTCTTATTTTACATATCTTCGTAATGAAAAGATATGGAATAGAGTGCTGCATATTTTCACAAAAATATATCTTTTATGCATCATACTTTTTGCATTTGCTTAATAAGATCTTTTTACTCTTCTTTCATGGAATATCCAATGTCCTCTGAAGGTTCAGTTGATAGAAATCGTCTATGGAGTAATTAAGAGTATATGCTTGGCAAGAATAGCCTATTGTGAGTAATGTCTACATATTTTTCTCCTTTTATAGGCTGTTTACAGATTTAATGCTGAAGCCTTTAACACATACATACTTACATGTATGTGTATGCATTTTATATACATGTTTTTGAAATGTATCAGTTCCAAAATAAATTCCAGGATTTTTCTTAAATGATGAGGTGCAGTAAAATAGAGAATTTGTTGAGCTGCAATTCAACCTTTTCCAGAAAATTTAAACCAAACTGCTATGTATGTGAAACTGTCCATAAATATTTAGTAAACTTTCCAGAGCATTTGAAATTGTGCACAGTATTATTTCTGTTGCAGACTTCAGAATAAAATAAATATCTGGATTCTCACAGAGTATATCAGCATTTAGCATCACTGCCTGCCCTCCAGCCTCAGCCAAGTTCTTCAACACACTACATAGTTTTATTACAGAAGAAGCTTAGCACCAAAGCCCCCCAGAATACAGGTATCACCACTGATATTTCGATGTGTTACCATAAATTCTCCCCACTCCCAGAATGAGATATACTTTGTGTCCTGGGTTCAGTAGTAGCAGCAGTGATTTGTGTTATACCTTAGTTACTGTTCTTATCTCAACCCGTGGGAGTTGCATTCTTTCGATTCTCCTTCCCATCCCTCCAGGAGATGGGGGGGGGGGGGAGTGAAAGAGTGACTGCTTGATTTATGGCTGAGTTTGTTTAAACCACAACACCTTGTCAAAGCTATGGAGATCTAATAGATTTCTGTTAATTAAGGGGAACACTGTCTTTTCATTAAAATGGCCTGATGAGAGGCACACTGTTACTCAGTAAAGGAGCAGCACCACTAAGCAAGTTCCCCATCCATGCTGTAACTGCATGAAACTCTGCTTTCCCATCCATGGAAAATGTCTCAGATCTACCTCAACTCTTAGCTCACTCACAAGGACATGAAGTGACATGACAAAGGGGAATGGCTTTAAGCTGAAAGAGGGTAGATTTAGAGTAGATATTAGGAAGAAGTCCTTTATTGTGAGGGGGGTGAGATACTGGAGCAGGTTCCCCAGGGAAGTTGTGGTTGCCTCATCCCTGGCAGTGTTCAAGACCAGGCTGGATGGGGCTTGGAGCAACCTGATCCAGTGGAAGATGTCCCTTCCTATGGCAGAGGGGTTGGAATTGAATGATCTTTAGCTCCCTTCCAACCCACACCATTCTGTGATTCTATGATTCCATGGTACTGAGGTTGGGTAGCTTAAAAGGGATCCATCTGCATTTTACAGCTGTGCTGCCACTGTTCTCTGTACCTCACCTGGGATCTTGGGTTTGCCAACATGGAGAATTGGGTGCACAAAATGTGGAGTTAAAGCACAGATCCACAGCTGCTTTCCACTGATTCCTTGGGTGGACCATAGGTGTACATCAAGTGCAGGGAAACATTATCCTGTATTTAAGAGAGCAACATACCTTCTAAAACATTGTTATTAGGTATCTTGTAAAGGACCTTAAAAATGTCAGTGTCCTATTGGCTGCTATACCTGACAGGAATAGAAGTTTGAAAGACCAAATTTGCCAAGGTCAGTTTGTTCATTACAATTAAGACCACAATTAAAGACAAGAAACAGTTTTTTTGGTGATCCGTGGAGCTGCAATAGTCTTAGTGAAGATGAGTAAATATACAGAAGACCATATCATTTATACTTTACATACATTTTCTACTATTCTTGCTAAATGTCAAATATGCAAAGAATATAATCGATGTCCTTGGCTGTCAAAGGCATGAAAACTTCACAACAAGCATACGTTATAGAAATATTTTAACAAACCAATTCCTAGCTGTTCTATAATTATCACTCACTGCAATCCTAATGTTCCTAAGGTTCAGCAGTAACTTACAACATCATTGCTTCAGCATTAGGGTGATCAGGCTCTCACTTAATGGTAGGAAAAGAGATGTAATTCTTACTTCAGGCTAATATATATATTACATACATCATTAGGTAACAATCCACGTGAGGACTTGGCACTGAGTTACTAATGTGCTGTAAGTAGCATTCTAAGTTACTCTGTGATAATAAGGAAGGTGTTGTGTAGACAAGCGTCATATAACTTTAGGAAAAGAAAATCCTGGCCTTTTGTTATTACTGAACTTTACGATAGCTGAGACTTCATAACAGAAGCCACCATTTATGCTCATATATAACTTCTCCAAACCTAAATCATATGATATATCCATGCTAGCTTTCTGACCTCAGTAATGGTCATTCAGAATGGGAAAGAGGTTTCAGAGACAGAAGTTTGTGACTTATGTACAAACTCCCCTGTGCATGCCTAGGACAAGGCTTACAAGGTCAGAGGCTAATGTGACATTTTTATTAGTTGAAGAGATGTACTTGCAGGTAGGACCAAATAGCCTTTTGTCAGCTGATTTGGCTTCTTTTATTCATTACTGCAAAGTGATGTTGGAGAAGAGCTCATGAGAAAATGAAACATGGCTCTCCTGAGATATTATTTGTTTGTTTGTTTGTTTGTTGAATTCTTGTAAATAACCAAGCTTACCATTTTTGATGGTTTGTCTGTCTGGCTGAGTGAGCTTCCACAAATCCATCAGGCATGTGGCTGTGCACAAATATCTCTTGGACTCAAACAGCTGCCCAAGCAGAAAACCCTCATCATCACAGGAGTTTGGTGGGTGAGGAATGCTGAAGTGAGAGTGGGCAGTGCACCTCTGAACTCATGTAGGTGAAGCTTGCAAATGCTTCAGCCAAGGTGATGCTCTCCTGACTTACCATTATTCACTCCAGATCTCCTGTTTGAAGAACATGAGCATGGACCTAGTAGCTAGAGTAGCTAGAGTAGGGACAGTTAAATTCAGGCTCTGTAGGGAAAGCAGACCTAAGTATCACAGTATTTTCTGTTCACAAGTGCTTTCAGTTCCCTTCTTATATGTGAAAATGCTTCTCTGCAGCTCTGTGCCAGAGCTTCTTCCAGGCTTCTTGCACTGCACATGAAGGCTTACCAGTACATCTGCTCCATTCTGCTATGCCCTAGCAATTTGTCTAATAAGCTGTTATATGACTCAGGATGACACCAGCAGCTGTGTCTTATTCTCTCAAACTGTTTTTAAATGATTTATTAAATTTACCCAATTTGATGGGGTTTAGCTCACTTATTGTACTGTTTACATGTGGAGTATTTTTAAAGTTTATCCACTCCTGCTCTTCTCATTGCATGCATTTATTTTTTTTTTTTATTTCATTCTGAAATTTAAGAAACGGAAAATTCTGTGCAAGTAGTTCTGACTTAGGGTTTAATAACCATACAAATTTATGATGATTCATTTATGTTGTTATAAACCCTAGCCATAACTAGTTCTAGATGTAGATATCTTCTTAATTTTTCTTATCACTTTATTTCTGTTCCCATTTTTCTTGCAGCAGCATTAATCCTTTGATATGGACATCATTAGTTTGCAGGACCTGTAAGCACATTTCGTTTATGCTTCTGTACTAAGCAAGACTAATTCATCCATTGGTCTGATTGTCAGGGTTAATATGGTAGTATGAAAAATGCTTGCTGAGAAACATCTGCATTATTAAAGATAATGAATAAACTGAAATGAGGACAATTTATCTGATGAAGAATAGCAACACTGTGAAACGGCCTTCCTTTTGAATGATGACCTGCAAAGGAAGCAGTACTGCTCAAGCAGAGTGAGGGCTCCAGTGGAAACTTTCCCAAAACATTGCTGGAAAACAGGCTTTCCAGATCCCTGCTGCAAAACCTAGCTTCAGACCCCAAAACCTCAGACCTGGCATCTTATGCTGCTACTTCCATGCCGTTTCAAGAGCAGTAGCCAACGTGGGCAACTGTGTTGCTGGAACTCTGGGTTCATGGAGCCCTGGGAAAGTCTATGCTGCATCAGCTTGGTGAGACAAGCTCTGGAGGAAATACCTCACCATCACACCTCTCCTGTTTCCAGTGCATGAAAAAGCTCAAATACATGTACATCACCTTATACACTGGAAACACAGAGGAAAATCTTTTAAGTGTGATGAGAAACAATAAATTTAAAGATGCATAGACCAATGGAGGCAACTTCTGTCTACGTGACTACTGATGCCAGCCAGGCAGGCTGGATTCTGAGACAGCTGCACATAGTACATATATTGTGTAAAGTTCTGGCCTGGCACAGCCAAGCGCTCAATTAAATTCTTAGTTCGGACATATCTCCTTTGTTATGGACAAATCAGGCTGTCATATACAGTAACAGGGATAATTGTATTTTTTTTTACTGAAGATCAACTGGGTACTTAAAAAAATAATTAGGTAGGCAGGCAGGTAAATGGATCTGGGATTTTGCCAGGCATGACTACTGGTATATCTTTACAAAATAATCTTCAGGCTTGGTCAGACCAATTACCAAGTGAATGTTTCAGTGAGCACAGCATGATTAAATTTCCCATTCATTTTCCATGTCATCTTATACCCTTCCCCTGGGAGTCTACCTTATATGACCCACTGTTAACTCCAGGCACATGAAAGATAATTAAAACATAGGTATAATTGATGTTTGCAAGTGTATGCATTGTATTCTGTAAATAGAATACAACATACATGCCTATGATTTGTTTGTTTCCTTCTGAGTATGTCTAAAGGTGTATCATAAGATTAAAAGATTTATTATATTACCTTATATTTGCCCTCTCCTAGTCCTGATGTATTTATAATTGCCTGCTGTGCTACACAATAACCTGTGTTATTCATAACATATCATTAATCAATTAAATGTAATTTAGGTCTGTCTATAGGTTTTTCCCTTTTTTTTCCCTCTGTTTTGCTATTCCTCATTTCAGTCTCTGCTACATTCTAGTTGTGTTTAACATGAATTATTGTTGCTGTTGAAAACTAGAGTTTACCCAGATTCTAGCTATGCAACGAACAATGTTTTCTGTACCCACAGCAAAGTGGGAGAGGGTTTTCACAAGAAAGGTTACCAGACTGCAGGCTAAGAACTGCTCAGAAGGACAGTCAAGGAAGGAGGGTCAAGGAGGTTGCCTTCTATGCAGAAGAATGGGTTGACTGCACGGAACTGTCTTTGAGAAACTAGGACAATTGACATGGAGAAGGCTCAGGTACTCAGCAATGATTTTGCCACATTTTTCAATGGTAATTTCTCTTCCCACATATCATAAACCCATGACCTTCAAGGCAGGAACTAAGGAAACAAAGTTCCTTCCATTGTAGAAAAAGATCAAGTTCAAGACCATCCGAGGAACCCCAACATGCGCAAGTCCATAGGACCCAATGAGATTCATTCCAGGGTCCTGAGAGACCCAAGACACTCTCTATCGTATTTGGAAAAGTCATGGAAGTCAGGCAATGTCCCCAGTGACTGGAAAAAGGAAAGCATTACATGCACTTTTAAAAATGGCAGAAAGGAGGACATTGCAAACTACCAAACAGTCAACCTTAACTCCATGGCCATTAAGATCACAGTGCAGATCCTTCTGGAAGACCAGTCAAAATATACAGAAGACAGGGAGGTGATTAGAGACAGCCAGCATGGCTTCATCAAGGGCATATTGTGCCTGGCTAAACTAGTGGCCTTCTACAATAGAATGACTACATCAGTGGGCAAAAGAAGAGCTACAGTTGTCATCTGCCTAGATTTCCGTAAGGCTTTCGATATGGTCTCACATAACTTTCTAAATTAGAGAAGTATGGGCCAGATGACTGAAATTAATAATAAATTAGCTGGATGACCATGTCCAAGACATTATAGTAAATAGCTCATTGTCCAAGAGGAAACCTGTAACAAGTGGTGTCCCTTACTAGGACCAGCACTATTTAACATCTTCATTAATGACAATGACCTTAAGTGCACCCTCAGCAAGTCTGCAAATGACACCAAGCTGTGTAGTGCAGTTCATTGGCTAGAGGGATGCCATCCAGAAGGCACTTGACAGGCTTGAGGTGTGGACCTGTGGAAACTTCATGAAATTCAACAAGGTCATGTGCAAGGTCCTGCACCTGCGTCCAGTCAATGCCCAGTATCAGTATGGGTTAGAGGATGCATGGATTGAGAGCAGCCATGCAATGAAGGACTTGAGGATATTGGTGGACATGACCCAGCAATATGCACTTGCAGCCCAGGAAGCCAACCGTATTCTGGGTTGCACCAAAAGAAGTGTGACTATCAGGTCAAAGGAGGTGATTCTCCTCCTTCACTGCACTCTCATGAGACCCCACCTGTAGTAATGTTTTCAGCTCCGGGGCCCCCAACGTAAGAAGGACATGGACCTGTTCAAGCGAGTCCAGAGGAGGGCTACAAGAATGATGAAAGGGCTGAAGCACCTCTCTTCTGAAGAAAGACTGTGAGAGTTGAGGTTGCTTAGCCTGGAGAAGAGCAGGCTCTGAGAAGAGTTTATTGTGGCCTTCCAATACATAAAGTGGGCCTACAAGAAAGGTGAAGAGAGACTTTTTACCAGGGCTTGTAGTGACAGGACAAATGACAGTGTGTTTAAACTGAAAGAAGGCAGATTTAGATTGGGTATAAGGAAGAAATTTTTTTATGACAGTGGTAGTGAGGCACTGGAACAGGTTGTCCAGAGAAGTTCTGGATGCCTCATCAGTGGATGTGTTGAAGTTAAGGTTTCAACAGGAATTTGAGGAACCTGATCTAGTAAAAGATGTCCTTGACCATAGCATTGAGATTGGACTAGATGATTTTTGAAGGTCCCTTACAACCCAAACCATTCTATGATGATTTTTAAATTCTGAGAGATAAAAGTAGACCACCTAAGCCTGGAGAAAAGGCTCAAGTTAAACAGTGATAGCTGTAAATGACAGAAAAAACTGATTGCAAATTTTTTTCAAGTAAAAAGTACATGGATTTTGCAGTAGTCCAGATTTAGAGCTACACAGTTCAGAGTGTTCTGACTGCTGTGTTTCTGCCACCATGTCTGCCTGAACCAATAAATAGTTTACAATGAGCAAAACATAGCCTAAAGTGTAGGGACTACATAACAAAAAATGTGGTTTATTCACATGCTCTAACCCTCTGGAAGTGAGTTACTGCTAACTTTGGCAAATGCCAAAAAATAGTCAGCATCTGTTTATGCATTATTTTTAGCATGATGTGGCAAAAGAAAATATCCAAGCAAGTGCTAGGGAACACATTTACATATTTTAGTCCTCTGCAGTGTGTGTGTGGTGGCTGAACTCTAGTCAAATATAAAAATATTTGTGTCAGGTAAGCTTTCAAGATGTATGGTTAACTGTCTACTCACAGTTCAAAAGAATTCTAACATTTGTAGAAAGAACACTTTCTCCACAAAGTTCAATTTTGCTCTGCCCGTCATGGTCTAGAGTTAAAGCCTGAGAGAAATCAGCGACTCAACATGTATTTTATAATCTGGATTTAAAATTAAACAACTTTGAGTGAAGGAAATCAGCATCGTTCCACCCCTGGTTTTCTCCCAAAGTTATAATGTAGAACCTTTAAATACTTGGCACTTTTTAGAGGCAACAACAGGCACAGCATTTTTTTTTTTTTTTTGTCAGAATAGGGAAAGAAATAAATTTCAAAGTCATCTTACTTCAAGGGGTTTTAACATGCCAAAATTCAGCACCTTCTAGCATGATCTTTCACTTTCATTTTCCTTTCCTCCCAGAATATAATTGTATGCCCTTGAGGTGATGAAACTAGATAAAAAATGTTGTTCAGGGTCAATTACTTGCAGGAGAACTCATCTGTCTAACGTCTTATGTCTATATTTGAGTTACCTAAACTTGGTTTCCTTTACAGTAAGTGAGGGGAGATTTTCAAGTATGCTAAAGAGATATTTAAGATGGGTTAGATAAATTGCATATAAAAAGTGTCACGGTCTTTCTACTAACTGGAAAGGTAGCTTAGTTCAGATGTAGATGTAATTAGGTCAGATGAGTCCCACTCTAGATACTTCATTTCTTGTCAGCTGTGCAACAGGCAACAGCTTTTCTCATTGAATCTACAGCAATAGTCACTACCAAAATGGTCACTCTGAAGGCCTAATGTGTCTGTCTTCTGTTAATTTTCTTTTAAGAAAAATTAATACTCTGAAATCAAACTCCAGCTAAAATGAGGCAATAAAAATTGCCTTGATTTCATGATATGGCTTGAACCTGTCATGTTGGCTTTACAGTCTTTACAGTCCTTATCCTAGGAAACACGCCTTGACCATATCTCAACTGCAAGATTTGCTGAAATACAGATATGTTTATATCCTCTACCTGTTATGATTCCTTTCAGACAAAATTCACATGCCCCTGGGGCGAGGAACCAGAGTGTACTTCATAGCAGTTCTGTCTTATGAGTGATCAGGGGACCAGGCTTACACCATGGAATTCAGCATAGACCCAGACAGGTGTGTTGCTATTCAGAAAATATAGCTCTTTGGATGTATGAAGTGAAAAAAAAAAAAAAAAAGAATGTTAGTAAGATCATATCTCTGCATTTGTGAGGCTGACACTGGAATATTGTGTATTAGTGTAGTATCATAATCCCATACAAGAGATTTGCAAAACTGGAGAAAGACAGAATGAAGGTGTAGATGATGCTGTACAGAGGTAGTCACACATCAGGTGTTAAAAAAAAGACTGCAATGTTCATTATTTCTCTTAAATCGATATTTGGTAAGGAAAAAAAGTCAGGTGGTGAGAACTCTCCATCTAGAAATGAAAGGCATTGAAAGAAACAGCAACTCTCTTGAGAAGTGGCAGGATTGTTTATAAAAGTGCCCTAACATGATTAACAACTGAAACAAACTCTAAGGACAGTGACTGGTTCCTTCCCATGATACCTTCAAAGTAAGACTTCTTTCTGGAGGATTTTGTAGGCTATGTTTTGTGTCAAGGGAGAATACAGAGTCTAATGGATCTCTCTAGCCTTAGAATCAATTCCATTAATGACTTGAACAATGCATTGTTAGTACATTATCCTTCTATCAGGCAGTATTACCTTCCCTGTACTCCAAATTCATGCACTGCACTCTAACCCGCTGCCTTTAATTTCAGGTTAGCTACTTTTCCTGCTGTGTTAACTCGCAGAACAGATCAGTACTAGCAGCCAGAAATGGCTTGTCATGCGCTTCAGCTGATATTAACCAAAAGGTGAGTGTGAGTGACAGTGAATCTCTAAGCCGTTAGAGAACTTAATATTCCCTGCAGCTTCTGTCTCTTCAAATATACTGAACCTCCACTGTTTACAAATTTTTTGCTTAAAAACTGTAAAAGTTGTTAGCTTTTGTTGTTCACTGCAGTGGAAGAAGAAATGCCTTTCTGTTAAGGAAACTGAAACAATTATACAAGGACTGTACACAATTGGTAATATCACCCTAACCATCCAGTCTTCTGCCTGTCATCCTGTTCATCTTTTTTCCTACCACTTTTTTTTTGTATAAAAATTTCCCTTCTGCATGACAGGTACTCTCTGCTTCTGCTTCAGATCCCTGCTGAAGCCCCTTTTCTTAGTGGAATTGTAGAGCAGTGAGTCAAAGGCATTAAGTGAAATTTTCTCTGCAGTCAGAGAACTATGCAGGAGGGCTCCTCTGTGCCAGCTGGCCTCCCTGAGAAGCCATATACATCATATACTCTTGTAATTATTTTTGTGTATTCATTCTCTAATTTTCCTATTGTCTTCATAGCCTTTTCCTCCTTTCTCCTCAGAATCCTACCAATCATGAATAAGAGTTCCACTGCCAGTCATTAGAATTTGTATACATATAAAGGTTTACCCAGTCATACTTTCAGTGCTGGAGAAGGTCTGAAAATAAAAACCTTAAAGGCAAAATGAAATACTGGGCTATTGAATCTCATTAAAATCTGAGGAGATCCAGCTGCTATGGAGAGTTATTCAGATCATTCTAAGGCAGTTACTGACATGGGGTTAGCTGGAGAGCTCCCTGGGACCATAGGCTCATAATTCATGCACACGGAGATACCTACATCATGGACACCTAATCAGAATCTCACTCTTAATGTTATTTTCCAGTGGCCATTTTCATTAAATTCTTCATATAATGGCCTGGGTTTCAACAGAAGGTTTTAAAGGTGGCTTCATTCAGACTAGTCTTCTTGATAGACACCTGTGGTAGGAAGTGAAAAAAATGGGCATGGAGATGCTCAAGTATATACCCCCACTTTCTGGGGAAGCAATCAGACCATTATTTTTCTAATAAATAAGGGAGATATAACACTACTGTCTCTGCTTTGAAAGAAAACTCCATTTTGTTGGCACTGTGATTCTGCTGAAGTATGTTAGATGCATGAATGTCTTTTCAGTTGACAGGTAATTGAAAACGGCTGCATTCTGTATCTACTCTTGTATGTCATCTGAAGATACATGATGTGCTTATCTTTAGCACCAAGCTTGCCGAGATGGGTACTAAACCTATTCAAGCATCTAAGACATCTAAGTTAATTCAGCCTAGTCCTGCTCCAGAAGCTAGCCCACTGCAAGGAGCCATCAACTATTCTTTTATATAGTTTGTTCCCATTAGTGCCTCAGTTTCATGCCTCTCTCTTTTCTGGCATTCCTGTGAGTCTGCCTTCCTTGGTCTAAGTATCATATTATCTGACTTATGAAGAAAACTCTTAAGCTAGTAAACTATTATAATGTTATGTTTCATGCTTTTCAGCTGTTTTACATGTTTTAGGACACCAGTCACAGAGTCACAGGATAGTTGAAGTTGGAAGGGACTTCTGGAGGTCAATCCCTCTCCTGAAGCAGCGACACCCAGAGACAGTTTTTCAGAACCGTGTCCAGTTTTTTCCTTCCAAGGAGGGAGACTCCCCAACTTCCCTGGGCAACCTGTGCTAGTGCTCAGTCACCCTCACAGTAAAAAAGTCTTTTTGATGTTCAAACAGAATCTCCTCTGTTTTCAGTTTGTACCTGTTGCCTCTGGTCCCATCACTGGGCATCCCAGTGAAGAGCCTGGCTCAATCCCCTTTGCACCTTTCCTTCAGATATTTATTTCCATTAACAAAGATTCCTCCTGAGCCTTCTCTAGGCTGAACATGCCTAGCGCTCTCAGCTTTTCCTCATAGGTAAGGTTCTTCTGTCTCTTAATCACCTTCATGGCCCTTTGTTGGATTGTCTCCAGCATGTCCATGTCTCATACTTAGGAGCCAGAGCTTGACACACCAAACAGCAAGTTATCAGTCATGTTATATTGACACAGCTCTGGAGAAGTAAGCCCTCACCTGCTACAAGTTCTTCTCTGGAAAGTTTCAGATCTTTGTTTTCAGATTTCACTCAGGTGGCATTTTACTAAAATTATTCGACTTCAGTTTAGTTTAAGCTTTGCTCAATCACTGCTTTGCTGAATATTAAATCAGTGTCAGAAAAGGATTACGTATGTAATGGCAAATAGCACATCAGTTAATGGAAGGGTATGAATAAGATAATCAGGTTATAAATCGAGTCAGAGTTTTAGACAAAATTACAGACTGTGAGAATAAAGCCTGGATAGTTAAGTATAGCTTCAAAAACTCATCCGTAGCTAACAGTTTTAAAAATTCAGTGATTGTGCTTTGTACAGAGTTGTGCTTCTGTTTGTGTACATGGGTTTATGTTGTCTGGCCAGATTCCAATCTAAATAATTATATTTGCATACATCAAATTTCCTGTGATGTTTCACATTGTTCTGCATTTCCCTTTCTAAAGCTTTCATTTGCATGAGAAAATGACAGAATGTTCTTGTGTTGCTAATGCAGTCTAACAGCTGTAGTTCGATGATGAACAAATCATCTTTTCTGATAAGTACAGATACAGACGTGTAGACCTACCAACACATTTTGTACACTTTACTGGTAAAAAACATAAACTGCCTAGTTATTACTGATGTACACTTATCTAATCGTTGAACTAAGGGACAAGTGAATACATCCTGGCCTTCAATTGTCATCTTCACATTTTGCCCATTGATTTATTTCCCCAAGACTTATTATAACAGCTGACACTAGTCTGACAAAGAAGATGCAATAGCAGTGAAAAGTTAAGGTCTAATATAATATTTGTATTTTTAGAATTTATAATTTAATGTAACAGTTTAAAATTATATTCTTATGATTTTAGCATATATTATCTCCTGTCCTACCCCTACTGCCAGCTCTGTTTCATGTCTACTGGTGATATAAATTATACTTAGGATTTCTGGAAATGTGAAACCTCTCTGACTATAGCAGGGCTGATATAATCATAAAGGATTTGATCATTTTTCCATGGAAGTAATTTGGCTTATCATCTAAGTGGTTTCATAGACATGTATCAAGTACTAGGGAAAATAATTTTTATTTTCACAGCACATGGTGAGACCAACTGTAGTAAATTGATTTCTTCATGTGTTAATTAATTTGATTTTGCTAACCAAATATGTTATAGAATCATAGAATCATAGAATCGTTAGGGTTGGAAAGGACCTTGAGATCATCAAGTTCCAACCCCCCTGCCATGGGCAGGGACACCTCACACTAAACCGTATCACCCAAGGCCTCATCCAACCTGATCTTGAACACTGCCAGGGATGGAGCATTCACAACCTCCCTGGACAACCCATTCCAGTGCCTCACCACCCTAACAGGAAAGAATTTCCTCCTTTCATCTAAGCTAAACTTCCCCTGTTTAAGTTTTAACCCGTTACCCCTTGTCCTATCACTACAGTCTCTAATGAAGAGTCCCTCCCCAGCATCCCTATAGGCCCCCTTCAGATACTGGAAGGCTGCTATGAGGTCTCCACTCAGCCTTCTCTTCTCCAGGCTGAACAGCCCCAACTTCCTCAGCCTGCTTTCATACGGGAGGTGCTCCAGTCCCCTGATCATCCTCGTGGTACTTCTCTGGACTTGTAAATATCTTTTCTCTGTACTTGTAAATGTCTTTAAAGGAAATTAATAATATCCCTGCAGAGTGCCAGGATTCTCACTCATTTTTTCAAACAGCTACCTGCCTCTTTCCACCTGGCTTAGCCAGTATCCCAGAAACATCATCAGTGGATGTAAATAGATTGCTTTTAGTGTAATGCAGTGACTCATCCTTGCACAGAGAGATGAGAAAAACCCTGCAGATTTTCTCCAGACTTCCTCCAGAGGACTTTTAGATCTAAGCAGTCTAACTCTGATGATCCTTATTCGTCCCCTGCAAATGTCATATTTGAAAGTTCACTGGGTTTGTTGGCAAAAACATCTATGTCTTTGTTAGATTTCACCTGAGGCTGGAAGTGTGGTATTTTTGCTTTTGCACAGCAGGTCTGAGGAAGACAGGACCCCATCTCTTGGAAGCAGCATAACATGAGTCAGACAGATTTTTAAGACCCTTTCTGTGACAGGGCAGAAAAATGAGTAGGAAGAAAAGGAAATAATTTTTCATGCCTGACACAGTGTGCTGAAAAGTCAACTAAATCTAAACAAGGTTGCTCTAGATAATATTTTTCCTTTCTGATTCAGAGTGAAAGGAATTAGAAATCAATGTTCCATGCAAATATATACTTTTAGAAATGTGTTCAACTAAAAGTTAAGGAAAACAGAATTCCGCTGAGGTTTGAAATGCTGGTACAGTGACTTATTTTCTATAGGATGAAAAAGATTCCTTCCACCTCCCTGTCTTACAACAGATATGTGTAATTTTTTTATACCTCATTTTTAAAGATAATTGATTTGTTGTAATGTATAAAAATTAAAAATTATAGACAGAATGAGATTATATCAGTCTATCCCTCCATCCTTTTGTTGATTAAAATGCTGTGTTGAAAGTATTTTTCTTGTTGTTGTTTTTGGGAGGGGTTTTGGTTGGTTTTAGGTTTGGTGGTAGTTTTATTTTTTGGTTTGGTTGTTTTCATTTGGTATTTTTTGTTTTGGGTTTGGGGGTTCTTTTTTTTGTTTGTTTGTTTGGCTGGTTGGTTGGTTTGGTTTTTTTTTAAGCGTTTGAATTCTATTTACAAATAAAACAATATGCAGGGCCATTTCCTAAACAGCTGCAGTATCTCTTCAGAGATTTCATTCCAGCCAGATCAGCCATCCAAGAAGTGTAATTCAATTCTGAAAAGGTATTTTGACATCTGTCCATCTCAGATTCTCATCAGGTAAAAGTGTTATGCTGATTCTAATTTTTCAGCATCATTTTGAGCAGACAACACTCACCGGAAGGGTTGGCCATGCCAGCACCCTGTGTATGTAATGTATTTTGTTACTTATTCCTACCAACACCCAATAAAGAATTTTCTGGAATCTTGAGATCCAATAAATATCTTTGCTTCATTTTTTTCTCCATTCTTTGAAGTTTTTCATAACACAGATTTTCTGTTATCCCTCAGGCCATCTATCTATTCTACCAGTACCAATGATAACTTGAAGGCATCCCAGTTCCTAAAGCAAACTATTCAGAGAACAGTAAATGTATTAAAACTCCAGGCTAAGTCACAGAGGGAGTTTGTTGTTTGAAAAGCCTAATTAGTAAGTGTCCTGCCATAGGTGAAGAAATAGCCTGAGTGCCTGCACATGCTCGGATCGGAGCCAGATGAGCACGAGGGCCAGCACAGAGACACCCAGCTATTTGCCCTGGGATCTGGGCAGTGCTGCACTCTCATGTGGCTTTACCACTTTGATCTCTAAGAGCTCAGATCCTTACACCACACATTACAGCTTATATACATGCCCTTGCAAGCCAGCAAAGTGCCCTAATTAACAACTGAAAAACAATCACTACTAGACAGAAATTGACTAAATCAAATATCAAGCCAAGATTTCCCAGGAATACTGTGCCATATGTACTATTTCATTAAAAAAGCTGTCTCTATCTTCCTGGAGATATGTCTTCCACAGTTGCATGCAACACTCTGTAAACACCTGGCCAGTTGTTTCAGGCTTTCTATGAGAACAATAGATAAGCCAAATGCCTCTTCTTGAATCTAGCTTCACTACTGCCAGTATTAGGATCATCGAAAGTCTTTATATTGCTTCAGTTCATAGCTCATCCCAATTAAAAAATTGTGTTGATAACAGCTTGGAAGTGCATGAATTTTTATTTCACTATTCTCCTTTCCAGGAAAGTACATAATACTATGCATGTTATTTCTCTGGTGCAGAGGCATTGACATATTTCCCTCTAGAGACTTTCAAACGATGAGCTGGTTTATACCCAAGCTGCTTATTATTAGCTCCTAAATGTATGATCTTATACCCTATTCCTAAAATTCCAAGGGTCATACAAAACTTTGTTTGCTACTTCCTCATCTTTTTATGCATTCATGCCATCCAACCTTGTGTTAGTAGCAGTTTCTGTTAGCATAATCCTACTCTTTTTCTTCATTTCGTGATTAATTCTGAACAAGTTCAAGCTCAAAACTAATATTCAAGTAACGATACTGGCAAGAGTCTTCTAGTCTCATAGTTTCTCTGCCAAGACAACCCATCCTTGGCTCCCAGCATCTGTACCTAATTTAGATGTCGTGTAAATAATTCCTGTCTTCTCATGTGGCTATATGTTCTATTGAAGTCCATGGTCTAAATGATCACCATATTAAAATGCACTCAGGTATTTGACTCTAATCAGATTTGTCTCATACAGAACAGGTGCTTCAAGACCAGCAACACCTATTTTAAAGAAATGTTTCAAAGGTTTTAAAAACATGAGTGAAAACTATTTTTAATTATTTTCTGATCTCTTTACTTAGGGAAATGAGTGTATTAGTCATCATGAAAGCAATTACCAAGACTTCTAAGAGAGAGGAGAATTAAAAGAATAAATATAAAACTCCTTCAAAATGATCCAAACAGACTCTTGATACATGAAATTGCCTCATCTTTAACTCCCAGTATTGTAGAATCTCAGCACTGTACTTATGGAATGCCACTCTTCTTTTGAGACGTTTCCTGAGTCTCATTGATTGCATTTATGCATCCATTGTTTGTCCTCTGTAATGGCTATGAAAGTATAAGCCACAACTAAGTTTCTGAGACACCTATCTGAAAGTTCCCACTAACAGACACCACAACAGACACCAAGTTATTTGATATAACAAGAAACAATGCAGAACCTCAGTTGTAAAATGCATAGTGGTTTGTCTTTAGTGTGAAAAGGGTGTGTAATGTCTCTTAATGAAGTAGTTAAAATAACCCAAACAAACAAACAAAAAACCCAAAACCTAGAAAACCATTTATAATTTAGTAGTTCAGCATATGTTAAATTAAAAAGAAGGAAACAGATGTTTTTATCTGAAGAGACCTCAGAAGGCACTGCTGAGATCCAGCTCTGCTTATTACTCTTTTTTTGATATAAACATTTCATAACTCTGTGCCTCTAGTAATGCTGGTGATGGAATGACAAGTATGCAGCATTAACCAGCAGAATAACGCAGCACAAGCATATTACAAAGAATATGTAGATGAGGTGTTTTTACAGAGAATGGTTAGAAAAGAATGCTGATGTCTTCATTTATCTAATTCTTGCCAAATAAGAGACGTGGTCTGTATAAAAGTTGCTAGAGTTTCACTTTATTAAAATGCCTACATAACATTAGTAATGGCGTTAATTACATATTTTTCTGTACTTAGTGTGTACATACTGTATTTCCTATAATTTTAATCGTTTTCCTACCACTGTTTTAGAGATATGAATCTCCTTAAAAAACAGGTATAACTGACCTTTTTCTAACACTCAAGAGCCCTGCAGCCTGGAAAGATGTGGTATTTAAAGCTGCAATATCTGATACATATAAATCTTGTATTATCAGGGATGAATCTTTATGAGCAGGGCAGAAATTTCACACTCAGAGAAGAGGGGTATAATTTCTCTAAAAGGCTGATGCATTTAAAAAGTAATAAATTATTTTAATAACTACCTAATGGTAGGCATTACAGACTGCAATTATTAATCCACTGAAGACATGTTCACTGCTTTGAAAAAGAAAGTCCTTCTGGGGTATAACTTCCTGCAGTTAAAGTCACAGTTCATCACTGCTTCTGATTGAAATCTGTCTTTGAAGAGGTTCTCTCATGTCTTTGCTGCATTCTTCTGCTAAGTGGAAAAAAAAAGCCCTGTTAGAAAGGTGTGTCCCTTGCTGTCAAACCTGAGATGAATGTAATCATACTGCACCTTCTCATTTGTAAATGCTCCCTTGCTTCCCCATCTCTATTTATTCTGTAGCATTTGTCATCTGCAGTTACTATCCCCGCCCACAAGTTCCATGGTTTAATGGTCTCAAGATTTGTAAATGCCCTCATCATCACAGGGTTGTATCCTGGTACTTTAGCTCTCACTGCAGGTCAAGTCTCCTTGACGTTTGGGCACTTTTGGTCTTATGAGCCATTCTAGATGAACAGTGATATACTTGAGTTTATGTAGTGCTCTAGAGAAGCTAAAAGTTGATGCGGTGCTGTGCCTGAGCTCTATAATACTCCTATTAATCTACAAGATAAGATCAAGCATTTCCAGTCCAGGACTATGCTGATATGCCTGTGTTGTTTCTAATTCCTGAGCTAGCTTGGATATTTTCAGATCACATTTTTGGGTCTGTCATCCATTGAAACTCTGGTACATCAGTAACTCCCTTTTGCTTTCTTATCTATGATTTCCTGTCTTTCTCGACTGCTCCAGGACTTGGTCTTTGTCTTCAGCACATGTATTTGTGTAGTATATATTGAAGCTTTTAAAAGATAAACCATTCCTATATTCCTTACCAAAAAAATCTTTCTTTCTGTCAAGGTTTTTGTTAAGAGACAACCAATCCATAATCTATCCTAATTCCTGACATAAAACATAATCAGAATTTATGTATGGGCTTTGGCTTGACTACAAAAGACTTCAATAAAGATGTCTAAATGCTGTATGATACTCAAATGTAGAACTGCATTTCATATCAAATTCAACCTTCCAGATTTGTTTTGCTAGTCCCCATGTTTCCTCATCTCCCTCGTTGTGACAATTTTTTTTTTTCTCTCTCCCAGGGGAAGCCAGGACTTGCACATAAGAAGAAAACAGGGAAACAAAATATACCCAATGTTTTGTCAACCAACTTAAAAGCCTGCATGGGTGTAGGGGGGAGTCTGTCAAATCATTGTTTATTTTGGTTTTTATGCTGTAAAGAGTTTTTTTCTGCTTCTCTTTGCTCATTTTGTTTGTGAGCTGTTCAAGACCATATATTTCCCTGTACCAGCAATCAGAATGGATTTTGTTGCCTATGCATTGCTGTGCATAAATCTGTGGTGTAACAAAAGATCTTGACTTCAGCTATTCCAGAGAAGAGCCATGAAACTTTCTCTTCTGCTTAATGATGTGGAAAGTTTTCCTCTTTGGACTAAAGAAATTCTCAAGAATATTGTAGCTTTGCCTTGAAGGATTCAATTTGACATTTAACCTGAGTTTTTCAATGTCGTCATAATACGGAAAACTCATACTGCATGATCTACTGACTGGTCAGCCTTGGAATTCAGCTGTCTTTGTAAGAATGAAAGACACTGATACTATTATAATTTTATCCTCTTTGTCTAGGGAGAAGTCACAGTAAGGTGTTAACTACAGCTATTGATACTTACTCTCCATATTTAACATCTGATGACTCTTTCATACATTATGTGGATAGCTGTTATAGAGAGTGTAAGAAAATATCTTCTGGTCCATAGGTCTGCAAGATCGATAATAGCTTGAAATTAAAACACCAAAGGTAGTGTAAAGATAATAAACATGGCAAGTAAAGTTGGTAAATTTAACTGCAGTGAATCTGAATTAATTTTATTAGAACCTTATGAAATGTAGTGTGATTTTTCAAACAGTATGCTTAATGGTAGTTACCACTAGATGAAAGTAGAAAGTCGGGAACAGACTCCCTTTTGAAGAGATACTTGGAGTTGATCTATAACTCAAAAAATTTACAGTCTAGCTAAACAATGTTGAACAGTGGGAGAAAGGATGGATGTGTCAGTATCTGACAAGCTGTCACAACCCAGACCATCACCTTGCAACCAACATTTTGGTGTGCAGGTGTAGCAGTGACAGTGGTCCTGGTACAGGCACAAGGATTATTTACGTGTTAAAAACCTGCAGCAGGACTGGGAGCTCAGGCCCGTCCCTCTTCCTTCACTGACAGCACACTGCAATTCACAGGTTTTCTCCAGTCTGAGTATTCGCTCTTTTGGAAAAGCACCCTTCATCAAAACTCTTTGTTTAGCTGGGAAATTGCTGGGGGGAGGGGTGGCAAGAAAAGTGATCAGTCTTATTTAGATTTAGAGGGAGCTGATGTTTTTTTACAGGGTAGGCACTGCTGAACTGGTCTTGGTGTGTGGGTTGGCTCCTAAGGAAATCGGGCTGATGCAACTGCTTGTGGAAACGCGCGTGTGAGCTGTAGCTTATCAGCTGTTTGGAGAATTGCAGGCAAATTTAGCAGAGAAGTTTCTAGGGAAAAAAGAGGGAATAAAAAAAAAAAAGGAAGAAAAAATAGGAAGGTCTTTATAAGTTTCACAAAAAGAGGCTCCTAAAATGAGGAGAAAGGGGCCTATGAGTGCCTGGACTGGTGAATGGCTGGTGTCCTCGAGCAAACTCTGTTAGACACAGCAGAATCCGTGCCTTATCTATATACAAGTGTGTGTATATATGCGCATATATATATATACGTACACACATTTGTACATATAACCACAGCAAAAGCTGCGGACAAGCTCACTCTCCACCGCCAGCCATAAAAACAATCATTATTTCTCAAGTTTAGAGGATTTTACTTCTGGACATGTTTGCAACAACTATTGAAATTAATTAGGCACCTTCAGGCAGGTGATGTCCTACAGGTCAGGGCACTGCGTGTGATAAGAGGGAGAGAAGGGGCTGGTGGGGTGCGATCAGCTGCCAAACAGTTGGAGCTGGGGCAGCCTTCTAGTGTCCCCTGGGCCTCAACAGTGTCTTAAAATACCTGCTTTTCTGAGGAATGAGCAGGAAGCAGAGATTAATGACAGCTACTTGGGAAACTGCATCTCTGAAATGTTCAGAAACTCTTTATTTCAGTCTCAATGACTGTGAAGCACTTGAATGCCTCATGAAGAAATTTGGTATTAAAAACCACCTTTCAGCAACACACAAAATGAGGCACCTGGGAAAAATAAAAGCACCCTTCTTGTTATTTGAAAAACACATTTCAATGTAATATGTTTGTGAACATAGTCTCATCTGAGCTGTCTCTTGTAGCACCCAGTCCTGCACAGGTTACCTGTGTCTTTTCACTAAGTAGTGCAGTTTGCCTGGAGTACAAAATAGGACTAATAGAAGTGTGCAAAAATTAACACACCAGCAGGCAGAAGCTTGACAAGACATCCAGGAGATGCTTTAAGCTGTGGCTGTTACATCATACTTCTGAAGCAGCTCATTAATGTGCTCATGCGCAATTACCTTTATGTAATTGAGAGAAGCAGTTGACAGCCCCGTGTGTTATACAGACCTAACAGAAATCCCATCCCCAAATTCTCTCATAATTCTAGTTGTCGGTTTGGACATGGCTATATTCTATTTGCTGTGAAATGCATGCATAACTCAGCACTAAATCTTGACACACACGCAATGATTTTCTAATACCCAGGAACATGATGCATCATTCCTAGTTCATTAGGGTCATGGCATAAACACTTAAATGCTTGGAAAACTAATACGTTTTCTCTTAAATTAAACATTCATGCAAGGAAAAGTCCTGCCTGAAATACTAGTCAGAAAATAAGAATCAACTTTAAAATTAAGAAGGAATCTTGCATCAAACTTGTGGCTGCAGTCCTTGAGAAGTTAATGTAGAAGTGAGATGTTCAATGCAGTGATTTTAAATAGACCTCCCTCCTCTCTCCACATGATTTCTATAAAATGGGCATTACAAAAGCATAACCAACTAGAGTATACACTTACTTGGTTTATAGATGTATCATGGGGAAAGTGTTGAACAAATACTAGCATTAGTAGGGTTATTCCTTTTGCACACTAAGTACCAGGGCATGTAAAAGGCTGTTGGTCCTCTTCCCAGTGAAGAAATAATTTTCAAAAGAGCAAGGAGGAGAAACTGGAGTAGAACTGAAAATGAAAATGTTAGGGGAAAAGAGAAAATACAGGGAGAGTGGGAACAAGAATTGTCTTTTCTTGTGTCCTAACTATTTAAGAATCTAAGTAAGTAGGTGAACAAAAGCAAAACCTCATTCATTTTACCTAAATTAGTTCGCCCATCCTGCTAATGATGCTATATGCATTATTGCAGCTATTAATCTATTAATGACACCGTTCTTATTGTAAAGCCACACTTGCTACATAGCCCTCAGGGAAAATGTCAAGTGATGTTATTTAAAAGAATAATTAGGGAACTTACAGTTCAATCAGTGTGTGTATGTGAGGGAGAAAAAGAATTAACAAAAGGCTTTATGAATTTGAAGACTCTATTGATATTCTTCCATTCTTCCTAAATACTAAAACCTTTCTGCCACTACCAAGAACAGTGGGAGACAGCCAGCAACTGTAGGATAGATACCAAGTCATGGTACCAGTGTTATATTAAATTTCAGAAGGTGCTTATTGGGAAAAACATTCCCAGTCACTGCCACAAACCCAGACTCATCTGACTGCTTGTGTAACTACCTGTTATGTCTAGCTAACACGACTCCTGAACTCATCTGCTTTTTAGCCCTCCAGTGTGTGCCTCAGATATGAAATCCTGGGCTGCGGAGGTATGTAGGACTCTCCTCTTTACAGTACCTACTGCAGCACAGAAGAGCACTTCTAACCAAGTGAACGTATCCTAGTATCTTCAGTTCAACATCTGTGTAGAAGGCAAGCAGTAGTGCTTCTGTGCAGCAGTTTGCTTGCCAGTGGAAGATTAAGCTGTGAAATGATGGCATTGAGAAGAGCAGGTGGCATTTGTTTGAAGTGCTGTTATCTTGATTAAGAGCAATAAAACCCTAGTGTTTCTGCAGCTTGATAATGATTCTTTCCCTCACAGAATGATCTAAAATATGTTTGCCTCTGTGAACTGAATCAAGGAAATGATCTTGCTGAAATACAGAAAAATCTTGCTTTTCCCCATACATTTTTCACCCATATCAGTCCTTGGCTTAGGTTCATAAGGAGTCCCAAAGAGCTCCATTGGCAAATCTGACTGCAGCCCCATAGCTAGGGGCCTAGAGAAGAAGAGGAACAAAATTGGTAGCATGGTGGGAATGTCTAATGTTAAATATTGCCACGAATTTGGGCCCTCACCATAACTATTATACTAGTAAAAGTAACAATTTTGATCCAGCATTTTACCTGTGTCCTCAGAGTTTGAAGCTATCTGCCTGTCCAGCTACATGAACTCAGTTCTTGGTCTAACAGCGTCAGAAAAGGGACACAGTGAGACTGTAAACCACAGAGTGGGATCAACCCCAAGCCTCACCAACATGCACCCTGCTCTTTGGACTCTGCTGTGCAGCTGGAGCAGAGCACTGCACTGTGTAGCATGTGAGCCATAGCTACATGGCTGCTTCTTCAGAGCAAAGGCAGAGGCAACATATGTCAGTCTGCAAAAGGCCATGTAGACAGCCTCAGCAGGATGTGAAACACATAGTGAGCAGTAGTGACTCCTGCCGCACATCAACAGCTACAATTTCAGGCTAGATTATTAAGAGCAAATAACAGCTTTTATTTCCTTGCCAACATTTCTCTGCATGTTTCTTCAAACATGTATACATCACCCTGACATTACCTATCAAAGACAAGCACTCACTGAAGATGAGCATTTTACTTCTACTGTAAGCACCCTTTAGTTTGCCTGAGTACATTTAATGAGCCATCAGAAATATCCCCAGCATGTCAACTGCTTTTTACATAAGCTAAGAGGCCACATTATTTTCTAAGTAATCCCCACTCCATCTGTTGACACATTCAAACTGAGGAATGCATTGTAAATAAGGAAATGTTCTTCGCCCTTGTTCTTTGTTAAAAACCTGATTCTGTCAACCTGACCCATGAGGAAATCAGGAGCTCTCAATTCTGTGAGCAGCCCCATGAGTCTGTGGGAATGGGTTTACTAGTGGAGCAAAGGAGAAGTCAGCAGGAGCAAGGGTGGCAGAACTGGGTCATGAAAAACTTGTACAAGTGTCTTTTTTTGAGGCATATGGTCATTTAGCGGCATGTTAACTGTGGTGGTTTGATGCTGTCAGTCAATTAGCTTTTTCAGGATTGAATCTAGCAAGGCTAAGTACCCTATATGGTTACTTCTACAAAGTCTTTTACTTCTTGCTAAGTATTTTTCATAATTTCTGCTTTCCAGAAATTGAGAAAGGAAGAATTATTGAGGATGCTGGACATAAATAATTCTAAAAGCCTGGGCCTGCTCCAGGGCTGCCTTACCACCACGGTGTCTCTCGCTGTAACTGCATAGTGCTGAAACACCTTCTCCAGTTTTTGGTACAGAGCCCTGCATCTTTTCTGGAATGCAGTGGATACCAAAAGAGCACTCTGTGAACATCACATGTCCCCAGGTGGTCATTCACAGAAGAGCTCAGCACAACACTGAGGAACAGACCACATTGAACAACGAAACCACTCTCTTGGAAGAATGGCTGCATGGGTCACTGTTTTCACCAGTTTTCATTTAAATTATGCCCATTAAGTACCACCCAGGTAGCACTTACACAATGCCTTATAAATCAGAAACACCCCTAGAGGAGCAGTTTATCCAAACATATTTTACTCACAGCGAGTCAGAGTCAGCCCAAGGGCATGCCATTGCTTTGCTTTATGTTTAGGGCACTAGTTTTCATGCTGTAGTTAAAAAAATCTGCACATTTTGGATCCCAGAGTTTGGGTTCTGCGCTGAAGGCACTGCACAAGAGGCACAATAGGCAATGAAGCTGTCGTGGTTTAAACCCATCCAGACAGCTTGTTCACTCACTCCCAGTGAGTGGTGCCGGGCTGAGAGCAATCGAGCCCCCCCCACCAGGGCTCTCCCCTTCCCCGCTCCCAGAGGAACGGAGAGGAGGATCGAAAGAGTGCAACTCCCATGGGTTGAGACAAGAACAGTCCAGCAACCAATGTACAACACAAATCACCACTGCTACCACCAACAACAACGATAAGAGAAAATAACAAGGGAAGAGAATACGATACCGCCAAGAAACAAATCCAACCCAGGAGCCCATGTCCTTCCAGGTAACTCCCAGTTATCCCCCAACCCGGGCATGACGTGCTGTGGCATGAAATACCTCCTTGGCTAGCCTGGGTCAGGCGCCCCGTCTCTGCTTCCTCCCAGCTTCCCCTCCTCCCTGGCAGAGCATGAGCCTCACAAAGTCCTTGGTGAGGGTAAACATCACTTAGCAACAACTGAAAACATCGGTATCACCAGCACTGTTCCCAGGCTGGAAGTCAAAACACAGCACTGCACCAGCTACCACAAAGGAGAAACATGACTGCTACTGCTGAACCCAGGACAGAAGGCTACAGTTCAGCACACGCATTAGATCATCATAAGCCAGCACTTCTGGCGAAAACAAAAGGAACTCAGATGCCCACTTCTGTCCCCAGATTACCTTTTACAGTGTTCTGGCACCAGTGTTTATGTGGCTATTTGGTAAACCAGAATGAGGAGCTGCCCTGACTGATTTGCTTTAGGGAGGCTGCATTTCAGCCAGATTGGTAGCCTGGTCCAGTTCACTCAGCAGTTATAAAAATGGACATGCTGACTTAAATTATTCATCAAACAGCAGATTAAAGAAAGCTGGTCTAGTGTTGGCAGGTTTAAAGTCACCAGGTAGAAATTCAGATATACCAACCAAGGTCTGCAAATGAAAAAGTATTGAAGACCATGTACATATAAAGCATGATGTGTACTCACATGTCAGCATTGTGACAGGGGACCTGCTCCCAGCAGGGAGCATGAGAGCCTGTGGCAATCACAGCTCAGGAGCAGGTTGCTGCCTGACATACTACTTATCTCTCACAGGCTGTTTGCTAAGAAAAGAAAAACTAATCACGAACCAGGAGCCAAGGCTGCCTATAGTTAGACAGCCCCATCCATTGTCTCTTATTGTGGTTTAACCCTACACCATAACTAAACACCACACAGCACTTGCTCATTCCCCTCCAGTGGGGTGGGGGAAAACAGTCAGAAGGGTAAATTTGAGAAAACTTGTGGGTTCAGATAAAGACAGTTTAACAGGTAAAGCAAAAGCTGTGCGTGCAAGCAAAGCAAAGCAAGGAATTCATTCAGTGTTTCCCAAGGGCAGTCATGTGTTCAGCCATCCACAGGAAAGCAGGGATCCATCACATGTAACAGTTACTTGGGAAGACAAACATCATCACTCCAATTGTCCCTTACTTTCCTCTTTCTTCCTCCAGCTTTATGTGCTAAGCATGACTCCATATGTTATGGTGTATCCCTTGGGTCAGTTGGGGTCAGCCATCCCTGCTGTGTCCCCTCCCAACTCCTTGTGCACCCCCAGCCTATTTGCTGGTGGGGTGAGGAGCAGAAAAGGCCTTGACTCTGTGTAAGAGCTGCTCAGCAGTAAAAAAACATCCCTGTGTCATCAACACTGTTTCCAGCACAAATCCAAAACATAGCCCCAGAACAGCTACTATGGAGAAAATGAACTCTACTCCAGCCAAAACCACACACTGTAAAGCTCCCAAATGACTCGATGGAAGCAGGATGTCATCTGGTGCCCTGGCAGGGGATTCAGCATGAGAATGTCTTGTAGACCTCCACAGCATTCATTCAAGCCCTGTGAGCACCAGGTTTCTGGGTTCAGCTGTCACCTCCTTGGCATGCAGGGATCAAGATTCTGGACCCACCCACTCTGGAGTGAGGCACAATATGATCCCTGCTAATGTCTTTCATAGAAGTTTTTTCCTGTGCTTACTTGGAGTAGTCTTTTAATAGAAAGAATATAGTTCAGATGAGATTGCCTGCTGCCATAATTGTTAGTGGAAATATCAACCATGCCCTTCTATTGTTACTCCATTTCCCATTCTCTTCCTTGTTAATTGTCATTTCTTTTCCCTGTTCTCTTCTGAAGGAAGATAATTCTTTCCTCTAGATGCAGCAGATCCCTTTAGCAGCACAAAGCAATGCTGCCCAGTGGTTTTAGAGTCCTTTCCAGCACACTTCTTCCTTGGCTGCCTTCCCAGCTCTGCATGTGGCTGCCTGGACAAAAGGCCAGGCACTTCTCTTTTATGATATACCATGTATATGGCAACACAGGACCCAGGTGGCTAAACATGGGGTTGTTTCTCATCTAAAGATGAGAAAAGTGCAGCAATGGCTGCCCAGAAAAATTGGTATAATGCTGCTTGAAGAGCAAGGGCCAAGCTAGGCATAAAACATGATAGGGAGTATAAAAGCCTGCAGCTTCTTTAAAGTGTAATTCATAAAACTGCCATTTCATTGAAAATCTCCCTTTTTACAGTGCCTTTCTCCTGCTGTGTTGTAAGTTTAGTGACCTTTCCTAAAGCTAATTTTGGTAAATAATTTAGAATGAGCAATTTCAATTTATTTCACTTCTGTGCTATGTGAAGCAGCTGGGACAAGGTCCAAAGAGCATTTAGCATCTTCCAGAGGCATGGAAGTGACATTCAGGCACTTGAGTGATCCCAAACATTCTACTTACCTCACCAGAGTATCCCAGATTGTCATCTGAGCATTGCACTGCATCTGCACTCTCCCCAGAACTGTTTTCTCGTGTGAGCTAAACAATTGGTACCGTCATGTGGGTATGTGGTTCTGTGAGTAAGTCTCTGGGGTATTTTTTAGGAATAGTCACTACTCAAAGCACACTCTGCTATCTCAAGTCTCCTTTTGAGAAGAGGATGCACACTTCTCACATCATAGTTAATTGTGTGGAGCCCTGCTCCAGGATTTGGGGGGCCTGGCTTCTTAATTGCAACCACAATCCCAACCAATAGGAGTGCTTCTTACCCAAAGGTTTAGAGAAGGAAAACATCTTCTAGCTCTCCCACTGGAGGCTGGTCATGTTGCAAAAAAGAGTCCTAAGTCATAAAAAAGAAGAGGTGAGACATAAGCAAGAGCCTGTATAACAGATAATGCAGTCAGCTAGGACTGCAAGCAGCTTAACTAGGTTTTATTTAAAATTTCATAGAAAAATAGCAACCATCATCACCCATTTAAAAAAACAACTAATTTCCTTTGCTCTCTGCAACCTAATCTTTGCTTGGGAACACACACACACACACACACACACACAAATCTATTTGAAAAGTTGAAACCAGGAGAAGTTTTTATAACTATAAGTGACACTGCATAATTGGAATTCTTTAGAAATACTAATGATGGGTTTCAGTAGGCATAGCACCAGCAGAACAATCGTATCTCATGCTGATAAAATCTCTATGGATTTTGTCAGGAGGGCAATACAAGCCAGCATTCTACTCCAGTCATGCAAGATGATTTCAGGAGGGAAATGAAAAATAGCTTCTTTAATTGAAACAATAGGGGTGGCCATGAATTTTTACTAATTGTTATTTGGTGAGGGTTTAGTATTTATCTACCTCACAGAACTATGAGATACAGTAGATGACTTAATCATCCCACTTCTCTTGTACATCATTTAGACATTTATATTTTTAAAATCTGTAGTATAATCAGGAGTTTTCAGTGAACTGCTGCAGTGTTTCACAGAGCATATGCAAGGGCTCACCTAAATTGGTGAGCATCTCACAAACCAAAACCAGCGAAGGCAGCTGTCTGTGTCACATGACACATGCAGTGCTGATACTCAGAAAGATTACAAGGTCCTACTAACTTCTTCAATTGTGGGTTGCATTGGAAACTTGACTCCTTGCCATAATAAACATAGCAGGTAATCAGCAAAAGAACCGTGTGTTGTTTTGGATGAGCTCTGCTGTCCTTTTGAAAATCAAAAAGACCGATGTATTACATAAACCAAAGGATCATTTCCCATAGTCCCTGAAGTTTTTGTTCCTTTCAAAACAGTTAATAACTTCTGGGTTCATGAGCTATGGTTCAGCTAGAACATCTTTTCTACAGTAACACACGGAGGGCCATTAGGAAGGCTTGGAATAACCTTGAATGTATCAATCTCTCAATCTCATTGTTAACACCTTTTGCCTTTTTTTTTTTTTCCCCCACTACTTCATGTAGTTTATGCCATTTCCTCCTCTTTAAAAAAATACGGTGTTATATGTATGCACATATGTATAGGTACACATACTTTCTATTTTGTCATTTTGTAAAGCAGCTTAAAATAGCTCAAGGGACACATTTTGCCTTAATAAACTTTTCCTAATAAGAGTTGATTTTGTACTGGGTGTGAGCAAAGCAATAGCCCTTTCACACAGTAAACCACACATATGAGTTTTACTGTCAGCTGGCTTACAGAGAAATACGCATTGGCATAACCCACACACTGGTTAATATCCCTGCCACTGTACCCATTTATGAAGTGTCTATTATTTGAGTATCTTCAGAAATGCCAGAAGCAGAACCAATAATTGCAAGGGAATTGTTTTATATTGTGAAGGGTTAAAACAAAAACCAGAGAGACTTTTATGGCACAGTCCAGTTCCAAAGAATTTCACAGAAAGAGATGTGTAATATGAGTGGAAACCAAACTGGAAATTAGTAGGATTAAAAGGGAGCATGAGGAGTAAACAGCTGAGTATGTGCCTGTAAAGCACCATACACTGTACAACGTCTAAGGACGATACTGACGTCGACAGTAGTTGACTTCTATATTGTCCTATGGAAACGGTAATTTAGAAGACTGAAGTCAGAGAAGGTGAGTGTCTTCTCTGAATGAGCATTTCCAAGATGAAATTCCCAGGGATAAATACTTTCTTATCTGCTTTCATTCCACCTACCATTGACTCTGCCTCCAGTCACACAGATATTGTTTAACAGCCAAAGAGAAAAAGTTATATCCCTTCTTCTATCCCACACCCATTTTTACAGGCTGGTGTGTTACATTTCTTCAGCTTATATAATATAGCCATGGAGATCTCAGTTCCCTTTTCCAAGCCACCACTGAGGCTGGCCAGGGTGCCCTCAGATCTGGATCAAGTTTCTATAGTAGGATTTAAGTATTAAGTGCCTGTCAGACTTAATTATAGAGCAACATTGCCAGTTCTGACAATGCTACTGTCTTTCCCAAGAAGCCCTTCAGAGAACTCTATCATCCAAAATACCAAAAGTAAACCTTGCTCAAGCTAACAAGGCACAGATTCAGTTAATAGCATGCAATATTGAAGAAGTGATAATGAGGAAACTTTAGGTTAGGGAGAGATCATTTCCAGAACTGCTAATTAGGGCATCTTGGTAAATCAATGATGTCAAACTTCCTGCCAAACACATTTCCTCAGGAATTATTTTTAAAATAAGAGAGAAAATATGAGATTGTGTAGGATTAGTTTTTGTCCAAATAGGGAACTGCAAAAGATCAGGCTCTAGCAGTTGATTTTCTGATTGAACAGCCACTATGATAAAACACACATTCTTGAAAGTATAATTGAAAAAGGTAGTTGGAATTGTACCCAGAAATACACAAGTCTGTAAATTATTTTTCATGTATTTTGGACTTGGTGAAATTAATTAATCAATTTTCTAAAATTTAAAAATTAAAAAGTCAGCTAAACAAAATCAATTCCACTGAGTTTAATTTAGTGTTACAAAGAAAATTTGAAAACTATGCAAATATATTGTGTTCTTTAGATGCACAAATATCCTAGGCACTGATGGTCAGACTCCTGCAGCCCTGTTTATATACTGAATTACAAAAGAAACACAGGTAATCTGCTAGTCTACTAATTTCAAGGTAAAGCAGCGATACTGATATAAATAAGATAATTCTGAGCCTAGGGTTAGCTCTGCTTCTGTAATTATATAGAATGGTGGCTTGGTAAGCTTAGTCTCCTCCTTTTAAGAAACTGAACAGTACAGTAGATGAGTGCAATGCATTGGATAATGTCCAACCTAGTAGTGTTAAAGTCTTGTTTGCTTCAAATTTGAAGATATAATTTAATCTTTCTGAAAAACAACCATCACTGTCTAAAGCCAATACCTTCCCTGTATAATATTTTTGTTTCATGTTGCCTAATTATTACTTTTAAAAAATAATTGAAATTGTTTGCAGAGACTGTTTATATATAAAACTCAGTGCATTAAACCAAAGTATATTATGAGTAACTTGTGCATTTCTACATAAAAGAAACAGTGTCTGACTTTCCTAAATAAAACTGAAAAGGTATATTTACTGCTTAGTCAATATTAATCTTCTGATTTCCCATTAGATTTTAGTACAAGTATGTCTTAGCTCAGTTATTAATTCACATTCCCTTGAGTTTCTAGGATGAGTTATTTCATAATTGAAAAAATGCAGATGAGCTTAACAACAAACAGCAAGAGCAAGTGCTGTCTTTTTCATATTTCTTTAGGAAGGAGGCTATCACTTTAAACAGAGAACAGAGATCCATTTATATCCAAGCAGACAATTTTCATATCCATTCACTGAGTACCTACCTCTATTTGAATTGAAGCAGTCAGTAACATGGAGCTTTTAAACACTACAGAGGAAATGCAAAATGTATCAATATTTAAACATGTCATTCACAAATATTATTTTCTTAAGTTTGTAATTTAATGTCATGAAGACAGTAACAGAAATTGCATAAATTTTCAAGTATGAAAGTGTTTAATGATTAGTTGAGTTGGTGGCTTGTTGGCTGAAAGGTAGCGTCTGTCACTCCTGAAGCATGCAGAGGACAGAGCTATCCACTCTTAAATAGCCAGTAATTCTAGCTTAATAAAATGCCATTTATTTACGAGTTGTTCAAGACAGGATACACAAAACAAACTTCAGAGTAATCATTGGATGAATTTATTTACCATTTAATCAGTACTCTATACCATAGCAATAATAGCAAAAGTAACAAAGATACTAATTAAAAGGCAGAAACAGAGAAAGAATGAGAATTGTAAGCTATCAACTGCTTCCTTGGTTTATGATTGAAACCAAATGTTTCCACTGATGCTTCCTACCCTTTTCTAGTGATTTTTCTGAAGAACTGTTGGGCCCCAGTGTAGAATATTTCTGAATACGTAGAGTGTTTTGGATCAGGTTGTGGAGCTGCTGTTGTAATTACCAGCATCTTCCTTTCAAATTTTATGGAGAGAAAGGTGACAGGTCTTACAAAGTTATATAAATCCTATGGGAGGCAGCATTTATAACCCCACATAATTTAAGGCATTCTGGCTTATTTCCATAGTTGAGAGGCTTCTCTATTTTACACTCCTTCTCTCTTTAAATAATAATTGAGAAAAAAATTGCTAAAGTAGTCTGTCAGAAAAGAAATGTGGTGCAGTAGTGAGGTGAAGTCAGTATGCAATTTAAAGCCATGTTTGTAGCAGAAACTTTTGATAACAGCATTGCTGCTGGCATGTATGTTTTGAGTACATCTATTTAATATTTATATTCTCTGAAAACATCTTCAGAGTGTTTGCTTCCACCTGTGTAGTGCACCATCATAGCAGTCACCTAGACTGAGAGAAGATACAATTTGTTGTGTTGCAGTGAGTCATCCCTTGTTCCCTGTTGGGCTCCATGTCTTAAAAAAACAGTGCAGTATCAATTACTTGCAGGGAACTGTGAGATTTCTCATTTCCTATTGCCCTACTTATCCCGCATCATGATCTCCACTTTTCTGTTTCCGTATTTTTCAAATAGTCCTGCAGCTTTACACCCACTAACTTGCTCAGTGTCAGTCTCTCACACATCATCACTGTGTTCAAGGGTGAGTCAACACTGGGGACACTCATGTCTTTTCCAGAGATAAAATACCTGATGCTGCCAGGCTGTGAACCTTTAACTATTACCTTAGAGGCAGTCTATCATGTTACATCCTACTGATCAATCAAGATATAACATTTTCAGATAACTGCAGTTCTGTAATTATCTGACTATCATGCTACACACTTTTAGTACGGAGACAGCAAAATAAAAGTTTTGTAAAAGATGCAACCACAGTAGAAACATAAAACTGCATGTTGCTGTCAGGCAGTACATGATCAATTTAGAGTTGGTTAATCCTTTCAAGCTGGTGAAAAGTTGAAAGAGAATTGCCATAACTTCTGCAGAAACTCTGCTTCATCACACAGGAGAATGTAAAAGTGTCATTGAAAAAGGAAAGAATATTCTAAAACTTGGTATTTAGGGCTTTCAGCTGGTGGAGCAAACAGGCAAAAACCATCCTTACTTCCTGATGCTGACAAAATTTTTTGCTATAATTAACTGTTCACTGCACAGTGCGGAGACAGATATGATACCAAAGGTGGAACTTCAGACCCTTCCTGTAAGGCTCTTAATCAGCAGTCTTGAGTCACACATGCTCTTGCACTCCATCTTTTTGGAATGGTAGATCTTGCACTCCTACCTGCGCTGTCTCAAAAAAGTAATGCAGGGTGGCTTTTTCGTGGATGCAGAAGTGAAACTGTGCTTGCCACAAGAAATCTGACATGTAAGCCTAGATGTGGGAAGCCCCAGAGCACTAGGCTTTTCATGTTGCTTGGAATTAAGGCACTAAAATCTGACTACATCCTGAATTTGTTGTCTATGTCTCTTTCATCTCTGAACAACTACCTATAGAAATCAGTGACAGAACTGAGAACCCAACCCAGATCTATATTTTCCCAATGAAATTTTTAATTTCTAAAGCCAATTCCTTGCTTAGAAATCAGAATCTTTCCAATTTACATAAGTATCATAATAACTGTGCACACAGTTAAAACTGTTCAAAGTCAAGCCTTGCGAATGTACCTAGTACATTCCCTTCTTATACAGCTGAGAATCTGGGTAATTGATTCTGCTTTGTTTGAAGTTTTCAGGGGAAGGTCATAATCCATGGCTGTCTGCTGTGGCGATGAAGAGCTAGAATTGCAATGAATAAACATAACAGAAGCATTAGGACTACTCTGAGAAGAATTTTAAATGTGTCCTAAAGGCAGACTACTAGAGTTTGACCAGTGAGTGAAATTATGGAAGAAAAGAGTCTGAGCTGCTACCTTTAACCTTCTCAGTATTATATTTGCAGATTAGCTTGTCCTATTTCTTCTTCCTCTCTAGCTACCATTGCTTTGCAATGAAGCAAATTGACATATATAGTAGAAACATCAGAATGCAATTTTCACAGAACATAAAAGAGATTTAAAAATTATTTCAATAAGACTACAACAATTTTTTTTCTTTTCTTTTGCTAGCTAATACTAGTAAATGGAATGAAACAGGGTAAAAAGCAGCTGAGCAGCTGCTCTAGGTTTCAGGCCACAGCCTCTCTGAAATACTGTAATAAACATCATATACATATTGTAAATGACAAAGTGAATGCAGACTTTTCATACTAGCTCATCTTTGGACACGTACAGGAAGAGGTCAATGTTTTAGTCTCCTTTAGAGAGAGGTTTACTTGTGCATACTTTATTCCAGAGGAGTTCTACAGAAATGAGAACCAGTATAGGCAAGGGATTTGGCTAGACCACTTAGCCAAATAACTGGAAAACAAAATAAAGATTCATCAGTATGTTTCTTGTACATGAAGCCCTTACCCAAGGGAGAGTTCGGTGGAAGCTGCTTGGTGCATCCCCTCTTGTTCTCAAGTGCAGCAAAATAGACCACTGTAGGAGAAAACGTGGTATACTCAATTCACAGATTAAGTGTAGCAAGGCAAAGACAGTTGAAGGAAGGAGGGAAATTATCACTTTTTACTAATTTCTGTCTCTGCTGTGTCACCATGGCAGCACGAACAAAAGGCAGCTGCTCTCAGTTAAAGTAATACAGCTGCCTGAGACAGAGGTGCATTTAAAATACTGAAGAGAAATATTTGTAGGCTTTCCTAACCTTGAAAACTTCAGAATAAACTTGCAGAGGAGTTGAGATGAGTTTATTCACCAGCAGTGTTTTGTACTGGATCAGGAGAGTAACTCTCCATTGGATAAGACTTTTACAGAGACATATCTCAAATGATGTAACATGATGCAGGTTTCTGCCTTGTACACTCACTGAACAATTCTGACACAATTAATAGCAAACTGCATTTGACACAGGAGCTACTGCTTTCTTCATCAGTGCTAAGGAAAAAGTTACAGATTAGCAGACTGGGAAAGGATATCTATATCTCAATGCAATATTTTGAAGAGAAACTCCAGTTGAACCAGCTACTTTGTGTACCAGCTAGTATGTTAACATAGCCTTCGACTTACATTAATTATCCTTTCTGATGAGCTGCAAAGAGTGGGAAAACCTTTGAAGATTACAAAACAGCAAAATGGAAAAGTAAAAAGGTGGGGAAAGAGAGTAATACAGTGAGGGAGCTGCACAACTAGCTGACTTCCATCAAGAATTCTTATGAAGATTTTGACGGGTAAAGATAAATATTGAGTAATTTTAGAAACAAGGATATCAGTTGGAGTGCAGCAGCATGCCATGAATTAGTAAATTAGGCTGTTCTCTTTTCCTTGAAAACATGAGAATAGCCTTGTGACTTTGTTCCGTATTACAGTTAATAATTCACTACAAATTTACATGGACCATTCATACTTTAAGTGTCTGTTAAGTGAAGTTTTACTTTTGCTGAATGACAGAGTACCTTTGGGAATGGAATTTAATACCACATGTGTACCAGAAGAGTTTGTTCATCTTTACACCTTTACTACCATAGGAAGCAAAGGCAATTGGATGGAAAGAAATAAAGGAATCCTGGTTTTATTGAGTAGCACTGCCTCTCACCTCTTTAAAGATAGCTCTTTCTTTTTTTTGTCCATGGTAATCTGCTCCTGTGAAGCAGCAAACAGCATATCAACCTAACAAACTCACCAGAACCCTATATTCACCTGAGTCGTTTGAGCAGATAACTAGAGTCAAAAAGAAAGAGTTCTCTTTAAAGCTGTCAGTTGCCACTATGCAGAAACAAGTGGGATCACATCGGTAGCACTCTTGCAAATCCCTTCTCTCCCTGCAGCAAATGATGCACATATTCATAAACACTCCAGAGGATTTATCAGCTTATGCTGCATATTTTCTCAGAATATAGAAATGAGCTGAAAATTTTTTTCAAAACACTGTTTTCCTTTTTTTCTGTTCCTCAGAGTGCCACTGCATCAGATGTAAAGAAGATTTCAACAATCCACACTTAACAATAAAGCCATCTGATGTGCTCCAAGACTTAATTTAAAATAACTTCACAAAGCAGCTCTGTAGAGCACCGAGGCTGTGTTTGTTATGGTAGATGTTCAGTGTGAAATAACCACCACCGTGCAGGTACTGGTCCTAAACCTATGCAGTGGTGCTAAACCAGGAAACCTCTACCCTTCAGAGTCCCAGGCAGGAGCTTTAGTGTTTCTAGAGTGAGTGCAAGAACGGTGGTTGAACCACCTTGCAAGTTTTATTTACCAATAACTTCATCTACAAAGACTGCTAGGTAACTGTTATTACTGCAGTTTTTTCACCAAACTCCTTAAACATACAGAGTAACATTATAATTCTCAAAAAAGGCTATGAATTAAATAAATTTGGTTTTATGTAATTGAAGTTCAACCCACATAAGCCTGAACGTTTACAACAGTTCAAATTAGAGTCATGGCAGTTTTAATTCCTTCAGCTTCACTTTCTGTCGTAACATATTAAGTTAGATTTGCTCTTTGAGACTTTTATGGCTTTCTGTGCTCTTGGTGCTTAAATTAAAGACCCATCTTATCTGTGACATGATGTCTAACAACCTCAGAAATGAGTTATGACATCAATAGGATTATGCTTTTCTGAAAACAATGGCAAGTCAAATCACAATCGATAAGGCATTCCACCGTGTTATCAGCAAAAAGGAAGAAATATAAGCAAGATTTGAGAACTTAAACACAAATAAGAGTAATATGAATATATATGTATATTTTAACTTCTATTCTGAAGGTTGCAATTATAATTAAAAACTAATAAATGATTAATGGATTGATATATTCAAGAAATTAAACCTCTTTTGTAGAATAAGCACAGAAAGACAGATGTGGCATCAGAAATGTTAATTATTCAATTTATAGTGCTTGTCTGGTTTGTTTTGAACTTGATTTATGTATTACTTAAATGCAATGGGTCAGAGAAGTTATACATTATGATTTTTTTCCCATTATCTACATAAATAGCTTCCAAAAACTTCTGTAGAGCACATTTGAGTTTGTCAACAGAAAATGTATTTTCAATAACTGCTTCCAAAATATGAAAAAAAAAAATTTGCAATGCTTACCACTTGAATAATTAATTGTGCCCTTTAAAAACATATTTCCTTCTTCTTTTGTTAACATTTAGCTTTCTAACATCCCTACCAGAGAAAAAACTGTCCGGGTTTCATGTGGCATTTTAGTGATATGTACAACACCACTACATTTTATCAGCAAGAACAATGACAGATCAGGTGTCCTCTGCTTGTAGTTACATGTCAGTGCTCAAATGATGGATAATTATGAGCGACAGATCCAAGACTGGAATGGGAGGAATCAAGGGTCAGGAGAAGAGGTTGAAGTGACAGTGCAGAGCACTTAAGGCAGCGGGTATAGAGACAGGCAGCAGCAACAAAAATCTGTACCTAAGCCACATTAATTATTTATTTTACCAGGGAATGTAATCGCATAAGCTAGAAGCTGCTTGTTCTACTTATATTTGTGGTTTGTGGTTCAGAAATTCTTGACAACGGAAATCATCATTCTTGCCTGTCTAACTGGCAGCAATTAGCTACAGCTGAGTGAGAGACATTTCTGTAACTGCAGGCAATGGTAGCTGGAAAACTTGTCAGGGAGTTTTACCCATTGACAGCAGAGGAGAGAGTAACACTTTCCAGTTCTTGGAATATAATAACTTCAGGATTACAATTTACTCTTAAGGACAGACAACCTTTGTGATGTAAGTGGTGTCACTGAAAAAGAGTGTTAGCAAAAAGTAAATTATATATTGTTTGCCATCAGCCTGCTGTGAGGTAACTCCACCTGATCAACAGGAAAGTTGCAAAGGCAGTTCTGGGCACCTACTGTGATGAAACCCTGAGAAAAAATGTGTTCCAGGACTTGTTGACTTTGAGGTAAGGAAACCACCTGTTCAGAAAAGAGAACTTATTGAAAACACAGTACTGGTTTTATTGACAATACCTAAACAAACCTGAGTATCTTCCTTAATGGGCTACTTGATCCAGCACACGAGTACTAAAGATACTGTATGGAAGAAAAACCATTGACAAAGTTGTCATTTGTATTCAACTCCTGTATCATGGCTGTGCACTTGCTGGACACAGAGATTGTTTCTGGCAAACAGAGCTTGCTTCAAAACTACTACTTTGCCAACAGTGTGAAGTAGAAGGCAATTGGTTAGTGATCTAATTGATCAAGTCTGTCTAGGAATGTGAGAGTGGGATCTGCCTCAGTCTGAAAATAATGAGGGTGTTTCTGATGTTTTTGTGTTCTGTGTATTCCCAAGACGATACAGGTTGCTGGGAAATCCACATGCTCTACATACACGCTATGCAGATGATGTCATGGTTTACGTCTAATATGTGAAAAAAGACTTAGCTAGTGGGGCATATCAGAAACAGCAAATATCATTACATTCCAGAATGTAAAGCATAAATCGAGAATGAATGCCATAACCTCCTCAAAAATCCATCCCTACTGGTAAGTGTGAAGATTTCCACTGGAAAGCTTCACAAATATCATAGAATCATAGAATAGTTAGGGTTGGAAAGGACCTTAAGATCATCAAGTTCTAACCCCCCTGCCATGGGCAGGGACACCTCACACTAAATCGTATCACCCAAGGCCTCGTCCAACCTGGTCTTGAGCACGGCCAGGGATGGAGCATTCACAACCTCCCTGGGCAACCTATTCCATTGCCTCACCACCCTAACAGTAAAGAACTTCCACCTTATATCCAATCTAAACTTCCCCTGTTTAAGTTTTAACCTATTACCCCTTGTCCTATCACTACAGTCCCTAATGAAGAGTCCCTCCCCAGCATCCCTATAGGCCCTCTTCAGATACTGGGAGGCTGCTATGAGGTCTCCATGCAGCCTTCTCTTCTCCAGGCTGAACAGCCCCAACTTTCTCAGCCTGTCTTCATACTGGAGGTGCTCCAGTCCCCTGATCATCCTCGTGGCCCTTCTCTGGACTTGTTCCAACAGTTCCATGTCCTTTTTATGTTGAGGACACCAGAACTGCACACAATACTTCAGGTGAGGTCTCAAGAGAGCAGAGTAGAGGGACAGGATCACCTCCCTCGACCTGCTGGTCATGCTCCTTTTGATGCAGCCCAGGATACGGTTGGCTTTCTGGGCTGCAAGTGCACACTGCCTGCCCATGTTCATTTTCTCATCAACCAACACCCCCAAGTCCTTCTCCTCAGGGCTGCTCTGAATCTCTTCTCTTCCCAACCTGTAGCTGTGCCTGGGATTGCTCTGACCCAGCTGTAGGACCTTGCACTTGGCATGGTTAAACTTCATGAGGTTGGCATCAGCCCACCTCACAAGTGTGTCAAGGTCCCTCTGGATGGCATTCCTTCCCTCCAGTGTATCAACTGAGCCACACAGCTTGGTGTCATCAGCAAACCTGCTGAGGGCACACTCAATCCCACTGTCCATGTCAGCGACAAAGATGTTAAACAAGACCGGTCCCAACACCGATCCCTGAGGGACACCACTTGTTACTGGTCTCCAGCCGGACATTGAGCCATTGATGACAACTCTTTGTGTGTGGCCATCCAGCCAGTTCTTTATCCACCAAGTAGTCCTTCCATCAAATTGACGTCCGTCCAATTTAGAGACAAGGATGTCGCGTGGACGCTTTGCCCAAGTCCAGGTAGATGACGTCAACTGCTCTGCCATTACCTCAGCAATAAAGCTAGTAGCTCTCCCTGCAGAAGAGTACCATCATTTACTAGCTGAACAACACAAGGCAAGACATTTTTGAGGATGATGACTTTCCCTGTGACTTCTGCAGTGTCCCCATGTAAATTCCTCTGCTTCTTACATTCTTGCTCTAGTTTTGTCACTTCATGATCTTATAGAAGCCAACTTCCCTTAAAGTCTGTGGAAGGAAGAACGGAAACTAGAAGACCCTGGCGTACCAAAGCTTGAAACCAGAGAAAGTTCTTTCCTTGACTAGATCCCTTCTCGCCTCCCTCCTGAGAGTCTGCTATGGGACACAGCCAGACCACCCACAGCTCATGAGCTACTTTGGTGCCGGGGGACCCCCAGGCTGGGTTTGCCCACTGCATTTGCCCAGTTCATGCAGCTGCCCAACACCTGCGTGCGACACAGCCACATGAGTCTCCATGGGGTCAGGGAAAGGCTGTGATTGTGTCTGCTTAGCTCACAGATACATCTTTAAAGTTAGTGAGTAGTAAGGAGAAGAGAAGCCTTGAAAGCATTGTCCAGCAGTAAGGAAAACACTATGAAAGCTGAACAACAGTTTTACATGTAGGAATGCTGAAAAAGGGCCATCCTGTAATTTTATGGCCTACACACATAACTCAGTATTTGGAAGATAAATATATCTACCACATGACAAGGGGTAGAGGCAGCAACCGTTACAGAAAAAAAGCTGCTGGAGGAAAATATGAAATGATATTGAAATTAATAACATCTATTAATTAGCACTATTTCAGTAGAGAAGTATTTCAGATAGCACCTTCTAGAAACTCTTAAAAACTAGAGAGTATTTCAGGTATTTGTCTCCACAGCACAGGTGAAAAGGGATATTCTTTACATTACTCCCCCTATATGTGTGGTGAAGTTTTACTTCCCTTAATTTTCCCGTTTTATGTTAATATCTTCTTGCCTTTTGTTGATTCATTCTCAGAATTTAATTTGCCTAAGAGGATCTATAGTGTGATTCTTTTACATGCACTGTATCTTATCCATCATCATTAGTATTGGGTTTACTCCTGTGAGCTATTATTATCACTTGATATATATAAAGCTATAAGGCCAAAACTTCTTTGCATGTTTTGAGTTACTTTTAGACCTGTTATTTCCTTATTTGCATAATTGCATAACTTCTTAGAGATAAGATTTCCTTTACATCATTAAATTTCATTTTGCACATTGCTCATCTGTGCTAAATGAAATTCACTTCATTCCCAAACAGAGCAATGTTTAGTTGTTGTTTTGCTTTTATTAATTGGTTCCTGACCCCTAGGGATACTTGTTTCACTTTCATCTACGCAAAGTGAATTTTAACCATGCTGTGTTTTCCTAAAGGCCATAATAATTTAATTAAAGCTTAGAAGATAAGGCGAAAACTTACAAACTTTATCCATACATAAGTCAGTTTCTCATTGCTGGAAAAATATGATGTTCAAGGAACTTTTTTCTCAACAACAGAAACTTCAAGCAGCATAAAGAGGACATGCCATTTTGTGATATTAAGCAAAGGCTGATTGGAGCTAACAATAAAGCTCACACATGGACATTTGTAAGGGTGTGACAAACTGAGCTTTTCAGATCAGCAGTTCAGAAGACAAAAGCTCCCTACATTTTGGTCTAATATTTGGATCCAAGATCTTCTAAAATAGAAGGATTTTCTCCCAGGCTTGAAGATAAAAATATTCTGTCCTGAAAATCTTTCACCCATTTTCTTTAAACTTAATATCCCAAAGTGATTTTGCTTTGTTTGGCATTTCACTTCATCTTATTTTGACTGCTTGTCATCCAATTTTCCCTTGATTACAGTGTCCTCTGCTGCTCTCCTGTATCTGCTGTAGTTTTCAAAAGATGAAAGAACTCAAACTGAATTTCACATCTCACTGAAGAATTTTCACTTGCAGTTAGAAGAAACATATATTCCTTTTAATGTGTGTATAAATTAAAGGATTAAGAAAGTGAGTTCCAAAATGCACATAATCCTGTAGTGCTGTCTGACACAATTTGTTTTCAGAGTAGAAACATATTTAATGTCTAGACATACCAAGAACTAGTTATGATTTACTTAAATGTTGGTTCTAATAACCTTACTAGTCTTCATGTAAGCTCTCAACATTAATTTCTGTTAGACCCTGTATGATTTTGATAGGCACTTAACTCTTATAACTGCAAAATGTATTAATCCATGGGTACTGTTTGAGAAAATGTTTATTCTGAAGTGCTCCACACACAAATTATATCATTAATATAATAAGAAACAAGAGAGCTCATTACTGAGTTTGACCTGATGTCATCAAGAGTACCACAGACCTAATAACTTCTAGACATCTCTCTTTCCTGGGTACCATTTATTTTATATGTTCCTATTAAAAAAATCAGATTGGTGCTTAATGAATATGGCAACTGGCTGGAATACCAGTATTTCCCAATTTCTCCATGCACAGAATCACAGATTTGATATTTTCTAAGCTGAAGTGTTTTGGTGTAAGGTTTTTGTTATAAGGGAATAAAAAAAAATAAAAAATCTTAAGAATGTCCCTCAGTTTCTTGAGATAAATTTGCCTTAGATTTTGGCAATAAGGTTGGTGGCTCAGGTGGTTTGTTGGCTGTTTGGGTTTTTTTAATTTTATTTTTCTAATTTGTCATCACTGATGATGTTATGAGCCTACGCAAGATTTTAATATTTTGAAAACTACAGGAGATACCGAAGAGCAGCAGAGGTCACTGTAATCAGGGGGATGTGGGACATTTAATGCATTAGGCAATCTGAAATAATATAACTTCAATTTTTTTTCAGAAAGGATTAAGTTAAATAATATGTGAATGGGTAGCAGCATAGAGTGCAAGAGGAATTGCACTTGTGTAACTTAAGAATTAATTTGGTTCACTCACTAAAATACACAGTACATGAAAAAAAAAAAAAATAGTCCTTTTATTCCAACATATCACCTTTCAGAGCTGGGAAAAGTTGTTATCTGGTGACCCTCACGTTTTCCTGGCTGTGAATTATCTATGTACACAAATTCATTCCCGTGGACTTGTCTTTTATGCTGTTATTGAGGGAAAAAACTTCAGTCTTTCTGTTCTTCAGAAATCCTTTGTCTGGTCTGTGTAACAAGTGTTTTCATATGATCAGGATTTAAATGCTGTAACAAGCTGTTTTCTTTATTGGATTCATTTGCTCATATAATTCAGATCCTAAATTGCAGTTTGTATAGATCAGGGATTGACCTGAGTATCAAATATTGTAATTCAGGTCATTAGATATTTTTCTGTCCAATACTAATTTCAACATTTGCCAAAATCCCTTTTTCTAAGTATTTATTTTCATTTACTGATTTACTTTTGGCTTCCTATATAGATTCACACTGACCTAGCTGCCTTAAGCAATAATTCATTATACCCTGGAGTAGACTTTTTTTTTTTCTTTTTTGGCTCCAATATGTTGTGATTACAAAACCAAAATGAAATAAGAAAAAGGCAAATCTATGGACCCAGATGGATTAATTGAAATTAAATTGTGTTTTATTGAAACTGTTCTTATTTGAAGTTGAATATTGCCATGGCAGTAGAAATGGCCATACCTTTTAAATATATATCACTAACATCCCTTTCGAAGTAGACTTGGCACACAGGTTACAAAGCAGAGTTACAATTTGGTTCCTGTAGTTTGAGGAGTCCATGTGCAGTTTAGGGATTCTGTTTGATATGAGGGACTCTGTGAGATGTCCATGTGACCAAAAATTTAATTTAGAAGAAAATATAGGTTTGTCTGCTTCTTTCATATGATGGATTTACTCCAGTAAAATTTTCTGCAATTATATTCCTTGGCACAAACAATCTAATTGCAGAAAATGTACATGATCCTCTGCCCATATGGTGTCATGCTTAGGTAAGGATCTCTCAAGCCTAATTTCCAAGGGTTAGGTAAGCACACAGCTCAGTAAGTCTGACCATGTGCTTCATCTGACAAAGGGTATACATGTCTGAGGAGAGCAAGAAGAAACAGAGCAGAAGGAAACCAGCTGCACGAAAGACAGACACTCCATGATTTGGAGCAGAAAAACAATGAAAGATGGGAATAACAGGCTGTTTGGAATTACAAGGTTCAGAGAGTAAATGATACTTAAGAGTGGTGATAATGTTAGTTTTCATTTGTATATTCTTTGGCTCAACAATGATTAGGTTTCAGCACCTATATACATCTTTGATATTTGTCTACTTCATTTATGATGTGTATCTGAAGAGAGGAATTTTGAACCCAAACTTCCCAGAATACCTTCAAGATCGCAGAAAAGGCGTTCTTAGGCTTCAGGGCAACCCACACAACTGCTAAGTGCATGAAGCTGGGGACAAGCAGGACCTGGTGGTTATTGTCTCCCTTGTCAGCTCTATCCCTCCACCTTGTTGTGCTTGGCCTGCAGCGGGGGAGCAGAAGGTAAGCCACTTCTGCCCACCTCACACCACAGCTTGCAGCCTGGCAATGTATGCAGACACACGTTGCCAGAAAGCAGTGTTCCATAGAGACCTAGGGAGCTCTGTGGGTAGGGAGGAGACAGAGACGAAAGGCTGAAAACCTTGCTACTGGTATTACACCATGTGTTAATGCACTTTCTATTGCACAGTAGGGCAGAGATTGTGTCTCTGCTGAGCCCATGCTATTGCTACTGCAGGATCACACCCAGACAAGAATTTTTTTAGATTTTTTTTTTTTTTTTAAAGAGAGAATCGTGCTTTAAAGTTCCTCCTTGGCAGGCACAGCATCAATCATCCAGTGTGTTGTTTGCCTTCTCCTCACAGTTGAGACATTGAGAGGGATTCATCAAGTATTAATAAGTCCTCTAGGCTGCTTGCCGTGAGCTATATAACTGCAGCCTGTAATTCCATGCTTTGAAAAGAATATTATCTCCCTGTCTCAGTATATGTTAAAGGTGCTCTTTGAAATAATTAAAAAGCAGAAAGGCAGGATATGGTCAAAACATTAAAAACAGGAACCCAGTAGCTACCTATGTTATTCCTCAATTACTTTGTTGAAGCCTTTTCATCTCTACCCATGATAATGCCTCTACAAAGATGTGCCAGACAGCATAGGCTTGCCAGTGAAATAATATCTAAGCAAACTGTAAAGTGAATTGGTGAGAAGCAGCTCTAGAAAAACACTGAAGAGAAATACTTTGTCAATGAGTAATAAATGTGGCTTATCATACCTGATGCAAGGATGCACTGAAAATATAACCTCTTTGGGCTTATTAAATGGCCTGATAAACCATCAAAAGATGATTAAAAACTAATGTTTTCCCATAAATAGACTTGGAAAAAAAGCATTAATTCAAAGGTCTGTGCACAAACATGGTGGGTGCATGCTCATGTGCCTGTTCACATATCCCAACAGAAATGAAGAGAGCACATCTGAAAAAAAGCATTAGATGCCTTCATGTCTCAAAAGCTGGAAAGTCAGATGGGAGACAAAGAAGGACAACAGAGGTAGTTGAGTAAAATGTGGAGGTTACAAATGTGATTCTGGAATCAGAGCCACAGGGTGCTCTGGAGAAAATACATGTATTAGCGTTTTCTTTCTGTAACATTATGGAAGATCTTCCTGTCTCATTTCATTTGCACAAAATATAAATGTAGGCATATTAAACAAAGCATTCATAGATTTACTCTATTTATTTCCGTACTCACAGTAAATCTTATCTCAGTGAAACTCCTGTTCAGACAACCTGCCCTTGAGGTGCAAACCAGCCTTCAGAGGGATGCACAGAGACAAGTGAAGTTCTAGTTTCTGATGGCTAAGTAAGTGATGCAATAGCTGCTACTGCTACTGTAACATATTGTCAAAAACCTGGGGTGGCTAACACCCGAGAGTTTACCCCAGGATCAGAAAGGATAGAGTTAGCAGTAATATTTAACATGTTTATACTTCTTAACAGTGATTAGATTAGTGCTTATATAATTCGATTAAATCTCAGAGTGCTTATGTCTTCTTTAACTACTCCAGTAGCACTTTCATTTATGAACAGTCATCTGAAGGAGAGTCTTCATTGAACAGGAGCAATATAATCCTCTCCCTAGGATCTAATCACTGCTATGAAGATTCCATCATTGTAAAAGCAGCGTGAGAGGAGTCTTGATAAAATAAGCACATTCTGAGGATACTCAGTAAAATAAAAACAGATTATCTGTTGGAAAGAATATAATAAATCAGCCTGGACTTCGTTTTGTGTTACTGACTTGTGTTTGGGGACAGTAATTGTGGGGGTTTTCTTCATGTTTGCACGGTTCACAGTTCATTAAGAGTAGTCAAGAAATCATGAAATAAGGTACTAAAATGTTTAAACCGTCTTGCTGGTCATTTAAAGCAATTCACAGGTAGTTTCAGAATTCTACAACGGAAGCTTGACTACGGATTAGATATTGGTTATTCATCACAGTTTATGGCCTTTTGTGAATAAATGACAACAGTGTTCTGAAGGTCAAATGTGAAATGTAAGAGGCAAAAAATGCCAAACGTATTTTCTTGTTGCTGAATATTTTGCTTGTATTGTGCCCTAAGGACTTCTTGCTGTCCTCAGAAAGTCAACAAGCAAACAGTTTGAAAATGATTAATATTGATTTTACAGAATACACTGTATTTCTTCTGGAATCATTCTGTCTGCAGAAGAAAATTAGGTTTATTGTTTTAGACAGAGGACAATAAATACAGTAAAAGTGAACCAAGAATTTTTAGTTTACACTATTTGTCTTTTTTAAATTGCTCCAGCTACTTCTGTTTAACTGGGTTTATGAGTGTAGCTGAGAATAACTGCTACATTTAGCAATCTCATTCGGGATTCGACCAAAGTTCAGTCAGATGAGCACATTACGGATCAAACTGCAGAAAGTAACAGGTGTTCCTGAAGTTGATGCTGATGCCTGTCACTGCACCTTTTTCAGGGTGTGTTTGACTGCAGTAATACAGATACTGGACTTTGTGTTGCACAATTGCAGAATGTCTCTAAACACTCCTAGGAGATGCCTTCTGCAAGGTGAGGAGTATTAGCGGAGTGTGGTTTGCTTTCATGTTCAGGGCAGGAGGTACAAAACTGAGCAGGTGGATTTCCTTTCTCCATAAGTTCCTAGCTGGGAAAGCCCTAGCTCAGCTTTGTACTGTCTCAGCTGCTATTGCCAAAAACTGCTGGTGCCCTAGATGCAAAGCTGTGGCCCACAGAGAGAACTAACAAACACTAAGAAGAGAGAACCAGGGCTGCAAATAGCTTTCTGCTTTTGCATTAGCCCAAGGGATGCCAGCAACAAGCATTTGCTGTGTGGATATGGAGCTTTCGTGTGGCCACAGGCCCTGGAATGTTTTAGAACAGGCTTCACCTGCTCCAGTCCTGGTAGCTGAGAGGCTTTGAAAGATATCGCAACATCCTGATGTAGCTTCCCACGAACTTGGGTTGTTGGTTTTCTTTCTCAGGAATACTAATAACCAGCTAAAAGCCGAAAGTTTGGTTTGTCTAATTCATTTTCCCATGAAAACTCTTAGAGAAGATAAACAGTTGTTTATACGTTAATTTAAAGAAGGTTTAGATCAAACTCTTAGGTTTCATGGGAGCTCCTTCATATACCATAGGGAATGGGCTTTTGCTAGCATTACCAACAGCCATAAGGTATTTCCATCATAGTTGAAGGGAAGGGTGTAGACCCAGTGGTTAAGTCAAAGTAAACAGAATAATCCACTGGCTCAACAAAAAAATTTTCTATGGAAATCTATTTAATCTGTGGGTTTTTTCAATGTAACTGTGGATTTTCATAGACTTTGAACTGGATCATAGGTCAAATAGTAATATTTGCAAATAAGCTTATTGCAATTTTACATTGACTATTCAAAAATCCTATTTTATATTGAAGAAATATCCATCCTCCTTGATCACTTTTGATCCTTATGTCCACTTTTGATCTGTTTCCTTCAGAAAAGATATATAAAAGACAGCAGTATATTATTCTATTATTATATAACAGTATATTATATATTATATAACAGTATATTATTATATTTGAATATAATAATTTGTGTTCTTACAGTTTTAAATTGATCATCAAACAGCTTTTGAACTCTGTTATAAATGCCATAAATACATTCACTGATTTGAAAAAAAAAAGCTTCCATGTACAGTGACATACAGTGACAATTTCTTGGTTTCTATTGACATTGTTTTGGTAAAAGAAGAGAGAAAATTTTGCCAGTACATTCTTCCTCATGTACTGTGACTGAAACTGCAACACAGCCAGTTAATTTGTCGCTAATTTGAATCAGGTTCAACACCATGTCATCCGTTTTGCCTTCATAGTTTTTGTCACATACATGCAACATTTTTCTTTCTACTTAATCAGCTCATGTTTCCATTGTTTTTTTCTACATGTCAAGGCACTACCATTGTTTTAAAATATACCGTATTAGAATATTGAAGATAAAGGAAAAGTGCTATCTATGTATTAGTCTACTGCTTTCAAAGGGAAGAAACAAGCTCTTATAGATCAACAAGAAATTTTATTTCTGCTCAAAGGACTGATATTTTTGTCTACACAACAGTATTTTCAGCTTGAAACTGGTAATATCTAAAATACCACGGCATTTCAGGAATATTTCTGAGGATTGATGTCCTGTCTTCTATTTTGCAATAAATTAGTAGTAAAACAGCCTTGCATAGTTAAACAACTGAACTTTAATATTACTGTCATTGTTGATAACACCAGATGGCACTGTTACATATTGGTGTCCAAGTTCTTTTTGAGAAAAAATCTTGAATCCTGGGGAGACAAGCTGGAACTTGCTATCCAGTTTTGCTGTTACCAGTTATGTTTTGGGAAGTATGAGGCAGCAATTGTAAAAAAAAAGTTGCACAGGCAGCAGTTCACTCTGATATCACTTCATCCTTCAGCCAAGGACTTGAGCATTGAAATAGGACCAGCAGAGATACTGAAAGAGGGTTTATAAGTAACATTTGCCCATCTCTGTTTCTGGAATATGTATCTCTAACAGAAAAGTTATAAATAGAATATGTTCACACTCTGATTCACATTTCTCCTCCACTACACATCGTTTTTTGCTTGACTAGGTTGACTGTCAGCTGCAGATATTCACTGTGCTGAAAGAACAAGAAAAAAATGCCATCACTGTAGCTAAGATCTTCTTTAGGCAGAATTGTGTGCAACACAATACCACAAACAGCTGTTTATCTCAACGTGTCCATCAGCTGAGCAGTGTTAATTGTGAAACGGGCAGGACTCAGCTGTGCCATGCACCCATGGAAAGAGAGTTAAAATGCCATTTAGCTGTCATTCACCCTAACAGAGTTTTCCATTCCTTTAGAAGGTTCTTTCATCAGTATTATTTCTTCCTTGGGATTTTGAGTCCTTTCCTCAGGTCTTCTAGGCTGGCTTGATGTGCTGAATCAAGCCTCTAACAGACACAGAAAGACAGAAAGAACTGGATATGGCTCACTAAACTCAGTCATTTCTTTAGAAAACATCTGTAATGTGGGAACCTAGGCAAAGGCAAAACATCTGGTCTAAATCTATACCAGATATTCCAACTTTGCCTCAAGTTGCACTGCTGACAGAGGCATGGATATGGAAGCAAACAGACTCACCATAGCTGCCAAAAGAACAAGGCTTCTGCTGATGCTGTGTAAAACCCGGCACCTTATTTTTGAGCAGAACCTCTCTCAAGTCCTAGGGAAGATAGAGTACCCACTGAACTCAAAAGCCTATGCAGACAAACCACAAAACTCACCTGTCACCAACAATGTTTTTACCAGCTCTGATACCTTACAAGATTTCTGGGAGCTGGCTGTGATCTCATGTTCTTTCTGGCTGAGGGAAGCTTCCTGTTTGTGTAGGAAGCATGAGAGTATGAGCAAATTGCTTCAAAGTGATCTTTCCACTGATCCAGTCAATCTTTCAGCTTGCCACTCTGACTATCATGGATGTCATTCAGTTTAATTAAAGTCATAGAAATTATATCTGGCTTTCAGATTGCTTTCCAAGTTGAATACAATCTTTTCTGAGCAATGTTTAATAGTCTTCTAACCTTGAAACCAGATGATCTTTCTTTTTTTTTCTTAACAAATGTCTCTGATGGCACTTACTATTTGGCAAATTCTTATTTGCAATAGCTGCTGCAAAAAATCATCTCATATGTGATGTTTGATGTGTCTGCTGGGCACTTGCCAGCACAAGTGCCAGAACATCAAGGTTGGGCAACCTTTTTTTACCAGCAGAAAACTATTGCCAGTATCAGGTTTTTTATCTGTCCATAAACTAAAGTCTGTCACTCACTGATGGCTTCTAATGGCAAACAGCAATCCAAATTCAACTGTTCATATTGGCACTAACTCTCTCGATCAATCTTGAGGTAATTGAAAGAAAAGTTGATAATCATTGTATCAGTGGGAAATATGAATCCCAACAACTGCTGTCTTTATCTACCTTTCTTCATGTCAGGTTTCTCCACTGTAACTGGCTGGGTGCCCTAATTGCTTTCTACACACCTATTAGTATAATCCAAAGTAATGATAACTGGTCTTTCCAGGTATCATTAATAGTAACTGCCAGTTGTTGACAAAATAGATCATAGTTTGTATTGCTAGTCTGAATCTTAATAGGAAGACATTCAGTGATCTGAACTGATCGCGGATGGTAAGAAATCAAATGTTGATGGGTACTGAAGGGTTACGCTGTGAGTAAATATGCCTACTAAATATAAAATATAAAATACTAAATATAAAATACACCGAAAATATCATTTTGGTATGGAGAGAAAGCAGAGCAGCCAAGCTCTGCTGAAGCAGTCTATTGAAGAGGCCTATAAACAGAAATGATTGACTATTTGTTTCAGTGAGTTTTTCTATTTAACCAGTAGTTTTCATCTGTTGTCAGATGAATTTGAATTGGTACTGATAAAATTTGGGACTCTTAAAATGTCAGTAGCAAATCTTTCTTGAAAGATCCTAACTGTCAAACTCACAAGAGATCAATGTACTAACAGCATGTAAAAGTCCAACATTAAAGGATTTAGGCAGTGAGCAAATTCTGGCACCAGTCCCAGATAGTAAACACCAAGTTTACATGCATTTTCATGTCATGCATTCATTTTATGCTCACAGCATAAGCTATTCAGTCTATGTTGATTTCCACACCTTCATTAAATCCTTTAAAGAGCCTTTTCAATGCAATATTCACAGCCTTATTGTATTCATACTTCGTAAAAACACTGGCATATACTCAATCAGCTCCTCATCATTTCTATGCCAGCATACTTCAGTTCAAGTTTTTACCTACTAAGCAAGATGGCAGCAGGTGTTCTGAAGAAAGGCAGCCCAAATACCATTTTTATATTTTGCGACTGATGTGCTTTTACCCAAATGGCCTGTTTGCAAGACCTTCTTGATTATTTTCTCCTCAGAAGGAGGTAAAAACTCCTGCTCATTTCAGCTACAAGACTAACAGTTTGGAGGTAGTGGTGTTTGAAGGACATGTTATCATGATATGACCATGCCAGTCATATCCAGAGGGCTGGAATCAAGGTACAGCAGATAAATTAATTTTTCAGTTCAAAAAAGATACTATATTCAAAGCGTTTTATTTTAGTTTTATTTGATACTTTAATACTGTTATTTTATTCATATACCAACACTGCCAGTCAGAGATGATTGAGAATGAGCTTCTTGCAATCAAATATTCAGTAGGGATCTACAGGTAGTAGAACTGAAGATACTGTGAATGTAACTAATTTTATTTGCAAAGAAATATTAGTCATGGCACACAGATTATTAACTACCATGCTGGGAAACTGTCCTTTCAGGAATTTCAGCACAATATTAGAAAAATATTGCAGAAAGAGCAAAGATAACTAGAGGCCAAGGCAAAGAAAAAATGCTTCTGTTGCTCATATCAAAGACCTAACACTGTGCAAAACACAGGCAGGTTCTTACAAGTCCTTGGAACAGTATTTTATTTTTATAGGACTTTTACATGCAACTGACATTTGCTTCATTCAATGGACTTAAAATAAAATTCAACTGAAATGAAAATCTTTTTGTTCTTGATTCAGGTTAACAGATTAATATATCTGTTGTATCTGTAAAGACGCTCCATAAAGTGCCAGCTACACAGTCGAAAAGTAAATGATTAATTAGAACTGAGTAGATGGAAAAGGGCACCTTTTAGGCTCTCACTTTTCTAGAATCTAGGCTTTAAGCAAATGAAATGTTCACCATTCTTTTCCATTTCTTTCAAGTGCAAATTCTTTGGGAAAAATATAGTGTGAAACATTGTGGAAATTATTTTTCTGGGATTCATGAAAAAGGTATTTATTAAAGTTTAAGTATTTACACAATATCTTTCTTATTTTGACAGTGAAAATTCCATTACTCCATTAAATATAATACATGGCCAACCAGTTTTGGTTTAATCTGAAATGATTCTTTCCCCAAGAAGATGTTAATATGCCTGATCTTGTACTTGTTTGTTTTCACTCTGTTCTGATGTTTGTTTGCTGAATACCACGTCATCTTCATAGATACGGTACTCTGCCTTTTGCTTCTTCTAACAATGCAATAATTTACAATTTTATCTTTTTTTTTTTTTAATTTCTCGTCTATTGCTTGACCAAAAGAGTGTGGCTAATATAGTGAGCTTTTGGTTTCTCATGTGGGAACAACATATGTTTTTTGACTCTTTATCATGCTTCCTGTTTCTTAAAATTAAAGTTAAACTCGAGATATCTTGGATTCTGACCATATTTTCCTTCCCAAACTTCTACACATTCACATGCAGAACTAGTTAATAAAGTCCTCCAGATCCTGTCATGTGAAGCAAGATAGGTAAGTCCAAATTAACATCTCTACTAACTTACTAGCAAGTCTGAATAGAGAATGCCAAAAAGCCTTTTCCACCAGATCATTTAAGCCTATCTCTCCATATTACTCCTCCTTAGAGCCTAAAGTTTGTCCTTAAATGACGACCCATTTCAACACTTAAGCTATTCTTATGTTGAGTATTGCAAATATGGTTTGTGCAGTCACAGCTTATAGTAATTCCTTTGGATTTTGGATTCTCCATGAGCAATGACAGTACCATGATGACCCCAAAAGGACTTTGAATGTCAAGAGGAGGGAAGGTGGCCTGCTGAAAAACATGTGAGCTTCTTGCAGCAAGAATAGTGTTTCTCCACTTTTGCTCCAGCCTGTCTTCCTCTGCCAGATCTGTCTCATGTCTTTGCTTCGTGATCCAACCCTCCTCACAGCTGTTGGCTTTTTTCTTACATTTATGTTCACATTTTGCAGCGAGCCCCTAGTCTCTGCTTTGCCTCATTTCTGAACTTTGCCTCACATCTCTGCCTCATTTCTGCCTTGGCTTTCTGCTCTGAACATTGCACAAGACCATTGCTGCCTGAGTTCTAAAACTATAAATTTAAAAGCTTTCTTATGCAAAACCAATGTAATTTGGTTAAATCATCACATAAATCCATTACTTTCTTTTGTTTGTCCATGTACACTTATCTCCAGAAACAGATTTAAAAGATACCTAGCCTGACTTTGTTAGGTTTATTTTGTACATTGCAGCTTCAAGAAAATGCAAATATTTAGATGAAATTTATATATAGACATATATGTATAATTTAAACATACTTACACAGGATGGCTCCACTGAGCCGCCACAGCTCTCATCAGTAGCCCTACCATCAAACTCCTCAGATATGGATCTGTTATGATTTTGCCTGGAGAAATTATTTTTTCAGAACAGTAGTTCTTGCAAAACAGAATACAAAGGCAGCAAATCGAAATGCTGTATATGTCTGTGAAATCTAATCTGCAGCAAAATTGTTAGAAGAACCATTCCAGTGCAATGGCAATTTGTTATTTTAAATGCATTTCTAACACCCTGGCAAGTACATTCTTAAATAACACAAAATATCTTTTTTCCTAACATTTTTAATTAGAATCTATATAGTGCTGCAACATCTAAGTGAGTATACCTACGAAGGGAGGTGATCCTTTTTTGCATTATCAACATGCACATTCAATTGAACATTTTTGTCATCAAATATAATGCTGTGAAGAAAATCAGTCACTGTATCAGTCTTCACAAATGCCCCTCTACCTAACACATGACTAGCTCACGTTCCCACCAAAAATAGGAAGGTTTTGTTTTCAAAGGAAAAGGAAGTATGTACAAATGTCATTCACTAACAGTACCTTAGGTAGAAAATAACTGCCCCAGGCTATTTCATCTTTTTCCAGACAAAATAAATTAAGAAATAACACAAGTGCACAGGCGGTACTGTGATACTGAGGAAAAATTAACTTTATACAGATGTGTAAAAAGAGATATATAGTAACTTTTTTGGAAAAGGAGTAAATTTTGTTTATAAATTATTCAGTTATGGAGAATAAAGACTCCATAGCCGGAGATTAGGCAAAATGTTGCTGCGGCAGTTCAGCCTTCCCTGATATTAGTCAACTTTCCCTGCTGATGGGAAATCACATCAAAGGATGAAGAGACACCCTGATATGAGGGAAGATGCCTGGTGTTGTATTGTTTCAGTAACCTGGGTACCATCTGCTTATTCACTAGGACAGAGCATTTGAAAGCATTCATCCAAGAGGCACTCTTTTAATGTCTGCATGTTTGCTAATAACTGCACTCTACCCAGGGTACATTTTTTGGGGAAAATGTGTTTAAGATTGTCACACTAGATAGAAACTAGATGAGTCTATGCACATGGTTAATTTTAGTCCTGAGAACTGGCAGAAATTACATTAATGTCAATCATTTACCCTTTATGTTGAAAACTAGTATTCCTTGTCTGACTATTCCCTTTATTTTTCTATATTTGCCTCCTCACCCTTGCCAGTGCATCACAGGAGCATTGGCATCAACTGTCTGCTGCTTTCTTTGGCTGCCTCCCCATCCTTTTTCAAGACCAGTCTGTGCAAGTCGATCCCAGTAAGCATTACCCTAGGATCTGAATTTCCAGACCTTATGTACCATGCACATAAAAGGCTGCTATAGCAGTCAGTACAGCGTTACCAGCTGCATTGCAGCTCACAGTGTTTTGCAGAGTGGAGCAGACAATCAAAGTTGGAAAGGGACTGAATTTTGGACAAAAGCTCTCTATTTTCAGTCTTCCTTGGGGAAGGCTGAATGAGAAAGGTAGAGTTTTCATTTGGAAAGACCTTGGCAAGCAATTTTTGTCACATTTTAGTCATAATTTTTATCCTTTAAATGCATCTAAAGGTAAATGCCTACATAAACAAAAATTTAAATAGATTAACACATTTCATGTATTTTAAACTGAGATAAAGGCTAATCCTGCTCTTACTGAAGTCCCTGAGGACAGTGTGAGGCAGATATTTCACAATCTAAAAACGCACAGTAAGACTCAACAATGATCTTGTGACAATACAGAACACTAATCTGAGAGACAAGACTCCGTGAAGTGTATCTGAAGTAAATGGAAAATTAAAAAGTAAGGCAAAGACCAATATATCCATCAAGATTTAACAGAATTATTATTAGCATTAGGAGCTGTTAACTTAATGAAATTGCTATTAGTCTTACCAACCAAATACAGCATCCCTGCAGGAGTTACTGTAAGCGATGCCACTGGAATCTCTGAGCAACAACGGATTAATTAGCAAAGTAATTTTTTTTTTTCCCTTTAATAGTCAGAGTTTTCCTTTTCTACCTCATTAGAGAGGGTATTAGTCTTGTAACTTTATCATCTCTTACAGACAGAAAAGGGCAGACAGGGTAAGATGGTGCTTTGACATCAGCTATACCCTCACAGTCCACAGGGGCATGTAGTACATCCTTGCTCATAATTTGAAAAGAGAATGAAGTGTCTGAGTTTGTAATCTAGCCATCATTCACTTTGACTTTTGCCAGAGCATGGAGGATGCTGGGGTTCCTGCCGCTGGCACAGACAGCAACAAGTTATTTGCCTCAGTAAGTTACCTCAGTGGTTCAGAAGGAATCATTTCCACACCACCTTGGTGGGCACCTATCATACCTAAAGAGTATGATAGAGTTGCCCTTGCCAAGTGCTACCCAGCAGAGTGGCCCTCAGCCCCAGCTACTGCTCTCCCTTTTCAGTCAGCCCAAAGGAAAGCTGCAGGTGGTGAGGTGCCCCTGCCTGGGTCTCCAGCATCTGGAGACATCCTGTCCATCCCCACTGCCAGCAGCACCAGTCCAGGGCCACAGCCTGAAATCTGGTGTAGGTGATCACAGACCTTTCCTATTTCAGATGTTAGGAAGTGCCGCACTTGAGATGCCAGGGCAAGCCTGCCCATGGTCTGCTTTACACTTCTGCCACCTACCAAAGACATGCACTTGATTTCTTTTCACCTGTCCATTTGGCAAATTGTCTCTCAGTCAATACCACAGAGTTCAAAGGGCTTTGATCTGCCTAAATTCATGTTTGTCAGAGACATGTCAAATGTAAGTAGCACTCACTCGCTATCACCATGTTTGTTTTGCCCAGAATATGTGGGACACAATGACCTTAAATGAATCATTTTCAAGCTTTTGAAAAAGCTAGAACATTCCTAGAACATTCCTTTCTAAACTCTTGATTATGAGGAAAATTTAGCTACCCAAGTGTCAGATTAAAGGCACTTTAATACAGATTAAATTTAACTCAATTTGTCATTTAAATCTCAAGAAGATTTCAGTATTTAGATCAAGCCTTCACTTCTGAGTAATAGGAATTTTTTAGAACATCTGACAGAAGTTTCATCTCATTCTGATCAAAGAAAATGCAGAAAAGTTAAATCACATTTAAACTGTTTATAATTCATAATGAATAATTTCACTTTGATTACATCTTCTTTATTAATTATGGGGTTTTATTAGTTAATGACCTAGCTATCTGTTTTAATTATGTTTGACATCCATTTCTGTCATACCCACACAGTATTAGTGCACAATATATCTAATACGTATGTGTGCTCGAAGGAACAGTGCATAATCTGTTTCAGTTAAATCTCCATGTTTGTGTTTGGATACCTCTCTCTACAGGGTCTGGCACGAGTAGAGTTCACTTTCTTCACAGCAGCTTAGTATGGGGCTGTGTTCAGGATTTGTGCTGGAAACACCGTTGATATTACAGGGGTGTTTCCATTACTGCTGAGCAGTGCTTATACAGAGCCAAGGCCTTTTCTGCTCCTCACCCTACCAGTGAGTAGGCTGCGGTGCACAAGTAGCTGGGAGAAGACACAGCCAAGACAGCTGACCCAAACTGATCCAAGGGATATCCCATAACATGTGGCATCATGCTTAGCAATAATTTTGGGGGATAGAAAGAGGAAGGGGTGGACATTTGGAGCAAGAGTGTTTCTCCTCTCAAATAGACTTTATATGGGATGGAACCCTGTTTTCCTGGAAATGGCTGAACACCTGACCATGGATGGGAAGCAGTAAATAAATTCCTTGTTTTTTTTTGCTTGCATGCACAGCTTTTGCTTTACCTATTAAGCTGTCTTTATCTCAGCCCATGAGTTTTCTCAAATTACCCTTCCTATTCTCACTCCTATCCCAGCCACAGGGAGTGGGCAAGGGGCTGCAGGGGACAGAGCTGCCCACCAGGGTTAAACCACAACATGCATTAAAAATCCTTCTTAAAGTGTATTTGATTTTTGTGTTGACTCAGAGTGGGACTAGCCTTAAAAATTCTTTTCATGTATTCATGTGCCCTGACACGTATTAGGGGGCTTGTAAGACACTCCTTTTAGTCTTTTCTTGTGAGGCAGTCCTTTTAGGATTTTCAAGCTTTCAAAACAGAAGAATAAAATTTGTCTGAGCTTATTACTTCCTTGGAAACTTATTGGTTTAGATGTCTACATTTAGAAAAGAGACAACCCTTACCCAAGACTCTCAGTATCTAGCTTTCTATATCAGTAAATCTAAAGAACAACATCTAGCTCCAGGTCAGAGTCCCCCAACAGCAGTATACGATGAGAAGTTAACAGATGTTGTAAAGATTTCTTAAGCAAAAACATCTGTGTCAGTGAGTAACCATGGAACTTCTAAATAGTGGCAACTGTGGCAAAAAATGTAGCAGAGGGTATTACTGAGTGCTCTTTCGTCTCCCTGTAATGTTTCTGCACGTAAATTGTCTGCAAGGACAGACCTCTTTCCAACTGAAGAATGGTCGCAGTGGTCCCATTCTGTATTTTCCTATCACACTGCCCTGCTAATTGAACCTTCACTGAAGTATGCTTATTCTAACAATTTAATATTGCAAACATAAATAAAAATCACTAAATTATAGCTTAATTTCTTAGCTTAAACTCAAGACTGTTTCGCTTTGTTTTTTTTTTTTTACAGAAGCAGAAACAACTTGGCTCTCAAAATTCCATTGTTAAAATTTTCTAATTTCATTATGGAAAAGGTAGAAATAGATGATCATTCTCTTATGGAACTAATTTTTATTTATGAATGGACATCCTAAGTGGCCACTAAAATAATTCTGTACATATAAAACACTTGTTTGGGGAGAAGATCAAACTGTTTTACACACGTTGAAAAATAGAAAACAAAAAAGATGTTGGATCAATGCTCTGAGTACAAAACTTCCTACCTAAAGAATAAGCAACAGTGCTACTTTATGTGCTTCTGATATCAGCAACCTACAAAATACACACACTATACCTAGAAGTATTTTGTTCTTTTTCTGGTGTTTCAGATTTGGTATTTGATAAGTCTCCTTCTGTAGTTAAAATAAGTTTTGCATAATTATTATTTGCATTTTTATTTTTATTCTGGTGTGTTAGTTTAAGTACTCAAAACCTTGGGTACTTGAACTAAAGACTTTATTTTTTATTAAATATTTTTGTGGGTGTTAATTTTTCTGGATATGCAAATACTTTTTGCAATTTTTCTATTCAAATGACATACAAACAGTTCTAGTTGCAGGCAAGTTGGGTATGTTTATTTAATTAGCCTTCAGATTTAGAAGGATTATGAAGAGATATAAAATGTTAATGCTTAGGTTCATTACATTGAATTTTGAAGTACAGTATGTTCCTAGACCCGGAGGCCTAACCAGGGATACTCAGCTTCATCTCTGACTTCTCAGAAACATTATGATTGATCTTTTGATGTGAAACCAGAGAGGACTTTCTATCTAGGTCATCTGAAAGATATAAATGACCAGTGTACAGAAGAGTTGTGGAAGGAGTGCTCTTTCAATACATCCTTTCTCACCAACACAACAGCATTAGGCACATAGCTATGAGGCATTTGGTAGAAGCTAAAAAGCCTGTAGCCTCACCTGGCATCCCTCTCCACTGACAAGTGTCTTAGATGACATGAGATGAAGGAGATCCTAGTCCACTCTCTCCTCCCTAGTAATGCCATCCTACACTAGCGCTCTTTTCTGTTCACTGGCACGGGGGTGTAGTTCTATGATCTACAAAAATGTCCTGTTGGTACAGTTTGCTTGCCTTGCTATGCAGAACTAAACTACATTTAGGGGTGCTGTGAGGTAAAGGGTGGGTTTTAAACACTAGGAAGAGTAGACAAAAATAAATGTTGCATTAAAACATTAGTTTGCCTATGAGAAACTTGGACATTTCTCAATTGATCCTAAGGTAAAATGAAGTCTAAATGTTTCACAAGTATCCTCGGATCATTTGGAAAATACATGCAATTAGTTTTCAAGTACCTGAAAGAGGTATACGATTAATAGCTGGCAATTATTTTCTTCAGCTATAAGATATACTTTCAGGAACCCTTAATCCTAATTAATTTTTAGTTGGAGTACAGATGCTTTATAGATGCCAAGTACTAGATCTATTCCACTTTTTTTCACAGTGTAGAATATGCTGCAAGTGGCAAAGGCAGAATGCAAACATGTGTCAGATGAGTTTCTGTAAAACCCTGGGCCAAGAAATTACCAGGAATACATGAAAACCCAAGGTTTTGGAAGGCAGCCCGAATCACTCTGGAGACCATGGAGAGACAAGCACTGTAGAAAGATTGTTGTCATGTGAAAACGTGAATTAGGACATGGTAGCTAGTCACTTCTAAGGGGATTTGATGTGACTTCTTCATTATAGCTGAATAATGATTATGCTGATAACTGGTTGAAAGAAGGAAGCTGAGTCTGTTAAGAGCCACAATAGTAAAATGGCCCTGGAAGGAAGAGATGGTAACTCAAGCATTGATAAAGGAGCTATGTGAGGTAGGAACATACTTATTTTGCCACTTTTGAGCAGTTAGAGGTGCCATGGGAGCAAATATTAGGGGACATAGGTGCTTACCATTTGTCTGAGGCAGAGATAGCCTTGTATGAACAACATCAGCACATGCTTTTTCTTCTAGAAAGCAATCAGAAGAGGGCATCACACTGTGACTATCAGTGGGGACTGCACACCCTTTGTCCTCTCTTCCCCTTCCTTGTCCCCAGTATATCAGTCCTTACCAATCCCAAGGAATAGAAGGTTAACAGTAGAGGATGGCATTCATTGGCATTTAGTTGTTGAGGCAGGCACTTAAGATGTTTTCCAGAGTACATTTCAGCTGAGTGGCAATATCACGCATTTTTGGTGGTGTCTGAACTTCGGGTGCCCAAAGTGATGTTTACATACCCTGATTTTCTTGTCAATCTAATGATTTATTTCCAGATAAACTCAGGTCTTAGTGGTTGTGTCTATACTGTGGTAACTGAGAGAACTCGCAGCCCATGGACACAAGTGCAATCACTGGCCAGATGCCAAAGCTATGTCAGGACAATGTTAAGCTAACCCCATCTCTTCTCAGCTGGCACCTTGATTAACTTGAGGAGGAAAACTGGGCCGTGAATGTCTTCTGTCAGATCCCTGCTCTGGACAATCAAGTCATCAGAACAGAGTGAGGTAATTTGCATAGCCCTATCCACTGAAAACTGCACAGAGTACTAATGCCTGTTCTTATGCTAGGAAATGAATATGGTTCTTCCCGGGTGTGTGTCCATTCCATAGAAATCAGCCTTCCTATGACAAGCTCTTCTGATGGATATCCCTTTAGCTAGAAACTGTGGCATGACAAACAAGGGACTAGGATGCGTCTTCTCTCTTTCCTACCAGGCAAGTGGGATTGTGCTACATATGCTCTGCAGGTTAAATAAGTATTTAAATCTCTGGAGGCTTCACAGCACATTGAATACCATTTGCAAAATGAAGGCAATTAGCATGAAGAAGGAGCTGAAGATGGAGGTTTTATTTATATTCTCTGCCTCTCATGTTTCCTTCCTTTAAGACAAAGAAGTCAGCTCTGGCTGTTGTGTGAAGTGAATGCAATCTAGACACACTGCTTGAGCTCAGGGATAGCTTGAAACAATTGCTTTAGCAGTGAATGCCCATTCAATGAGTGCTGGGTCAGAAGCCAGGAATCACCACTCCTGGCTATATTATCAGTATCTGTCATATTTTCTAGGACTCAAAGACACAAGAGATGCAAGAAACAATGTCCTGGATTTACAAGAGCACATAAAGTATTTCTAGTTATTGTACTTGTGGAAGGCTTGCAAACGTGAAATAAGCGTTGCCTAAAGACTCTAGAGTTAGAAAGTAAAGCAAAAGAATATTGTCAATAAGCAAGGGGATCAGTTGAGAACTGCTAAAAAGACGGGATAGGCAACCTGGCCATACTGTAAGCTGTTTCACTGTCACTTACACTGGTTCTGAGAAGTGAAAAAAGCCTTTAAATCCCCATGACAGGACTTTGTAGGGCATAATTTTTCTGCAGAAGGATTCAATAGGCAAAGTTTGAAACCTGAAACTGGTCTAGTGGAAAGTGTCCCTGCACATTACAGGAGGCTTGGAACTAGATGATCTTTAAGGTCCATTCCAACCTAAACCATTCTATGATCCTATGATTGTCATCTTGAAAGCAATGAAGCAACAAGCAATAGTACTCTGGCTCATCCAGTTTTCCCTCTTTTCCTGTTTTCCAGACATATCTTCATGCTCACTACTCTTCCCAGAATTTTTTTCCTCTGGAGCCATCCTTGGATTTCATTGCTCAGTGCTCAAATTTACTGCACTTGACACCAGTGCTGAAAGGAGAGGGATTACTTTAAATGTCTGATTAGCTATGACAGTTTATTAACCATTGTAGGTGATTAATTGTATAGGGTTTGCCTTTACACAATCCTTTTTATTCCTGTTGAAGCTATGATTTACAACATTTCTAAATATACTCCTGCAAAGCTCTAACTTAGCCCTTCATTCTCCTTCTATATTTGTGTAGTTGTTTTACCCAAGTTCATGGTTTGGCATTTGTCCTTATTAAACAGCATCTTTTCTTTTTTATAGCATTTCCCTGTGTGTCAGATCCCGTTGAACTCTAATCCTGCTTCCCAATGTACACTATCAGGTTATTGGTGTCTTCAAATGTAATCAGAACATTTTCTATTTGATCATTTAGATCATTAAAGAAAATATCTGATAGTAGCACTTAGGACTGATCCCTGAAAAGCGTTATTCAGTCCTTATGAGCCACTGCTGATGAATTCCTAAGTAGAGTTTTCCTATTATTTTGGCAACTGTTTTAGTTTGGTTTTTTTTTTTTATTTAAATATTTGTTAGTTTTGTTACTGGAACTCTATGCACTATAGGGTCAAAAGTCTCATATAAGCAGAGGTTCGTGGCATTACTTTTTTTTCTTATTTTTTCCCCTGGTTCATTATTTGAAAGCAGTAACATTTCTCAAAGCAGTGATAGATTCCTTCCTGTCTTTATGGAACTCCTGAGTTTTTAACTAAATCTTGCTCTGTTTTGGTTTTGTTATTGTTTTTTTTTTTATTTCTTTCCCCTATAGAGACAGACTGTTTTTGTTTAAAAAATGTGTAGAAATATAGGTTAGAGAAATATTTTAGAGACTCAACTTAGAAATGATAAGCTATCCTATCCTCCACATGAGTGCTTCTGTCTTAATTGTAAGAAAATTATAAGATCATTTTAAATCTCTAATAATATTTGAAAAGTGCACTCTATTAAGGCAAGACATGCCATGGGAGCTGACGTTCTACATCCAAACTCAGCCTTAATGTCTTATGATATCCATGAGCAACTGTGTCAAGACACACTGCATATATTTATTTATTTATTTTTCAAGTACTTCCAGATGGGGAAAAGAATATTTCTGTATTTTTGATGCTACTGATTATAGGTTTTAAAATATTGTTTACTTTAAATGTCTCAAAATACAAAGCTAGAATTTAGGTACTCAGAAATGAAAGTCTGTTGGTTTAATATAAACATAATTTCTAAAATACAAGTAACATTGAGAAAATTAACTCCAAGGAATTTCATACTATAAACAAAGAATGATATATATGGCTTGTGTAGATGTTCAATGTATAGATTCAACTTGGTGTTCATGCCAAACATGAGAAAAATGTTGCTCTATTTTCTTTTTGACATAATAATAATACTTTTAGCTGTTGGTATTAAGTTATTGGATTTAGTTTATTGAGGGTTAATATGAGTCAAAATCGAAAATGACGTTGCTTTGTACTGGCTTGATAAGACTTGTCACGGTATTAGAATATATTAGTTGCTCTTTAGTAGTTTCGCAAGATGTAAGGAAGTTGCCTGGGAGACAGGAGATAAGATGTGCACATCTTACTAAAACTGCCTTCTCAGCATTCATCATTATGGCTATACCTTGGCCAACCAAAACCCTGTTCAGATCTACTGCTTTTGCTGTTCGTGCAGCGTTTCTTGTTGTTATAAGACAATGTGACAAGCTTATCCTTCCTGACACCTTCAAGAGTAAATTACAGGAGCAAAGAATATTCCAGTGAAATAAAAGGAGATAAAGCAACTTCTGCTTAACTTGTCTTCCTCAGTCAGGTCACTGCTGCAACATGCATGACCCATTTGTCATCAATGTGAGGACCTCTTTTCATCAAACCGATTATCTGAATTGCAGCTATTTTCGCTGGCCTTTACAGCAATTAGTAATGCTGGGGGAGTGGAGCCAGTCCTCCTAACAGCTAAGGCACCAAAGTATTTACATACTTACAACTTTGTTTTGGAAGTTACCCTGAATTTGTGACAATCCTCCCCATTTTCTATTGTACCAATGATTTATTTCAGGTAGGTTTTCTTGTTGAAGGCAGCTAAATGAACACACCTATGTCCACTGAGATGCAGAAATTGTCTATCAGGGACAAATGCACAAAACCAGTCCCATTGTTTAAAAATGAGCCTGGTCCCTCATGTAGCCCATGAATACAATACCATGCTCTTGCAAATCAGTGCAGCTGCATGGACATGAGACAAATCTTGTTCTCCCGCTGCGTTTCCAGAGCCGGTGGGTTTGCCTTAATGCTCTCCAATACCTTTCAAGAGTGTGTCACAGCTTATTCGACTGAGGAAAGGAGTGTCCAAAGATCAGTAAAACAGGACAAGGGAACACGCTGAAGGTAGAAGATATCAATAGTGAAGCTGCATCTGCAACCTCAATGAAGGAGTTCTTAGTGATGTCCATTACCCATGCACACACTGCTTGCCCCCTGTGCAGCTCCTTACCTCAATTAGTGCAGCAGGCTGTAGCACAATGCACTCATGGGGAAACTAACCTGACACTGAGCTCTGGCATTTCCTTAATTTGAGTGTCAGCTCTTGCCACTGAAGCAGTTCCCTATGGTTAAAACAACTGGGGAGAAAAAAGGTCCATCTTGAAATGGCACACTGATTCTCTGTAGACACTTCCACAAGTTTGAGCTGGTTCAGAGTGAGCAATAGATGTCTAAAAATGTTACTCAGATGTGCTTACAAACATATAGAGACTTCTGCCTGGTGGAGTATCAGTTTGCCTGCATTAAGACAGTCCCCAAAAGGAGCACAGTGCAACCTTAATACTTCCTCCTGCCCTAATGCAAATTGGATGTCAGTGTCTTCAGCAGGGACTTTGTGTGCATGTAAAAATCTCAAGCTGGATGCAGGAAACAGTAACAGCACGCTTTCCCCAACATTCTCATCTTCCTTCTCTTGGCAGTGGTGCCAGCAGTGCTCCTACATCAAAGCCCACACCACAGCTGACACCTTGTCTGAACATCTGTCACCCAGCAGTCCCTCTCCCAGTGCTGCTGTCCAGGTCCACCGGCAGTCCTGCAGGCAGTCATGCACTGGTGGCTACGGGGGTGCTCATGGGGTACAGATGGCTCATCAGTTAGAAACCAGTTATGCTTGGGCTTTGGAGTTTGTGCAAGGTTTTCTTCCGTGTGAGAAAAGATGGCTGCTATTTTCCATTTTGGTTCAAGGAGGATTTTTTCAAGAGAGGCTCACTCCATGGATCTCCCTGATCTAGTTGAAGATGTCCCGGCTCATTGCAGGGGTTTGGAGCAGATGACCTTTGAAGGTCCCTTCCAACCCAAACTATTCTATAATTTTATGATTCTATGATTCTATGAAATCTGTTTGCTATACTTGGGAGTTAAGTAACATGTCTGCACTTATGCTTCAAGCAGACACTTCCATCTCCTTACTGCATGCAAACTAATAGGTGGAAAATCCTTTATACTGCTTTTACACTGCTTAACAGGTTCCAACACTGGCTGGGTTACAGAAATACTAGCATGTTAATCTCCTATTTATTGCTAATAGGGTATCTACACCATTTCAGTGAGTGTTGTTATTGTCAAGGCCTAGAATTTGTGAGTCTATCTAATGCTACTGGATTTTTTCTGTCAGTTCAACATTCTCTGCTATATTTCTTCTTCAGAGCTACACAGGCATGTGCATTTCTGAAAGTAAATGAACATCAAGTGGCTAAATATTCAGTTACTCTCAGATATTTTGAGGTCTAAAGGGCAAAACCAGAAGATAACTATGGGTTACAAGAACATAGACAAAAAAAGTGATTTCCTGTAATGTAGTCATTAAGCAGAAAAATGTGTTAATTTGCACCATAGCATTAGGACTGTTAGTGTTCACTAGACTTTCTTCTTTATGGTATGTACTGGACAATTCCATTTGAAGCAACAAAGGTACTGTAAAAAAGGTACTGTAAGACTGAGTGTTGCACCTGCCATTCAGATAAGAGAAGAAATGTGAATACACTGAATTTTGAGCAAGTGTAAGGGAACAATGACTAAACTATTTGCATTCAGACAACAATTCAGTTTTGTTTGCTGTAATAATTCCAAAGGTTTCAATGAGCTTATGATAATTTTGACCTGACAAGATTCTGCTTCATAATAATGAAGAGCATAATTAACAGCAGAGTGCTTATCTGAGTTTTCTCTTAATACCGTATATATTCTATTTTTAAAATCTGAATGTGCAAGTCTCAATTTTACTCTTTGGCCTACTTCTCACTTTCTGTTTCTGTTTTCTCCTTTTCTAAGTCCCTTTTAGAGAAGAAAAAGGAAGGAAAATGCATGGGGGTGATGGTGTCAGGTAGCTAGAGAAGAGTGAGGTTGCAGAGAGTACCGTGGCCTCCCAAGGCATCCGGGGTTTCATATAACTATACTGGTTAAAGAGCATCCTCAGAAAAATAGGTGGAAAAGAAGTACATATCCGCAGGCAATTTAACCTTTTTTCCCCTTCCTTATCTGCTCTTGTGGGCAGGAACAATCTGATCTACAGAAACAAATGTTTTACTATCACCTCAAAAAATGTTAAAATGAAACTTCTTCACCAAAATGCAAACTATGAAAGCTAAGGAATGATCATTCATCCGGGTCAGTGCTTCCTCTGAGACCAGTGAGTGCACACATCTAATAAAAAATGCAGCTGCTCACATAAGATGTTGCTGCATGCTACTAATCCAACTCACAGAATGGGGGCTAGATAAAAAAAGACGCAAACAACCTGAATAAAAGGTAATAGCAACAGTGGTTACAATTTAGATGTTTTTATTGTTTTCTATCCATATAATTGAGTTTGATGTAATTAGGCTTCAGACTGCCACTGCCTTGGACTGTGCTTTTCATTCGACCTTCATGTGCCACATTGACCTCATCCTTTACAAGTATGTGAGATTCACATGTAATGTGCAACACCCAAACCACTGCGTTTTAAAGATTTATAGGTAATACTGCAAACATGTCTTCTACTTCTGCATTAAGCTGTTTTGACAAGCTTTCATTGTCAGAAATATTTTGTAGCATTAAGTTTACAAAACCTCAGTTTAAAATGGAGGAACAGAAAAGAACTTTCCAGACATTTGCACTGAAAATGCATGATACTAATATCTCACACTAAAGCAACCTAATTATTTCTGCAGGGACCCTCATTTAGAGGAGTAATTTGCAAGTCACGTGGAAATATTTGATCTCTTCATGTAAAGAGGGGTAGGACTCTGTTATAATTAATTTACCCAGCAGGAAAACAGAGTTCGTTGAGCAAGAGTGCCCAGAGCTGTTAGTGACAGGGAATGACCATTCACATCTGATTTTACATTATAAAAACTAATGCACAGCTTTCTGCAATTACATCTTTGCTCAGCAAACTTAAAAAGGAAGCACTTTGAGTATTTGTAAGCACAGCATTGGTTTTGCTCCCTCCAAAAATACCTGCACAAGCCACAGTGTGGGCCTGGAAACGTCCAGAGAGGAATGTTTCCTCTCCTGAAAAATTGCTTTTTGTTTCACTTTGGGGTGGGTGTTTGTATTTTTTTTGACTCTTCTTGTCCTGGTCTTTGTAATCTACTCTCTATTTCCCTTTTCAAAAATCAGACTGGTGCTATATGCAGCTAAGTTATAGCTCTGATATATGATCACCTCAAACAATTCCACCTTGGTTTGAGTTTTTGCTTCACCTCCTTTAGATCTGTTGGTACATAATCTGCTGACTGGGTGCTATGATTTTAATTTCGTGTATGGCAGTTTTTAGAAAAGAGTATTTTTGTAAGGTTAGAGAAATGTCAGTCCTTGCACAGAGCTGGGAAAGAGCATTCCTTCTCAGAGAAATAAGGTTCTCACAATACATATGTTATGCATTACTATGCCATACAATAAGCATGTTAAAAAAAAAAAAAGAAACAGAAAGGGTATGTAGTGAAACCATGCATTAGTAGATTAAATAGTGCCAGGCAATATTGTCAGACACTGAAAATTGAAATCTTTGTCTCAGACAATCTCCAGCAGGGGAGTTAGCGTAGGCCAGAGAACATTTCTAGTAGGTAATGGAATGTTGCCACCCTCTTCTATAGAGCGAAAGAGTTCAGTAATATAGATATAGGCTACCTTTTCCCAGTTGTTTGCCAGTTCCATGCATTTAATCCACCGCTATAGACATAATCTGGAAACCCCTACATCAGCTTGGACTGTTTGACTTTTGATTTGCTGAATAGTTGTAAGTATTTGGAAAGGTTTTCCTCCAGGTCCTGCTCTGGCAGAGAGAGGTTCAGCCTTTCAACTATCTCACCATGAGCACCTCTCCTCTCTCTTCTGCTGACTGGCCACCACAGGCCTGACCCACATTGCAGAAACTCTGGCTCTGTTCTAGGGGGTGAAATGTGGGTTTGAGCCCAAACATTCATACCACCTCTGCTGGTCAGACACAAGCTCAAGCTGAGGACAGGTCAAGGTTGGCCCAAAACCAGGAAGGAGAAAATTCAGATAGAGCAAACCCAAGCTGTCAGTCACAGTCTGGGTGGATCAAACATCTGTAGTATAGTACCCTGCAGCACAGTTAAGAGCCTAAGCACTACCCAAGCACAGCAGCTCCAAATATAACCAGATCTGCAGCCTTCAGTGGAGGTCCAGATGTCAGAAAGAATACCTCTGATAAATCTGCCTGATATTTTAAGCCTTTACTTCTAACCCACAGTAGGACCCCTAGACTGCCACTCCTTTCACACGCATGTGTGTTTCACACATTAATGTGCAAGAGGAAAGCCATGAAAGATGCAGGCAAATTTAATTGTAAGATCCACATCTCTATCCATGTGACAAGACCTGACCTTTTTTTTCCTTCTGTAGGTCTAACAATGCAGGGTTTGATAAAAGCTGACAGGAATATAGGGAAGGGCCTCTACTCTCCTCAGCATCTTCATGCCTTTAAGGTTTTCTTTTACTGGAGACATAGACAGCAACAACAGCAGAAATGGATAAAGGGCAAGAGTATATCTTTTTAACTTCATTTTAGCTAAAAAATGTGGTATAGGTCCATCAGCAGCCATTAGCCTTCTCATTGCGATCTCGCTTTGAGGATGCCTTGAAGATTCTCCTTCCACAGGTATTACAGACTGTATCACAGGGCTGGTAGGATGAGGCTTCAGTGACATATAACATCCATATAAAAATGACAGATTGGAGTGACAAGCTTGTATAAGTAGCTTGGGAGATAGTGAAATGAAATCTCTTCAGAAAACAGACTACATAGAGCAATCTGCTGAAAGCTGCCAGTGCCACAGGATGACCTCACACATCTGATTCCCCACCAGCGAAAGCAGATGAGGCTACATGGTATGCTGTAGGCACTAGGTTGCTTCCCTTGAGTGATCAAATACAAGGGCTGAAGCAATGACTGAGGCAGATAATTGTACGATGCTGCCACTCCTATCTACAAACTGTCTACAGAGGATCTTAAGTCAAAGAAGTGATCAGGGGAAACAGAAATGCATAAATGAAGATAATGATGCAAACGTCTTTTGCAAAGAGCTTTCAGATCAACAGATAAAAGCAGCATGTGAAAGCTAGCATAACATTATTAGTAATACTTCTGGGCAAACTAATGGACTGCAGCATTCTGGACAAGGAAATTTAGAGTGATTTGTAACTTTGAAAAGGAAAAAATAACAACTCCTAAGAGACAGGTACAAAGCTGCCCTTTGCTTGCAGAAGGAATACTAGACAATACTTCAGAAGTTTGCTTAAAATATTGTCTTCAGCATCACACTAACTCGGTTGCTGTTCACATTTTCTCTTCTCATTTTAAAGTCATCTTTGAAAGTGACTTCATGGCTATACCAGCTGGAGAATGGCACAAACAAAGTGCACTGGAATAGGAGCAGACTGCAGGGCAGCTTTAATTAATAGATTGCTTGCCTTCCCATGCGTGAATCAGGTAGGAATTGACCCACCAAAGAAATGAAGCTTTCCTGTGAGAAATATAGTATATAATAGTACTAATGAAGGCAGTGTATACGTATCTGAGAAAAGTAGATAGCAGGGGGCTGTCTGGAAGAAGGAAGTTTGTTGGGTTTTTTTTTCTTTGTTTACTGCTTCTTCCTTTCTTCCTTTGCTGCTCTCTTTTCAGTCTTAAACTGGAGGGTGGCTAATAACGAGTGTCGTGGTTTAAACCCTAGCCAGACAGCTTGTTCACTCACTCCCAGTGAGTGGTGCCCGGCTGAGAGCAATCGAGGCCACACACCCCCCCCCCCCCCAGGGCTTTCCCCTTCCTCGCTCCCAGAGAAACAGGGAGGAGGATCGAAAGAGTGCAACTCCCATGGGTTGAGACAAGGAGACAAGAGCAGTCCAGCAACCAATGTACAACACAAATCACCACCGCTACCACCAATGACAACAATGATAAGAGAAAGTAACAAGGGAAGAGAATACAACACCACCGGCCAAGAAACGAGTCCGACCCAGAAGCCCGTGTCCTTCCAGGTAACTCCCAGTTACCCCCCACCCCAGGCATGACGTGCTGTGGTATGGAATACCTCCTTGGCTAGCCTGGGTCAGGCGCCCCATCTCTGCTTCCTCCAGGCTTCCCCTCCTCCCTGGCAGAGCATGAGCCTCACAAAGTCCTTGGTCAGGGTAAACATCACTGAGCAACAACCGAAAACATCGGTATCACCAGCACTGTTCCCAGGCTGGAAGTCAAAACACAGCACTGCACCAGCTACCACAAAGGAGAAACATGACTGCTACTGCTGAACCCAGGACGAGTTATTCTCACCTTGCCTACAAGGATTCTGAGGAGGCACCCTTCATTAGGGACTGTAGTGATAGGACAAGGGGTAACAGATTAAAACTTAAACAGGGGAAGTTTAGACTGGATATAAGGAAGAAGTTCTTTACTATAAGGGTGGTGAGGCACTGGAATGGGTTGCCCAAGGAAGTTGTGAATGCTCCACCCCTGGCGGTGTTGAAGGCCGGGTTGGACAGAGCCTTGGGTGACATGGTTTAGTGTGAGGTGTCCCTGCTCATGGCAGGGGGGTTGGAACTAGATGATCTTAAGGTCCTTTCCAACCCAAGCTACTGATTCTATGATTCTTCTGCAGCAGCAAAGGGCTCCACTGCAGCCCTCATTCCTGTGACGCCCTCACTCTCTGTGTACACTGACTTAGAGAAAAGACCAGCACAGACACTGCTGAAGTAAAAAAGTCTTGCATGAGGTTACAGGCACTTCCTGGAGGAATAGGTGTGTACTTCAGAGTATGATTTGTCATTAGAAATCTTTATTTATCATGACACTATGTAGGTGTCTATTAAATGTAGGTTTTATTCCATTCTTTCCTATATGTGTGAAAAACTGCAGGTAGTCATTATATAAGGTAATATCTGTCAAGTGTGTTTTCTCCCACTTGTATATCCACACTTCTTACTTTGTTGTTAAAATCTCTTTGGGCATCACTAGGAGACCTGCTTTGGGGGGAATACGCAACTTTTAAAATACATAAACAGGACTGATTAGAAATGGGGAGTGACTGGCTGAGAGTTGGGTGTTTCGTTTGATGGCAGCTGGGAGGCAGGACTGCTTTAATCATTGCCAAGTGCAAAGCAGTTTTGATTTCAAGCTACTGTGTATTGTAGATGGCTCCTGGGGATCTTTCAGGCTGGAAAGCCTGAGGTCTACAACATTTGAGCATTGGGATACCAGTTCTCATAGATTACAGTGTGCTTTTTTCTGTTCAGTATTTCTTTCAAAAATTTTCACAAAGCTGAGTAAACTCTCCTTGTAGCTCTAAGGGCTTTTTAAGCTCTATATGGGTCTTTAAACTCCCATGCATTTTACGATGCATATACCAAAACTTTTATGTTGGCTTGTGTTCTTGCCTTCTGGCAAGACTGTGTTTGTCCTGGGCTTCTTCCAAAGTACTATGCCCACACCTCTCAGGTACTCAAGTGGCTTAGCAATACTCCTTTCTGCACCCCTGTCCTCAGGCTGAACTGGTTTGGAGGTTGCTTGTTCTGGGACACACAACAGTGAAGGCAAATTGGTTTAAGCACTGGAGAGAGGTTTTCAATGTAAAATGCGTTGTGCAGATAAGGAGAAGGCAAAGTGACAGCAGCAGCAGCAGCAACAACAACAGCAGTAATTATAATAACAATAATAATAGTAAAAAAAATCTGTAAATTGTCCCTGGTCTCTTTTTATTCATATCTAAAGTATTATTTGGGGTTTGATCAGTCATCTTCCATGATTCCTTATCCTCTTGCTCTGAGCCTTCTCAGATATTTACCTATGGCTTAAAGATTTTTGCCCTTTGTCCTAGTATAGCCAGCTTGCTTTTCCTGACACTGCAATTCATTCACTAGTTCCACTGCACCCAGAGAAAGACTGCTTTTCTTTCAACCCAAACATAGTTCTTGAGAGGGACAGGTACCTACTTCCTTGGTTGATCATTTTGTGCCTGTACTACATGACCAGGTAAAGCTGGATTCTGCCAAGACATACACCTGTCTTAGAACCAGTCTGAAATTCATTTAGTGCAAGCAGTGTGCTTTACATATTTTGGACCTTGTTCAAGAGACAACATGTGTTATGCATTTTTCCAAGGCCCAGTGCTGATTTATTTCAAATTGAAGGTTTAAGTTACATATGAAACTTATAATCAAAAATTGATAAAAGGCTCCTAAAAAAACCAACACAAAAACAAAACCAAGACTGAAAACCAAACAACAATAAAACACCTTCTCCTTCAAATAAAATTCACCTCAAAAGGCCTCCAAAACAGTATTCCCTAACTGTATATTAAGGCTGAAAATTAAACAGTTAATTCTACAGCCTGTTCTAACGCAAGTGTTATTGCTTGGGCAACACAATCCATGTTAGAATCACAGTTTTAAAGATTAGATTCATACCACTAGCTGCAGTCATCTGCAGCATACACATGCTCATATAAGCAAGATATTTGGTCACCCATAAGTATTTCTGGAGGGCAATTTACCTGATCTGTTCCAGAAATCTATGTGCATATCACCTTCTATAGGTGCCCTCATCCTTACCAGTAGGAAAAAACACCAAACATTGAGAAGAAACAATTCTATACTTGTATAAATATTTAATAATAAATTTGTAATTCTCATTCGAAGAACCACATTGTGGAGTCTCTTCTTGTGCCCTGCTCCCCAAGTGTTCTTGATGTAGAATTAATATGCATCAAATACTGCTGAGGAGAACTAGTTTTTTAGGCAACAGCAATATCTATTACACAACTTATTTGGTGCATATTTCCATCACAAAATTTGTGATAGAATTTTAATGGGAATAGGTCTAATCCCCTGCCAGGCTAGATCTGCGAGGAAAAAGCCTTGCATCCAGTAGCAAGTATTGTTGCAAAATACAAACCAATTTCTAGAGCATCTTTTGTTTGGATTAACTCCAGTTCAGTTATGGTGCCTGAATACCCACTGAAGTGTGCTTTGGGATCCTATTTTGTTTTATTTTTACCTGACAATAAAAGTCTAAGTGCTATGAATAGTTTTTGGACAAGAACCAAGGTGCAGTAGGTAGGGAAATTAGAGGATTCACTTCCAAACCTCAATTCTAATTTGAATGGAAACACTAATGCAAGCGCACCCAGGAAACAATATGCACATAGGCTAATTTAGGTGATCTTCACAAACTCCTTCTATAATAAATGAAGATATAAATTAAAACTGGTTTTGAGTTTTATTTCTCGCTCTGCCAGTAACAGAGTCCCCTCTGTTAGGACCAGTGAGCACTTACTGCAGGTAAACACAGAACAATACCATTGGGCCATACAGGAATAACAGGGTAGTTACAAATAAACCTATATTTAGTCATTTTGCTGGAATAATCTTGGCTGCATTATCACAGTCTGTAAGAAAGATTTTTCAAAGCCACATGTTGCATGAAGGAGCACAGCACGTCCTGGTCTCTCTCAGGTTCAGAGGATGTAGCCTACAGAGCTATGTCCCACAGAGCTACAGGCTGGCTTCTTTCTCAGCACAGCCAGACCTTCCTTCGGCCACTCTGTAAGGAACCAAAGAGCTCTCATAGGCAAACATAGCACTAGAAATAGAGATGAAAATGTCTTACTCTTTTTCCTTGTGCACCCAGAAAAAGATCCCCAGAGACTGATACAAGACCTAAGACTATTGAAACTCCAGTTGAGACAGCTGTCCATTGAAACACAAATCTGTCTCCATCAATATTCTGTTTCATGATGTTTCCCTGATAAAATTGAAAATTAGAATTGTGTTAATTAAGCTTAGTTAATTTTATTTAGATTATTGCATTTTACTATACATTAAAATGCATTTACATATACTTTTGTGTTCTACGTTACAATTTCTGTCTTACTGGGAAATTTCCTATAGGTCTGTGAAAAATTTAGAATTTCAACTTTTGCTTTAATTTAGGGAGGAAACATGGTTTGAAATAGATTTCCTATGAGAACAAAATTGTCTTCTCAGTCCACCTCTAGCCCATAATTCACAGTTCTTCCATTTCTTACCATTAATACTTTATTATGAATAACTCTGGCGAGAACTTATAGTATGTGCTGAATCCTGCCTCTGTGTTTTATCTACCTCTCACTTCTGTTCCTTTCTCTGTACTCTGTATGACTTTGGGTTCAACCTGCAGCCTTTGAAGGTAACAGTGAGAGATCAGCAGGAGTAAAGCTAAGGTCTAAGACTCACAGTACTTGAAATGACAGCTCATGAACTGATTGATTCATCCACAAACTACCCTTTGTCTTCAAGGACACTCCATTTAGACACAACATTCCTCCTGTGTGCTATCAGTGGCAGGATCATGGCCATAGGCTTTCTGTAAGTGCTTTGGGCAGAGAAATGTCTCCCTGCATTTGTCTGAAAACTGGCATTAAAACCCAAGGATGTTGTGGCAATGAAGTCATAATAATAATGTTGAATTTTAACTGGAGTGCACATTTTGCACCCTTTCCCCTCAACATTCAGTGCACATTTTCAAATCCATTATGTACAGTCAAGTTCACGCCTTTAGAACCTGACTTTGAGAAATGTCTGCTAATGGTGTACTTTATTTCAGTAAAATTTACTTACAGAAATATGCATCATAACACTGTAATGTTCCTTAATATGTTTAAATTCCTATGTACAATGAATTTTAATGCACTGGTTTTACACCATTGGCTTATGTTCTAATATTTTACAATATTGATCAAATTGATTTGAGAGTCCTGAAAGAGGTTGCATTATGACATGGTTACTCATACTTCCAGGTTACATAAATTCACAGTTTATTTCAAAATTGGCAATAAAAATAAGTTATTTGCATCTAATTTTTTTTTTTTTTTCTGGAGTATATTTGGCTGTGCAGTCCATTTCTACCAGGAACTATATGAATCATATGCAACTCCCAGTACTGCTTTTTTTTGCTCTCTGTACAGATTACTTATAAGCATCTAATTTAGTAGGGATTGAATTATGAGAACAATACATAAAATAGTTTTCATGCCTGGACTGAACCCTCTCAGGGTTTTGTTATGAGTAAGAAACAGGATTTGGAGTGTTCAGTCAGGCATGCAGACGTGAAGATGAATTATGGGCCTTTTGCTTGACTTACCCTGCGAAACAACTGTTTCTTAAACTCCCCGTAGTAAAATCTTTATCTAACAACACTTCAGTAAATTAGAATGCATGGTCTTTGAAGGCAATCATTCCCTTAATAAAGAAGACTAAGAAGCCTGCCAGAAGGGACCCATAAATGTTGCTGTAATTATCACATATATAAAAAAGATGTTATTGTTGTCTATATAGGTATTTTTATATAAACAAATGAAATGCCTACTAGATTTTAGCATGTTTGAAAACTGTGTTTTAGATGATGTTTGTCTCATGACATATAGATATAAGACATATTATCTGCATCAGCACTCTAATGTTCCAAAGTCTAAGCCTAATACAGCATTAAAGATGACATTAAAACAATGCAAATATGTACCTCCAATTATTCTTATGAATGCTGAATGCAAACTACAACTGTAGTTCCTAAAGTCTCAGCAGAAACATGAAGCTGGAAACATGCACTGCATAATTCAGCAGAGTTGGAAATTATTAGTGATTAAGAGTGATGAGGGACTTGAGTGTTAGTATTCAACTCTGCAACTTTTAACCACCAGGAAAATGCACACCCCTGAAAACTTATTTTTGGAGTAAGTCCTACTCAGTTTAATACAGACTGTAGAACCAAGCGCCAAAAATTTTTTTTCTCTCATGAGGACAGTCGTTCCACATGATTTTTGTCACTAAAAATCACTGCCTGTCTTTTTGCCTGAGAAACCTCTGCTGAGTGAGAATCAAGTTTTACATGCTCTGAATTGGCCTCTGGAGGAAGCTGTTTCTCTCCATCAGCTCTGCTGGCCAGGAAGATGTGGTTTGCAAAATTAAAATAGCCTTTTTTAATTGAGCTCATAAGAAGCTCCATTTTGTAATTATTTTTCTCTGGTTTCATTCTGCAGAGGATGACTTCTGGGACACATTCTGAGTTTCTACTGCAGCCCTATGACATAAATAGTTGACATGCAATAGGATCTGCATTGTTAGAAGTATCTCATGCAGTTCAGTTTCCTCATAATACCTACACACTTGACTGTCTCTAGGCAGTATTATCTAAGTGAAAGTTTGCCTAGAAATGAAAGAATAACATCTTAAGAGACATACAGAAATGTCTGTTTTATTTTTTAAATCAATTTGCTTTGGCTGTGTCACTCTTCTTTTTTAGTTTGTGCATGAACATTCTAAAACCCAGGGTGGTAGAAATGTTGGCCAGAAAAAGCAGATTATTGTAAATAAATAGCAAAATATGCAAGAACATTTTTATCATGTTTTAATGAAGGGTATGCTCACTGAAAATCCAAGTCTGTGAGGTGTGCTTAATTATGAACATAAATATGCCACACAATCAATGGAACCAAACACCACATATCAAACCGCATGGTTAATGTACCAAGAAATTCTTCAGTTCAGGAATCTCTTCCAGAAATTTTTGGGGCAAGATTCATCTCAGTTGACTGTGTCATTGAAAATGCAGATATGTAAGCCGGATCAAATGGACTTGCCCTCATCAAAGGGAGACTTAACAGCTTTAGAGGGTAGTTCCCTCTGACTCTCCACTATCCAACTCTGTATGAGAAGATGATGAGTTTTCTAGACAGAAGCTGCAGTGACTGGCTCATATTCAGAAGTTTTAGAAACCTAAGTGAAGGTGTCACCAGTGAATAACTTCCATCAGTGTACACTTGCAAGTCCTGAAAACTGTAATTTGCTAAGAATGAAAACCAGCAAGATACAGCTCAAATGGAGGATTCAACCTCATTCACAGATAACAGAAAGCACAGAATAAGAGACAGAGAATATGATGAGAAAATTATAAAATAAGACACTTGAAATCCAGACAATGGGAATAGCAATACAAATTACTTAAATAAGCATAACACCCTTTGCTCACATGAGCCTGCCTTTCAGGGAGGGTGAAGGTACACTTTCTACAAAAAAAGGTACATTTGTACCTTACAGTGTAGAAACCCAGGTGGATGCAGCTCACAGAGATGAGGCTGCAGAAACAATCATTACCATTTCAAATCTTGTTTTTCATTTCTTGCTTCAGATAATATCAGATGATGTTGGGTGACAGTTAGAATGGACTGTGAATAAATGTGAAGGCAAAATGCTTTTAAAGAAGTTACTTTGGTAACTATTTCAGTAAGCATAAACTTAACATTTACTTGTATGAACCCAGGATTAAGCCCTAACTCTTTTCCTGAAATATTTGATCTGTAAAGAATACAGTACATGGCAACACTTCTACAGCCTTTCACCCTGATATTCTTGGCCACTCATGCATTGCTTCATCATGAATCTTCAACAGAAATTATTCTACTTAATCCACTTACATTTTCATAATTTCTGACATAACAACCTGTTCTTTTATACAGATTTTTTTTACAGATCATTTATTCTGGTAGAAAGCAATAGTCTATGAAAGCTAAAAGCTTTTTGTGAAGAATTTTTCTGATTTTATTTACAAATCACACATTCTCCCACCCCCACCCAAAAAAAAGTAATCAGGAAACGTTAAGATTTTCCATGAGCAGAACAGAAATCCTTTACAGGCATGGGTCTAATCACAAAATAACAAACTCTCTTGAGTTAAGGCATGCACATGAAACCAGGGGAGCTGGATGGACAGACATAAATCTGGACCTCTCATGTAACAAGTGGTGTCCTAAGCTACTGGCCAGTGTGTGGTTTCTGTGTTTTCTGAAATGCTCAGCAGGTTACAGCTTGCTCTTTTGTGCTCTTCCAGCTCACCCTTTCCTCATTTTCAGAAGGCACTGGGGTTGCTTCAAATTGGACACAGATTTGTCATCTTTATTTTTAGTAAGTGCTTAGCTATTGAATTTTTCATTTGCCCTGTCTAAGCAATACTTACTCTGATCCTTTCCCGCCTTTCAAAGGATTATTCTAGACTGGATTCAGAACCTAGAAATAACATACATGCACAGCTGACAAGATTGTTGGTTGAAAAGCGTGTTGCCCTTGATATGGAGAGACAATCCTTGATACGGATAGAAAGCCTAAAAAAATATCCTCAAAATTTTGATCCCTGCTGGTACTTTACTGAATTAAAATCACCAATCACTTCTCAAAAATAAAGTCAGGGGATTGCTTTTCTCATACTGTTTCCTACAATGCATTTGTTTTTTGTTTATCAGAACGTATAACACCACTTGTTTTATACTTTCTGTTCAGGATCTAACCCCATGATTTTTCTATCTGATACCATCAGGTCTGACAGTGACCAGTAACAGATGTTTTATATGAAGATCCAATAATAAAGTCCACAGCATGGATATTTTATTTACTCACAAGGGAAATCCTTTCCCTGTTCTTACTGACTGGTATTTGATTAACTCCTGAAGCATAAGGATCAACATCCTTATTTAGGTTTTTGGTTTGGTTGTTCATAATATGTTTGGGCATGCAGATCTTTTACCCTATCAAGGGTATGCAGTGTCTATACGTATGTATCATTCTCTTTGCTTGTGTGAGTTGTTTTCATTAACTTGAAAGAGAAACAAAAAAAAAACCCCCACAACTTGTGAAGGAGTATGGCAATGCTTTAACAACTAAATACTAATTCTAAAGACTAAACATGCAGCTGGCACAACATTGCATATGAAATATCTGGGAACCATAGGACATGAAACCCTGCTGCAGGGATGTACTAAGTACCTATCTGGTACATAGGTTACTTTCCTCTGCAGATGCATACCCTGCCTCCTTTCTCCTGTTTTCCTCCTTTGCTGGGTAATGCGCACCCAAGAAGATGCCTGGAAAAATCCTCAGGCTGCGTGGAGGGTCAGGTTTGAAGCCACCCTTGCTGCTTGTGCAGAAGCCCTGGAAAGAGTGGTAAACTTTTCCCATAGACAAATTATGGCCAGTGCCAACCTCTTCTGAAAGGTACATCTTTATCTGCTTTCATCAGTTGTTAAATCTTTCGTTTCAGTCAGCTCATCCACTATAGCACCTCACCAAGTTCAACTACTACACCCTCTCCAGGCAAAACTCAGTGTTAATTCCCACTCGGTCACAGCCAGCTGTAGAAATCATACAAACCCTTCCAGTATCTGAAGGGAGCCTATAAGGATGCTGGGGAGGCACTCTTCATTAGTGACTGTAGTGATAGGACAAGGGGTAATGGGTTAAAACTCAAACAGTGACATTTTGATGAGATATAGGGAAGAAGCTCTTTACTGTGAGGGTGGTGAAGTACTGGAATGGGCTGCCCAAGGAAGCTGTGAATGCTCCATCCCTGTCAGTGTTCAAGGCCAGATTGGACAGAGCCTTGGTTAACATGGTTTAGTGTGTGGTGTCCCTGCTCATGGCAGAGGAGTTAGAACTTGATAATCTTAAGGTCCTTTCCAACCCTAACTGTTCTATGATTCTATGACCCAACTTGGATAGTGCTACTAATATGGAGAACCACCTCACTGCTCAAGTTTTCCTGAAAGCAAACCAATTTTTATACATAAGAAATAGAGCAGTGAACAATCTAGTCAAATCTGTCCACAGGTACATGCAGAAAACAACAGAATAGATTAGTTTCTTCTCTTTTCAGGAAAAGGAGTAAGCCGTAAAAGCTGCAGATGTGCAATAATGAGTGATATACTGTATACAGTGTTAACACTCGTTGCAGTGTTTACTGATGTACTGTGAAATTTCAAACGACTTTTTTTTTTCTCCATCAAAAACTTAATAGCTCCATTGGAATCAATGAGAATTACATGCTAATTTTATAAGTATTTCCTGTCATCGCTGCAAGACCGTTTTTGCAGTTTTCATTGAAGCAACAGAGCAGAAATATCATTTTAAACTTTATAGCCATTCATCTCCATTACTTTGTTAATATGCTGTGTCATTGCCACATCTCCAATCAATTGAAAAATACCCTGAATAGTTATAAGAGGATCAGCACCTTCCAAAATAATTGTTTGATCAGGTATGAAGCGCCTCTTTCATTTAAAGTCTTTATATTAATCACTGGGTTTAATTAGACTGGTTAGAAGTTAGAAAGAAGCAATTTGTTCTCAGCATAATAAACTGTTAATTACTAACTGCATAAAAAAGGTTATGGATAAAGAGGACATTTGCTATTTAGGCACATAGCAGAACAACTTCCATTCTCCTCACATTTCCTACATTTGTTACAAATAATTGCAAGACTCTTTTCAAGGCTTCTTGGTCTCTCTTCCACTACCTACTCTGAGATAAAGTAGCATCTTTAATACAACAGCATTATTTCTGTTTACACAGACGGTGTAAGAGCTATTTTAAATAGCATTCTCATGACCAGTGGTGATAGACCCTCAGAATTTCAATTTTACTGGATTTTTTTTCCTTATTCAGAAACGGAATAACAGACAGTTCAAAAACTCCTGTAGGAATTGTTTGGGAAAGTCTTTTCATTTCAAAGTACTGAGGTATGGAGACGGAGGATGTCAAAGTAATCATGATTACAAGAGTGAGTAACATTGTAATATGACCTTAAACCAAAGGTAGCAGCTACTTAATAGATCTTCAAATATTTGATTTTTCTTCTTAAGTCATTTCTACTCACATTGCAGTGCCCCACTATTTATTTGTACTGCTCATACACAGATACTTCCTGGTACTTCTATGACACAACGTAATCATGTAGCAAAATAAAAATAATTTAATAGAGTTTCAACTGATTTTACAAAATTAAAAATATGTAATTTTTAGATTTTCCAAAGCAAGACACAATTTAAAATATTATTTACATTTGTTAACATTCTTTTTATGAAAATTTGGTTTTGGAAAAAAAAAAATCACAGCTACTCTAGTCATGTGTCTAATTTAGTGAAAGAAAAGACACCACAAATAAAACTTTCTTCTAAAGATGTTTCCCACTTTGGCATTAGTAGCTTCCAGTGTGAAAGCTGAGGATGCTTTTCTAATCAGAGTCTCTGTGTGCCTGATTCTCTGCTTTTTTACTCATGTCCTAGGTCACAGAACCTCAAAGCCACTATTCTGACTGAAGTCAGTGGAAATTCAGTGAAAGCAGGATTGCATCTGATATACACTAAAGAACAATTCAAGAAGTAGATAAGAACTGAACATCAGTGAAGGTTTTTTAGAAGTTCACATTTTGAAAACCAAGAAACAAAAGGTCTGTGTACACTACGTGAATTTTCCTTTAAAAAGGTGGAGTTATGGAGGTGAGACACTAGGAAAACACTTTTCCTCTACAGGAGGGACCAAGATGGAAAATTCTTCAGTTCCTGATGTTACCATGATTAAATATCTTCTCAATGAAACTACTTTCATCTCTTTGTCTTTATTAAATACATTCTTTTATTTAAAATATAATTATTCTTCCAGCTGTTGGTTTTGTTTTGCTGCTATAGTAACAAAAGTGGGACGGGGGGAGAGGAATAAAAGAATAGCAAGCATTTATTGTGTTCCCACTGAGCCATAGCATAAAGTCACAAAGCAAATCCAGGATATAAGCTCCATTAGCAGATTGCAGGCTTTATAGGTTTATCTCCAAAATGCAATATGTTAAAAATATATGCTATTACAAAGTGTCTGTGGCTTTGCTGCTGAAAACAATAATTAGCAAGGCCTGTGATGAAACATAAATGTCTGCAATCAGTAAGCACTGATTATGTTGTTGTTGTCCAGATAGTTTTATTGACTATAGCATCCTACTAGCACTTCCCATAAGACACTGCAGACCAGACTCCACTAGTCTCAGTGGAACACATCAGGAAGACAGCCTTGCCACCCATTTGTTTTCACGTCTCTTGTTCTTCAATCCTAATGTTGAAAAATATTCTCCATGGAAATGTTACAGGTTTTAGAAATATAAGCAGGTAGACAGGTGGAGAGGCAAGAATTATTTAAAATTTTGTGCAGAAACCACTGGGAAAGTAGGCAAATGTTTGATATCTAGTTAAAGGTCTATACCAGGTTTCCTCATCAAAGGCATGAAGCATTCTGGTATGACAAAATTCAGACAGCTGCATTTCGCTTTAGATACTTCGAACTGAAACAAGTACCATGTCTGGAAAGTTTCATGGCAGTGGGTTGCTAATCAAATCATCTGCCAGAATTCATGTAATGGGAAAAAAAAAAAAAGTAGACCTGCAGTTTTCCTCAGTAATCCATACCACTGAGATGCCCAGGTGATGAGGCTGAGCTCCTTTGTGGCAGAAGAAGAATTCAGCCCTCTGCCATTGCCTCTATGCAATGATGAACAAAAATTCCTCATTAGATCCCTGTGATAAGTGTTGCACAGAACTAGCTTAATAAGAACCAGAAGCACTTTCGTTCATGTGAGGTAGCCTAACAACACAGATCTGCTAATGCCTCAGCCCCTCACAGGCCACAAAGTTTCATCAGGCATGTCTTCATTTCCAGGCAAAGCAAAAGTTGTTGTCGACTTGCCTTAAATTATGCTATGACAGTGCCCTTAGATTGAGCTAGCTGGTTTAAAAAAATGAGAAATAGATTATTTCATATATATATGTATATCTGCACACATATTTATGTATATACACATATCTGTATACACATATGCGTACACACATATAGAGATTGTGCAAAATCAGCAAATCTTCTGCTGACCACCACTGTAGTACAATGGTTGTGATTCTGCTGCAGAAGTGAGACACCCCCAAGGATCTTTTTTGAAGAAGCACAAAAGCAGTGGGGGCCGGGGAAGTCAGCTTTTCAAGGGGTGCCATAGGAAAATCCTCACGCTTTGGTGCCAAATTAAAACAAGACCCAAAACCACCCCTATTCTTTTCTTAGCAGTGGGAGACAGTGGACCTTACAGACTTCCAATGCAGCCCCTGCCTCTGGTCTCAGGTGGCCAACAACTTGCTGACTGCTGTTCATTGTCCCCTCTGTGTCTAGGTCCCCATCCAGCAGAACACGACTCATCTTCTGAGCTCCAAAGCCTTGTCTTTCTTCACCAGGGTGCCTTGATTTTCCTATGGCAGTTGAAACAGTCATACCAGCCAGCCCACTCTCCACACACTCTTCTTCTTCCTTGTGGCTTTGTCTATCTCTTCCTATATATGTTTAAAAGTTGTACTTTATTAAACTGTGAGACATTATAATTTGCTAATACTTGTCAAGTACAGACCACACTATACATCAGAGAATCACATGCAAGAAGAATGGGAATAGACATCAAGAGCTTGACAAAAAAAAACAAGCAACAAATATGTGAATGTCAGAAAAATTACTGAGTATGATAAACACCCTTGTCTTCAAGAAGTCTGATATTATATTCATGAAGGTTACGTTTGCAGTCCACATCCCATTGAGATTAACAATAAATTCCAATTCACCGAAGCAAAAGTTGATTTAATTTTTGAAGACGGCTATGCTGTTTATGCATCAGCAGAAGTTCAGGCAATTGTTTTTTTCTAGATAGTTGTTCTCAACAATATTCTTACAAAATGAAAATTATTCTTTGGAATGGCTTGTATTGATTGCAGAAGTCAGCAGTTTTAGCAGCTTTCTGGATCTCCTCAAATACTTCTAATCTAAAAATTATTATGAAAGTAGGATCATAGTACCCCTTCCTCGTCTTCTCTACTTGGTTTCTGATATAGGTGCAGTTAATGATTTTATATAAAAAGTACAGAATCTTCCACATCTTCAGAAATGAGGGAGCTTCATATAGCCAATGAAAATGTGTCTTTCTGAAGTATGATCAGTAAAAGAAAAATGTACTTTGCAGCTGAAGGAGAAACTGTAAGTTCTATGGTTTTTTTTCTTTCACATTACATTTTTCTTTTACCTGGATACAAATTGATTGGCTACTTCTTTTCCAGAAAGTTTTACTCATAAGTGTACTAAAAAAAAACAAAACAACAAACCTACAACCCAACCACACCAAGGAAAATACAGAGCTACTCTCTGAAAAAAGTGATTGTTTTTTTCCTGAGTATGAGTTGCTTCATACATAACTTTTGCCTTCTGTAGAAATGGGCATAATTTTTCCAAAGGAAAGAAGCCCTAAGAAGTTCATTAGTGGATGAAATTGGTTTAGTTCTACAGCAGACTTTGATTTTCTTAAATGGAAGAAAAACAATTCACATCACATGAACACAGTGTAAAAGTGTAGAAAATATTTGGTGCATATCATTCCTCAGTGACACAAAGCAAAAGTAAACAAATGAGACAGATGGATTTTTTTAAATTTTTCTTTTTTTTTACCCCTTTCCAGGAACCTTTTCACATTGGAGATTCAGATGTTCTTAAATGACAGAGGAAAAACAGAAATCAGAAGATTAATCCCAATCTATTTAATGTACTGCTCAATGCTAATTACAGCCAACTATACGCTGCTTGTTTCTTTCAGATTCAATAGACAGATGTTGTCATAAAAGTTATTGACTGCATGAAGATTATGTTGTGGCCAAGTATAGATTATTTCAGCTCAGAAATGCAGTAACTTGAACTGTTTCAAATGCTATTAACCTATTCCTATTATAGGAAACAAGAAAATTTATAAAAATCAATCCAAAGCTTATGTAGCTATGGGCAATGTAGCTACACAGTTTGAAGTGTAATGTAAAGAAGTACATTCAGGTGTTTTGAAAGGCTCAAAGGCCTGAATCTATGCCATAAAACAGAAGAATGAATTCTGCTACAGAAAATAGATTTCTGCTTAAGTCTAGGTAACACTCAGACCTTTAAAATTTATACTTCCATTCTCAAAAATCACAGCAGAAGATAAGTGGACATTGCTTGTCATTGCAGGTCTGGTGTGTGGGCTGCGAAGCCTATTGTCATTATATCTCACTAATATAACTTGACAAGAGTGAGCGCATTTGCATTTTTCAGGACACATACTATTTTTCCATAACCAGAGAGACTAACTACATCCAGTGAAATAGTATTATTTCTGATGACTTTCTAGAACAAGTATTGCTTGGTATGTACCACTGTGCATTCCGTGTATTCTGGGTGATTTTGCTGTTAGTCAACAGATCTCCGGTTTGCCAGAGAAGTCAAAAGTGACATATGATGGAAAACCATGGGAGCCCTTTTATCAGGAAAAGTTTACTATGTCAGAAATTGTTTCTTTTCCCAAAGAGCCCAGTGAATTGGCAAAGGCAATAGTGGGTGTTCCAGAGAGCGAGTCATTTGGAGAAAATTATTTACAGCACTTACTGACTGCAAAAGAGTTACATATTTTTGCTGCCCTGGGACGACTGAAACCAAGGAAAATCAGTTTCACAAAGACCCACATTGGGATATAATTTAAACAACAACAAAAAATCTCCTAGGGCATCTTCCTCATATTTTAAACTTTGAGCTTCTTTATTACATGTTTCCAGTTTCATTTTTAAAGTATTCAACATAAAATCATAAGATTTATTGGCTAACCAGCCAAGAAAAGTCTAACCAGTGTGTTATCCAGCAGTACCCAGGAGGACTGGCAACATAAAAGCAGTACAAAATTTTAACAATTGAAGTTATTCAGCAATAGTCACACCCTCAGAAATACTTTCTAAAAATACTCTTCCAGTCTTCGGCAACTTGTGGCTCAGAGACTTCCTGAGCAGGAACATGGTCTTTGCCCTTGGTAGTCACTAATGCACTCTTTTTTCCCCCCTTTGTTTTGTCCAGCTGCTTCTTGACCTCATGAAAATTTTAAACCCCACCACATCCACTTGTAAGATTCACAGTTTACATATGCAATGTGTGAAAAAGTCTTTTCTTTCTTGTTTTAAGTCTGCCACTTGCTAGTGGTCCCCCTTGCTTCCTGCACCGAAAGAGATGGAGAAAATTTATTTCCTCCCTATATCCATGTCAGTCAGCATACTACCTGCACTTTGTCCCCCTCAATTTCTCAGTTGGTCAGCCCTTAGTCTATTTAAACCACCCTCCTCCTCTGGCCCTTGTCGTTGCCTTCACTGGATCTTTTCCACTTTATCTCCTCAGAAACAGAGACCTAAGTTCTCTATTAAGTATTGAAGATGCAAGCACCCTGTAAATCTATACCATTCCATAGTAATGATGTTGTTTTGTCTCTTCTCCTTTCCTAAGGTTTTCCAACACCTGGTGCACCTTCTGAAAACTGCTGCCTGCTGACCTGGTGTTGCAAGACAGCCTAGGGGACATCAGACACTTTATTGGAGCCACAGGCTGTATCCATCTCAGTATTTGGGCAAGGATCTAATGAATGGTATCATTAAAAACTCAGGACTTAGGACTTGGTGGAAGACTCATAAAATTCGCTTGGCAGGTTTTCAGTGATCTGGACATCACTGAAGGGATCACTTTTTCCGTCACATATTTTTTTCTAGAAGAAGGCATAGACTGTATTTTTGGCTAGTCCTTGGCTATGTCAGTGAGCTTTCCCCACCTTTATTAACACACTCAGGCTGACAGCAATCTCACCATAATGCTCTCCTAGACTTGCTGTTGCAGTTTTAATTGAAAATGTTTTGCATTGGAGACATGTTTAATGTTTTATACCCTAGTTACACTAGTTGAAGTACTGTTGAGCACAGTGTGATGCTTATTATTTTAATGATGTTAGGCCCCATTTGGGAGCTAAATTGTGTGCAGTTATTGTGGGATTTTATCTCTTAGATTCGGTTTCCCCAACTTCTTCAGGAGGATGAAAAGTTTTAATGAAACAGCCAGTGCAGAGAGAGCTATAATGGATACTAGCAGAACACTACTGTTGCCTTTCAGGGCAAGAGCCATGGACTGATCCTCTTTTTTTTTTTTTCCTTTTAATATAAAGAAATACATTTATAGAGCTTATACTCTGCTTGCAGGACTCCTAGAAATGCACAAGTTGCTGTTTGACAATGTGAAGATCTGATCAAATTCCCTTTAGAAAGCATTCAGAGTTCTTAGCTCAAAAGGACATGCAGGACCAGTTGAGAGCCATTAAGAAATAAGGTGTACAAATGAAACATACTAGAGCCATGTAGTTTTATTTAAGTGTGGGGTTATAGCATATTATGCATATTAAAAGATTATATTATGATTCGTGCATTCTCTAATTAAGAAAAAAGAAAAAGAATGGCAGATTTTGATCTATTTTGCTTTCTCCATTGGGCTTTGACTTGATCAAAAGTGATATAAAAGCATGGCTTTGGCAGAAAAGGACTGAATTTTGCTTTATTACCTCAATATAACTGGAGACAGTAAAAACACACCAAGCCAAAAGAACTGACTGTCCTGGGTTCAGCAGTAGCAGTCATTTTTCTCCTCCTTGGTAGCTGGTGCAGTGCAGTGTTTTGACTTTCAGCTCAGGAACAGAGCTGATAACAATGATGTTTTGGTTTGGTCAAGGACTTTGTGAGCCTCATGCTCTGCCAGGGAGGAGGGGAAGCCGGGAGGAAACAGAGACAGGACACCTGACCCAAACTGACCAAAGAGGTATTCCATACCACAGCACGTCATGCCCAGGATGTAACTGGGAGTTAGCCAGAAGGGCTGGGAGTCTGCGGGGTTGGAGGAGGTATCGGTCGGTGCTTGGTCAGGCTGGGGGGGACGAGTTATCGGTTGGCTGGTGGTGAGATGTCATATTCTCTTCCCTTGTTATTTCCTTTATCATTATTATTATTGGTAGTAGCAGTAGTGATCTGTGTTATACCTTAGTTACTAAACTGTTCTTATCATCTCAACCCGTGGGAGTTGCATTCTTTTCGATTCTTCTCTCTGTCCCTCCGGGAGTAGGGGGAAGGAAAGAAGGGGGGGGAGTGAGTGAACAAGTTACCTGACTGGGTTTAAATGACACTGACTCAAGGGATTCAGTGAAGAATCCACTAAACTGATAATTACTGTCCTTGACTGGTAGTGAAAACATTAAACAAATACAAAGAAAAGGCCAAAGGAAGGAATGAGTTTTGCTGTTGTATATAATTACAAGGATACTTGAATATTTCAGTGCCAGATGTTACCTTCCTTGCTTGGCTCAAATGCTTTGCTTCATAGCTCTGATGAAGACATTTGAATAGAAGCACGATAATCATCTAAACAGGCATTTACATCCAACAACGACAAAATAGAGCTTGTTGCTATTTCCAAAACAGATAGCCTTTTTCAGCCTTTTATATTTGTAACTTGTTTCCTTCTTGATGTCCCTTTAGTTTTCATTTTTATGAATTTGACTATGGTCAGGAAGAAAACCTCCACCTGAAGGTGGGACTTTCAGCAGTCAGTCCACAAGCTTGCTGTGGAAAATGGGGAATGACACTATCAATCACTTGCCTTGAGACCATTTCCTGGCTACGTCAGATTCCCTCATATTTTAGATGAAATTGGAGAAGAAAAAACAATACTTTGGCTTAGCATGTGTGATCTAAATTAACTACTAATTAAAAAAAAATATTAGCAAAGTACTTTGGTTGCAAAACAAAAGATGTATTGGATCAGGGATCTGTTTTCAGCTTCTACAGTAGCATTAGGAAAAAAAATTCCAGTGGAATGAAATCTGGTACCTTTCTTGACAGCTGTAACTACCAATCTTGATAGTATATAAAAGTACAGTTCATTTAAATATGAATTTTGGTTGAAATATTTATGAATATGAGCAACCTCACATGGCAGAAAAACATAACGGTAAAAGATCAGGGAGAGATTGACACAGTTTCAACAGGAAACCAAAATTAGTATTTTTTTTTTGCTGTCACTTTATAATGCCTTTCTTTCCTGTGACAATCATATTTTCCTCTTTCACAAAGGCTTAATAATTATGCACCCAAGGCAACAGAAGGCTCTCCAACAGTTTAAAAAATAGGACACCTTACCATCTCTGTGACTGTCATTATGAAAACGGGACACTCATGAAACTGGGGCACCTGGTGACCTTACCAAAGATTTATATCAAAAATAGCAACATTAAAAGCGGATAGACAATCTGAACGAATCACATTTTTAGAAAGATAAAATTATTCCCCCCTAAATGATGGTACAAATGGAATTTGGAAAGTTAGTGCAAATATATTTGCATTCAGTTTATGTCTGTATACACAGAAATTGGGCATCTATAAGACGATGGGCAGAAAGAGATTGGGTTAGAAGAGCTGAAGCTGTGACCCCCCAAGAGAGCTGACAGCAGACTCTTTGCCACTGGCATCACAATAACACAGCTAGTTCAAGGAGCTTTTCCCCTGCCCTTATTAACTCTCCCTGTTCAGTCCTTCTCTAGGCAGCCCCCTGAGCTGTATTCACATCACCTTTTTATGGGGACTTTCTGATAACCTTTTCAGTGACATCTGGGTTGACTAAAAATGCACACACAGACCAGCTCACCAACAAGATTTCATATCCCAGCTCCACAAGCAACAGTGTTGGTGAAACCAGAGGAGCTATGGGGTGTCCCCATCAGCCAGGGTCACTGCTTGAGGGACCCTGCTGTAAGCATAAAGAGCTTACTGGTTTTGTAGCCTTATACACAGATCATTTGTGTTGTGTTACACCTGCATGTGCCCCTGGAAAAAGGTAAGTTATAAAGAAGCACTGAATCCAGTCACCTTCCTGCAAAATGATGTGCTTAATCATTAAACAAGCACGGGTACCCAGCTCATCTGAAGGCTTGAGACTAGCTAGGTTTTGATTTGAGGACTGTTGCAGCCTCACCAGGTTTCCCCCAACAGGTTTTTGTCCTGACTTTGGTGCAGGACAAACCTGTGAGGATGCATGTGGAAGAGGAGAAGAGCAAGCCTGCTTATTTGGATGTGCAGGGCAGCTGTAGACCACACTACCCATTTTATTACACTTTCAGAACATATGTGTATAGTAGTGTAAAAGCTTAGCATGCCTGCTTGTGGTATTGAGTAAAATTTAAGCTCTTTTCTCCTGCACATTGTAGAGTTTTCACACAGGCACTTGAAATATCAATGTGGTTTCCATATTTCCAAGTGCTCCTATGAATTTTTTATGGTACTGTATTCTCTGTCTTTATTTATTAATACAATGCATTTTCTATAAGAATTCTCAAATTATTCCTGGCTTATGCGGTATTTCAAACAAAATTCTGTCTTAAATTTTTACTGTGTATCATATTTGAAAAGATTCATCTTTTGGTATTTACATCTTCTCTGAAATAAAACCAAAACCTAAACAGGACGAGAAAAGCAATTACAGCTTTCTTGGGTATTTTAGTGTTTGGGGATTTTACCAAGAAACTGTAATGTTCTTGATGTATTAGCTCAACTCTTGCCTTTGCTCTGTCAGAAAATTTGGCATCTACAATGAAGCTGGGATCTAGCGTTCACAATGTCAAGAAAAATTGTCTTTTCAAAACTGGGTCCAGAGATACATCATTCCTTCAAGCCCAATAATGGAGGGGGTTTATTGTTCCTTTAATTTAAGGACAAGAGTATGGAACAAACCAGAATAGATTAAACTGGTATGTTTTCCAATACCATTGTAGCATGGTATTTTTAATTAAAACACAGTGGCTGTGGTGGGACAATGCAATGGAGCATTAATCACTGCAGCTTATTAAAACAAATCTCTATTTCACAATTATTGATTAACTTTTGTTCAGTATGTAGTGCTAAGAAAAGTATGCTGCAAGATTACTAGTTCTCTGCTAGAGAGCTAATCAAAACTAGACAAAATCTGGAGCACTATAACTATTAATAGTTTGGATTTTGAGATTGTAACTGTTAATAAGATCCATTTTTCAGTGTTTATCAGCATCTGTTAGCAGAGCTTAGCACCTGGAATTAGGAGCAATGAATATTGACTCAGGAGATACATCTCTTGGCCCCATAATTTTGGCAGTATCCATTTTAGAGGGCAGAAATCGCCTGTTTCTCCTTCCCTCTTTTTGCAGTTAGTTACTGCATTTTCAATAGCCATATTCATTTAGATCTCCAAAGGAGAATCATTTTTTCATGTTTTGACATGAGAAAATTTATCTCATTGCCTTTTGTCTGACCCCTCTCTTTTTTTAGCTGTTATTTGAATTCACACAGAGTCTGTATCACAAAGGTTATCCTATCGTTCATCTTTTGTATTTGTTGCTGGAACAACTTGTTCTTGTCTACTGTACAAATATAGGACTCAGATTTCCTTGAAGATCTCCTTCCACAGCATAGACCTTAACAGGAGGAAAGACTGATTTCAGCAGTGTCCACTTTTAAAAAAATAATTAAACAAAAGAGAAAAACAGAACAAAATCTTACCATTCAGTAGAGGTGAGGTCACAGCCAAGACTAGCTTAAGAATGTGACAGAACCAGACTTGCTGAGTCTGCAGAGGATTTATTCTATGATGAATAAAACTTACAGAAGCCTGGTATATTCTCCATATATGGTTCTTAGTGCAGTAGAGAAGATAGCACCATAAAGGACATAAATAGCCCTATACTAATGACAATGATAAATTCTCAAACGACAGATCTCCTGTTGAGGTTGTGGATGAGAAGGAACTTGGCTCTACTCAGTAGATTTAAATGAAATAATTCAAAACTTATATATGAATCTGCATTAAACCTTCGAATTAATAGAGAAGAAGAAGTATTACCTATATAAAAAAAAATCATACATTGCTGAAACTGGCCAAAGTTCTCATTTTGTCATAGAGGGTAGAAAATATCTGTACAGATACTTAAGAATACTTAGGGGTTTTTTTCTCTTCAATAAACATAACTTCTAAGTGATGAATGGAAAAGTATAAGCAAAGATGAATATTTCCCTGCTCCTACCTTTACTGTTAAGGTGCTCAAGTATGCAGACAAGTCATTTTCATTGTTCACAAATCTGTGCTAGGTCATCTTGAAGTCTGCAAAATACATGCCCAAACAAAATAAGGAAACCTGCCCTTCATACATAACTATTTTTCTCCATTGACTGTAGAGGGAGCCTAGAAACTAACTTTGGCTCGATGCCTAACATATGCCTAGTAAAGTGGAGGTGCAATCCCTCTTGCTTGGATGTACAGTCATGCACACTGCAGTCAGAGCTGAATGAAGACTCAAATGGAAGAGAACACCTGTAACTTCATGTGTCTATTCTTCATTCTTGTGTCTTCAGTAGTTTTACTCAGCAAACATCTATCTTCAAATTTATTTTTACTTCTATTGCATGACCATGTTGTTTATTTTCTTAACAAGAAAAACAAAAAGCTATATGAAGCTCGCAGAGGGGTGCATGACTGCTGTTAGGAGTAGGTAAAGAAATTTATAATACAAACACAACATTTCTTCTCCCTTTCAGTCTTTAAAATATAAACAAACCAAATAAGAAAAAAATGGCAATTTATTTTTAATGGGTACTAAATTTTCCTTGATTACGATGTATTTTGAATTATTATTTTCTATTAAAAAATATTCCTCCAACATGGCTGTAAAATATCATCCAAGTACAAAAACAATAGCAAATGTTAGCCTTGCAGATGTGCTGATCAAAACACACAGAAAACAGGAAGATTCATCTTGCTTGCTGTGCACTTGACAGCTGCTTAAAAAATAACAAAAGGAATTCATCTGTATAGGAACAATTCAGCAGACTACTGCTGTTCAATGTATTTTACTGCTTAAAAATTATTCTTGCCTCTGACAACTCACTGTTTGGATTTAACATAGCACAAGAATAGAATAGGCAACAGTGATTAACAGATCATACCTTTTCTAGTCCACAAAGCCATTATTATGAGCTACTCTTTTAAAAAGCAAAAGATGGTCACCCAAGGTGCTTGTGCAGAACGATACTTTCAGTGATGAAGGAAGGGCTGGAAGTGATTCATTCCCATGATGTCAAAGTTTCTTCCACTCCAGAAAGGAAATAAAGCTTCTAGAAACTCCTTGTAACTTTTACAATTATTTATAGGCTGATAAGATTTGTTTCATTGTGAGAGGAGAAAACAAAGTGTTTCAGTTTCTCACCAGGTCCAAGGAGCAAAATAACCTCTGGCTGTGGCCCAGGATGTGCCCACTTGTTGCTTAACCCTGACTTCTCTCCTAAACGAAGCTCCTACTGTGGGCTCCTTTAGGTCTCACAGCGACTCTTTCAGCAGCCACAGCACAGCCTGACTTTTTATGCAGCCAGGACAAGTCACGTCTGTAATAACCTCTAAAACAAGGTATTAGTTATTAAGAGTCCCTTCAGCTTTAAATGCAGAAAGTAAAACACACACACACATCCATGCTGACGTCCTTACTCACTTCTGGCTCACCACCTCCAGTACTCATTCACTCCCTGCACCAAGCTTCCAACTAAAGCATCCAGAGACCTCAGACTTTGATTTGAAGCTCTAGTCACAGCATTTGCACATGTTCTGTCCCCTTGGCTGACAGCTATTTAGAAGTTAATGTCCAGTTGTTCACTCTCATGGTTATCTCTGAGACAGCAGCTTATCTTGTCAGCCTCCAGTAGGTTCATACCTTTAGACAGGCAAGAACACAATCCAGTCAGCATACTGACTTTCACTCTCCTGGCCCAGAGAAGACATGAATTACATCTAATGTTGAGCAGATACTAACATAAGGAAAACACACTGCATGCACTGCTCCATTCTTTACAGTTGGCATATGGTTAACAATAGTGTTATTCTAACACAAACAAAAAAGAAAAATGTGTTCAAAAGATGTTTCTTTAAAATCTAATCTTTTACCAGAGTTGACTCTTCAGCAAAACACACCAGACTTTTATCATTTGGCCTCTTAAAAAAAATCCAAACAAAACCAAACATAAAACCCCCAACAACCAACAAACCACTAGTGTCTGAAAATTTCAGATTAGGTCCCTCCTTTGTTCCCTTATGAAAGTCAGTGGGAAGGGCTACATTCTGCTTCTGAAACCTTCTCAAGAAGAACTGTGCATATGCCCATCACGTATCTGGATGCATGGGCAGGGGGCATGGAAGGACCATGTGGTGCCACAGCATTGGGAAGGGATTGCTGGATCACAGGTCCCCTAAAAGCTGCCAGGTACTTGTCCTCTATTTCAACAAATGCAGGGATACTGAACTAGAAACATAACTTTGTTATTGATACTATGAGGGAGGCAAAAAAAAAAAAAGTATTTCTGACTCCAAAAATCTAGGCTTGGCTTTTTTCAGAAAATTACCTGCAAAACATTTAATGCAAGTAGCTTCAATATGAACAGGCATCTAGTTGCATGCATCTGCAGCCCCCAGAGATACTGTCATACAGTTCATAGGATAATGTTTACAGGATCACATCCAGAAGCTGCCTTGGTCTTGTCTTTTTCCATCCTCATTTAACCCCAGAAAGAGACAGTTATCCATGCCAGTCCTCATGGACTGCTAGATTTGTAGCAGCTTCAGTTTCAGACATAGTTACAGTAATTCTTTGCAATCTATTTGTTTTGAGATCTTATCTCTGATGCTATTTTATACCCTGAGAGTTTGCACAGCATGGTTCTCAGTGCATTCAGGCAGAATAATATAGTACAGACTGAGGTAAGGAAGTCAGAACACAGTCGTTTTACAGAGATACATTCTGGAAAGCGGGAAACAGCAGTTCAGGGGGAAGTAAATCTGTGCAGTGCCTAGAAATTAGCGATACTATGATTAAATCATAGCTCTAATCTTATGTATATTTATTTTCAAAGTGATTCAAATGGGTACCTCAGTCTTTCTGCATGCACAGCTGGAGAATTTGAAATAATTTTGTTTCTCAGACCTCATCACTCTAATTTGCTGCTTTTCCAGGGCAGTACTCTAAGTCACCAGCCACCTTTCAAAGGTTTTTGACAGGTGTGCTTTATCACATCAGTTAAATCCATGCAAGATAACCCTTGGCCAAGAAACCTTCAACCAAACACAGTAGCAGCACATCAGTTAACTCCTTCCCTGACTCTCTGGCCTCACATTCACCTCTATCAATAAGCCCAGTAATGCACCAATTAAGTATAGAGTATTTGTAAAGGACAGAAATACAAAGAGAGGGAGCACTGAAAACCAACCATCAGAAGATTGTGCTGGCATTTTATTTTTCACAGCTGATTTTCTCCTGGAAGATTGCTCAGTCACCCTTACAGCACAAGCACTGCAGCATTGCATAATGAGAAGCTGGCTGTAGGGTGACTTTTAGTGTTCTCTCTCTGTGCTCTGCTCCACCTTTTCTGTGCATCACAGAAAACAGAGCTCTATATGCTTTATAAGGAACACCCTTCACCTGTTTAAAGAAGAAGTAATAGTCTCATTCCTCTTCGATTCAGCTGTCGAAGTAAGGAACATTCTTGACACTCTGCTGTTGTTTGTGCCACGGCTCAGATTGGAGCAGCCTTTCTAGAGCCAGGGAGAGCATGTACAAGGGTGTTTTATGGACAAGCTTGAGCATCTTCTGCCCAAGCCAATGCAATGTTAGGGATCCCTGCAGTTGGGGATGGGTAACTAGGGAGGCATGGTCCTGCCAGTGCTGGAAAGGGACCAGTCACAAGCTTATGCCCATTGTAGCAGCTTTTGTGATATACAAGTCTCTAGTCTAGGGCTACGAACGTGAAATTTAAATGTTGTGGTTTAAACCCAGCAACTAAGCCACCCCTCCTCAGCCACTTGCTCACTCCCCTCTCAGTAAGATGAGGGAGAGAATCAGAAGGGCAAAAGTGAGAAAACTCATGGGCTGAGATAAAGACAAACAAGTAAAGCAAAGGCCACTCACACAAGCAAAGCAAAGTAAGAAATCTATTCAGTTTCCCATGTGCAGGCAGGTGTTCAGCCATCCCCAGGAAAGCAGGGATTCATCACGTGTAACCGTTACTTGGGAAGACAAACATCATCACTTTGAACTTCCCCCCACCTTTCTCCTTAATCCCCCATCTGAGCATGATACCATAATGTTATGGGGTATCCCTTGGGTCAGTTGGGGTCAGCTGTCCTGGTTGTATCCCCTCCAGCTCCTTGTGCACCCCCAGCCTACTCACTGGTGGGTGAGGAGCAGAAAAAGCCTTGGCTTTGTGTAAGAGCTGCTCAGCAGTAATGGAAACACCCCTGTGATATCAGCACTGTTTCCAATATAAATCCAGAACATAGCCCCATACCAGCTACTATGAAGGAAACTAACTCCACCCTTTCCAAAACCAGCACAGTAAGTCTTCACAAAAAAAAAAAAGCAACCCAACATGTACATACAGCATAACAAGTAATGTGGGATCAATAAGACATTTGGGTCTTAGAGTGAGAGAGCTTAATGAATCAACAAGAATGTTATCTACACTGTAGATGTAAAATTACATCAAACAACCCTGTCCTCTGCTTTGACATTAATCAAACCAGCCATTAAGATGCTCTGAATTTCATCCAGAACTTACTTAGAAGCCAATCTCAGGGCCAAGGCATGTGAAAGGAGGCTTAAATCCAGAAGCTGGGAGCTTGCAAAACGAATTAATTATTTTTAAGCATCATGATCATTATAGTTGTTTCCTTTGAGACATCTGTGAGGGAGTTAATTTATAATGGATAATTTTCTAGCCCTTTTTGCAAATGGAAGATGCCATATGTCAGAGCTGGTTTTCTGACAAGTTGCTTCTTTGGCTGACTTTTTCAAAGTTTCTGCTTCCCATTTGGTTTTTTTTGTGTGGTGAATGGAAACTTAACTGAGACCTACATCCCTCTTTAATGAGGATCAGCTTTCGTTTTTCTTGTTCTTCCATTTTGTGATTCTTAGTCATAAATATTTCTTTTTTTCAGGTATAACATCAAAGCAAGAGAACTGTACAGATGTATCTGCTTTTTGTGTCCAGTTCTGGGCCCCTCAGTTCAAGAAGGACAGGGAGCTGCTGGAGAGAGTCCAGCGCAGGGCAACAAAGATGATTAAGGGAGTGGAACATCTCCCTTATGAGGAAAGACTGAGGGAGCTGGGTCTCTATAGTTTGGAGAAGAGGAGACTGAGGGGTGACCTTATTAGTGTCTATAAATATATAAAGGGGGAGTGTCACGAGGACGGAGCCAGGCTCTACTCAGTGGCAAACAATGATAGGACAAGGGGTAATGGGTACAAACTGGAACACAAGAGGTTCCACTTAAACTTGAGAAGAAACTTCTTCTCAGTGAGGGTGACGGAACACTGGAACAGGCTGCCCAGGGAGGTTGTGGAGTCTCCTTCCCTGGAGACATTCAAAACCCGCCTGGACACATTCCTGTGTAACATTATCTAGGTGTTCCTGCTCCGGCAGGGGGATTGGACTAGATGATCTTTCGAGGTCCCTTCCAATCTCTAACATACTGTGATACTGTGATACTGTAATCTGGCTTTAGATACAGAAAATACTACATGGCCTTTTCCTCCCTGCGAGATGATCCTGCAATTTGTGCTTTAGGTTGTGAAGATCTTCACTACATTGTTTCTTCACTTGTTCCCTTTTCCCACTCCTGCCCCTACTGATAGTACAGGAGGTTTTACCTAACAAAGACTCCAGCAAGTGTTGCCACTAAGTTTCTTAGAATGGCACCAGTAGCTCCTGTGCATATGCTTAAGTACTTTGTTGATACTTTTACAGTCAGTGAAATAGGTACTACAAGCCAAATTTTCTCCATTTCTTAGTTTTACCAAACACTCTTGTCTCTTCTTCATTCTGTCAAACAAAATGTGGTATACCACCAGAGATGGAATCTGCCTACAAGCAGAAATAACAATGAAATCTACCATGCTGCACCAGAGCATCAAGGGAAAATGTTCAGTCCAAAGCATCTGGACATAGTAGTGCAAAAATTAAAAGAACAATGAGAGAAAATCTGCTTAAATACCAGGAATAAAGTAGTTCAGACTGTGCTTTATTGCACTGCATCAGCTCCTGTGGCATTATACAATGCTACAGCACCTCTCTTAATTTACCACAAATCCTTATATAATATCTCAAATTTTAATCAAAAGTTGAGAACAACATTTAAGTTCCCATTTTCCCCTAGGAAGAATTAATTCCAACATGAACTGGAAGAAAATGAATAGTCAAAATATGCTGGCTAATCCCAGAGAATATTTTTTTTTTCAATTTGATTAATGCCTTCAGGTACACATTTCTCATCTCTATAAGGGTGGAATAAGCGGGATTTCAGCATGAGACATAGAAGAGACAGTGACTGAACATGGTAGTGGTACTAATGGGTTGCAGCTGGCCATGCCAGCCTTGATCTGATATTATTTGAAGGATATAGCAGTGGGGTTTTGTCAACCTTTTTCTTAATGTTGATTTTTGTTTCTTAAGTTTGGGGGGAATTTCTGTAGGTTCCATTTTTAATTTCAAGTATTAAAGACCACCATTCTCCTTATTGTCCATCCACAAAGAAAAATAATCTTCAAATTTTCTGGGGTCTTTTTTTGTTATTATTTTTTGGTGGGTGAATTTCATTTAAAATTTTCAGGGAGCATAATTCCCTGATCTAGCAGAACAGTTAGGTCTTCCTGAAACCTGGCATGTCTCACTTCAGGCAGATGAGGTACTGAATTTTCTTTCTGTGTTGAGTATCTTTTGACAGCACCAGTCCCCAGCTGCAACAGTAAATATACTGAGCTTGAAAGATGACTAAATTAGGTACAAAGCCACAGGGGATTTCCTATTACCTCCATAAATGTAAGTAGCTCCTGCTGATTAAATGTCCTGTAAACATTCTTAGACAGTTACTCATGCAGGTTGATTGTACAGTAGGTCTAAAGAAAAACACCTACTTAGCTGAATGAGATATTCTGGGGAAAAAAAAAATCAAAATAATAAGCTGGCTAGAAGAGCTCTCGCAATTTTTACACTGAGAGGGAAAGAACAGCTCGATGCTGTTGGAGAAATTATGCATGTCCTCTTCACGCTTCCCTCATCCAACAGTACTGTAGCTTAAGTTGTCTGGATCCTGTCCCCACTCCCACCAGATATTTGTACCCAAAGAACAGGTTAAAATAACTCTATTGTTTCATTTCTGAATAACCTTAATGAATGGGAAAAATGCAGTGGAATGTTCCATCTTAAGTATATAGAAATAGATACATTTTAATGGATATGTGTAAAAGATGGACATATATTTGTATGTGAAATTACCTTTACATTTTATTTTACCATCAAACTTCCACCACAAAAGATAGAGTAGAATTAATTGTGCTTATAGATCTCATGGAATGATTTCTGTTCCTCTTCAGTTTTAAGTGCCTGTTTTGGGGCATCTATGTGGGTGGGCTTTTCAGATATTCAGAGATAACCTAATATTACAACACTTTTGCAAATGAAATCTGCAGTGAATATTTTCTGTAAAATGCATATTGTTTTTGTTTGTAATGAAATTGGAGGGGGGAATGGGGAGGGTGTTTCGGTTTTATTTTGGGTTTTCTTTTACCCCAAAATAGCGGGGTTCAGGAATTTCATGCACAAGCAAATTACACCTTTGAGGAGTGTTGGTGATGTAACCTCACCCTTCTTTGATTCAGTGAATTTAAGAGTTTAATATTAAATCTCTGGTATAAAACAAATACTGAGGAGAGGGGTGAATCAAGCAGCTATCTCCCACATGGGTAGAGGGCAAAGTCCCACCTGAATATTCATATGTTCCCTTCTACTGACTTGTCCCCACTGCACACTAGGGACAAACAGACAAATATTCCCTCAGCTCAGAATTGCTCTGCATCTTCTGCCAAGCCTGCAGGAGCCAGAAGTCAGACCCACTAAGCAGAAGATAGTCTTTCCCTCTCTTTTCCTAGCAGGAATCCTGAGATTGATCTCAAACATTCATATCTTTTCAGGAGGTTCATATCATTTCTGAATCATCTTCAGCTTCCTGTCCTATGAGAGTAAACACGGGGATGGTGCAGCTCAAGCTGTGTCTGGCTGCTCTTTCTCCTTCAGTCACCATTTTCTCCTTGTCCTCAAGCTATACTCAGGGTGCCATCCTGCTAGATTTTAGCTAAATATTTGTATAGATGAGGGCACTTTGTTCTTTTATGATTCATGAAGATGTACTTGCCCATTAGCATCAGCAAGGATAAAATCCACTTTTACTTTCATTTAAATAAATCTCTTGCATCTGTATGACTTCACCAGTCTGACAGTCTTAATGCTGAAGTACCTTTCTTTAAGTACATACAAAATTAAAGCCAAAGGACAAAAAGTACAGTAAACAGGCAACTCTATAATTCTAACTGCAGAACAGAAAATGAAACAGACCAAGATTACACAAAGTGTTGACATATTTAGATTTCTGTAAGGCATCTGAAATGTTATTCTGCACTAAGTCATTTAGGAAACTGAATGATGTGAAGGAAGCATACCTTTCATTAGAGGGTTGATAGGTATATCTGTACCTATAATCATAAGTAGTACATCATTTTAAAGTGATTTTTTTTTTTTTTAAATTACATCCTTCTAGCCGTCAGAAGACAACATAAAAATAATTTTCTTATATTATTATACAGCTTTCTGATATTCAAAGACCGAGAAAATTGGAACCATCATAAGAACATGGTTTGGGGGTATTCTAATTTGCTCAGCAAAGCAGAAATTTCAGTACCAACTGAAGTGTGCTAATAAAGACAAGCAAAAGAATAAAACTGTAGGACAAGCACAATAACAGCTGCTAGCCTGGGAAGAAATGACTGGAAAAAAAACAGATAAATATGTAGATGAATATAATTTCTCTTGCAATGTTACAATCAGGAGTTAACATGATTGAGTGGATGTATGTATTAACTGATGAACTTTATGTAGGCACACTCCAGGTAAAACTCAGCTGGCTGTATGGGGGTCTAGTGCCATATGAATTGTTGTTCAATACCCAAAACAGCAAAGCACGTTACACGGATGTTACAAAGGGCCTACCAGAGATGAAGATGTATTTGGTGTGGCAACTAGAAGCTAAGCAAGATTCAATTAGACAAGAGACTTAAAGAAAAATACAATTGACCAAAATCTAGTGCCTCTACCAAGGAACAAGGAAGGAAGGCAGGCAGGCAGGAAGGAAGGAAGACAAGAAGGAAGGAGGGAAGGAAGGAAGGAAGGCAGGAAGAAAGGAAGGCAGGAAGGAAGGAAAAACCTTTCACACCTGACATTTTTTAAGCCATCCCTTTGCTAACCTGACAATAAATGAGACATTAGATTTTGAATATAAAGGTACATGCCACTCATCCTTTCACAAAAGAATACACTTCTGCTTGAAATTGGTTTTCAACCCTAAGTGAAACTCAACCCTAAAGTGAAATTTTGGAAACATAGAAATGAGGTCAGAGAGTAACCAAATGCATAAGAGTGCTCCCATGACTCCTTTCAGAGAAATACATTGTTTTGGAGAACAGTTTGAAAAAAGATAACATATACAAATGAAGATGGGAGGAAGAAACAACAAAGGCTTTCTTACCATTTGGACTGCCGCTAGCACTTTTAACTTTTCTGTCATTGAACTTTTGAAAGCTGAAAGGAAAGAACCAGTTCTTGGAGAACTCTAACCAAGTAGAAGTTTTTTAGAAGGGAGAAGCTATTTGTGGACAATCCTTTTTATAAACAGATTGAATTATTCTTTGCACAGAGCTAGATTTTCTGGTTTATATAAATGGTGATTCATTGTTCTTCTGATTTGCAGTTCTGCATGGCTGCATTAAGTACTGTTTAGTGGCCAGTCATTGTGAGAGTACATTACACACAGGTGAATTAAAGGTAAACTTAACTTGCATGTGGCTAGAAGAGGGTTGGATGACAAACTTCATCCACTGGCTTCTTGAGTAATTTACAGAAAATAACTGTAGAAATGAATACAACAGGCAAGCAGGAAGGCAGAAAGGCAGGAACCAGCCTGTTCCCCTAAGGCATCTAACTTTCACCAGCATTTCGCAGTCTAGTGGCAATGTCTTCCAGTTGTTTCCCACTTGCATGTGAAGAGATGATGAAAGGTTTCCAGAGGGATATCTGGACTGACTTACTTAGTTGTCTCAACTGAGGAAATGAGGTCTTCAGAGGTGTTTCTTTCTCCCTTGCACCAAGGGAACTGAAGCATATCAGGAGGATACTTTCTACTGAGCTTAATATTTCCGTCCCTTGTTACTTGCCTGAGCAGCATACCATGGATCTCACCATTTTTGGTGTTGATTTATCACCATGGAGTGTACTCCGTATTTAAAGTCTTGTCCTGTCTGACTCACTAAATAACTCTTTAGCTTTCATCTTTTAAGTTTGTCAGCAATTATTGATCCAGGAAAGCAATGTCTCTTGCATCCCAAAAGGCTAAGTAGAGCACACTCAGCTACTCCACACCTCCCAAGATCTCCTCTCTGCTGTAACCTCTGATAATGTTGTCAGCTCCTTTAAACAGCGGTTAGTATTGCAATCCTTGTGTACTGAGAACTGGACTCAAATGGACAAACCTTTTTATACTATCACTAGGAGTATCAGCCTCATACTACCCACTTAAGATGGATTTTAACTATTTGGAGCTTGAAACCCAAAATGTTGGGAATTCCAGTAACAAGTCATTTTCTATGCAAGAGATACGTGTGTGTTGTGCCTGGACACAGCTGTTTAATTCAAAATTAACTATCTGCTCAGTCAGGAGGAAGATATTTTTATTGGTACTTTTAGAATAAGGGAGGGGGAACATAAAATCACTCAGATGTTTCATATGTCGGGAGGAGAAAACCGCATTATGAATGAAGTAAAGTAATCAATCCAGCTGTTGTTTCTCCATTAGCTTCTTCCTCTGTGGTAGGCATGTTCAACTGATTTGGATAAAATAAAAACAAATAGGCACAAATTTTTTATTATATTCAGATCAATTCATTCAGAAATGTGAAAGGTATGAAGAGTCTTTGATTTAGATTACTTTTTAAGTTCTGCAAATTTTCATCAGGTTGCATAATTATGCGGGAGGTATAGTTTTAGACCTTCATTCTGGGGGACTCCTCTAGAATAAGAATGAATCTACAAATACTTAAGTACTTATCAGATTCTTCTGAGATTTGCCCTTTTTATTGTGAAAGCTGTGGGAGGAGGAAGACTTGAAGTGAAGAGGGAGAAACCTGAAAAACAGCAAGGATTTTGGAGACAGGTTAGTATACTTGGTGTCTGGTTTTCACTCTTTTGGTAACTTTGCCAGTAGCTGGAATGATGCTAAGAGTTGTACTCTGAAATAGGTTTTGCTGCTGCACTTGCTCTGTGCCTCTGGCAGAAAGTCTTGGGTTCATTGATACATGATTGTTAACTTTGTGCCATTTAAAGGAAGGGATCTCTATAAAACGATTTCCAACTTGAAAAACGCCAAGGAAGTAAAAGGTGTCAAAGGTGTTATGCTGAGTGCATGGGATTCATTATTTTGGTAATATACTAGACGGAATATAAACTAAAGCTTTATATAAGTGGATAAAGTTGATGCATACACATGATCGTCACATACCGAATCCTCTCATAAAATGCCCTTTTTTATATAAGGTAATACTGTTTGCCACTATAGTTATACAGTTATTTTGGTTTAGGAGAAGACTGAAAAACCTTTATTTTTAAATGTGTTTGACATTTACACTAAGCAATTAAGATGGCATTATTCCACAACAGACATGATACCTCTAACAGTTAAAAGATCGGATTTATAATCAGGCTGTTGTCTCTTATTTTTTACTTCTCTAAAACAAGGAACTGACATGCTGTAGACAGTTGACATTAACCCTGGAGAGCAACTGATCACTGACCAGCCACTCACTTACTCTCTCCCAGAGGGATCAGGGAGACAATCAGGAGAGCAAAAGCAAAAAAAAACCCTCAAGGCTTGAAAGACAATTAAAGTGAAGAAGGGAGAAAACACAAGCAAGTGGCACAAAGACCATCACTCACTAACTCAGATTGATGCCTACCTAGTCTCTGAGCAGCAGCTACCTCAGAAAATCTACACCACCACACAGTTATTACTGATGAACATGATGCCATATGGTATGGGATATCCCTTTGGTCAGATAGGGTCAGCTGTCCTGGCTGTGTCCCCTCCCAGCCTCTCGCCCTAACCTGTTTGCTGGGGAGGTGGAGGAAGAAACAGAGAAAGCCCTGACAGTACACAAACACTGATCAGCAACAGATCAGCAATGTTGCTAACATTGCTGTGTTATCAAACCTGTTTTGGTCCCAAATCCCAAATAGCACTATACAGGCTTCCAAGAAGAAAGTTAACTCTATCCCAGCCAGACCCAGTATATTTTTACAAATTACTAAGTCACATCCTGCTTTCTTTGTTTTCAGCCACTGCTGTCCGTTCCATCTTAAATCATGCAAACCAAGAATAAAAGCAGACTGCAGTGTAGAGTAAAAATGGTCCTAGAGTGTTCAATCACCTCCATTTGTATTAACTAGTTAACCTTCTTCTTATGCTACTTGCTGTTTATCAGGACTTGACTTCCTTGTCCATTGTATGCTATAACAATGGGGTACTTATTTGTCTAATAATGGAAAATTATATTTCATGTTCTCTCTTCCATTCCAGTAGTGAGGCATGTCACATAAGTCACAACTTGTATCAGCTATGAACTGAACCTCTCTGTAAATAGGCGAAGGATTGAATAGGCACAGACAGCCCCTTATTTTTAAGGTTACGTCTATGCCAGAACTTAGAAGATGAGTTACAAATCATAGAGAATTTTAAACTTGCCAGCTTGGGTCTTGATAACAGTGAACACAAGATGACAAGAGGCTAAGGACAGACTATAGGATCCCAAGATTCCAAAGCAGGTATTTGTGCAGGATGTTTCAAACTAGCTCAGATATCTCTACAACTCAAAAAGTTGCAGTGTTCCTTTGTACAACATAGAAGAAAAAGCTTTCATAGATAATGTCCTATCATAGCTGTTCTTCCTGGGAGGTTGTTCTGGAGGGAAGATGTAACAAACAAATAAATTCTGTAACTAGAAAAAATGTAACTGGGAAAAAAAATCTTATCTGAGGTATATAGATAATCAAAGTATTGGGAGTTGTACCTAAGAAAAATGATGGAAAAATCCATGAACATAGAGGGTCTAAGAAGACACATTTGAGATGTTGTACTCAGTGGATGTCTTCAAGCCCTTGAAATCAAGCAGAACAGGAATGATAGGATATGTAAAGGTGTGGTTTAGCAGATAAAAGGACATGCTTACAATGGAGCCTGTTGTGAAATCCACTATCAAGGGCCCAAAGAACCCAAATAACTTTCTAGTCCTTTAATTAATTATGCCCAAAAATTCCCACAAACTCTATTATCTTGTCACATAAAGAATCATTTCATTTTGTTGGGTTTGCTTAATGACATTTAATCCAGAACATATGTACTAGAACAGCCACCAGTGACACAGGAAACCCACATGACCATTACATATCATGTTCTAAGGGCACATGTCTAGTACCCATTAAATCCCGCTGATAATACAAACTTGGTTAGTAAGGACAGCTTTTCTGGTAAAGGCATGTTTTGGGTCAATGTGCTATTAATGTCAAATAAGCTGTATTTCACTTGATTATACTTCTCACAGCTATGTCTCAAAACGAAACAGCTGAGCTGTGGAGAAAAGATACGTCAGCATTTATAGTCACCAAAATGTCAGTAACTGCTGAAACATGTTATACCTGATTGAGAAATACAGCTAACAGGCACTAGGCAGATGCTGAGACAGGAGACAGAACCATTGCTCTGTTCCTGTCTTCAAAAACAGTCTAACACCAAAGATAAACAGCAAAATCCTCTACCACTACCAGCAGATCCTCTCACTGATACTTCGTCTACCACTTTGAAGTTTCTTTCCCAGTAGATGGAAGTATAACTGCCATTGGGTTTAGTAGTAGAAACAAATTCCAGAAACTGGTATCATGAGTGTATCATGTCTGGAGCCTCTTCCTGCATACTGATGTTTGGATTTGTCCTGCCCTCCAAACCATTAGGGAGTGACTGCCATAACACCTGTACAGATCCACATGTAGATGGCCTCTGTGTAACATTCTGCAGTTGAAAAAAAACTATTCATGCAAATGAGTGCGTATTTCTTTTTCCTATGTGCTGAGAGCCATATCTTGTAAAAAGAAATTGAGCACTAGTTTATTGATTAGACATGTTCAACACACCAAAGCTTCTCTCTTGCTATTGACAACTCTGTTCCCTGACTTCATACTTCCATGGCAATTATTGTCTTAGCGTCATTAGAATTTCCACCAGCATATGTTGCTGTAAGAGTTGGACGTCTTCTCCAAAAGAGTCGGTCAGTCTCCTTCTGTTATCTGCTGGCATGGTAGGCATCCCCAGAGTTAGTACACACCTCCAGGTACACCCAACAGACTTAATGGGGAGTCTATGTGTTAATTTAGACGACATGCAACTGGCTAGATGTCTTCACTGTGTGCCACATTCGCATTAACATTAGTCTGTAACAAAACAGTCATGTCGAAGACATTGTTCTTCCCAGGCCCAGCACAGTATATGTTTCACTGACCTGAGTTTTGGTCAGCAGGGGTCTAGGGCTATACAGTATACAGGGTCTTAGATGTTTCCAAGGGAGAACTGGACTCTGGATACCTGAAACAAAACACTGAGTTTTCATTCAAAACACAGCACTGCACCAGCTACCACAAAGGAGAAACATGACTGCTACTGCTGAACCCAGGACACATTGTTAGCAGTAAAAAAAAACAACAAACCAAAACCAAAACCCTCTTGCTCTCTTGTTACTTTTTTTCCCCAATTCTGGTTACAAGAAATGTTCTAATGAAGATATCTTTAAAATCTGTTTCGTTATTTGTCAGTTCCCTTTGGACCTAACAGCAATGTCTGTAATTATGGCATGCCTCATGTCCAAATTTGAAAACAGACTTGATTTCTACAGAATGAGAGGAGTAGTTCTGTATACTGCACTTTATTTTTCTTAAGGCAACAGCTTTACTTGAAAGAAAGATCAGCTCTAATGCACTGAGTACTCAAAGGATACTGTTTGAACAGGGGTTTTTTTTGGGAAAACCAAAAGACCAACTCCATTACAATCGGGCTCTTTAGTTTTGCTTCATGCTTTACGGAAAATAATCTGAGCATTCATCTAAATGTTAACACACAGTTTCTTTGGAGATGCGAGAGGCAATCTGTATATACACAGTGCTAGATGTTTGCTGCATATGGATGACATAATGAGGGCTGGTTAAGATTTGTGAAGCTTAAAGGCCAATCGAAACATACCTTAGGAAGACGTCAGCGCAGCTTTCCTAGTTATTGTTACTGAAATTGTTGTGAAACTCAGGGGAGCAAATTAGAGCAGGTATGAACCTGCAGTCTACCCTGGCACTTTTTGCTTTTTCTCTGCTTGTCTCCAGGGCCATCCAAATCAGCACAGGGACACCGGCTGCCAGAGCCTGTTGTTTACTTATTGTGCAGGCAGAGATGATGGAAAAAAAAAATACTCTGCTTTCCACCACAGCAAGGAAATGTGTGTGTGCCTTTGGTTGACAGGCTGACTTCTCTGAGCTGTCTGTTTTGTCATCTGTCAGTGAACCGACTCAGGGTAAAGACATAAATAGCTTACGCTGCCAGGATGCCTTGGCAAAACTCCTGTTTGGAGCAGCAGAAGGAGAAGGTCTCTGAGGACAAGGTTTTGTAGCTCACATGCTAGTAAAGTGGATTTGGACCACTTACTCCTATCCTGGATTTCTCTGTAGCCTTGGTAGGGTATAACATCAACTGTGTGAAAATGTACCCCTTAGGTAGTGTCCTTGAGACTGTGCATATAGAATCACTAAAATCTGGACTGATTTAATTAAGTATTCTCTGTCAACAACTTACACACCCTACTGTGGATATCCAGTGTTAGGATACGTTTCCATCTCCAGCCAGTGAGAAAGAGAGGCTTCTTCAAAACCTTCCTTCCACCATTTTGCCTGAATTTCCATACAGCTGCTCTCTGTAGCAAAGAAGGGAGGGTGGCTTAGATGCCTAAAATAGGGATATAAGTAACACTTCTAGCTATGAAAAATCAAGCAGAAAGATCTACGTGGTTTCCATGGTTATTCAGTGAAGATCCATTCAGGTTTTCTGCAGCCATTTCCCACTTGTGACCCTGGATCTCAATATTCAAGACATTTTCTGTAAGTGCTTAACACTAAAGAAAAACTGCAAAGAAAACTCATATTTCACGTTTGAGTACATGGCACAATGCAAGTTTTCCTGACACTCATTAGCTTAACATGCAATTAAGAAAAGAACTCAGTATTTTATTTGCAATATAAAATAGAACAGAAAAAGTGAAGACATATTAGAAAAGTTCTGGAAAAAAAGCATCTCTCTTTGAGCTCATCTACTTTAATATATCCTAAAAATCTACTATTAAGTAGTCTTTGCTTAGATCATTTCATGTGAAGAGCTTCAAACCTTTCTTTAACCACAGCCATCTTTTGCAGATTGCTGTATCGCTTTTTGCATTGTTCTAGTGAAATCCATTTCACTCATAAAAAAAGGGATGCTGCCCTGTAGAATTCCTTTGATTTTCACTGGACCAATTGATTTTTTTTTTTTTTTTTGTAATTTTTGTCATTTGAATTAAGGAAACATTCTCTGTCCTCAAAATCAGACTCATTCTGTCCTTAGGAAATTGCAGAATGCTGCACATGAGCGCTTTCAGTGGGGTCTATCAGCAAGGCATCAGGATGTGATGAAACGGGATTAACCTTTTAGAGATTGGAACACTGTTGCTAGGGCTTCCAGCACAATAAATCCTTTCTTATTGTTGTGCTCCCTTGCTGTTGTCAGTGTATAAATATCACAGAAATATTAATTCTCCAGTATGTTGCTGTGGGATTCAAACTTTCCCAGGAGGATTTTAAACCAACATGAATAAGACTATCCTAGAAGTAACAGAGACTTTGTACTGAAGCACATTAATGTCTCCAGTATGATGGAAGATTTTGTATACAATTATCCTAGATGATAATAAAAAAGGAAAAGCATGTGTGGTTCCAAGTTAAAGCACTATAAAACTGGAATGTACTTATTTATTTTTATGTTTTCCTGTCACTCTCTCTTCTTTGTATTCATAACCTGCATTTCATTTTTTATGCCTAGTGTGCATGTGTATGAGCCCAGTTATGTGTACCAGTTATGTGTACCAGTTATGTGTTTAAGCATACAGTTATCTTTCTACACTCTTAGAATCACAGAATCATAGAATGGTTATGGTTGGAAAGGACCTACCCTTTTCCAACTATCTTATCACTACCCCTCATGATAGTACTATCACTACAGCCCCTGATGAAGAGCCCTTCTCCAGCATTCTTGTAGGCCCCTTCAGATACTGGAAGGCTGCTATGGGGTTTCCACATAGTGTTCTCTTCTCCAGGCTCAACAGCTTAAATCATTCTATTTGCCAGGAAAAAAACCAAGCTCTCTGCAGAACATTAGGCATCTGTGTAAATAGCTGGTGGCTGTCAGCCTAGGTGTGAAGTCCTTTGTAGAGAGTGAGCTTCTTTGTAGAAAGGTGGCTCCTAAATGCCTAGATGAAAGAATGGCCAAATGAGCTACAAAATGTTTCCAGTAATATCATTAAGTAGCAAGCAGCTAAACGTTTCCACATGATTATCACAAAATGTTTCACCAATCAATACTTGTAAGTTTAAGTGCCAAACTTTAATTAGAGGCTAAAGGCCAGGAGCCGGGTGCCACGGAGTAGCTCTGATCAATTTTGTGCCCAGCTGCAGCTATCAGCCCTTGCCCTGCCTGTCTGTGTTTGCTTATAATAGCTGGGGATGCTCAAGACACAAAAGAGTGCTTAAAATCTTACAAAATATTTGGCTGGTTCAGTGTTCCTCTGAATTGCCAGTAATGCTCAGTAACTTTATATTTGCTCAAATATAATAACATACCCAGGTAATACACCCAGTAAAAGGCAAATAATTGCCATGGCGGCATTATCTTTTGGTGTTGCTGGGCTGCTTTCTATTTGTCTTCCAGAGCTTAGGAGGAACAGGACTGTAAGCATGAACTAGTATACAAACAGAACATCCCAGAGTTCTGTGATATCAGTATGAGTACTCATGCAGACACTGTTGCTGCTGAGCAAACCATGCTGTTTTCCAGCTCAGGATTCTAAAAACAGGGAAAGTCCCCACATTATGTGTTTGTTTCCTGAAAGAAGCCTTAGATGATTCTAGTAGTATAAGACCTATGGGCAACTCTGAAGGTGCTGGTAGGATGAAAGGAGCAATTTTCTTTGAGAGGTAAAGAGCTTCTTCCTGTTTTTTGCTGTCTCTGTCACTTAACCCATTCTCCTTGGAACATTGCACATGCTGCTTCCCCTGCCTGATAGGGTATTGGTCATAAGCTAATGAGCACTAATGAGTTTCTGCCGTGGATGATATGACTTGGCTGACCCATTTAGATATTACAAGCAGGCACTTGAATAATGAATGATAAAGAAAGTGAAGGCAACCTGTTCTTAGCACTTTGGCCTTTGAATGTCTTAAGTTGCTTGCCATTAATTTTGTCATTTAGCACAGGCACAGTGCAGCCAGCAGGAATCAGAAGACAGTAAAAATTAGGAAAGTCGTTCCAATGCGCAACATACTGTGAAAACCATGTGTTCTTCATTGGTTTTGCAGTAATTTTTTGTTCCTACTGTTATGTAGCTATATAGTCTGTTTAGACTATTTAAGTACATAGACTTCTGGGAGGAGCATTTCAAAATTAACTTGTCAGGGTTATTTTGGTTCTGTTCTCCTTCAGGAACAGCTGTGAAATTTTTGGATGTGGTATTGAAAATAACATAAGTAGTGAAAATGAGTTGTCATAAGCAGAACTTCATGATTTTAAAATTTTATATAAAGGTACTGTTTGGATTGGTTTAAAGTAATTTTAAAATTCTAATAAGATTTTCCAAATGGTTTTGCAATAAAATGACATAGCAGAAATTTTGAGAGAAACTATCACATGTTGTTTTTTTTTTTCAGAAAATATCTCAAATAAAATTCAATGTTAGTTAGACAAATCTGGAGGCAATATTCAGGAAAAAATACTAAATATTTATTGACCAAAGAAAGAATTGTTGTTTTTAGTATCAGTGGGCTTTGTCATGTTGTCTTGAGTTTTTTCCTCAGAACATTTCAGAGTGGTTAATGGACATTGCTCCATCAGAATCATATGAATTTGAAGTAATTTTATTTAGATAATTTTAGACAAAAACATTTCCAATTCGCTTTCATTTAGTGATGTATTTTGTGGAAGATGTGGTTGTATTTTGGGAAACAAGTGGTTATTTGGTCATCTTTCTTCAGGTGGTGTAGAGCAGCTGAAGGTGGGGAGTGAACAAGTGGCTGTGTGGTTCTGAGTTATCAGGTGGTCTTAAACCACGACAGCTGGAAATACTGGTTTTATTAGCTTGGAAGGATGGTAGAGCACATTAAATTTATTTTTGTATCTATTCATGTTCATGGCCAAGTTTGATTGATTCCCAAGCCTTCCTGCTGTTTTCTGTCTGCCTTCTCAATGTTTGTCTGTAGTATTTTAGACCAATTTCATTCTCTATATCTCACTCCCATGCTAACACTTAAGGAAGCATTTCTGTATGGCTTAGTCTCTGTCTTCTGTTTAGATTGAAACTTAGTGTTTATTATTATCCAGAAATGAAATATTTTTTACCCACATCTTGAATGGAGGGTGGTATTTATGATACCTCTGTTTTTGACTTATCAATGCCTTAACTCCACAGTTTACCATTATTATCTGTTTTGCACACTAGTGTTAAAGAGTTTAAGTGTTTCCATAATATAGCTATTTAACTTTCCTTAATTATTACCTAATGCATGTACTACCGTCATTTTATGATACTATTAATAATAATAATATTTATTTCTGGGCAGGGAATTATTGTTGTTATTGCAACATCTTTTAGTATGATCTTTGCGCTGTGGCTTGTAGTGGAAAGAAGTAGTAATAGTGCTGGAAGGGGCCAAAATACTGGGTTCTTGGAGGTATGCCAAGGCAAATAAATGCATGGTTACCTTTCTCTGCCAGGTAATCTTGTTGGTGCTGACTGGGACAAAGGGGGAATTGTTCCAATCAAGTTCCTTTCAGCTGAAATGTTTGTGCTGGCAGAGAAACAGTCTCAAATGCATATTTATCCCCAAAACTAGTATCACGAAGTTTTACTTTTCTGTTTATTTTTAGTGGGGTTTACAAGTCAGAGACATTGAAGAAATAGAAGCCAATCTGTCTTATGCAGCCTCTATCATTCACATACAGACTTGAACAGTTGTTTTCAAATTTGGCTCGCTGCAAATCTGTCCAAGCCTCTTCTGATAGGGTGATAGTACCACTTTTGGAAGTGGTTTTGCTTAACACTGACAGTTGCATTGCTAAGTGACTCTGTCATCAATTTATTCTTTTTTCCAGCTAACAAAGATCTCCTGGGAGAAACGTGAAAGAAATCAGGTATCAGACATGCTCCCTGGGCAAGACAAGGAAATTCACTTAACAGTTTACTTGCTCTCTTTAAAATATTCCTATCTGCTCTTCTAGGACAAAACAAATGACACTAATAATTTCCTTCATCTTTCTTACTTCTCATGGATGGAGAACTTACTTTACTTGTGTGAATATCTTTCATGATGTGTAATTCAGCTCAGCTTTTGGCAGTTCTCACATTTCTCAGTCCCAGGTGATAATACGTCTAGGAATTTAAAGCTTTTTATGGGCACATTTCAGTATTTATTCACCTCTAAAGTAAGGTTGCAGAAATCCTTGATCCATATATACATTTAATCCTCAGGGCTTATTAGGGGTTCATCAAATTGTCTCAGGAGAACTTTTTAACATCCTTTCCTATGAGCACTTCAATGTCTAATCTTCTACTGAAGCCTCATTCACTTAAGTCTTATTCAGCTAGGTTTTAACCCTACGGTGATTCAGAAGTCCCTCCAAATCACTTCTCTACTCTTTCATTTTTCACTTTTAAGTTATCCATACCACACCTAAGTATCCCAGAAACCTGCATGGTGTCAATCCTTCAAGAAAAAAAAAAATCCTGATTGCATATCTATCACTGGAAGTCAAATCTTTCTTATCATGACTAATCCTTGTTGCTTGTTTTCAATTTTTCTTGCTATGCATTTACATTCCTCTCTTTGGAATGGGATGAATTCCAGGGGTATAACTTAAACCTTCTTTTCTTTGATCATTCTATCTTAGTGTAGACAGCCTTGACCTACTCCATTGTAAGCTCTTGTCCAGGTGCCAAGAACAGTCAGTAGGGCCTCCCTTGCTATTTTCAAGATCCTCTAAGTTCTAAGCATATTTGTCAGTTCCTTTTTCTCTACATCAGCTCCTGTGGCGTGATATTAATTTTCATTTATAAGAGCCTCTTCCTGGTACAAGTTCTAGTTTTCTCTGTTCAAGCTACCAAAAGCTCCTTGACTGTCCATTCCTCTCTTTATTGGACTAAATGTGACAACTTAGCTTGTTCTCCCTCCAATTCTTTGTCTTCTTCTCTGAAGCAAATCTGTTCTCCAGCTCAGCTTTCTCTCTTCTCCTGTGGAGAGAAAACTGTGGAGGCTGCACAGGCACATGTTTCCAGGTTCACTTTCTTGTACTGGAGTTTGCTGTTTAGTTCTGTTAAGCAGTACATTTGCTGAACATCACTATGCCTGAAAGTCAAGAGATCTCTAACTCTAGTATATTGCCAAGTGTTGCATATTCCCTCTCTTGCACATCGTCATATCCTGAAGTCAAGTCTATCACCACCTTTGGTTATGCCTCTTATTTGACTCCTTTTCATGAGTTTCAGCTGATGACTCTTCCGCCAAAACCAGCTTCCAGCTTGTGTACTGCTGGCAGGCAGGGAAGGGGAGTAAATTATATCAGTGGAGGTTTTAATAAATTAATAATTAATAAAGTAATTTGCTAGACTTGGGCTTTTCTGACAGGCTTTTCTTTTTTTCCTTGATGTCAAGCTCATGAATTCACAACATGTTGTAGGGTCTTGAAGCAACTTGAAGCATTATAGCACAAAAGCTTTAGCTTTGATTCTCACTATATGTAACTATGTATTTATTTTGGGAGAGGGGTTGAAAATAACCCTGGATTGTTATTTTTCCAGCGCTTTATGTTCTTTCTTTTTTCCTGCTGCAGAAAAACTAGTATTGGGTTAAGATCTATGCAGTAATAAACCTTTGCCAGGGGCAGGAATCTAGCAGTCACAAACAATTAGCTCTTTCTGTGAATGGTCCAAGGTTAATTTTAGCCTCCTAAACTGTCTCCTGCCAGATCTGATAAGTTTTTCCCTTTAGCTCCAGCTGTCTGGTCCCTGATGGGATTTGGCAGCAAGGAGAATGGCATTATCAGCCCATTAACTATCACTAGCAGGAGAACTGTGATGTTGATGATTATTGATCACCTGTTCTTCAGGGTTATCAAGCGATGTTGACTAAACCTGACGCTTGGTTGTTTCTGTGAACAGCTTTTATTGTTTTTACTGGCTGATGGCACTTCTCTCCCTGGTTCTGCCCATAGACAAGAGAGAAGTGCATCAGGGCATCTCTGCTTTTGCTATCAACAGGTTATGTTTGACTGCAGGAAGGGATTGGAGTAAATGCTTTGCCATTTTTTGAGTCAAAGTCTGGATACGTCCTATGCAGCTGTCTGTCTCCATTTACAACACAACATTGTAAATGCTTTTAGTAGTAGAAGTAGTGGAAGCATGGAGAGTCCCAGCAGGTTAGAAATTATTTGGAACAGACTTTCAGGCACTGGAGGGATCTGTGTGGTACTCTCTAAACTGTGTATGGCCTACACAGACTTAGGTGTGTGTGTGGGGGCTAGGTCTAAAAGATGCAGAAAATCTACAAGTAAGACCCAGCCCAATGGGACAGCAGTGTGCAGACCAGCTTCCTGCAGACACTTGGAAACAGAGGGCATACTTGGTTGTTTTGTTTTCCGGATCAGACAATTATAAAAAAAATCTATATAACTCCAGTGTTTCCTTCCTAGTCAAAGCAATATAACTCGAGGCTCTGGAGGCTAAACAATGTTTGTTTGGTTTTTTTCCTAAAACAGTCTGGAAAGAATTATTATGTTTTCTTCCAAGGCATAGCAACATGAATTCTGGGACTAAGCCCAGGACCAATACATTATTTATTAATGCATAAGATATCCAGTCAGTTATTAAATTGAAATAGTTAAATCATTTATTTTGGATATTTTGTACCCATTTATTTCATTACTTTGGCTGTCACAATTAAATCAAGAGACTTTTGGGGAAAAAAAAACAACAAAACAAACCAACAACAAAACAGGATCATCATATTAAGACAAACAGACATTGACCAGATATGTCCTATGAGTAAGTGGTATCTTGGAATAAAGATGGAAGAAAAAAGTGTGGTTTAGTATTACCTTATGGGAAAAGAAAAAAGAAAAAAAAAACAAAGAAAGAAAAAAGAAGAGACATTTTGAAATATTCTCACTGGGGTTTTTTTGTTAGTTTTCTCTTGCTCCAGTGCATGGTAGAATAGGAATAGAGTTTCTGTTTAAGATAACTTTGTCCTTTTAATTCTAAAGCAAATGGCCAATGGATTTTTAAAATCTTAGTAAGATCTGTTGTCATTTAATTTCATAGTTTTGGGGGGCATTAAAATAAAGTGATTTTTTTTCTTTCTTTCCATTTGCCTCTCCATATGAGTTATTGTCTTAGTGTATAAATATAATTCTTAATCACAGAAAACCAGAGTCAATCAGCATTTCCTTTATTCTTTTTTTTTTTTCCGGATTGATCAGTGAAATGTGTATTAGCTCTGCCATAGGAAGATACAGACATGAATGGTGGACGAAAAGGAGTTTGCAGTGTCTGAAATGGAGGTGATTTAAAAGTTGAATTCCTACTCTGGAAAAAAGAAATCTGAAAAGACTTTCTTGGTTTAGAAATAAAAAATTATGTTTTGGGCCTTTCAGCAGAAGGAAGATTTGGAAAGCGCATAAACTCCAATTTGCTGTGACCTATAAGAAAGGCTTCCTAGTGTCACTGGGAAAGCCTGACCTCTCCAAAATGCAGAGCACGGAGAAAAAAAAGCCTGTCCATCAAACTTATACCTCTGCTCCATTCAAAGCTCATCACAACCAATATGCTTCTACAAGTACATTTGTTTTGACACATCACCCACTTTCATAAACACTTGTTTTTATTTGAGAAAAGGTCTTGTCAAGAGGCTCAGGTACTTCAGTGTTTAACCTCAGTAGCATTAAAAGAATGCAGAGTGGTAGATAGGAAATGGGATAGGAAGAGAAACAAACATAAGGAAAGAAAACAAAAGAAAGAAGTCTTGGTTAGGGTTGGGTTTTCTTCAGTTAGAGATCAATATCATTGTCATGGTCTTGGTTACTCAGTGGAAATAGCTTGAAGAAAGCACAGAATTGTAAACTGAAATGCTCAGCCACCAGTTACAAATGTGTTCCTCCAGACTGCAGATTATTTTCATACCTAAAAATCTGCAAACACTATTTAGCTGGACTTTGCATCACCCTGTTCTTTTTGCTTTAGTTAGCAAAAAAAAAAGAACACAGAATCAACTAGCATAAAAAAACTAAAATGATGAAACAATTCAAAACTAAATTTAACATGGTTTCCACCCAAACCCGTTCTATGCTATCTACTAAGTGTTTTTTCCTTATCTGTATGTTCTGTAATTTATTATAAAATATAGTTAGAAGCCTAAAACTTGAAAATCACAAAAGATCCATTTTTGACAGAAATGTAATGGGTGAAAGCTAAATTTTCACACCTGAGTTCTGAAGGTTTATTGAAGTAACTCCTGTAGGATTCTGAAAAGCTCCATATTACCTTTGTAGAGCTTACATACCTGTGTCCCTGTGTGAGTTTCAAGAAAGCCATACAATTTTTCCAGGATTGCCTAATGCTGGAGAATTTTAGTTCAATTAATACTTCCTTTCTTATGCTAGAAGTTTCTTGAATGTTGACTTTCATCACCAAACTTTGATGCCTACTCTGGTGGTGTGTCCATTACTTTCATGTCAAAAGTTCTCTTGTACTCTACATTTAGATGAGTATGCTCCTGGACTTCACATAAAATCCACTAGAAAAGAATGAAATGCTAAATGCAGTCAGTAGTGTAAATAATTGGGTAGTCAACAGTAGTGCAGCCCCCCTTGACTGACTGTAAGCTCTGGATTTTGCTCTGCTGAAAGAGTACTAAGGTCACTTCTCTAAGACACCAAGCCGGCAGGCCATGGGGCACATTGTTCACACCTTCAGCAGAAACCAATCCACTGTGCAGATGGGGACTCAAGAGTCCCAGAGGAAAAAGAAACAAACAAGCAAGCAAACATATAAATTTGAGATCTTGGCTGAGGTTCAAGCTGGACACAAACTGTGCTTCCAAACCTCCAGACCCAACACTTTTGAGGCTACGTATATTTGACCATCAAGGATTGACAACTAGAAGTTCTCAGAGGAAGGACTAAGACATAGGCACCAGATATGCCTATGTCCTAGCAGTACAGTTCAGTATCATTGAAGGGGATGTGACATGACAGCCATGGGCTGTTAAAAAACAAAACAAAATAAAACAAAAGACACACAAACAAACAAAACCCCTAACAACAAAGAAGCAAAGAAGCAAACAAACCCCCCAAATCCCTCCTTTCATTCTTTTTTGCATTACTTTTTCCCCTCCACCTTGAAACAGGGCTAGGCAGAACAAATGCAGCATCTATGGATGTCAGTATTGCCTAATGGTTCTTGCAAACTCTCTGTGGATGTTACTGGAGTCTAATAGACTATGTTACCCTCTGAAGGTGACTGAGCTCTCTATGCAGTCAAGGATGCAGACTGGAGTTGTCTATGAAGAACACAAAGTTATCTTCCTCACCCCATTACTTCTGTGACTGTGGCTGCTAGGGAACCTCAGGGATCTAAACTGTGGGGGCAGAATTATATCCCCTCCAGTAGTTTTCCATAGCTCAGCTATAAGAGAAAGAAAAAGCTGTCATCATTTTGCTGATTTCTGAAACAAAGGGAGTACAACTTCCTTTTACCTGATGGTACATACACACTCAAGCCGAAAAAAAACCAAACAACTCCAGTTACATCTTCTGCAGAGCCTTACTCTGTCTGGGCTTGGTCCAGTTTCCAACTGAGCAGAAGCAATTCAGTCACTCCGGAACAGCAGCATCCACCTATGGTATGATTCAGAAGCAGTAACTGTGCTTTGTATTCATAGTTTTTTGAATGTGATTTAGCTTTCAAGTGCAAAGAAGCACTAATGTATATGCAATCAGAGAAAAAATAAATTCCAGAGAAATGTGATCGAGCATTATTGCTCTTATGGATATCACTCTACTTCAGAAGATTCAGGGAAAGCACTTGATCAGAAGTTTGTTTTCAGACAAAGGGTTTCTTGAGCCTTTTGAATTTTGGATTTGAAAGCTTTGAAGTTGTCTCATGCTCCCATGCTGAGGCTGGCAGGGGATGGATGTGCATACTGGCTTTCTTGCCTTTGAATCTTCTTAAACGTTACATATGTTTAATGTTTTTAAAAAGCCACCAGAAAGCCTATTAGACACAATAGCTCAAGGCATAGCTATAGAATATATACTTCAATGTGGCATTACACATCAAAGGGCTGTGATAGAGTAGGACTTTGAAAACACTGATACTGGGCCAAGTAAAATACAGTTATAAGGTAAGACTATGTTTCACTGTGACCTCAGAAGTCCTTGTTCAACAGGCAAAAGGAGAGTGCAGAGAAGTGATGTTTGTAAATGAAAGTCTGGGACATTCATCAGCATTTTGTGATCTTTTGAAAAGTTTTTTCTAGAGTTTGCAGAATTAGCTTCCATTTTGTTTCTGATGAAATCATCTGTTCTGGCTATGCCAGCGGTGGATCTTAGAAGAAAGGCAACACCTTTCAGACATACATATTGATATTACAATTCAGAAAAAGGCATCTGCACACAACTTCTTAAGGCTGTCATTCTACTATCTGTTGTGCTCCATTTCATTTTGGTGATGGTTAATCAATTTTGCACATAAATCAGGGATCAAAGTCACAAGTGAACTGTGCAAGGTTCCACAGGTATGACAATCATTAATTTGTATTCATTGATGTTAGCATCATGAATATGGTAAAGAGATACTGATTTCAGAGTTGGATATTTTGCCTGTTTAATGGCAACCAGTGTTTCCTAGCCCTCTCTGGCCACTGCCCTTTACTGTTTCCTTCCCCCTTTCTATGAAGGTTTGCAGGGCAGTTTTTAAATTTGGATGAGGCAGCTGGCCCTCCATTGGAGAAGAAGCTGCCTACAATCTAGCTATTCCATATAATCCTCTGCCTCTTGGTTTTGTGGGGTTTATTGGGCATAACTCATGAGAAAGGCATTGATAACCATTGGAGTGATTATACAGTGACCCTCAGTGAAGAGCACTACCAAGCTGCTGAAATAAAAGCTCTTCTGCACAATATATTACATAGTGAGGTGGAAACTGTGATTGAAAGAGTCTTTTCTGAGAAATTAGGAAAGGATAAAGATGAAATAACTCCTAATAATTTCAAAACCATTGAAAAACTGCCACAGAAAGATATCGCTCTAAAGAACTGTTCATGCTTTAGAAAGACATGGAGAGAAATCACTGACAAATTATTGTACCCTTTGAGGTGCTGGGAGACTTGTACAGAGAGTGAATCTTCTGTCCCACGTATAGTGTTGTTAGCTGATGCAGATTCACTTTGAGTTTTTTTCAAGTTTTGAAGGTGGAAAAAGCCCCACTTTCCTTCAGGCTATACAATAGAAAAAGCCTTTAAGGAGTATGCAGCCATCAGATCAAATCAGACCAGGCAGCAGTTTCAGGTTCTGCCCCACATGTAGAGCAGCATGAGGCCTTGGACCCTCAGTTTCCTTACCTCAAGTAAGTACCCTAACCATTTGTCACCATCTGTTATCAGAAGTCCATCCTGCCCTAAGGAACCTTTCTGAAAACATTTAATTGTAACCATATGCTCCCATTAGAAGTTTGAATAAGTCAGCATTTTCTTTGGTTGTCATCAAAACTTCATCACCCAGCTCTAATTGCCAAATCTGTCAGAAGGGTTTGTAGAGAGAACTAAAGAAGAGTATTGCTCATCCCCAACTGAACCTTTGCCTCAACACTGTTTGCAAGCACTGAGAATCTGGCCAAAGCTGTTGTGACTCCTTCCTAAGCAAAGCAACCTTGACAGCGGCTGTGATGTGGTCAGGACTTGGGAGGAAGTACAGGAGGGCACATTTAAAGGCAGGGAAGCACAGGGCATGTGTAAAGGGACTGACTGGCCTCTTTGCCCAGGGATCTTTCACCCACGTTTGTGGGTTCTTTAGAAAAGTTGAACTAAACCAGAGAGGTAGCAGAGTTTTCTCTGCCAAACGACTACATAGGCAGACTTTTAGCTGATGGCTCAAGGAGAGCTGAGAACAGAGTTAGAAGACGTTTCAGGGGATGCCAGACTTAAAGAAGGCTGAGGGGAATGACAGCTGAAGATTAGGGAACTTTAAATGCACAGGAAATTTTATTTGCTAGTAAGGCATTTCTGCTTCTGCTTGGAACACTGACTCCAAATGGTAGGATTGTTTTTCTCATCAGCTCCTACTGGCATTATTTCTTTACCCATATTTGCTTAATTTCCATGGAAAGCAGAAAAACATGTTTGCTTGTTCATTGGGTTTGTAGTGTATGATCTAATATTAGACTTACATTAACTGAAATAATAAATACTTATTGATTCTTTGGTGTCATTTCTGACCATTAATGGTAGCTGCTTTTCATTTCCATGTGTATTTGTAATAGCTACCCTTACGAAGGTCCCTGGCTCTAGCTGTGCTTTCAGGGTGTAATTCCATCTGCTTCATTCATCTCTCAGACTTTAAAACTGTCACATCTTAATCACCTATTAAACCACATTAAACCTGCGATTATCTTTGTCTGCAACCATAGAACTGGAGCTTTTCCTTCTGGTTAAGTATCAGTAAGGGACAACTTCGTCAAATGGAACTCCATTAATGAAATGTGTGATGTTTACATATGGAACAGAAGAAATGAGACCAAAGAAAAGTACTGTGGTATCTGAAATAATGAAAATGTTGGTATATGCAGGTTTGTAGTATATAACACCTTCTTTCTTTCAGATTTAGTTTGATTTATCAGTACCAGCACTTCAGAGAAAGAGCAACGCCTTGGTAAAGGGTTGAATGTCACCTACTTCAACAGAGGGCTTCTAGGCACCACCGCAATCAGCTCATCAGAAAATCATAAAATAGGATCATGAGTACATCATTTCACATACACTTTTATAAGAAGCAATGTACCTGTTGCTTGCATTTCTGTAATCCTGTTGCAGTTCGCTTTGAAGTCATCTCAGATATTTCTACCAGGAAAAGGTACTGCTAGGCACTAATATAGAAACCAGAGGTCTACTGTAAATTTTACATGTAAATAGAGAGTGTCTGTCCTATGATCAATAACAAGAGTATCAAAGGTAGTTTCAAGCACAGATGGAGAAAATACATAAGAGACAGTCTGGAAGGTAATGAAAAGCAGCAGTTACAACATGCCAGCTGTCTGACTATCAGAATTTTGGCATTGCAATTGAGACAAGTTTTGGGACAAACTTGCGTATGGGCAACAAAGTCACTTTACAGATAGAGTTTTCTGCCATGTATAGGGAGCAAACTGGAAGAAAAAACGTGACACATTTCACAACATTCATCTTTTAGTAGCATGATCTCAGTTTTGGAAAGGTATTCAATCCGACAGACAGCAAGGATTCAAAATACCATATGATTTAGACTCCTAAGTCTGATTATGATGTCATAAATGGGGCAAGGGAATGATGAGATTTTTCAGCAGGTTTAAGAAAGAAATGATGGCAAGAAATGCAGATGATAAATGTCGGAAAGCAAACTCAGGTCATGAAAAGGATTTTTTGGCAAGGTTATAAAGATTCAGACAGATGACTTCAGGGGAAATATGAAATGATAAATCATAAGTATCACGGAAGACCTACACTTGCGCCTTTTAAACTTAAATTTTTCCATTGTGGAACTGAAAGAGCAAGCCTCGGGATTTCTGCTGACATCATGTAAGTTCATGATATAGACTGAAATAACTAAACCGTAATGTTTTGAATATCTTCATATCTCCCTTTCCCACCTGAATAACAAAAAGAAAAGAAAAAAAAAAAGCTGAAATTTTTGTTTGGTTACTAATAAGAAAATAGAAATGCAAATTAAGGAAATGATCAAGGAGGTGGATTAATCTTTGACTCCTTGTAGAGAAAATAGAGAATAGATAGAATTATCTGTCTTCCAGTATCTGGAGGGGACCTACAAGGATGCTGGAGAGGGACTCTTCATCATGTACTATAGCGATAGGACAAGGGGTAATGGGTTCAAACTTAAACTGGGGAAGTTCGGGTTAGATACAAGGAAGAAGTTCTTTACTGTGAGGGTGGTGAGGCAATGGAACAGGTTGCCCAAAGAAGTGGTAAATGCTCCATCCCTGGTAGTGTTCAAAGCCAGGCTGGATGGAGTCTTAGGTGACATGGTCTAGGGTGAGATGCCCCTGCCCATGGCAGAGAGGCTGGAACTAGACGGGGAATGTTGGAACTAGACAATCTTAAAGTCCTTTCCAACCCAAACTATTCTATGATTCTGTGATTTACAGGTCTAGAATAGTACATAGATTTCATTTATATCTTGTCACACCATGAGCTGTAGCTTGTCACAGAAGGAGGTCCCTGGAAGAATCAAAAGGAGAGGGAAGAAGCTTAAAGGGGATCTACTTTGCACCAGGGATTCATAAAAAAACCCAAAAAAAGGTCCTCAGTTTTAATAATATGCACAGGAGAACAATGGCACCAAACACCCAGCTATAAACTCTCTGAAGCTTTCTCGGATGCTGCCTACCTGTTCATTTTTCATTCCCCAGGTACACAAGGGCATGTCTACACTTAGCACTTAGGTACAGACATCTTGGCTGGTTCAACTGCACTTCCCTGAACACAGGAATGGGGAGACGAGATGCACAGTGCCATCCAAACTTGTGATCTTGAGAAGCACCAGCTAACCCTAGAGGCACCTTGTGTGTTTCAGAGTTATGACTTATTACATGTCTAGAAAAGTCCCAGTTTTGATGGGACTGCTCATCTCAACACCATGTTCATAACAAAACTTAATTACAATATAGAAAGCAGGCATTCCTCTAATCCATAATCCTGGTAGGATTGGTCCCATAAAGTGTTCCCAAATCATATCCCCACAGTAGGTCTGCATCCAGTGCAGCTACAGGTATGCTTCTTGATGCAAAGGGAAAGAGGATGACTCATGCCCCACCTGATCTCTGTCGTAACACAGCAGTCTTACAAAATGCCTTGGAGCAGTTCCCACCCCATCCTGAGTGGTTTCCAGACCATCTTGGCCTCCTCCCAGGAGAGCATTGATATCAGAAGGCTATGTGCTCTTCTGGGCTGCTTCATCCTGCAGACAAGGATCTTACTACACAAGGAAGAGATGGCCCCCAGCCTACCGGTTTGGGCACTTGCTTACTCTCTGCTCCAACAGATATATATTTTATTTATTTATTTATTGTGCGTATGTGTGTATGACTGTTTATTGTGAAACAGAGAAGCAATGCTGGAAGCTGGTGGCAGGATATCTGTGTTTCTGCGTTCTATTCCTCCATGGCTGGACCGTGCAAAACATTTCCAAGATCTGCATCTCTCATCTCATTTGCTCATCAATACCTGGCTCCTGCATCCCTCTCTCAGTTTGGTTCTGTAGAATAAATATCTCTATTTAAATAATAACCCATCCTTATAAACATTGCAAAGGCAACTGTGGGTCAGCGCAACTCCAAACTGAAGCTGTTGCTGTCAAGTGTGTAGCAAATACTTGACTGATGATATTTCCAATTAATTGGTGATATCAATCTTGATATCAATCAAGATTATGGTCTGTGCTATTTGATTGCAAAATAAGAAAATGAAATCTTCAAGGCACATTAAAATCTTTTTCAATTTTTTTCACGGTAATGCAGCAGTTGAAACTAAAGCAGGAGAATCACACATCAGATTTTATTTCTCAGAAGTACTTTTTGTGAGATCTTCCATTATGCCCTCTAGGATTCTTGCTTTGCAGATCAACGGCAGTGAGAAGACAGGATGCAACTTGTTAGCTGCATAATTTCCATTTAAAATTTAAAATACTGTTGGTACTGACTAAGTTGTTCCTGGAATTTATATACATTTCCCAGCCCAACTGACAACAAACTTCAGCTCTGTTATGCTTCTATGATCTTTCCTTCATTAAAATGTGTAAATAAATGATGTGGTAAATTATCTCATGTCTAACTCTTGTCTTGTTATTAATCTAGAGGGAGATGAAGTTCTTAGAACAAGGCAGGAAAGACAGAGAATACAAGATAGTTAACTTATCTTCAATTCCACTCACAACAGGGATTTTTTTTAAATATATGTTTACTCTTTAAGATATGTTTTCCTAATTGCAGAGGAGAGATCTCTGTATGACAACAATATTTTTTTCTTGAAGTGGTAAGGAAAAACACCCTCTACTAAAGGTTCCCACAAATTGGAATTAATCCTGAAGAAATTCTCCAGAGGTATTACAGGAAGTAAAGGAGGTTGGTTTTTTTATTACATGATTGTTTGTATTCTGAAGAAAAAGAAAAACAACCAAAAACAAAACCAAAAACCTACATTGCTCATTCTTAAATAAATAAATAAATAGATTATTCATTCCTTATGCAGAAAATTGCTGTTGCCAATAGGCAAATGATATGGAGCACTCTTTGTCCCCAAAAGCTTATAATTCATGTTTATATATGATAGATGGGAAAGGGATAAGGAAAATGGAAGAATAATGGCTACAGAAAAAGTTTCCTGAGGGCCTTTTGGTTTATTTTGCATGTCAAGTTAATATGACAAATAAACATACACCTGTGTGTATGTTGTATTAAAATATGTAATATGAAATCTTAGTTATGGTCCGATTAAAGCTGTGTCTAGATGTCACCTGTGTCAGCCTTGTTTGTGGGCATAGGACTCACAGTAAGAGGGGAGAAGCCATGAAATCGGGTCAATGAAAAGCTGATGGGAAAGAAGCAAAGGTTGGTGGTGAAGAGGAGTGGATAGGAACAGGACCACATCCCAGCAGCTGGTCTCACAGGATAGGGAAGCCCCATCCATCCTGCGTATATGCAGGAAGACCTATAGGCTGCACTAGCAGATGTGTTACTTCGCAGATGATGATCCCCATTCCTGCTACTGTGGGGAAGGGTCTTCTACTCCTCACACTTCTCAGGAGCCCAAAGCCACTGAATACTGCCAGTGCGGTGGGGCAACAAACTGGGAATGCTGAGCTCAGATTTCTTGGAGCAATACTTTAAGGTTCAGACAAAAAGGATAAATGACTGCTGTGTCTATCAATCAAACAGTAATTAGATAATACAATGAAATTGAGTGACATACAGACTACCTGGTACAAGCTTCTTTGGTGATAGAATGGGCAAAAATATTCCTTCTGACAGATCAAATGGAAAAGTGAAAATTAAATCCCAACATCTTGCTTCTATAGTTGCACAAGCTTGGTGTCTTCCATGAGGAATCCTTTTGCTTTCTTGTGAAAGAGAGCTCATGAGAACTGGGAAGTCAAACTTCTTTTCAGAAAAACACTCCTATATCAATGAAAAAGGATGGTTATGCACACATCCCCCCCAAACATAAACCCTCCTGGCCATGTTGCCTACAAGAGCAGGCATCTGCCTTTGCATTTGAAAACGGCCAAATCATGCCATTTGGCATTTTAGTTGGCAAAATGTGTACAAGTAGGGCACAGGCTCTGAACGGTTATTAGCCCATTGAAAATGTAAAGAAAAATGTGTGCACATGGTTGGCTTAAAGGTATTTAAACATGATGATTAAATATAGAATGCCTGTAGTTTAAGAGGCTGTCTCAGTGGACAAATTAACCTTGTAAAAATTCCAGAGCTACCACACTGCTTTGCAGCTATAAAAGAGAGAACAGGACGCTGGTTGCACAGGCAACTGAGGACTGTACATCCAACTGAGTATCAGCCTGATGTGACCAGAAGGATGGTGCAAACAGAAAAGACGTTTTAGCCTTTTGGTGCCCAGCATGGAAATAGTGACAAATGCCACTTATGTTGGGTCAAGAAGGAGATCCTGAAGCCCTTGTCTTCCTACAATAAAGTCAGAGCCTCCAACAGGGGCTTAAGAATGGGATCTGTGCCTGGTCACTGGGAGCAAAGGGAGGGGATGGGCCTTTCTTCTGGACATCAGTGCTCCCCTGCCAGCCTGAGGTGGACATCTGTGGGAAACTGCAAATTTGCAACCTCCCCTGTAATCCGTCTCTTTGAATACTTAGGTTTTGGTAGAGGGGTCAGCAGAGCAGAAAGGATTGTCAACATGTAGCTGACTCTGTGAAAGGGCAGATGTGAAACATAACCATGGTTGCTTCTCATGCAGTAGTCTAGCAATGACAGCGTTTGATCAAGACATGCTGTTCCCCAGCTTCCCACCCCCAGGGGCAGAAGGTGGGAGCGATCTGGGAACCCTGGAGGCTCAAGGCAGTTGCTTTCCTATCTATACCTTTGGGCAGCCATGTCTCTGTACAGCCTAAAGAGACAGGAGAAAGGGGCAGAAATAAAATATTCCATTGCCTTCAGTTTTCATCACCCATTTTCTGCCTGTTTCCCCCCTGTCCGGATGTTCCTGTTTGTTAGATACTTCAGCTTGCTTCTGTGGCTCATGGGGAGTGCACAGTGATATCTTCCCCATCAGCAGCTGCTGTGCCAGGCCTTTGCTACTTTGCTGAAAGAAAAGCCCGAGGAGGGATGTCCAGCAGCAGAACCATAAATGCCTTGTACACCTGGCAGAGGGGCACGTCACTCTCCCAGCTGCATGATGCAGCTGTTGAGCACTTCACAGAGCACGAACATGTCTGTGTCCCTCAGGCCCCAGAAGTTAATGGGCTATCTGCAACTTGCAGCCACCCAGAACACTGCGGTCTCTTGTCAGTAAGCCAGAGACTTCTGCATCACATGAAATACCACTGCAACATCTTTCTAAGGTATGGGAACAAATTACTTCATTATGTTGCTTATTCCCTTGATGTAGGTTTTAAGACGACTTAATAGCACAATGCTTAATTAATTCAGTGTAATAGTTTTGATGGTAACAAATGATGAAAATGGTATAAGCAAAGTCCTTTATAATTAGACTGCAGTCTTACGCTTTTCTCCAAATGCTGCAGCCAGTTTCTGAGATGGAGAAAAATTTCTGCTTCTAGAGGCCTGAAACTATTTTTCGAAACACAAATCAAAATAATTTTCTCTTTCAGCCTTTCATGTGTCTCATGTTTTTCAATTCTGTGCGACGTTCCTATACAGTTATTTATAAAGATTCTCAGCTTTAAACAGCCCTGCAAAAGCATTTTGGCTTTTGCTCAAAACATGTTAACAAATAAAACATTATTAGATGTGCCCATCAGAAAACTGCAATAGATGTTTAGTTGTTGTAGGTAGTATTGATTTCACTGAAAACCGTGAAGCTGATGATTTATATAAAATCAGTAAAAGCAACTAAAATGGAAAGCTGAAATGATAAAGGAAAGTCATCTTTATAGAATGAAGTGATTTCTGTAAGAACCTGAAAAAGAGCAAAAGAACATTCCCAAATGGTTTCGGGTATAGCAAATATTGATGCAAAGGGCTTGCAAAAGGATGGCTCATTCCTGTCAGTGCATTTGCAAAGGTGGGGTTATTAGTTAAAATACTGCTTTTTTTTAATATATATATAACATTTCTTTTTGGTTTTGTTTTTTAAAACTCAGATTTTAAAACATGTTTGTCTTTGAGTTTTGCCCTCTTTCTGCATTCACTCTTTACTCCCTTCAAGAAAGCAAAATTCAGAGACAAAAACATGAAAAGCATGAAAAAACAGAAGAAGGGTAATTTTAAAAACCTGTTAAAAATGACTCTCCCACACTAAATCTCTGCCTTCTTTCTAATACTTGTACCATGGGCATGCAGACCAAAAAATTATTTAAAAAAAGAATCAGGTTTTAGATGGAAAAAAATGAATGGTTTAGAAAAATATTAAGGAACTGCAAAATTTCTGCTTCATAGATTTTTTTACAATTTTTGGGAATGCCATTTTTTATTTTTTCTTTTTTAATTCCTACTCAAATGGTGCAAGAAGCAGATTTTTTAAACTATCTTCTTTTCTTTGTGCTGTGGTGGTGAGCCCCGACACAGCCAGCTAATCAGAGCCCTATTCAGCCAGACACTGCATGCATTGTGGTAAAGTTGTTTAATTTGTAAATTTTACAGTAAAATAAGGTGGGATTTTTTTCAGATTGGACAGAAAGGACAAAAGAAGGGCAAAATAGAGACAGTCCCAGCAGGCAATTCAAGGGTAACCCTCTCACTGGCAAATTTAATCATTTAATATTAATCCAATTTAGGTTCTGCTGAATATCAGGATGGTGCAGTCAGTTGTATTACATGGAGATAAAGAACTTCGTCCAAATTAAACTTTACACTTAAAAACAAGATGTAAATTATTGTGTCCATCCTGTCTGTTTCTAAAAATGCATTCACATGATGTAGCACCAGTTTACTCGAAATGGGAGATTCTACTTCTGAGTGATATTGTAACACTTGTAAATGGGTGATGTTCTGTCACCATTACTAACCTTACCTAAAGAAAAAAAAACATAATTCTCTTTAATGAGTTTGTAACTTATTTTTCAAAATTTTTAGGGAATCTAATGGTCATGAGGAATCTGTGGGTCTTTGCCAAGAGACTTTGTCTGTCTGAACAGACTTGGCATTGGCATTTTCTGGACAATCTCTACTGGCTTGAGCTGACTTTCAGTTGTAATCATTATTCAGTTAATGGCGGGGAGGAGGATGGTGTTGTTTCGGTGTTTTTCCTCTTCTAAAGCTCTGTAGAAATGAAATCTGCTGCTGTGCAGAGAGACAGTATAAGGTACGTTCCTTACTTCATATTCTTTACTTCCATTCTTCGTCTGACTTCATCTGATGATTAACATATAATTTTGTTGATGCATTGCCTTTCTGCTGATCTTTTCCTTAGGGACAACTTTCCTGAATCAAACTTTTGAAAATACAAGCAGGAACAGTCTCATTTCAAGAATTAATGACAACTCAAAAGAGACCAGTAACAAATTATTCTAGGCTGCTTAACTGCACTAGAGAGTATCTGAACCACTGACTCACTTCAGGCTACTACTTTTTGCTGAATAATTTTACATGCAAGTTATTTTAAATGTGACCTACAGTCTCCCAGAGCACCCCAGGCTCATCTGCTTTTACATTATAAACAACCTGTTTCTTGACGACAACAAAGTTATGCAATTTTTGAACCAGGATGAAAAAAAAAAAAAAAAGCATTGAGGCAAGTTGCAAATGCAGCTACTGGAGAAAACCTTACACAAAACAGGTAGACCTGATCATGTCAAATGCAAGGCAATTGTTTACATGCAGGGTCTAAAGACTAAAATTTGGCAGTGGTAGAAATTGTCTCCTTTCCAAATGTGCCTTTAACATGAAGTCTATATTTCTCTATATAGAAGACATTAGCATGTGTCTAGCCTCAAGAAAAAGATACAGGGGAACTTGGATATTCACTGCAAATTATTTTTTGACACTGCAAAGGTCTAGGATTATTTTGGCACCAAAGTACTGCTACACTACCCTGTGATTTGCCTTTTCCCCTCTGTAATTCCACTGTAATTCACAGTGACAGACTTCTAAAGAGAATTACATTCCCCTAAGCAGTTTCCTGTGCTCTGGAGGTGGGCAGGACAGCACAGACAATAAGGAAACATGACTGGAATACAGATATGGCTGTCCTTATTGTTTGGCATCCACACAGAGATAGGTGTTCAGCCTTTCTTCCAACAGTGAAATACCCTGTGTTTTCCCTGCATTTTATTTCTGAGGCAAAACCAGTAGGTTTGGGACCATTCACAAAAGGAGAAACAGATTTAGAGATGAAACCCTGAACAAACCATTGTTTCTCAAAGGCTGAAAGTTGCAATTCTTGTGAGATTGGACCTTCAAGGCAGCTCAGCTCTTTCACAAGCCTATAGTTGCTATGCCAGAATGCTTCCATTGTGGGCACATATTTTATCCAGTCTCATCCCTTCTGTCTGTGCTATGAATTCAGAAATGAGAAGCAATACAGCTTTTTAAAGAGCTTCAGAATAGAAAGTCTTATTGTCACACATGGCTATAATAGAACAAAAACCTTTTTTTGAGTGTCAAACCTGCTGTGGGGGAAAGAGGATCCATTGTCTTTTAGGCATGGAATGGTTAACATATAGCCTGGAACATGCTATAGATACCTTCCTGCAAAACCAGTGTGTCTGTAGTGAAGATAACTGTGTAGTTTTATGTCGTTTACATATGTAAACAGTTTTAATGGCTTTGCGAAGGAAGAAAAGGATAAGCTCGCAGATATCAGAAGTCCTTGTGTGACACTCATAGACATCCATTATTAAAGAACCATTACATGTTTTGTGTCATTTGGGATATATGTTTCCCCAGCTTGTACATGCCATATAAATAGAATGAGCTATTGCACTAACAGATTATGCACTGGTATAGCTCCATCCACTTCCATGGCAGGACTTGATATTTATAAAATGGTAAGACAGGTCAAACTATGTTTTAAATCTTTTCCTTCCCAATTTAAGATGTTACAGTGTTTTCATGGTGCTGGCCGACTATCTGAGAGAGAGGCAAGAAGTGCAGCAGAGAATTCATAATTAGCCTCTGTGGATTTATTGCCAACAACACCTTAATCATCAAAAATTCTTTCTGAAGAAATCAGATTTTTCCCTTTTTTGCAGAAGCAGAAGGATCTGATTCTGCTTATAAAATTTGTAAGACTGTGTTTATTAATTTATTTTCCTTTTTCTTACATTTTTTTTCCGTCCTGCAGTGTAAGATTCAAATATGAGCTTGCTTTTGGTCAGATACACTATGGGTTGTATTGCAATAGCATGTAAAGGTGACACATGGAAAAAACCAGCAGGACTGGTGCAGCTGGCACTGCAGCACCTTCCACAGGGAAACGATTAACAGAAACCTCTGAGGCAAATATCTGGTTTTGAATAGAGAAAATGAAGTCAGGATCCCAGGCCCAGGTCTGAGCAAAGACCCTGGTGCCTCATAGTCAGTTTTGAGGATCTTGGTCCTACAGAGCTGAATCCAGGACTTTGAGTAAGCCTCTGTCATAGGGAAAATTTGGTACCTTACAAAGGGAACCAAAAAGGACAGTTTGTTTGAGCCAGGAACTGTCTAAAAGTCTGCATGAATGAAATGTTGAGCCTCATTTCCCAGATACTTTATTCAGCTCTGCATTGAGATGTCTCCATGTAAAATATACAGCTCAGAAGACTGTCCTGAGGTTGAATGCTGTTACCCTTTACTTCAAAATGATGAGAAAGGCACAGTGCTCAATTTCTTTTATGTGGTGAATGCAGTGCAAGGCTAATCTTTTATTATTTTTTTTTTATAATGCTGGAGTCCTGTCGTGGTTTAAGCAAACCAGACAGCTTGTTCACTCACTTCCCCCCTTTCTTGCCCTCCCCCTACTCCCAGAGGGATGGAGAGGAGAATCAAAAAGAATGCAACTCCCATGAGTTGAGATAAGAACAGTTCAGTAGCTAAGGTATAACACAAATCACTACTGCTACCACCAATGATAACAATGATAAAGGAAATAACAAGGGAAGAGAATACAACACCTCAGCACCAGCTGACTGATAACTTGCTTCCCCCGCCCCAGCCGGACCAAGCACCGACCCATACCTCCTCCAACCCTGCAGACTCCCAGCCCTTCCGGCTAACTCCCAGTTACATCCTGGGCATGACGTGCTGTGGTATGGAATACCTCTTTGGCTAGCTTGGGTCAGGTGTCCTGTCTCTGCTTCCTTCAGGCTTCTCCTCCTCCCTGGCAGAGCATGAGGCTCACAAAGTCCTTGGCCAAACCAAAACATCCTTGTTATCAGCTCTGTTCCCAGGCTGGAAGTCAAAACACTGCACTGCACCAGCTGCCAAGAGGAGAAAAATGACTGCTACTGCTGAACCCAGGACAAGTCCTTACAGTCTTGACTCTGGAATGTCTCATCTAGACTAAAGATTAGGCAGGATAGATCTGCGGTTGTATTATTAACACAAAATTCAAGAAATAAGGGCCAAGTTTTGACTGTTCTTAGCATACTTTTCCCCTCCTTGCTCCGGATTTAATGACCAATTGAATATGGGATACAAAAAGTGTTACAGTAAGTTAGAATCTATGATTTCTATTCTTGAATGAGTGGACCCAAAGCCACACTTTCCCTGGCCAACAGAAGTTTTATGTGAGTTCTGTGTCTTAAGCTGCAAGCTCTTCACTCCTCTTCCTCCCATCCCTCCCATCCCTCCCCTTTCCTCCCCTCTCCTCCTTTCTCCTTTCTTCTTCTCTCCTTTCCTTAAGGACAGCCTGCCATCAAGCTAATTTGCTGAGACATGTGGACTTCATAGTCTCCGTGGGCACTTCAGAGTGGAAGGGACCTCTGCAGGTCATCTCTTCCAACCCTCTGCTCAAAGCAGCGTGTACTTCTGGTCAAGGTTGCTCAGCTTTGTCCAGCCCAGGTTAGAGTAGCTCTGAGCCTCTCTGGGCAGCTAAGTCCATCTCAGAAAGTCACATATTTCTTGTCCCTGTCAAGATACACTAGGTCTGTTCTGAGTCTGCCTGCCTTGCCTCCTTGGTGAGATTCATCCTTTCTAAAGCTGAATGTCTGATCCTGAGCTCAGAAACCTTCAATCTGTGACAAACAAATAGGTGCCTGTAAAAGTGAATTGTGTGCTACTCTCTCCCATGATTATAGAGGTAGCAGCTAGGAGAGTTGCTATTTAAGTCTTTGAGGAAAGCTTTTTGGGTTCAGGGGTTTTGACTTAGGCCAAATGAGAAGAAGACACCAAGGACTTCAGCTTGCTTGAGAGCAGAATGTGGGCAGAGACGTAATTCAAGGTGGCTGAGGAACTTCTAAGCTATTTCAGTGGAGCAAATTGGCAGCAAATTGGAAGGGAGGCTCTCAGGATCACAGTTCTAAACTAAAACTGGAATTTGAAAAAAGACTCAACTGACTCAGTGTTGAGCTGTAGTTTGCTTCATCATGTTTAACTAAATGACTGTTTGTCACTGAAACTGCATCTTTTTTCTCTCAGTCTTAGGGGCACAGGTCCAGAGAGAAAGTTTACTTCAGTTCTCTCTTTCAAAGATCGTGCTACGGTTGGGAAAGTAATTTACAAATGCATCAAGGAAACGGAACATGTGAGGAGGAGTTTACTTCCAAGACAAACTAGAGATCAGGAATGATCAGAACTTCTCACTTTCTTGCATTAAAATAGTGAGAAGCAGAAGGTGTTGCTCTCCAGGTAGGAATGTCTAAAGCAGCCTTTCAAAACAAATAGAAGTTTTCTGTTTGTTTACTCCATTCTCTTCAAGCTGCTTAGCTGGATTTATATTCCGTTTTCTTCTGCAGCTGCCTTCCCCACGGTCAGTCTTCCCTGAGGATTTCCTTTCTCCTTCATAGCTTGCATCATTCATATTTCATTATCCCACTTTCTGTTAAAAATTGCTGTGTCCTATCTCTTGCAATGTTCCTTAGCTGGCTTATTTCTTTACCGCTTGTTTTTTGCTCTGCCTTTTCCCACTTTCCTATTGCAATTTGTCCTTGATGAACTCCTGCCTACCTAACTACTGCACCTAAACATGGCCAGAGAAGATCACCCTCTGGGATGCTGCAAAGACTCTATGGTGAGTGACAGAGTTACTGAACTTCAGAGGATGGTTCCACCACTAGGACCCTAATATTTAGAAGCAAGCTGGGTGAGTAGAACTAGTATTTCTTCTCTTACAGATTTTTTGAAGTTTAATCCCTTCATACTACTCTCTTCTAGTTGTATCCTCTGGCTTTCTCCAGATCTTTTCCTCTAACAGTTCTTACATCCTTTTAAGCCTGCACAGACAGCAAGTCCCTCTCAAGCTTGGGTTGGTTTGAACACCGCACATTCGAACAAAATGCCTTCCTTCTTTGTAGCATTTCTGTTTGAGAGCTACATCTCTGGCCCTGCAGCAATTCTGGGACGGTACAGGAGAGCAGTCTCTGTACTCTGTGCTACACTTCCCACATTGGAAAGATAACCTGGATGCAGCAAAAGCATATTCTAGTCTTCCCAGGTTCATGTAAAAGTCAGATACAGAAATGAAGCCTTTATGTAAAAAAAAGCTGCTCCATTGATTTTCCCTCTTCCAAATGACGTCTATTTTGCCCAGCTTTAAGAATGATCCAAACTCCCACATCTACTCTTGAGGCTATTTTTGAGCTTATGCCTACAGACATGTTTTCTTGTTCTGCATCCACTCACAGCAAAGCTTAAAAAGGCAAAGGCTATCTCCAAAAAATATCCTCTTGTCTGAACTCATATGACCTGTGCTGACAAACAGCAGCTTATCACTCTCTACCCTCATCCCTGCATACAAACCTGCTGAAGGTGATCAGGGACACTAGGAGCTCCCTGTCAGCCCAAGGTTCCCAGTGTCCCTGCTGGCAGCACAACTTGCTCACTGCTATCTGCATCTCATCAGCCATTTCTGAGAACACAGTATCAGCAAAATAATCTACCATATATCAGGAAGTGTAGGAGGGGAAGATATATTTTTACTTAAAATTAGCCAGAAAAAGTCCTCTGATCTGCTTGACTGAAGTCAGTAGGAAAGCTGAAGGAGTTTAACTATGGGAGGTTTCCCCAAGAGGAAAAAAGAGCACCAGGCATGAACAGCATCACGTATGGCTGCTGAGGAGCTTCTAGCCCCGAAAGAATCACCTGTGATGTAGTCAAGACAAATATGTCAAAACCTGTGTCATGTGAACATGGATTTAAAGCACTCAAAACCAGGATGAGTGAAAATCTCATTAATGAGCACAAATACTTTAAAGGCTGGTGCCAAGAGGACAGTGTCAGACTCTTTTCAGTGGTGCCCAGAGATAGGACAAGGAGCAATGGCCATAAACTAAAACACAAGAAGTTTCTCCTCAACATGAGGCAGAACTTCTTTATGTTGAGGGTGGCAGAGCACTGGAGCAGGCTGCCCAGGGAGTCCATGGAGTCTCCCTCTGGAGACATTCAAAACCTGCCTGGATACGTTCCTGTGTAACCTGCTTTAAGTGGCTCTGCCTTTGAAGGGGGGCTGGACCAGATGATCTCCAGAGGTGCCTTCCAACCCTAATGACTCTGTGACTCTGTGATGTGAAACCAGACTCTACTCCCCATGCCCTCACCCCCACCTCACCCCTTTAAACCCCCTTCTATTTTTTTTAAGTAAGAGGAGCTATCCATGCTGGAACACTGCAAGGAAGATTAATCCAGACACCTATCATTTATCACTTATCTGTTTACTGACTGCATACAGGTGCAAGGAATGAAAAATCACTGCAGAGAAAGGCTAGACAGTTTGAGAGCAGCCTTTTAGCATTCCAGAAATCAAGTTCCATCGGAAAGAAAGGGATCTCCAAAGCAGCAGTGGGGGATTCCTCTGTTCCCTCATTATACTTGGATGCTGAGCTACAGCACAAGCCTCTACTGCGGTTTAAAGCTAGTGCCTTAATTGCTTCCTGAATTACACTTATTATAGCAGCCTTGATTATTTTCTCATTTCTTTTGCAATTGTAGACAGTGCAAGAAGTCTTTGCTAGTGGCTGGCTTGCCTAGGGCTGTCATTCCTAAAAACCCTTCAACAGTCTTCAGAAGTAACCAGCATTCACCACAACGCAAACTGCCCTCTCTAGAAATGCATGATGTTAAATTTGTCAAGGAATTTAGGTTTCCAAGGAGTCACTTAGGTCATCAAGCTCAGGTCTACTGCTGCTTATATACCTGTCCCTGATCTAATGGGACTCCAGTTTTAAAATACTTCAACTTCTTGAATCCCCCTAAGCCTGCTAAAACTATCCATTGGACATAACCCCAGATGACAAGAAAATTTCGATTTCTGATCAGCCTAATTCATTCATCACTGAATTATTCCTCTCTGTGCCACAACCACTGTCCTTCGGCTCAACAGCGCTTTTTCCTCAGAGTGTTATTAGAGAAGAACTAGAGTCACTCTTGAGAGAAGCAGAACCTGAAGTGTTTTACAGAGATATTCCTGTACCCACAGGCTTGGGATGTATTTACACAACTAACACATGGGTCTCACCTAACACAGGTGGTGTCTGTAATTATAGCTGTCTCTTGTTGGAGAAGAAGGGAGGAGAAGCAGCACACAAAGGAGTGCAATGGTTCAGATTTTAAACCAAACTAAACTCCCAAACCCTCTAAAATAAGACAGGGATGAAGACCAGAATATCAAAACATCCTACCAAAAATACTCCTGCTCGGGACCTGCCCAACTTTAGTAGTGCTTCAATTCACTGGAAGCCTCCCTCTCTCACCTCAGGTGCCCAGAAATCTGCTGCTGTGCACAGCTGGGACCTTCATCTTGACAGCTGGTGCTTTGCTCCTGTCGCGGCTTAAACCCAGCCAGACAGCTTGTTCACTCACTCCCAGTGAGTGGTGCTGGGCTGAGAGCAATTGAGGCCACCCCCCCCCAAGGGCTCTCCCCTTCCCCGCTCCAGAGGGATGGGGAGGAGGATCGAAAGAGTGCAACTCCCACTGGTTGAGACAAGAACAGTCCAGCAACCAATGTACAACACAAATCACCACCGCTACCACCAACGACAACAATAAGAGAAAATAACAAGGGAAGAGAATACGATACCACCAGCCAAGAAACGAGTCCGACCCAGAAGCCTGTGTCCCTCCGATCTAACTCCCAGTTACCCCCCACCCCGGTCATGATGTGCTGTGGTATGGAATACCTCCTTGGCTAGCCTGGGTCAGGCACCCTGTCTCTGCTTCCTCACGGCTTCCCCTCCTCCCTGGCAGAGCATGAGCCTCACAAAGTCCTTGGTCAGGGTAAACATCACTTAACAACAACCGAAAACGTCGGTATCACCAGCACTGTTCCCAGGCTGGAAGTCAAAACACAGCACTGCACCAGCTACCAAGAAGGAGAAAAATGACTGCTACTGCTGAACCCAGGACAGCTCCTATATGAGCTCTCTCACCTAGAAACTAAGCAGATCCACGCTTAAATCATCACACAATCTGAAATGTCTTCTGTACTCTGAGTTCTTGTAAGACCTTCTTGTAGGGCTGGCACCCCCACCACAGGCACTAGGACTGTTTTGTTAGTAAAATACCAAGCTCTTCAGTGCTAAGGGAATAATTCAGGTGTCTGCTTTCCCCCCCCCCCAATCTCCCTTTTTCCAGGCACATAGCACAAGCAGAGGGATTAGCTGCTCTGGGAGGCAGTTTCTGCTTTCACACCCAGCACTGAAGCTCTGCCAAGCTGCAGAGACAGAGATCCACGAGAAAATCAAAGCAGTAAGCCTGAGCCTCTGCAGCCTTCTGAACACACACTCATCTGCAGCAGAGAGGTGCCAGCCCTGCTCCCTCCTCCAGTCCAGAGCATCATCTCAGCCCATGTTTAATTTAAACTTGTGCTTACTTTCATTGTTACTAAGAGCACTTGCACATTACATTACCCACATCTTGCCCCATCCACTTCACCATGTTTTAGAACATCTACAGAGCAGCTTCTTCTATTTTTGTTTCATCTTGAGTAGCATCCAGCCCACTCAAATTCATGAAAACATATCCCACCCCCAGTTTCCTCTGCACAACTACCTCCATCCCCTGGGATTGAAAGCTAATGCTTTCTTCGGCTAAGAAGACTCCCTCAGACCCATAGCTGTCAGTCAACCTTTCTCTGGAGCTACCTAACCGATCAGCATAATGAAGTTGAACTGGGAGCCATTAGTCTCAAGATCAGTACTTGTATTTTTGGTTTATGAGCCACAAGACTGCCTATTTCTTCCCACAGCTATACCACCTGGTGTGGAGAATAACACGGACCTCATCTCACTCCTGTTCATGAGCTCCTGACAGCCACAGTACATCTCAAATACACAAGTAATTGTCAACTGTGTTTCATAACTCTGTGTGCATCTTGGAGAAGGTAGATGGAGGAGATGGCAAGAGGAAGCTATTGTTTTGCCTGACAGAGGGGAGGTGAAAGGTAGGCCAGCTGTAGGTAGTCAGGGTGGAAAGCTGCTGCTGTGCCATTTTAGAATGGGCAATTTGCAATCGGGAGAGACATTTTTCCTGTCCTCTGCCAGCTGGACGTTCTTGGCAAAGTGGTTATGTTTTTAGAAGCTAAACAAATTAATCTTCCTTTTTCTTCCCCAGAGTTTTGGATTTTACCTCAAGAGGCTTGATCGAGAGCTTTTTATCACATCTAACAAAAGACTTATTAAAAATGAAAGAAGACACAAGAAAAATAGGAAGAAGTACAAGTTCATTTGTATTCATCAAAGCACCTACTTTTTGAACATATGAAATCTAAGTGGTTCTGAATTTATTTCCCATTCATGAAAAGAAACAATTTTACACTGACATACAGTTACCACTCCCATTTACATGCCTGTAAAGAAGTGCAGAGCTTTGAGTTGTCTTGTAGCAAGTGCTTGCAAATAATAATTTCTGTATTTATAATACTCTGACACGGGGCTCATTCCCATGTCTTCTCCAAAAACTCGATGCCTCATCGTCATTTTGATGTATGGTTTGAACTTGTGGCATATGACTTGTGGTGAGTGGTATAGCAATACTGGGCTAGTTTTGGGTTTCTATTTTAAAAATATACCTTAACATCTCTATTATTCTCCTCTAGACATTACTCAGACACAATTATTTTGTGATTAAAATGCATTTAACTAAAAAGCATAAAGTTTAAACATATCTTTGGGCTAGTGTTGGTGCATATGACAAACATTCAAACATGGAGACCATTTGCTTGGTCTTTATTACAGATAAAAATTAGCCCTCCAGCTTCTGCTGTGCATTATACCTACTGTGGTGTGATTCCAAAACCCTTTTGTCACCTGTCCGATATCTGCAGCACAACATACTGTAGCTCTGAGTCAGTAAAGCACATGCAGAAATTTGAGGACACGCTTAAAAGCAATTTACTTAGAATATGCTCAAGCACACGCTTTTATGTGTTTTGTTGAACTGATGTGATGAATAGTCTAACTGCAGTGTCCCAAAACATCTGCTCTCAGGAGAATTAGGTCATGTAGCTTTACAGAAATTTAGAGAAAGGAAAAAATTACAAATTCAGTCTAACCTATTACCTAGACCTTTTCACTTGCCTTAGAAGAACACAAGATAGGAAGGTATTTGCAAAACATTCATAAAACTACTTTGCAGATACTCCAGTCTGCAGGCTATTTTTCAGATGACCACAGTATTCCCTCCTGACCTTGAAGCCTCTGAAATAAAATAAAAATCATTTTGTATGATTTTGTCAATAAATTAAGAGGATGATATTTCAAAACAGAGCAACACCCAGAATTTGACCTTTTCAGCTGTACTGAAAACAGCAGCCACTTTGTATTACCAGCTATTGTGAAATGAAGGTTGAACACAAACAGAAACGACAATTCTTTCATTTTAAACGGAGGTAAATCACACCCCCTAACAGATGGGACCAGATTTCCCAAGTCCTGTGTCTCTGAGAGCTACTCTTCAAGGGCATATTCAAAACTGAGATATAGAATCACAGAATCATTTTGGCTGGAAAAGACCTTTCAGATGATTGAGTCCAACCATTAATCCAGCGGTGCCAAGTCCACCACTAAAGCATGTCCAGAAGTGCCATATCTACACATCCTGTAAGTGCCTCCAGAGATAGTGACTCAACCACTTCCCCGGGAAGCCTGTTCCAATGCTTGACAGCCCTTCTAGTGAAGAAATTTTTCCTAATACCCAATCTTAAAAACCCCAAAGAACACATTAGGGATATGAAGCACTTGGCCTGATAACGAAATTCAGATAACTGTTCTTTTGTTTTTACACTTTTCCAATGGAAGCACATTGCTGTTCATTTCCTTCTCCTGTTTTCTTTTTATGCAGACTTCACAGCTGAAACAAGTGATGGAGGGGGAGAAGATAAAAAAAAATCAAACATATGAGCTGTATCTTCATTTCTGTGTCTTCACAGGCCCCAGCAGTGTCATGTGGAAAGAAAAATTCCATGCAGTGAATCCTATCCTACAGCTCAAGTCATCAATTCATCTTCATCAACAGAAAAATCTCTTCACAATACAGCTGCTACAGAGATAGAATTTTGTTTTCAGAACAGAAAGAAAGACATGTCTTTCACTAAAGGCCTCTTCCCTGAGCTTGTTTAAAGAAACTACTTCACTGCAAAATGCTGCACTGTCTAAAGTGAAATAGCATGAGAAACACAGCCATATTGGTCCAAATCACTTCAAACTTGAATACAATTTTTCTGTTTACAAGGTATTAAAAAAAACCTATTTTGCTGCTATTTTTCATGTTCTGGAAAACTGAGTATTTAATTTTTTTAATATTGATATTTCCATCACCTTTTTAATGTTATTTATGTTAAACCTTTTTATTAAACCATTTTGATTTTCTAAAAGAAATATTCAAAAACTGTGCTCTGCAGGAAATACCCACATCTTGCTTTTTTGTTCAGAAGCAGGATGACAGCTGTATTTTTCAGTATTTCCTGGAGAATGAGCTTGTGGTAAAATGCTTTCTGTTCTACAAGAAGGCTGCTTATAAATGCAGTAACAGCAATTGTGGATTAAGTAAATGTGGTATGAAACGTGGTTTAGAGTCCCATAAAACAGGTGGTAATGATTCTCATACTAACAAGCAGAGAAGTCTTGAATTTGTGGGTTGAATTTGATGTCCAGGAATAAGACCCAGCAGGGCAAGAGGGAGTTATGATGTTGTGATCACCACTAGTGTGACAAGCAGATGCATGGAACAAAACGTATTTCCATCAGCTTTGGAAGAAATCTTCCTCCTGCACAGAGGTTTGCATAAAGAAGTTGCTTCTGAGAGGGAAAGAGGGATTAAAAATGAAGATGAAGAATTAGTATTAGGTTTTTAAAAAAAGAAAAACGTCTCTGAGGGCCTAATCTGCTTTTCTAAATCTGCCAGAGCCAAGGTTTGGAGCAAACTTGAAGCTTCAGCACTGTCCTGAAGTATTGTGTAATTGCCAGGGATCTCTTCATCTCACAGGTGTGGAGCAACGTGCATTTATACAGCTAATTCTGCCTGTGATGACAGAGAAATATCTTCCAGGAGATTCTGTCAGAGATAAGTAACAGAAATAATTCCTAAAACAAATGAAATGATTTATTTGGTGAAATTAGTTATGTTCCAGATAAGGCAGGTCACTGCGTACTATTTTATCTATGGCTTTCATTGCTGAACTATGGCACTTCTTCATGACGTCAGTCCTCAGCTCTTGGTCCCTGTTGCACTTCCTGACTCAACAGCTCCAAGATCCTCTCAGATGCTCTTTAGTGCAGATTTAGGGCTTTAACAGTGGAAATAAATCACAACAAAAGGAGTGTTCAGAGTTCTATTAGATCATACATCTTGAAACAAACAACGTGGCCTGTGTTTATGGGATAAAACTTTGTGAGTATGAAAAAGGGTTATGGACTCCAAATCTGAGCTCCCCTGTGATGTTTCATGAAAGAAGGTTCATATGGCTTTCAGGTGTGTAGGAACAGTTAAAAAAATTAGCTGACTAGGGAGGTTATGTTACCTGTGTATATCAAAATCTGCTGTTGAGGTCTCAAAAACAAGAGGGAAGTTGAAAAATTGGATAAGATTCACAAACAGAAAAGAAAATGATTACAGGATGTAAAGATTCAAAGAGCTTAATTAAGCTAGGTTATCAAAAATATGCCAACTTCTTCCCTTCCTGGCTGTCTTCACTGGGATCAGAAAATGAGTTCTTCAAACCAGCAAGTAAAAGTGTAACTAGACCAAACAGCTGGGACATGAAAAATTGCTCCAATTTGGATGTGGAATAAAGCTTGGGTTTTTAAGCTGAGGGCAATTTATGGGTGGAAAGAATATATCCAATGTGCTCTATGCTAACTGGAAAATTTCAAACATGAACTGATGACTATTGAGAACAGACCATCCAGTTCAAAATGGAATTAGTTCGCCTTTGTTGTGCAGAAGATCAAACTGTAAGACTGCTATGGTGCCTTAGCTACTGAGCTAAAAACTATGAAAAAAAACAAGCAAGGAAAAAAAAAAAAAAAGAAATCCCAGAGAAGAAAGCCTTTATTCTTAGGCAGTGTGACTGCATGTAGAGCTGGCTGAACCAACAAGAGCTCAACAGTTAGTAAACCTCTAGACTGCTTGTCTATTTTCTCTCTCTAGCTAGTCAGAGATGGTGTCATGACTCATTTCACACTCCAATAGGTCAGAGGAGTTGTCCTGTAGAAATATTACACTCACTGACCACAGATGGAGCCTAACAGACTGGCCTAAACTATCCTGCGTGATTTAAGTGGGAAGAATGCTACTCTCTTCTCTCAATATACTGTATCAGTGGAATTTTTAGATTGCACATGTTTTTTATATTAATCTCTTTGAGACCAAATATGGTCTTTAATATGCCATAGAAGCATTAAGGTGCTTTCACTCCAGAGATAATGTTCTGAGACATTGTCAAATTTAAATAATACAAGGTTTTTATAGCTTCTTCTGCTATTAAGTTACGTATCTTTCGACAATCACTCCAGGATGTCTCATTAACTTCAGCAGAGCTGTGCAATGTATTTAAGGGAAAAGTTCTGTATAAATATTTTACATTAACTTTCTTGAGCACAATCTTACTTTTCTTGTAAAGAACTGACGTTGTCTTAAAGGGAAGTTTATCTGAGAAAAGAATGCAGGATTTGGCCCTTACCTGTGCTGGAATTCTTAAAAAAAAAAAAAAAAAAGTTTTTTTTTTTTTCCTTCAGTATTTTTTAAAAAAGCCTTAGATATACCACAAATCTTGGATATATGCGAATCAATATAGACTAAATAATGACTTCCATAACTGTGGGAAAGCTGGAACAAATCTTGTTACTAGTTTCAGAAATGCAAAATTAAATATAGATTAAATGGATCTGCTTGGTGTTACTTGAGCTCAGTTTGAGAGTTCAAGTGATGCAATGATAGAGAGGAAGACCATGTTTGTTGTTCTGTGCTCTGGAAAAGACATAAGCCTGCTTATTACCTTAATATGTCTTGCATTCTGTCTGTGAAGAAGTTACATGGTTTAATAGCACTCAAAAAGTGCCATAGCATGGTTTCCTTCCCCTTTATTCACCCTTTCTCCCCTCGTTTTTGATTTTCTGGGATTAGGAAGTCTTTGACTTTAGAGTGATTGGTTTCAGTCTAGACAACGTTTATCTAAATAAATTATGGCCACTGCTATTTTTTGACTCTTCTTGATTGCTTCTGTGAAAGGAATTCATGTCTTAGATCCATTTCCAAAGGGAGAGATGCTAACAAGGGCTACAGGTATAGAACAGAAGCAAATAACTACATGTATCTAGAAGCAGCACTCTTGGTCACCAGTCTGTTTTCTTCCTGACAATGATCACAGCATTGTCAATGTTACCACTGTGGGCTGCTGAAAAACAGTGGTTTTGTTTAAAAAAAGGAATAAAACTCCCTTGAAAAAATGTTCATAATAATGGCTTATCTGTCTTGGCTGGCCTGATGTTGTGCAGTACATTTCACTTTTGCACTGACTTCTCCAGCTATTGCAGACTGGTCAAAGACCTCAGCCTTCGCTCTCTTAAAGTTACGTGGTTTTATCTTTTCTGTGACAGATTTCATGTTAACTTCACTGGAATCTGATTTTTTCTTTCCATGGAGGCATCTGGAGCATAAACCATGTCATATAATGCACAAGGACAGTCTAACACCAGAACTATACAAGAGCCAGCTTCTTTAGATAGCTTCTTTAATATGTGGATTTAAATATCTGCCATGTATTGTTACATTTAGGGCAAACACTACTACGCATTTGGAAGCGGCAGGAGCAAGCCTGATGACCTTTTGTTTCTATGCTATATCACTTCTCACTGTGTACTGAAGTAATTGATAGTTGTGCAAAAAAAAAGAACTATAAAGTTTAAATATTTATAAAACACCATTGTGAAAGTGGCTAGAGGTTCCATATTTAGGGCTTAAAATCAATTTTGAACTGGAAGCAAGGATGCAGCTACTTTATTATGTGTGAATAACAGTGTATTCACACACAAATTACAGCACTTACTCTTTCAGCACATAATTAATTTCCCCACAGCTTACAAATAAACTAGTTAATTAATGAAAAAGTTAACATTTTTCCTAAGAAACTTAGGGCTCTTTGTCAGCACATTATTTCTTTCCTTGGCAAGTTCATTGTTTAAATAATATTGTCTTATCAAATTTCTAGATAACTGCATTCATTGCAGTAAGATCTATATATTTATTTGAACTATCCTTCAAACATTGTTCATCTTTTTGTCCCTTTTAAAGATTTTTTTTGTCCCAGCAGGAGCTGAAAAAGAAAAGCAACCTCTTTTTAAATAGGAATAAAATATCCATTTGAAATGCTTTCACTCCGCCATCAAGGGCATGGTGGCCCTAAGATGATGCTTCTGTTGATCTCACACTTGAACTGGACAGTAGATTTTGTGTGCCTTTTTCAGACAAGGAAAAGGCACCTATATTTTGTATTTAACATTAGCTTGGTGGAATTCTAGCGTGAAAATATCCATTTTAGAAGTTGTGAGCAATGGGTCATTCTCATACTAATTAAAATAAGTGCTATCACTTTGGATGTGAGGAAGAATCTAAGTCTGACTTCACTGTGACTGACCTAATTTGCGTAGAAACCAACCTGGCCTCCTTGCCAGGTATCTTTTCAGAGGCATCTTTTCATTATCCTCAAGTATCAGATCTATGTGTTCCAATACGTAATTACTCTCACAGAGAGACAATCTGATATCATGTTGGAAGGTTAATTTGTCTAACTTCAATTTGCAATTACTGGAGCTTGTTTTGCCTTTCTTTGCAAGGTTAAAAGGCTCTTTGGTATTTTTTCTATATGTACACACCTACTTCAAGGACTCAAGCCATCTCTCAGCCATGTCTTTGGTGAAGTGAAACACAGGCTCCTCAGATCTCCAGAAATTCCATGTCATTGAAACACAAACAAAACAAGTCAGTTCTTAACATTTCCATGTACAGAAGTAAAATAAATGTCCTTTTTTTCCTAAACAGATACGCTAAGGATTATTTGGGATTTTTGGAATGGCATCACAAGTGTGTGTTCCCAGCAACACATAGCACCTTATGACAACACTGGATTTTGCTCAAAACAAGCTGTTGTGCTTATGTGACATTACAGAGCTGACAGTTTTCTGCTTTTAGTTCCTGAGATAACTTTTGCAACTAACTCAACTATATGGCATTGTGGTGTTCTATAAATCCCCGGCTTTAGGACTCTTTCTTTTCCCCCCACAGAGGCACAATCTGTGCTCTTGGTTCTCATAAACCATGTTTTCAGTCTTGTTTGAAACAGATTTCATTGGACTGAGACTGCTCACGAAGTACTGCAGATTACACTGAAAGTGTGACTAGCTCTCTTCACTGTTTGTTATTTTACCAGTCCCTATGCCTCTTGAAATGGGTTGTGCAAGTACTGTGGAGTTTTGAGAGAGTTAAAAATGAAGGTAATTTGGTGCCATCTAGTTTGAGTAATCCTGGATGTATTCTAGCAGCAACGATGTTCAGTGGGAATGCTATGGCAACATCAAAATGTTGGCTGTCTAGCAGGCTTACTGCATCCTGTGCATGATCCGTGAATAAACAGAGGAATTTAGTCTCCAGAGTGTCAGTCTGGCACATTTCACAAGCACTACTTTCACTTACCAAAAAAAAACCAAAGTCAGCCAGTCATACAGAGAAAGTGCTATAGTGACTGAGTGATATATTTCCTGCTGCTAACCTTGTATATACTAAGAAGCTAGGAATAAATCATGCATGACTTAATACGGAAGGGAAATATGCTCTCATTCAGTTTATTATTTTTGTTCTCATTTCCTTGCTTGACACATTAGGCTGCTTTCTTTCAGTTAGATGTGATCCTTCTCTGAACCAAAGGCTGGAGATATGGTCAGTGAAGTAACAGGTTTGAGCTAAAAAGGCCAAGAGGATTATTATTCCTGGATTCAGTGCATAGGAACACATTCATATTGCTTCTATTCTGCTGCAAATGAGAACACAACACTGTGTTTCCACTTAGTTCTGTCATGCAGTGATTTCCAGTGCCTCAAAATGAATATAAGCCTTATGTCCACCTATTGGTCTCTTTTGCTGTGTGTATCTTAAAAACAGGAAATGCAAGATAATACTGCTTTTTCAGATGACAACTAAAATGAATGAGATGGGAGTAGGGTAGGCTGTTTAATGAACAGCAAGAATTCAGGCTCCCTAGTCATAGTCTATGCTTGGAATATTCTCTCACTCAGGAGAGATCATGGAATGACAGAATGGTTTAGGTTGGAAGGGATCTTAAACATCATCCAGTTCCAACCCCCTGCCATTCTATAAAGTCTCCCTGGAGCCTTGTGGATATTTTGGGGAGACTTCTAATCTTGACAGGAAGTTTCTGTGTAAATTATTCTGAACTGACTCAAAAGAAAAATCTTGGGATTTACCAAAAATGGTTTAATGAAAAATATCAGCTCCGCACTCAGAGACAGTCAAATAAAATTAAAAATATCACAGCTATCAGGAATATTTAGGAAAGGAATACATGACGAAAGGCAAATATCGTATTACTGCTATGTAAGTCTGATGAGTAAGTAGAAGCTAGTCTTCAACATGGGGAAAAGGCAGTTTAGTGGGACATCTTTGAAGTCTCTGAAACCTGTAGCAATGTAGAAAAAGTGGACTGGCATTAATTTGCTATCTCTTCCAAACCATGAACTCTAGTTTTGAAACTCATATGAACTAGGTTCAAAACCAATGAAAGGAAGCAATTCTTCACGCAAAAGGTAGTGGATGAGTGAATCTCCTCACCAAAGAAAATGTAAGAAGTTGCACATGCAAGTTTACATGGGTTTAAGATATAAAGGGGATGAGTAATCTTATGTACAAAGGCGGCTTAAGTTCAACATGTCAGAGACACAACACACTCATCAATGAAAGTGGGGTTTTTTGTTTAACAAAAAATGAAAACTCAACTCTGCACAAGGTTAAAGACTGTATTTTAATCACAGACTGAAACATCATGATTTACAAAACTGATGGTTAGATTTAAAACCAACCACTACATCTTTCTGTGGGAATACTTCCCCCCACACCCTAGCAGACTAGGGATTCAAGCGAAGAACAGAGCTGTTCATGTTTGCCTTTGGAACTGAACAGTGATTTCCAGGATGATGACTGATGCTGCAAGAATTCACCTAAGATGCTTGTCAATGCAATTTCATTTACCCAGCTGGAAGTGGCGTCTTCTAGGGAACCCTGCTGGATTAATCAGAAATCCCAACCATCTTGCAGCTTTCTGTCCAGAGCCTTCTCTGCAGCTCCTCATCATATGCTACGTCAGCCGATTTTGTCCTTTCCTCATTGTAAAGGTAGCAGCCACCAACTCCTTCCATCTCGGGCGATACTGCTGCATAGATGGTTGTAGAGGCTCCTTCCTCTGGAGTCTGCAGAAACAAACAAAAAACCCCAACAAATTCAAGCAAGGCAGGTATAACAGAAGAATTACATTACACCACAGACCTTACCAGTAACAATCAGCTTCCCTAATTTTGCATCACATTTGTGGTCCTTGTGCAAACCTCAAGCTGGTAATGATAAAAATCCCACCTATTCAATCAGCATAGCACACTCTATCTCTACAACAGTGGTAGTCTGAGGTCACTTTAAGACACAGAACAGATATATTGAAAACTCTGGCCCATTTTTTCAAGAGCTAGTCAGATGGAGCATACAAAATAAAGTCACAGTTAGAGATAATAAGCCCAAAAGCAAACACAAATATTAAAATCCTAGTTTAATTATTAATTTTGCAAGGATGAAGGGATCTGTACTCTGTTGTAAGAAGAAGAAGGCTATGTTCTATGTGCAGTGTGTTCATCATAACAATATGACAAAGGATCATGGAAACGACAACAGCAAAATAAAGAACTCCCAGCTTAATCCAAGCAGGCAGGTAAATGAGGGAATTACATTTTATATGGAGCATAGTTACTAGGGTTCTACAATGTCATAAAGCAAAATGATGAAAGATCTATAATTCCTGATATACCATGAGTATTAAATGAAAATTAATAAGTGGATAGCTTAGAGTAATAACGCCTTTTATCCTGGGGATACACAAAACATTTCCATTTTGCATTCAGAAGGATCACACAGCTATCACTGAAATTATTCCCATGGCATTTCTTTTATTTCGTTGAAGGGCATATTTATACCACAACATTTTATATGCTTTGTCTTTATCAGTGATATAATTACGATCAATGCCTGCTAGATAATGATGTATCATTTTACAATCCTTGCAGTCATTCTCTGAGTCACTAACGGCACTAATACTGCTCATAGCTTGGTCTGCGGCACCTGACAGGATGTCTTTTCCTGAAGAACTCACCTGAAGAACAAGACAGTATTGACTATGTTACTCAGCGCCTTATTAAGAAAAATATATAAATCTAAGTAATTTGAAGGTTTTTGTTCTGTTTAAGATGACTGTACAGTGAGATACTATCCAGAAACACTTACAAAGGGCTTATTTGCCCTAGTTTAGTACTTTACTTCTTCAACCTTCTTTCTCTCATGGAAAATAGTGCTATTCACAACTAGCAAGTTATGTAAACAATATAAAGCTATGTGCATGTATAATTCTTTGCAGTATTAGGATGACTCCAAAAAGTTGGAGTCCATGTTCTCACACAGAGGCTACTATCATGATCAGCTATGATGTCATATAAAGTATCTTAATACTGTAAAGTAACAGAACAAATTATGAATATGAGTATTCACATTTTATATGACTTATTCTGGATGACAGAGAGAAATCAAATTTTTTTTTAAATGTACTTCTGGGCTTTACTTTAAAATTTAGTGACACAGATAAACCATTACTTCATGAGATGGTTCACTGGATGTTATGTTCCTGATTTCCTCAGCTCTCCTGCACAAACAATTATAAAAGTCAATGTTGATGAATCCCAAATCTTAATGACAACAGCTCAAAACTAATATGCTTTTAAAAGAATTGTCTGTGGGTGGAATTTGTGTCATTATGTGCTTATGAGTAGGGCTTTCTACAGCCTCAGAGACTGGTCTGTATGGATCTTCCTACACTATCAGAAATACCATGTGCCTTTGCTGATTCTATGGGAAGGGATATGCAGGATTTATCAAGATTTTTATTTTTTGATATGTCATGTAAGTTCCCCACCAGAGGGAATCTTTACTGAGAGGGTGTTCAAACAGTGGAACAGGCTTGCTAGAGAGGTGGTCAATGCTCCAGATCTGTCAGTGTTTAAAGAGATATTTGAGCCAGGCCCTTAACAACATGCTTTTACTTTTGGTCATCCCTGAAGTGGCCAGGCAGTTGGACTAGATGATCCCTTCCAATTGAAATACTCTGTTCTGCTTTGCTCTGTTCTGGTCTGTTTCATTCTGTTCTGCTTTAAATAATACAAAATAATTTAAACAAAGGCTACGTACAAGTTGAAAGCTTGTTTTTGGTTTTATTAATGCAGCCCTAGTATACTGTTACCAAACCATTTTCTATGGCAAATTGTTTCCTATTCTTCAATACAATGTTGAGCTTGCTCAGACATAATAAATGTGCTTACATGGCCACACTGTGATGAGTCTATAAGCACAGTCACATTGTCACCATCCATTAAGGTCAGCTGATGTACCTTTTCACAAGATTTAATTTGGCTTTCACCACGTCCACCATATTTAATATGCTGATCAGAAGGTTGTATGCAAGATTCCTATTTATTTTCTACCACCTGTTGCTAAAAGTGATTATCTAGACACTTAAGGAAGAAAATACTATAATACATTAAGCAATTAGTGTACACTAATTTAAGTTAAAGAAAAACAATTTTTGCAGTGCAATGGGGAGCAGACTTGAATATGTATGATTTATTAATGATTTTATCCCATCCTTTGACTGCTTAATTAATGCTGAAAGCGTTAATATTCCCTTACTTAAGAATCTCTTCATTGTTTTGTCATGTTTTCTGTTTCACTGAAAGTAAAGCAGAAACTCTATATGAGGAATGCCCTGGCCTTCCAGCTGGGTGGATGACCTACCTGCTTTGAGAAGCTGGAAGAAAAGCACAATGCTGTAATTCCACCTTTGGATTATGCCCATACCTACCATGAAAGCACTGTACATCCACCTGCCCACACAGAGTCAAGACTCTTTCCCAAAGTGTTTGGTCTACTACACACCCATAGATCAACTGCAACACACACAGACAAATGCACATGGCCTGCCTGTGTACTAGCACTTGAACACCTCTTGGGAAGGAAGAAGCTGGCAGCTACTTGCAACCACAGCAACAATCAATGAGTATCTGTACAGGGAGCAAGATGAATTGTTCCATCAGTGGCAGCCACACTCCTGGTTGCCACCCTTCCTGGGTGTCCCACAGCTCTTAACACATGATAGTTCATCAAAAGATGAGAAGGAACCTTAAAGCCCTTGGAAAAGAAAATGACCACAAGCAGGAGACTATAGTCAAAGCAACACATCTGACCCTTCCTTTGATGCCAATGGCCTTCTAGGAAGAAGAGCACCTGATAACAGGCAGGAGAAATCATCAGTCAGTGGTTGAATACCTTGATCTGTAAATTCCAGGATATTTATTATAATGTTCTATACAAACAGGAAGAAGTTTCTGTCTTTGGGACTCTGAAGTGTTATGCCAAAAGTTGCATGTAGACAGGCAGTAATAATAAGAACCATTCAATTCATGGGGAAGATACTCAACACATTGCCAGAATTTAAAAAAAAACAACCAACCAACCACCAAACAGGAACAGAATAACATACATACATAAAGGATCAGTAACATCTTGTTCATGAATGGGCTGGACTTGTCATAAGACAAGAGGGATTCCTATAAACTGCACAATGCTTCTTCAGTTACCAACTTTTTTGTGCTGAACTTGTTTGTTTGTTTGCTTACAAACTATTGTATGATACGTATCCAAGCAACTGCAATCTCTTTGTCATATCCAAATAAAACTGATTTCTGCTTAACTTTTTCTCATTAGGTTTTGCATCTGCAGTTCTTTTTGCTTGTTCCAGTATTGAACACATTTTTTACTTTCTTTTTCACAATTAAAGATTTGTTTGCAGTATGCCTTCAACAGTAAATAAAGGTTTGATTGAAATTACCTATCTTTGTATTGACCATTGCATGAGTAGGCTGTAGAATAAGGAGAGAAAAGATAGCATGTCACCAGCTTATTTAAGCAAAATACAGTCTAGATTCACAAAATTATTTTGGCACTATTTATTCTCAAATAAAAAGATGTGTTTTTTACAGAACTTATGATATTTCTTTTTGTAAATATTCTTTCATAGTAAGTCATCAACATAGAATAATTTTCCCTCAGCATGAAATGGAATATTCTGTTCTATGAAAACTGGGACATATACTAAGGGGGTTCATGGTTTAGTTTTGTTTTTTTTTAAAGACTCACCAATTTTCAAGACTCACAATTCATTTCGATTAATGCATTTTTAAGTACCATGTAACTTTGTCAATACTAGGTGCTAATGCAAAATGTGTTAGCTGACTACAGTTGCTACAGTCATACTGCCATGAAATGTCACATCCTCTTTATTTGTCTACAACAGGCACAACATCTTAACTCTAAGAAATTGTGTGCCTGCATCAGTTATACATGATGGCTTCGTGGTGCTTTCCTTCTTAATCCATGTACTCATCCAGTTCCACCTTCACCTGAATTCATAGCTCAAGAGTTCTGGGCAGACAGTATGGTATATCCATTGGAAAACACAGAAAATTGGATGGGCTAAAAAAATAATAAGCTCCTGTAATTCCTATTCTGCAATCCATTACTTTTCCCAGGACTATTTTAAGTAACTACCAGCAAACAGTGAGAACCTTTCTATGTGTCTTAAACACTGTGACAAACAGTTTGAACGGGCAGCATGCATGTTCTTCAAATGGCATTGCCTGACAATGATTATGATTGAAAAAGCATTAATGACACAACCCATGATATCCGAGGAGTACTTACTCTTGAACAGCTTTCCCTTGTCCTAGTTAATCAGCTAATTGTACTTGGTTTGTATTTTCTGATTTCAAGATGCTACCAGCATGAGAGATGGTAGGTGAGAAGGTTGGGCAAAGAGGACAGACAGCAAGAAGCAACTGGCAAGCTCAATGACTGACATCTCAGTTGCATTTTAAGGAACACAAGTGAGGAGCCAGACAGATGTGCACCCAGAACTGCCTGGCATGCTGGCAAGTGGCTTATTGCTGAGGAAGAACATTGAATACATTAAGTATTGGTGGAATGCCCCTTATCAGCAACATAGACTGCTGTAGGAATACTCCAATACTGGTTTTATAATGATGGTCTTACTTCATGTTATCTTACCTCATGTACTTACATCCATTATGTCATGCACTTTTCAGTTCATATGGGAAATCTACTCATGGAGTAATGGGTTAAAGGAGCTTTCAGGGTTTTTTTTGGGTGCTCTGTGACCTTGATTTCTTAAATGGGTGAGTTTCCATCAGGCCATTCCTTGGGTAACAAAAAGGCATGTCTCTGGCTAGCAACATGTTTCCCAGGTTCCAGCTAGGAAGACACAGCAAGCACTGAAAACACCGTCTTCTCAGTTTGGGTACCCAGGCACTTCTGACAGTGTTCATTTACTTTTCCCAACATTAATGATTCTGTTACTGTTTTACAAATGCAAAATACTTGCATTTTGAAAAATACTTGCTTTGCAAATGTAAAATACTACTCCAGCAGTATCTTACTGACGTGCTTGTGAAAATCAGAGTTTTCTGCCCGCCTTTCTTCAGGAAAGGCAGGGAAGATTTGGGATGCCTGAACACATGCACACTGGGGCTTAGCAACAAGAATGAGAATATGACATTACTCTTACTTGGTACAGCAAAGTCGTTCATCTACTTGCTGGCAGCTGATGGTGGAGTGACACCCAGTGACCCTCAAAGCACTGGTTGACTCTAAAGACACAGGCAAGCACAAAGCCATAGCAACACAGAATAGTTTGAAAACTGGCAGAAATTAAGTACCTGGGATTGCATTCCCACAAATATAATAGCAAAGTTGTAAGAAAAAAAACACCTGTGTTCCAGGAAGCACTGATTACTATGATCTGTGAATTACCAAATTATTTCAAAACCAGGTTACTTTCTGGTGCAAGACTCTGAGGTAAAATAACAACAGCTGCTGTAGTGTCACGGCCTCCTGGTGAAGACATGGACCATGTGAGCTCAATGCTTGTTGTGTAACTTCTGCAGCATCTAGACCTCCTAACGTGATCATTGCTTTGAAGATTTCTGCCAGAAAGTAATTGGCTGAAACACTAAGTAAGAAAACAAAGCCTCGAAAGGAAACCATGACGCAGGTGTAAGGATGTGTTCAGCAACCTTTGATCAATAAGGCTGTAAAAACTGACTGCAAGTCCTGGTGAGACCAGTGGCCAGGGCCAACTGTCAGATCCTCAGGAAGCCAAAGCTGCCAGACAGGTCTGGCAGCACAGCTTTTCAGAGATCTCTGCCTTCACTCAAAAGCCCTGGTTTCCATCTGTTTTCTCTCTTCTATTCTTTCCTAGGTAGCTCACTATTATTCTTTTTCTATCCAGTCTCTGCCTTGATTATAGACCAGAAAGAGATAGAGATGTTTTACTGAATATACAGTTCACCCTATTCCAGTCAGCACCATCAAATTAATTTCTTTTCAATCCCCAACTCACAGCAAAGAGAATCCTTTAATAAATTCACTCCATAATAAAAATCTTTAGATTTCACCTTTAAAAGAAACAGCAGCTACAGACAGAAATGGCTAAGTTAAAATCTGAAGCCTTGCTCCTAACAGTGTTGTGGCTATGGAGAAACAATTTCTGAATCAAAGATATGAATCATAGAATCACAGAATGATTTGGATTGGAAGGGAACTTTACGATCATCCAGTTCCAATGCCCTGCCATGGGCAGGGACACCTTCCAATAGACCATGTTGCTCCAAGCCCCATCTGGCCTGGCCTTGAACACCGCTAGGGATGGGGCAGCCACAGCTTCTCCGGGCAGCCTGTGCCAGCACCTCAGCACCCTCACAAGGTCCTTGTATCTATTCTAAACCTCCCCTCTGTAAGTATAAAGCCATTCCCCATTGTCCCATCACTATAGGCTTTGTAAAAAGCCCCTCTCCAGATTTCTTGTAGGCACTGGAGCTGCTATAAAGTCTCCCTGGAGCCTTCTCTTCTCCAAGCTGAACAAGCCCAGCTCTCTCTCTTCACAGGAGAGGTGCTCCAGCCCCCTGATCATCTTCATGGCCCTCCTCTGGACTTGCTCCAACAGGCCCACATCCTTTTTGTGTTTGGAGCCCCAGAACTGGATGCAGTACTGCAGATGGAGTCTCACCCAGCGGAGTACAGGGGCAGGATCACCACCCTTGACCTGCTGGTCACATTCCTTTTGATGAAGCCCAGGACACAGTTAGTTTTCTGGGCTTCAAGTGCACACTGCTGAGTCATGTCGAGCTTCAGGTCAGCCACCATGAAGTCCTTCTCCTCAGGGTTGCTCTCAATCTGGTCTCCACACAGGCTGTATTTGTGCTTGGGATTGCCCCAGCCCATGTGCAGGGCCTTGCACTTGCCCTTGTTGAAATTCATAAGTTTCACACAGGCAACTTGTATAATATTAGACAAAACACTGATGAATTAAGAACACAAGACAATATTTAAACCAAAAAAACCTCACCCGAAATGTTGAAGGAAAGGATCTTTTACAATATGAATAATTCACGCCTATTCTGGGAAAAAGAGTATTTTTCCTGAGCCTCCTAGCAGAAGAAGCTGTAAAGAACAGAAGCAGAGACAGCTGGCAAACAGACACAAAGAGGATCAAATACTGAATCCTGTCCCTTTCATTTGAAACCAAATTTTCTGGAAAAAAGTTCCAAAAAAATCCAGGTACACTGAAAAAAAACCCACTTTATCTTCACATCAGCCCCTGCATAGCTGGCTGGGAAACCTGTAAACAAACCAGATCGTGGAAGAAAGGAACTGTCCTCAAAAGGCTGCCAGGGTCAGCCTGTTGATCAGGGAGCCCAAGGAGCAGGCATGCACACAGGCCTGAATGTCTGGTTTCCCATAACGGAGTTCATGGTGGAAGGTTCATTTTGTTTTGTGTCAGAGCAATATGCCTTCTAAGAAATCTGTTTTGCTGGAAAACTGAGGAACTGCTCTATTCTGAAGCCCTGGGATGGCTCTTCTTTCAGACTCGATGAGCAAATATTTACTGAGGAAAACAATAGCTACAGCTCTGAACCCTCCCATTTCAAAGCAGCTGCTTCAGACTAAACAGGACATCATGGGTCATCTCAAGTAGCACCAATTCCCTATGCTACCAGGCAGCTGAGCAAATCTCCTCTCAGCTGGCCAGCTTTCTGAGCCACACTGAAGACATCTCCATTGACTTCAAATAGTACATTCAACAGTGAACTCATTTGCAGATACTACAAAACACAACTTATGTGTCTCAATTTCAAACTGAGTCTGTCTCACTTAGAAGTGCAATATAACCTCAGTGATTTAAAGAGGAGTGTTTCTGGATCCACACTCTTCATTTTCTAAGCTGTTGAAATGGAGGACTAGAAAAACGATGTTTAGTTTTAAGCAATTTTCAACATGGAAACAAGAACCCAACTTTATATGATTGAATTTTAGCAGTCTTAAAATTTTGCATCAAAGTCAATCAGAACCGAGTCCTTTGCTCATTTTGTCAAGTGCACTGAGGAAGATTACTTTGCCTGAAGGTTGATCCCTAAACTTGCTTTGGGTGATGTCTTCAATGTAAGAACTGAGATATTGCTGTAGCCACTCAAATTACATTGTGCTTGTTACCTCACCCAGTAGCAGTATGCAAAATTTGACAGATAGGAGTCTGCTGCCCCAGACATTGCATAAACATCAAGCCAGAGACAGTCACTTGCTGCAAGAACATCCAGTCTCGAGGAAATAAGGCAAGCAGTAACAGGAAGAGAGAGCAGATCGAGTACACACACTTCACAAAAACCTAAAGCCTTTTCTGGGAGAGTGACACTGGTTAACTAGCCCTCTGGAAAATGGTGATGTCCCACAGCTACCTCTTGCTAGGGATGCCTGACTTGAATCACTCACCATTATCCTGGGTATCTTCTCATAACCTGGGCTTTTCTGCAACACCTCTATTCAGAGACAGGCAAGTGATCTACTGAAACACACAGGTGAGGAGAACAGATGAAGACAGAATGAGGCTCGCAAATCCTAATCCTGATGCCTTGCACACTAGGTTGTCACTCCTTTTCTGTGTTTGTAAAGGAAAACACACAACTTATTTGTTTATTACCAGCACTATGCCCATAATTACAGTATCATGTGAGCAATTCAGTATAATCTTCTTCATTTGAAGATGCAGGCTGATCTATCATTAAGTAAGAATACTTAATTGCAGCTTAGTATTCATGCTGGATATATGCTAAAGAACCCTCCTGTTATTTTTGCTAACTACACAAGGCTTTAATTCTACTGAGTTTTGAACTATTACTGTCTGAGAAATATGAATAGAAGCATAAGACCACTCCTCCCTCCAACAAAGTTCTTAGGCAACTTCTTTGATAGGTAGTGGCTGGAACATCTGCATCATTTAATAACGCATGCCCATTTCTTTAGTTGAAAACACCATTTAAATATGAATCAAAATGTGAATGGATCAAAATTAAAGAAGACTTAAACCAACAACCAACCACAAAAGCTTTAGAGCTTTCATTCTCTATGCATTACGTTGTAACAGTACATGGCTCATCTTTGCTTTCAAATGATGCCTGATTTTGGCAATCAAAATAAAACAACACAGAAGAGCATGCAGAAGTTTTTGTATTTGAAATGGTATCTGCATTTTACCAGCCCCAGAGAGCATGAAAACCAGCAAAGCTCTAACTGCTGAAGAAAATGATCCTGAGTGTATATACCTCTGAACAATTAGTTTTATCTCCTGCCTGCTCACACAAATTACAATGCTTTGCTGGCTTCAGGGATAAGATATATGGTGACTTCTGACCTGTAACTCCCTATTGTCATCTCTACTCTCTTACTAAGCATTTAACATTTGACAAGTCACTCATCTTGTTTTCGTTTCTCAGGAAATGGGAACTGACATATCTCCAACTTCACAGCTTTCCTGTAAGGACTTTTATTTTCTATTAAATGCTTACAAGCACTCAGGATGGGCATGAAACTCCTAAATATTAAAAGATAACCACAATATAGAAAACCTTTACAAACTATGAAGAGATCAAAAACCATAAAGACTGTACAGAACATACACAAAATTAAATAACCCCAAATTACATAGGCCAGCGGCTATTTCACAGCCTCTTCTATTTTAAATTGCTACAACCCTCATTTTGCACCCCAAATAGTAGTGGGGCTATTTCCACTCGTGGGCTCAGTCGGATGGTGGGGCTGAGAGAGGCTGGCTGCCAGCCCAGGTTTTTCACCTGCCTGCTGGAGGCACTTGCTGAAACCAGATGGCTCAGGTGAGAGGGTCCAAATCCCTCCTGGATCACTAGGTAAGGTCAGCAGAGGACACTTCTCCACCAGGACTCATGCAGGCCACGTGCCTGTGCCAGCAAAGATGGGGACCAGAAATAGCAAAGCACACAAACTAACCAAAAATGACTACAGGGTGCTTGCTAGCTGTGCTAATAGCAGGCAAGGTGAAAATATGCCTGGGAAGATGGAAGAGATGAAAGTGAAAATACACTTTTCCCCAGATTTCTCACTTCTACGTTGCAGCAGCATGCTATCTGGGCTTCTGATGGGTCTGCTCTACACAAAGCTTCTACACTGAAAAAGAGATGCCACCTCGCAGCGCTTAGCCTCACCCTGGACCTCAGCCTTCGTCTCCTTTCCCCTTTTACTGACTCTGAGCCTTTCTGCAGGACTGAAACATGATAGTCCTGAAGACGCTGGCTGGAAGAAGTTTCAAGCAGATCACTGAACACCATTTAGCACTGTCCATGACACAACTGGTCTGACTTTCTGTTTTCTATGTAGTTATTGTGTTTAAATTATAGTTTTGCAATATCCCCAAAAGCTGAGAGGAGAAAGCCCAAACTGGAAGACAGATAAAAGTGGTGCAGATGGAAGGAATCTTATTCTACAAATCTGTGTTGCCTGTAATTCCACTTGCTGGCAATTTCAGCATATAATCTTGAATGATAAATAAAAAAAAAAAAAACAAACAAACATGGGGTTAATTTAGATCTGCCCCTAGTGTCATATTCCAAAGATGGAATATAAGAAGAGAAGGCTAATTATCTACAGTTATTTTAGTGAAAGAATGAAATAGGTGAGAGTGACTCAGATTTTCTATTTTTCTGACAGATGCAGTAAAAAGAATTAGTTCCAGTCAGTAATTACAGATCATATATCCTCAGTTTTGATAAGAAAAATGTGCCAAATAAGTTCAAGCTATTTCTGTTTAAAAACCTTTCAATATGACAGTTCTCTTCATTTTAATAAAACACATATTTCACCGAGGGCCAGCTTGTAAAAAAAAGTAAAGAACAAAATTAGTTATCCTGTAAACAACACTGCTTCCTATTTTCTATCAAACAGAATGCTAAAGTCATGAAATCACAGATTATTTCTGAAACCATACAATTATGGAGCTGTCTACATAGCTTATCCTCTAAGTTACCCCAAAGAAGTACTAAATTTAAAGGTAAAGGCTATATTCACTTGAAAATTGATGTACCTGAATGCTTACTAACCCACCAGAATCAACCTGGTTTTAACAAAATAACTAAAAATGCAAATGCAAAGGAGGACCGAATGTGATTATCCAAATCAAGATTTTGTTGTGTGGACTGAAAGTGAGTTTAAGCTCTGCAACTTAAATCCCTTTGTTTGAATCAATCAACGCTGGGGGTCTTTACTGTCTGACAAGGAACCTATCGATGAATTAAATTCAGAAGAACCCCAAAGAACATGTGCAACATTAGACAGGCAAAGAGTGCCACTGATTTCATTGTCATTCATCATGCTTTTAAAATTATGTCAGTCAAGATGTTAGGCATCGTATCTTTTACTGCAAGGCTCACAATAGAGACAGCAAACAACACAAACTCTCAGCAACACAAATGCTTCCTGAGGTCTGAAATGGCCACAAAAAAATGCCACCTTGAAAACAATTACTTGTGAGCTTAAATTCATCATGTTTAATCACATGAAAGGTCTGAAAGAAGGGGAGGTTGGTGGTACAGAGGGGAATAGTAGCCTGGGGAGAGGTGATAATATTGTTAATTTGCAAGGGGGCAGATATTGTTAATTTGCAAGGGGGCAGAGAGAGAAAAACAAAGGGGACACTTCTTGACAGTGGAACAGACAAAGGAAAGCAGGGGACTGGGATGCACTGAAAATTATTAAGTACTAATAAGTAGCAAGGTTCAGATTTCCTACCTACTGAAGTTGTTAATTTTAATATCCAGGCTTATTTCTAAGGTGGTTTTTTAAGCCTTCATTAAGGTAGCAGATGGAGCCATTCATTTGTCAAAATGCCTCCCCTGCAAAGGCCAGGACTGGATTTGGTGGCAGATGTGGTCTTTCCTATGTTCCTATTTCCTCTGCCGGATGACAGAAGTCACAGCAGAAGTGTCATGGTGCTGTAGAGATGACACAGTACACCCCAGTCCTGTGTCAATGACTAAGCCAACTGTCCTGCCTTGTGTCGCAGGAAGAATTGGTTCAAATTTCAAAAATGAGATCCATAGTGACAGTCAAATCTCATTACCTGAAGGAAGACATGAAAAACTGGAAAGGAGAAAAACATTTAATCCCTTCTACAAGCAGCGTCTTTCCCCAATCTGTTATTAAAAAAGGAAAAAAGCTGAGTTTCTTCCAGAAAATCTTATGCTCCTTTTACTTCATTCTCTGATAGCTCCTGCAGAGTACTTCTGACTTGGGTTTTGATACCAATTAAGGGCATGGGTAACTATGAGAAAGAGACTTACTTACACATGCAGAACTATCAATAGACAAAATTATGAATTAACCTTTTATTTTTATTAAGTGCCCAGGAGAGTTTCTGTTGCACTTGTATTCATAGGGTGTTTTGACTAAAAGGTTAGAGCAGTTGTTCAGAATAGGAAACAAATACTGTGAGGTTTTGTGGTTTGATAAATGCATGTTACAGAATCACTTGGTGCTGAAACAATTCGCTTTGTTAGGGAGCTGTACTGAACTGTGCTGTTTGGTAATGCCATTTTGCTACACACGTCCGTTTGCTTTGAGAGTCCAATCAATGAGCCCTCCCACTTGCTTGCTCGAGGTGATACACTGCACACAGTAATGCTCCAGATGATTAAACTTCTGCATCCCAGGAGAAATTCCAGTGGAATTAATGCAGAACTATGCTGTGGTTTAGTAACTGCTTTTAACTCATAAAAGTACAGGCTGAGGTCTGAGCAGAGGCTGGAAAGCCAGCACAGTCTGCCCATTCCATCCCTCCCTGCTGCTCCTCCTGCCCGCCTGGCTGCTTGCTTAGCATTCTACACTTTACCTGCAAGTCTGCACAGCTCTGCAGCAGCCTATTGTTATTTAATATGTACTTCACAGAAGAATTGAATTGTTCTAATCAAGATTAGGACTCCTGTTCTCTATGTGGTATGCAAAGCATGCCTGCAGTGTAAACTTTCACCCGCTTCTCCGCCTGCCTTTTCATCATGACCCATGACAATCTCAGATAGTTTCAGCTCTTCTTCATACTCTTTCCTTCCTGAATCCCTAAATGCCTCACTGCATCCTTACCAAGTGTGGCTCCTACAATAGCATGCCAGGCATTTGCCCCATTCGGTCAGATCCCTTTTTGAAGCCTGTATGTGATGTGGAGGAGGGTGTCTTCCGGAGCTCAGGGTAGGAGGGTTCCCAGTGCAGCAATGAAACTTACCCTTTTCAGATCACCCATCTGTGTCACTGATTCTCTTCAGAAACCACAAAGGGGTAGAGAGCAGCCTTGAAAGCATGAGTGCTTAGGGCAGGTGGCTCTTACCATCTCTGGAGCAAACAGAAGCCCAAGCTTTTTGATATTAGAGAAAGAGGGAAATATTATGTGAAACATCATCAATACATTGACCCAGCCAAATGTGAGAAGGCAGGAAAAGTGGTAGGTCCACAAGCAATTCCAAGCCAGGGCAGAAAACAAAGCTTCTCTTGCAGCAAAATCACAAGGGGCAAAGGTGGTGTGACAGCAGTGTTGCATTGCTGGATGTGGAGGGCTACAAGAAATGAGTGTGGGCGGGGCCAGTCTCAGGGTGCAGAAACCACCAGCATCAGCCACAATTCTTGCTGCTGCTCAGCCCTTCCTCGGGCATGAGCCACTGCTGCATCTGGAGGGACAAGCTGCAAAGCCCCCCCTGCAAATGTCTGCTGAGCTGATGTGGCTGATATTTAGTCCCTCAGCTCTGCAAGGGAGCCACAATCGAGAAGCAAGAGTTTCCCAAGCAGCATACTTTTTAGATAAAAATAACCTAAATGTTCGTTTTTTTGCCAATTATATAAACTCCTCAGTGACCAAAACGTAACTGACCTTTACTTTTAAATCTGTGTTCAATAAAAGAGGATTACAATTGTTTGTGAACTTTGCAAAGTCTGTAACATGGCTTGGGGAAAAAAAAATCTTAATTTATATTTGTTGCATCCCTAATAGCTGCTGACAGTCTGTGAAATAAATGGTTTTAATTATTGATCTCGCTGAATCTCAGGTCTCATCATTTAATCAAAAAATAGCACATTACCGACAATTGGGATTAAATGGAAAGTCATACAGTAGGAAAATCAGGAAATTACATTAGCACCAAAGAGTGACAAATATGTCCTTATGGCAGCCGTGTCCTGAGACAGCAGAACATTTAAAACTGCTCCATCAAAAAAATAACCAAACCAAAACCCGAAAAAAAAAACAAAAAAAGCCCTCGAGTCTTTTCTGTTTATCCTGAGACTTATGGCTATTGAAAATGACAATGTGGTCTCTGAAAAAAAAAACAACAAAACAAACCAAAACTAACCCCCTAAAAACATTTTAAAGACTCCTTTTAGCTATCTTATACATTGCTGTAAAATAAGTGGTACTTTTTTTTATCGAACTACTGATGCATGACAATGACAATAGAGCTAATCAATACGTAATGACTACATTTCAGGAGTAATGCTCTGTTCAGAGGAAAAAGATAGCTGCAACTCACAATTATTGACACCAAGAAGCACAGGAATCAATGCCCACAAGAGATCTGCACATTATTTAAAATTTCTTCAGAAATATTTGTCTTTGTTCCTTCATCTCAGTGTAAGTTTTCATGCCTGTAATACTGTGAGTATATTAAAGGTTAGTGTGAATATTTTAAAGACACTAGAATAAAATGCAAAAGCTAGACTTCTGATGGGTAAGTCTAACAGCTAGCAGTGGTATGACTGTAAGTGGAGTGCTGTAGTTATGGGTCTCTGTGCAAAGCTCTACTGTCAGTCACAAAATGATCTCACCTCTCATGGGCCCAGTATAATTCTGCAGGACTTCAGATTTTTAGTCTTCCAGTATGTTTTTCAGCATTTACTGCTCAGAGTAACTGGAAGTATGCTAGGTGGCCAGAGCTGGAGGTGATGTGCCTCAACACTTGCTGAAGTCTTTCCCGGAGATAGATTTATCACTGGCCCCTAAAGTGGACCAATGAGTTCCCATTGGCCTAATTTTCTAAATATAGCCCTTTGCCTTCTTTTTATCAACATGTCCGTGTATAGCAAGACTGAACTAGTCTAAGGTACAAATCCGAATTCTACTCTGTTAGCACAGGGAAGAGAATAACCCATTGTTCTTCACTTGTATAAGCAAGTACCCCAGATGTACATTGCAGTGAAGAAGCTGATTACCTCTGAGTCTCACATTTGTCTTTTTTGAGTTACAGGAAGCTCAAGATGTGGCTGGTTTGTAGCTCGAAATGATGTTCCTTTAGTTTAGATTTTAACTGCAAACCAGTCTGCTTACCCCAAAACAAACATCTGGTCTTTGCTTAGAAAACAAACAGATGACTTCACTCCTGCCATCAGAGCACAGCTACTCAAACACCTAACAACAGTTAGCAGTAGCATCTGATAGGAGGGAGAGATACTCAAAAGAACAAAAACCTAGCTGCAAGTAGAAATAACCAGATTTGGGTGTCTTACAGAAGAAAACAGTAGTATTTTTTTAAATCACTGTTATAGTAAAATGTAGGAAAGTAGTTGGTTCTTGAGAAATCAGAGAGATTCCTATCTTCTGGTGTAAATTAACATTCTGAAGAATTTACAAACAGCTGTAGCTGACCACAGCAGAAAAAAATCCCAAACAAAACATAACCACAAAGAGAAATTTGAAGAGAAAATAGCACCGTGGTATACATTCTTAGAGAAGATGTTTCCCTAAGCAAAAAAATAGATGCCTGAACCAAGTAAGCTCTTTAGCTCCTTCTGTGTAATGTAAACTCATTTCAAAAAAAGCTCACTCAGTGTTTTTTCCTTTTATTTAGGCAAGTATGAGAAATTACAAAATGAGAATGAAGATATTCTCAGCCTACACCTCATTTGCAAGTAGTAGAGAGCTGCTTACACTCATAGAGTTTGCTTTTGTGTAGAAGAGGGAATAAAATCCAGACAGTGCTCTGCTGCTGCTACATTAAAGAAGTACAAATATAGCTAATTTGAAACTACAAAGGGAGAAGGAGGCAGAATGAAGTGGAAATGAGACTATATCCCAGAGTATATTGACATAATCTTGAAGTAAACATTAAAAATGTATCTATGGAGTGAGAAACAGAAAAGGAAGCTGCCATCCCAAAGCTTGTGTGCCTGATCATACTGCCCTGCTGGCTCCCAGTTTTCTGGTTTAATTTAGAGAAAAGGTTACTATCATCTATCATGTTCCATGCATTGTCAGAAGAGCCAGCCCTATGTGTTTTGTCATTAAGCCCACTGAAGAGGTGTTTTAAATGCTTGCAATGGATGTTAGCCGACTACTTGCCAGCTGCGCCGTAGCTCTGCCCTTTCTTCTAATTCAAAAGTATATTAACCAGAGCATAATTGCAGGTGTTCTCATTCATAATCTACAGTGACAATAACAAACAGCAGACCAAATGAAAAGGATCTTGCAGTCTTCCAAAATATGCAGTGTTTTGCTTTTTGTTAGAGCTATTTATCTATTATTCTTAAATTTTCTTAGGTATTGCAGGTGACTGAAATTAAGAGTGAAAAAATATTATTGAAAACTACTTAATAATTTATGTTTAACTTGCAAAGCTACAGTAGGCTGCATTTTTGTTTACTGTAGGATTAAAAAGGAATTTCTTTTATTAATATAATTTTGTATATGAAAAAATTCTGAAGGAAAGTGATATTTTAGCACGAAAACTAGGTAGTCTCCACAGATTTTAGCAAAGGGACTCCAAAACATAAAAGGTATGCCAGGCTCCTGCATTTTAGATGTATCTACTTTTTTATTATGAAGGCACTATATAACTGCTATAAGAAAATACTTGCAAAAGTCTGTTAATAAGTATCTACTGTCAACACAAGTTTTACAGAAACACACGCTACAGTGAAAATATGGAAAAACAAGAAAGGAAGATATATGCACTTAATGAAAATAACTTTCACCTGCCCCACATGAAAATAAGAAATCTTTTAAGCAAGAAAACTGTTTAGATGAAGAAATACCTACTGTTAAAAATAACGCAGCAATGCAGTGCTCTTTACCAGAGGAATTAGACACTGTTTACTAATTCCTTGAAGTGGCAAAAACACATGCATTACAGTGATATGATTCATAGGCAGATATTCCCATCATATCCTGGGCTGCATCAAGAAGAGCATGACCAGCAGGTCAAGGGAGGTGATCCTGCCCCTCTACTCTGCTCTTGTGAGACCACACCTGGAGTATTGTGTACAGCTCTGGGGCACCCAATGTAAGAGGGACATGGATCTGCTAGAGTGAGTCCAGAGGAGGACCACAAAGATGATCAGAGGTCTGGAGCACCTCTCCTATGGACATAGGCTGAGTCAGGCTTGCTCAGGCACATTTCTTTCTTCACGTCATACGTTTCTTCCCCTCAGATGAAATTCAGCGCCTGAACATTTTAGGAATGGAAATCTTCATTGTGGAAACCCACACTAGTCTACTCTGGACACTGTCAGTTGGAGCTCCACTGCTGACTTCCAGCAGGGCTACAAGCCTCCCCAGAGTTACCCATCTTGAAGGTGAAAACCATAGAGTCAGGAGGGCCCAAGATGGTGACCTGGAGCTGCCTGTGGAAACACAGGGGAAGCCATGGTCTCTCATACAAGGCTGCTGCTCCTGGCTGCCTGGCCTCTCTGCTGGAAGGGGTCTCTTGAGCACTGACCAACTTCAAGAAGACCACTGCTGTAGCCGTGATTCGAGATTAACCAGACAGCTATGCCAACTATCTCTACAGCTGAATTTTCAATTTATGTTGGCTAATTTATTTTTTAACAGCATGCACAGATTTCTTGAACAGGACAATAAAAGATCTCATTTTCATTGAAGACTCTTCAGTCTGACCTATAACCTCATCTTCAGTTTTCTCCTGTAACTGTATTGCTGGGGGCATAGTTCAGTACAGCTCATCAGCAAACAAGTAGAACTGTTGTCTAGAAAGGCAAGGATGGAGGTGAATGCAAGAAGTCACACATCTTCACTAAAGGTTTTCCTAAAGAAGGATTTGCTGGGTACCTGACATGTTCTCAATCAAAATGAATGTTTGTTGGGAAATCTTTGCTTTTGCACCCTTATACTGGATTTCTTCTTTCTTTTCAGCATGGGAGCAAAACTGATAAACCTGAAAGGGAAAAAAATGGATTTCAAATACAAAAGGAATTCAAAAGGAACAGGGGACTGGAGGGGCCTCTTGGGACATATCTGATCTTGTAATTTTGTAGATATTGTATCTGTTGAACTTGTCTATAAACGTACTTAAATTCCATCTTAAATCCAACAGTTTTCCTATAGCTACCACTCTGTGGAAGCCTTTACCAGAGTCTGATTCCAGTGATTAGAGACAAGTTTCTTACTGCTTTTTTCTTATTTTTTTCTGACTTTCTTAAAGTAAATACATTTCCAGTCAGTCTGCTTCAATTCATTCTTGTCTTGACCATTGTTGCCCTGAAAGCAACCTCACTCCTATTTTGATTAAAAGGTATTGCTAAATACCATGACATAACTAAAAAAGTTGTTGCCTAAAGTTTCCACAGAGTCAAACTGAAACCAACACACAAAAGATGTGTTATCTTTATGGTAACAGCAACAGCAATGGTATCACCCTTACACAGGATGGTACCTGCCCACATCTATGAAGGCTAATGACTCTAACACTGCAAATGCTTTCTTCTCAACCAGGAAAGCATGGGACAGATTTAAATCACACGTACGAGAGCTACTTCTGAGCACTGGAGGTGCTTTATAATCCCCTTGGCTCCTCTGAGTAAGCTGCTGTATAGTGACCTGGAGATGACAAGTCCAGGTACCTAAGCACAAACACATTTTCTATTTTATCACTTCTTCAAAAAGCTGGAAACAGATGACTCACCAGCAATCTGCCTCTGACCCAATACTACGATAAGAGGGTTGAAAATCTCATAGGAGAAGTTATACAGCAAGGTACTGGGTGATGGTTATATTTTGCAGTGAAAACAGTGGTTCATATGAAACAGACCTGTCCCAATATAAGGCGAAAAAAGCCTACCACACCATAAAACCAAAACTGAGCACTGAGTGTATATACAATAGCACTAACAGGGGAATTATATTTAGGGAAAAAAAAACAAAACCAAAATAAAACTATATAAAACTCCCTGTTTGGTGTCTTCTAGATCTGCTTCTTGAATGGATTTCAAGCAACATCAGCTGAACCCAGTATTAGAAACATTTGAAGTATTTACTACCTCTAGATATCTGCAGGCCCTCTAAGGCGATTAAGGTTTGGAGTATCTGTGCCAGCCTTAATCCACTTCTCAAGATAATAGGCATATAAAATAGGACACCTGGGCCACAAACCTAAACCAGGCAAGAAAAATAAAAGGCCATCCACAGATCAAGGAGAACCTCTAAGGAGCAGGATCAGTCATGTAAAATGTTTTTCATAGGGACCATACACTACCTAGAAGATGCAAAGTCAGATCAGATAATCCTTGCTACAAGAATATGCAATAAGATTGTGACCTGAATGCTTTTAGTTTTGGGTCTTGTTTCCTAATTTAGCAGGTCCTGATCAGCTACACTTGTGCAAAGCCACTGATGAAGTACCAGAAGTTTCATGATGATGGAAGTCATAAATACATATGCAAAGGAAAATGGGGACCTAAGTTGTCATTACGAGTCATGATGTATGAAAATAGTAATAACTGAACTCCTCCCTGAGAAATGACCAATCTACATTCACAGCTTGGGCAGTCATAAAAACAGCCTTTGCACCTGGACAATGTAAAACGCTGACAGAAAAAAAAAACACAACAAGCATACTGCCTCATATTGCCTTTTCTACACCATTTTTAGAACAGAACAACCTGTCAAAATATACCCATAGCATGTAATTTTATTTTCAACACTCTCAGCTCTAGAAACAATGGGACAGCTTTTCTCTTTCTACATTTTTAATCATCATAGGATAGTATGCGACAAGTGGCAGACGCTGTGGAAGACTCTATTTTGCATCTCCAGAGCTTGTCAGGAAAAGTATTGAGTAAGTCAATCAGTACCACTCTTCCCGAGACGCATTCGGCATCAGCATACTGCTGCCTACTGCAAGGATGCAAGACAGCTGGGGAGCCACTGCAGAACACCACTTGCAACAAAGCCATAGGAACACAGGGCTGCCAGCACAGGGTACCAACTCTGGCCCCTGCTGTTCATTCAAAAAGTAACAAATACACTACATTGTATAAACAATTGATAAGATGGTAACTTAAGCTTGTAAATTGGGGGTGGCTAGCGCCAAGAGTATGATGAGCAATTAAGAGACATTAGGAGCAACTCATCTTTTCAGACGATGCCTGAGCCTAAGACCAGTAGTAGCTTGTCCTTCCTATTCCAGCGACATAAAAGTAGGGCAGCGTGGTGAAGCCAAACAAATACCGGTATAAATCCCATGACTGATAAGCTGTCCAAGTTCATTCTTGTTTTATTGCACATTTCTCAGGTTTCATCCAAATCCTCTTCTGCATATGTACTGTATTTCCCGCAGAGCGCCTGTCTGAGGTAACATGACTCCTGTGGTTACTTCCCCTTTCCAGCACTGAGATGGCAACATCCAAATGTAGTCATTCGCCCTGAAGAGACTCGCAGACCCAGTTTAAAGAGAATGTTTAAATATGCATTAACATATAGAAACCACTAACTCTGGACAGATTGTTTTAATGACTTCTGTTTGTGCTGCATACAGGATCATCTTCCTTCTAGAAAAATGGGAGCTAGGGCCACTGCACCAAATTCCTTTCTCATGTGTAGCTACTAAAATCCTCCAAATCCCATGTATTTAGCTGAGAAGATAATAAAACCAGAGCAAACCATGTGAACTATGTCTTGCACCTCTCATACCCTCTCTAAAATGCAAACACAAATTCTTTGGCGCTGGCAACCCTAATTGTTATAGTCATTACTAAAGCCAGAGCTATCCAAGTGACTTCTGAATTGAAACTTGTCAAAACTCACAAATTGGGTGCTCGATGATCCTGTTATTTTAAAAAATGTATTTACTCTTTCCAGTTCTTCCTCAAGTAGTGGGTGGTGCTTGCTTTCTGTGGTTCTTGTTACATACATCACGCTATCATAAATACATACATAGTCATAGCTACCTATGTAAATGCATGGCAATATTTATGTGATAAACAGTGGAGGCACACAGTGGATTATAAACATATATGAGAAATACATTTCATAAATAACTGGTATTTCCTCACCTGTGGCTGCTCAGGAGCACATTTCCCGCTTACACAAGAAGTGGTCTGATACTCCAAACACCCAGAGCTGCCATTTGGAAAACCAGCCTGATCACAAATTGCTCGTGCCCCAGATATGTGAACACAACTTTCCAGTTCCTACTCTCTCCTGTTCACATCCAAACCCATGATATCTTCAGTTCTTTACTAGCATCAGTGTTTTTTAAAATGTCCTGTACATTGGTATGGCATTAATCTTAAGCAACTTTATACAGCACAGACGTCTACAGCTGAGCTAGTCACCACAGGACTCCTTCATCGTTCACAGTGATAAACTGGCACTTGAAGGAACTGATTTATCTGGCCAACTGCAGATACTTGTCTTAGGATAAGACAGATCCAGTACTAGCAGTGACCATGAGGAGATCACCGGATGAACAGCTCTGGTGCAGGCATTCAGACATTTATGAACCAGGAGACCTGTCAGAGGTGGCTTCCTGGCATAGATGCCTTAGATCACTAGAAAAGGGGATGTTTGCAGCTTCTTGGCAGAGCTTGGCATTTTCTGTCTATCTTTCAGAGCTCAGGATAACCATTGAAAACTGTGTCTATGCTGCTCATGGAAGAGTTTCCTTACCTCACATTGAAAGGTTTTTCAGTCTCCTTGGATTACTGGTAAATTCAGGACTGTCACATTCAGAGAGGGGGAAAGGAATGCCTGTAAATCTCTGAAACCTCTTAAAACGAATTTCTGCGTAGTGAGTAGGGACTTTAGGTGATGGGGCTCTGCAATATAATTTTATCAGCACTGTGCTGTTACAGATGCATTACAAGTTACAAAACAATAAGGAATTTAGGTAGGTCATCTCCAGAGAATTATTAATTGATATATAATGCACACTGCACCTGATGGCAACCTGTCCATGTGATGTGTGTGCATATATATACACACATATATATATTAATGCGCACTCCCACAACCTCCTTCTCTGCATCTCCTTATTTTAGTGATCTAATTCCAAACTGGTGCTCACCTGTGAGCTTGGTAGCAGGATTTTCCAAGGGAAGATGGTGTTTTTTCTCCTTAACTCAGTGTTGCAACTATTGTTCCTACCCTTGCTGAACGGGTCATTTCTTTGGGGCTGGGGTGGACTCTTTTTTCTTTTATTCTTTCTCTCTTTCAAAAAGATATCTGAGAGACATGCTGATGAGAAAAATTAGTGGTTGCTCTGTATGCTGCTGCCAGTGGCTTCAAGTTTCCAACAGCGCTGTGTTACCAGACTTAAAGAAAATGGTATTTTAATTATGTGATGATGGAGGTAGAAATTCCCAGGTGCACGAGGAAGAATTACAGTAGTGTGACGCTATAATCCCTAACTATAAAGACTAAGGATTAAAAGTGAAAGGCTAATGGTCTAGTTGAAATTTCAGGATTTCATCTCATTCCCCAGCCTTCCAAGATCTTTATTGAGACCTTTACATTAGAGGCATTATGGTTACCTTCTTTAAAACTGACAGGAATCAGAACCAAGTCCCTGGCATGTATTTTTGGTCCACAGCAAATTATCTTCCTCTTGTGTTTCCTCCATTTTGAACATGTCTGACTGGGAACACATTACCATACAAAGGTATTAACCAAATACATAGGAAAGAATTGCTGAGAAACGTTAGCAAGTATTTAATTGATTGATGGAAAATGTCTTTCCTAACTAACCCTCTGGGTTCCGAATATGAAAATAGTTAGATTACAAGATGGTAAGTGCTGATGTGCTAACACTGGTTAGGCTCTTGATTTTCACAATTTCTTAACTGTTTACTTACTCTGTCCACAGCACAGCAATACAGAGACTATTTTTTTACTCTTTTGGATACAAACTGAATTCCTTTCAGACAGAATGACACAATCTGCCCACGCTGTCAAATTAAATTAACAATCCTTTACCACGCAGTCCTCTACCACAAAGGTATTTACCTGTTTTCAGTAAGCTTCTGGCCTGCCAGCAAAATGATATCATAACATTTCAGACACTTACCAGTCTGAAAGTTCCACTCCAAAACAATTTCACACAGGACAAGCATAGGTTTCTACATAGTGCACAGTGTAACCTGTATTTCTTTAGACTTTCCAAGCTACAAACGATCAATCCTGCAGGTAGTGTTAGACAGTTTTCCAGTCTTGTGAACTCTTTTGAAAGATGGAAGATAGTCTTCCTATTTTACACTGTCAGGAAAAAAAAAGGGGGATACTTTTCCTATTTTAACTAAACAACTAAAACTGCAGGACAAGGCACAAGATGGATCTCTGACCGTATACACTGCTTTGTTATTTTCTTGCTCCATGTCTGTGTTTCGGCCTGTTCCAACTAGCACTCTCCAAGAGGAAGCCTGGGTGTGGTTTGGGGATAGATCATGCCAGTAGCTGCTCCAAATCAGAGTTATAAACAAGAACTTCAACAGCCTTTACTTGCCTCTGATGCACTCCAACACATTGCACTCCCACCCATTTTGTGCTGTCCCATACAGCATCCTTACCCTTTTGAGTGCCATCCACCAATGCACACAACACAAATCCTTTTCTTTCTTGCCATCTAAACATTCTCCAGAAATTCTCAATGTGTCTCAGAATAAATGTTTTGACTACTTAGACCTGAGAAAACAGGTACAAAAATAACAATAGCTTGAGACAAGGGGAACAATGGGTACAGTGGAGAACAGGGTCCAATGTTATTTAGGTGGGCACTGAGAGCCTACTTTAGAGAAGTCTGATCCTAATTAGGACAGACACAAAAGACTCTGTGCTCCAAAGGCTTCTTGCCCAGCAGTTAGAAGAAATAAAGCAGCTAAACTGCATCCACAGACCCCAAAAAAAGCAGGAGGGCCTGGATGCCTACCCGAGTCCAGGGATTCACATGCAAGAAAAATCACCAGTATTTGGGAGCTCTAAGAGTTGCTCATTAGACTTCTCAGGTGGGTCCATCCATCTTTCTCCCTAGAACCATTCTATGGCTGTATGAAAAATCAAATATTTATTTCATAGAATAAAAGAAGCCCCATGGCTCTAAAGCAAAAACACTCGTCCCAATGTGTACAAAAATGAGACCTGTTTAAACACTAGAGTAGTAACTCTAGTTATAGAATAGAATAAGTAAGGCCATTTCCTTCTCTCTGATTTTGACCAGAATCCTACTTTTGATCTGAAAAGCCTTTTGTAAAAGTTAACCACAAATGACATGTTTCTTCAAGGAGTTTTCATTTTGTGAGAAAATTCCGGAACAGCTTTACATGAGGACCTCACACTCACATGGACAGAGGATGTTGATGCTGATGAATTGCTGCTTTCAGCTGTAGATTTTAATTATTCTCATTCTCTACAGCTGGCGTTATTGTGTGGTGATGTGTTTGTCTCCTGACATCTCAGGGTGGGGGAAGGATGAAATGAATTTTCTACATTCACAGTGCCAAAGGGACAGTTCGAATATGAAATGCTGCAATAAGACCTGCATGACTATGTCCGCTGGCATGAATGATGAATCCAGGGGTTTTAGATCTTATTTTCTAGCAGCATTTACAGACTGGAAGCATTTCTTTAAAAATGTTATTGGAAAATTACACTCAAGCCTATTTTGACAGATGAAAGAAATTAACTGGTTTATATTGGCTGATTTCTAGCCTGTGCTACTGAAGCCCTTCCCTTTGCTTTTACAGGCTGGCGAGGTCACTAATTCTACTCATTTTCAGTTTGTCAGTCAATAATAATTTATGTGGTACTACGTCTTTGAAACTGACAGCTGAGACAAGATCTGATGCACAGTCTTCCTTCCATAATGCCTTCCTAAACACTGGTCTGAGGTGGCCGAAAGGACTGAATACTCTCTATCTGAAAATGCCCTGTTCACCAAGCTGGTCATAAGGAAGGATTTGGGTAAGTTTACAACATTGCTGTGCAGGAAACATCTCTACTTTAATGGCATAATGAAGTCACACGAAGCAGAACGGTCTCTGCCATTGGACATTAATGTGAGTCAACATTTTATGTTTTTCTCTAAGGCATTTTAATTGTATCACAAGCAGAGGCCATCTGGCTGAGAATGAATATTCACTATCTCTAGCAGAACTAGAAGTACTTCAGAGGGAAACGGTACCTTCCTGGCTTCTAGCTTGGACAGTACACATTACTAAATCTGGTGTGTTCCACAGCTGGCTAAATTGCAATTTGATGCCCAACGAATGTCTTTTTAGGCTATTATTATCTTATTATTTAGTTATAGTTTACTAGTTTGGAGTTTATATCTTAAAAAAAAACAAAACTTTACGTCAAAAATTCTTAAGAGACTTTCACTGCACTCTGCAAAAGACGGACTGCTTGTCCGCTTTTATTTACTAAGAAGTTACAGGGGTAGAAACCAATTCTTTTTTTTTTTTTTTTTTAGGAATAAGCATAATTTCTCTCTTGTGTGTTTATTAAAAATGTAGAGAAAACATTTGCAAAATGGAAATTTAAAGAACAAGTAGAATAGCAGACAATAACTTTCCTGAGAAAGAATTAAGCAGAGAAAGAGTGAAACCATCACTTCTAAAGGGCAGGCATTAATTTCACAAATTTTATTACCATCAGTGGATCTTTGAGCTTAGCCTATCTTATTTCTACAGTGGTGCCTCTCACTGCAGCTGATTTGGTAGAGATTTTAGTGAGCAAAGTATGAAGACCAGAAGACAATGTTTCACAGTTCTGAGAACTCAAGCTGTTAATACCTTGTATCGTAGCCTATTTACAAACTTGTAGATTTATTTGTACCTAAATATCTTGAGGTGGCTCTGATTTGGATGTTGAGCCAACAGCCTTGTCTGCCAACTAAGCTGCCTCACATATGAGCAGCCCAGTGAGAGTGGGGGTCAGGCTGCAATAGCTGGGAGGTATTTGACTTGAATGCAATTGGGACCAGTGCTGGCAGAAATGCATTTAAAGGCAGAGGAGGCTCTGCCACAGTAGTTTGGAATTAAATCAAACAACCTGTTGACTCTCTCCCGAGTGAACGCAATGTGATAAATCCAAAATGTATTTTCTCACCAGGGCTATCTGGGTTGTGTTGGCTCTCGCAAGTGCCAGGTTGCAACGGGTGAAGCAATTTCCTGCACGCATTTAGAAACTGCTCCAGAATACTTCAGGGTGATAAAAGTTAGTCGAGCCAATATGACTAGAGAGCTATCACCTCATTTTCACTGCATTACTGCCATAATCATAGAAGGAAGATTTATATATGTGCACTTGGGAATGAAATTCCAGAGCAGAAGAGACCCTTACTACCAACTATCATCTACCAACTATCAGACAACTGAATTTTCTTATACTGGCTTCCTTAATTTTCTCCAGAGAAATTTACCCTAGTGCACAAGACCAACACAAGGCCCACACAGGTCTGAACGCTGGATACTACAGCCTTTGGTACAGCCCTATTAAAATTGCCAGGCATGCTTTTGATGTGAGCTTGCCATGGACCTAAGCATTGCCTTGTGAGCCATTCTGCTGGAACTGAACATCATGTACCTATGTGATAAAGTGCTCCTGAGTGTGAGAAAGGAAGGCAAAGTCAATCCCGAATACATAAACATATCTTAAGCATTAAGCAATAAGCAAAACGTAGAGGTCAGAGCAGTGATTCAGAAACCTAAGGAAGGACGGGAAGAGTGATAGCAGGAGTTTCCCTCTCCTTTGGTTCACAGGAAAAACACATTGAGTGCTATATAAAAACATGAAAATCTCAACCTCAAAACCGGAAGCATACAGTCATCCAAACCTGAAGTTATTCTTACTTAAAAAGCAATTGATGTGTTCGCTTTTCGGCAGTACACACTTCCACATACTTTGGAAGTATACTTCCATGTCTGTCAGTATGTCTGTGTCCATCACCTGTTCCAAGGCAGAATTCTTTTAGAGCAGTTTTTCATCCAAAGAATAGGAAGTGATCAGGAACTATCAGCACATTAATACTAGAGCTGCATGAGACTCCCTCTTGTGATAAATCCAGTCATTTTATGTGTGCTCAGTGACATCCCATTCAGTGTCTAAACCTGGTCAGTATAATACAAAAATGTCTCCCTGGGCACACAAATGAAACTGAGGGTTGTAAACAACAAGAGACTAAATTCTCACTCTCAGACATGGAAATTTTGTCAGAATTTTGTGGCTCCAGAGGAAAAGCTGAGCACAACCTAAACATCTGCATGAAACTGTTACATTAGCAAGGTGAAGTAAGTCCAATGAAAAAACACCACCACCTTAGAGTGATATTTAAAATGTCAATCACAAGAGGCAAAACAAGTTTAATATATACAGTCTGGCAAAGCTGCATTCTGCTTCTTTAAGAATGCATTACATATTATGAGCATTCCTATTACAATTGTATTGCAATATTCAGAGGATACTTGGAAGACACTATTACTTTTTTTTAATATGGGTTTATTTGTTTACATCTTATTTTACAGCCACTCTTCCAGCCTCTAGTTTAATTTCTAAAATTAAAGCTACTGATATTTCCATATCAAAGTTTAAAATTAATTTGCTTTGTGGGACATGCCCCTTGATCTAAAATACTTCATTTTAATTAGGACATTTAATTTTCCCTAATGGAATCAAGTTCAATTCACTTAATCCAAAGCTACTTTCTGAAAAGTACATTTTCTCAGCACAAGTCCTCTTAAGGCTTGTCCGCATGAGGAGACTGTACCTACAGAGCTAAACTGATTTCAGATTGATCTACTTACACCACTACAAAATGTTACTGAAGTTAACTGCAGCTGGGTCTGCCCCATTTCTGGATCAGTTTGGTCAAGCAGCTGTAAGTTTCCTAACGCAAACCAGGAACAGGTAACAGAAAATCAGGTACCATTACAAGTATGTGTTAGTGTGAGACCATGAGTGTCTGGGCCCACACAGCTTAGGGTATGGCCACTTCCCACCACCATTTTTGTACAGCTTCCTTCCTCTCTTTGCCCTCTTCTCTGTAACGTGCTGTGTACATGTACACCCTGCCACATCACGTTTGCTTCTCATTAGGAGGACGTACAAGACATTTCCAAGGAAAATGCTGCGTATTCTGGCTCTGTGTTAGGATGATGTTTTGCTTCCCATGCACACATGAAAACACACCGATAGATCAGAGGGGAGATAATCAGTGCATAGGCTCAGAATGTGAAAGGCATTCCCATCCCTCACTGTGAGAGAGTTTGCTCTGGGGAAGGCCTGTCTTTATCAACTTTGTCCTTCTCATGAGGACAGAGAAATGCAATCAATTCCATATATTATTATAAACTCTGATACTCCTTCCACTGACTACTGCTCTCACAATGCAGGGGCATGGCTATAAAATGATTTAAAAACCTGCATACCTTGAAGAACAGCCAGGCTGTCATCCATTTAGCCACTTTCACAACCCAAAAGACATGCTTGTAGAGCTCAGTATTCACGACTCCAGGGTCTACTACGTTAGCAGTCACATGGCTTCCATTTGCAGCCAGAAGATGCTGTAGTTGATAGGTAAATAACACAAGGGCAAGTTTGCTTTGGGCATAGGCTCCATGGGGTGAATACGAACATCTGTTACAGGAGAGAAAGAGAGAGGGAGATGCACATAAAAGTAGTCATAAGGAAAACAGAATTGCATGAACATCAAATGTCCTGCATTTTGCAATATCTAGCAAACAAACAGCTGTCCATCTAGTCCTCAGAAGAAGCAGCTTATCACTGGCAGGTGTGCTGCTCACTGGTGATTATTCTGTCAGACACCAAGTCTTATTTATGATGGGGAGAAAAATTAAAATAAAATGACACAGTACCTGCCAGAATCTCTGTCAAAATATTTAAGCTAGAAATGCTGAGGCACCAGTCTCCATGGTACCATCACCTAGAGGCCCACAAACTACTCTTCCCTTCTTCATAGCTCTTTTCTCACATATACATACCCTGTTCCCACAGTAAATCTATGTCTGATCATACTACTCTTGGTTATTTATTATTTGTATTGCAGTAGGACCTACTACTTTCTGACAATGGCTCCTGTGTTGGGCACAGTACAGATGAGCAAGGTACTCATTGTCCCTATCCCAGTGACACCAGATTACACACAGCTAAAGAGAGAGATAAAAGGATGGGGCAAGGAGAGTGGCTGCAAGTGTAACCACAGTTATGCCATGTACAGCAAAGGCAGCTGGCTGGATCTCTACCAAACATGAGGTGTGACAAAGGCTCACAAACACCAGGAATTACAGAAAACATAACCTATTGAGACTCCTCTGTGTCTCATCTGGGTACTGAATCAGCCTTTCTTTCAGGTCAAACTTCCAAGGAGCTGACTAGTTGGGTTTCACTGCATGCAGGCAGCAGTATTTTTAAACAAAATAAGCAGGCTAGTTCCAGGCAAATTAGCAGGAATGTCACTTCAAATGCTCCTCCCGACTTGGGCATCAGCATCACTTCCACAAATTCCTAAGCCATGACAATTCACTCTTGTAATTACTACAGCCTCTCATCTAACCTTTTTTGTGCTTAGTGGAACCAAAGGTAATTCCTGGCATTACAGACAGCCCATAAGCAAAGCAGGTGGGAGCCTAAAGCAACAGGCTCCTGGGGCAGCAAAAGAGCTATGGTCCCCATCCCCTTTGCATCTGCCAGAGCCTGGGGAAGGGGCACTGCTTGCTGATGATGATGGTGTGGAGCCAGGGGTTGGGGTCCTTGGATCAGCAGCCATTGCTTGTGGAGAGATAGAGGGGCACCCGCCCAGGAGCGGGTCTCTCTTTCCCATCTCTCTCCGTTCCCCTAGTTGTTGTCCTGCCTCTGTGCCAGATGCAACTCCAGCCTCTATACCTTCACCCTTAGTGCAGCAAATGCCTAGGCTGGGAATGCACGTACTCTGCTGAAAATCCCACCTTCAATTTCTGTGGCTGCTACTAAGTACAAGGTTTTTATTTTGAATGAATAGCAAGTATGTCTCAGAGCTGTGTTAGCTCATTCTCACTGAATACTTTATTTATAATATCCGGTACATTTCACCACAGAAAGTCCTGGATGATAGCAAACAAGCTGCCTCTTTGCAGAGGTATAAGGCTACTGAAGCAATTTAACTGTTCATGTTGTCTGAATGGACTAAGAAGCTTGGAGACATAATGGCAAATTGTGCAGCTCAGGTACAGGAAATAAAAGACAATACCACTGAATCTCCAGTGCATCTCTTTTTTTTCTTCTTTTTTTTCACCTGCTGTATTCTTGTTCAAGCAAACAAATAACAAACAGGCCACAAATGCATTATATAAATTGAGAGAGAGAAAAAAAAAAAAAAGACACCTGACCATGAACAGCCCTTGCACCAACCAGCGGCCTGAGCTGCAACATGCTGAATAATGTAGTTCCATCATCATAAAGATATCACCTGCGCCTCAGGGTAAAATGGGCTATTTTAAGAATAAAGAACAATCGCTGCATGAATAGAAAAGTGATTTGGCATTAGTCAGGAAATTGCAGTTACATTTTAAATTCAGTAACGTCCGTGCTCTGATCTGAGACACTCAAAATGTCACCTTATGCTTCATGCATATTTCAACCCTTTTAACTTGAAGGACCAGATCCTCAGCCGCTAAGAGCTTCTCTTGCACAACAGTGTGGGGCACAGCTCACGCCACCCATGGGAAGAAGCACTCATCCAAAGCCACCTCCGTCAGCCAGCTGGCAGCCAAGTCTGGCACTGCTCCATCAGTGCCACCATTCCCTCACCAGCGAAACACGGAAGCTAGGGCACAGGACAAACTTCCTGAATTGAATTAGGGTGATCTTGTCTGGCAAGCAGCTTGCAAGGAAGCAGAGCTGGTGACTGACTACTCTGACTTGTTCTGCCTGGGTCTAGTCTGGCCTTCAGTAACCTTCAGATGCCAGGCAGCAGGATGGTGAATGCTCCCCATGACTTCCCATTCCCACATTTTGTGTGAGTGCTGTTTTGACTTACCTTGTGGCAATGAAGCATGAACTGCAAGGGCTGGATCCTCAAAAGCCTTGTACTTTGCATAGATATCTATGTCAGAGAAACACGAGTGCTGAGAAGATATAAAAAGCTATCCAATCAAGGAGGAAGCCTTTTATATCACAGTGCAGAGATGCAAATGATTTGCAAGGCAGTAGGGAATCAGACTTCAATAACATACTATAGATATAAAAGATATAAAATTGGATACACAGAACAGGCACTTTTGGCAGAACCCCTGCAATGATCACCTGCAATCTTCCCATTTTCTCTGTGTGTGCTTTTTGCTTTCCAGGAATCTGACATCAGTGGACTACATAAGACAGAAGAATTACCTGTGACACAAACATGACGGAGTTTTGCTGAACAACAGTTACTGGTTTGTTTGTTAGACCCCATCTTATTAGAATCATGTTGTTTAAATGCCACGTTGGGAAAAAAGAATCAACAGTGGTTACTTGATTTTGTTACATCCAGTCTTGAATTTATGCGTGAGAGAAACAGGAGCACATAGGCTCCTGTACCTTTACTAGGATTGCATGTATCATGCATATATATGCAGAATCACAGAATGGTTTGGGCTGGAAGAGACCTTAAAGTTCATCTAGTTTCAACCCCCCTGCCACGGGCAGGGACAACTTCCACTAGACCAGGTTGCTCCAAGCCCCGTGCAGCCTGGCCTTGAACAGCCTGTGCCAGTGTCTCACCACCCTCACAGTGAAGAACTTTTTTCTAATATCTAATTTAAAACTACCCTCTTTCAGTTTAAAACCATAAAATGTATTCCTCTTACACATGGAATTATGTGGCTTTAAAGCCTATTCATCTAAATCTAGCCTTTCTTGGAACTTTATGTTCTGTATGTACATTTCTGCACTGAATGAGTATAATTGTATACTAAATAAAATAATATTGACATTACGCATTTCCCCATTGCTTTCATTTTCTGAAGTCTCTAAAAGCTTTCTGAAATGAATGTGCACATGAGAGCCCAAAGCAGAACACAGCTTACCAGCAAACTGTGTTGGCATACCAGTGCACGCACAGTGCCTGTGATGCTTCGACCCTTGAGAACACAAGGCATCTATGCTTCACAGTGAGGCAGGCAGGCTCTCAAGCAGAGAAACTGTCTCCTAACTAGATGGCCATCCAGGCAAAAGACTGCTACCTCTCAGCTCCCACTGGTACATACACACACACACATGCTGGCCAGTAAGCGAGCTAGGAGTTGCTGGTGTTCGACTGCCAGGGGATCCATTCTAATAAATACTGTCCACCAGGACTGAGCTACACCAGGCAGCATATGCTGTGGTATGGCAAGCCTGTGCACGGTCAGCAGCTAGGAAAAGCGGAGCAAAGACTTGGTGGGAAGAAGTCCAGTGGGAAGGAGTGGTGTGCCTGTCAGTGGTAGTTTGGAAAGTCCATGCTCACCCACTTATTGGAGTGGGGCTCTCTATGGACCACTATTCGTAGCATGGAAAACAGTCTCCCCCGGGGAGTACCCTTCCATAGCATTTTGCCAAGGTAGTGCTGATAATATTGGGCAATGCACACCTCACTAGATGGAAACTACAGGAGGAGTTAAGGCAAACAGAATTTAATTAGCTGCTTTGAAATCCAGCCAAGAGAGCAACAATATACAAGACCTTCTCCTTCTTTTGAAAATGTTTTATTGATTCTATACTGATGAATAATGAGCAGGGTAAGGCAGGTTCTGCATTTCTTGTTCAAATAATTTTTAGCAGAAATTCTTATTTTTGGCTTAAGAATCTTTGCAACATTGAATTGTTTGCATTGTCACTGCAAAAATTAGGGAGAAGAGAAAGGGACTGTTTTGGACTTTTACCAAAACAAAATAAGCAAATATTCAATTCTGGAGTGAGTGCTTTGTGGTTTGCTGATTTATTTTTTTTCTTTTTCACCAGAAGCTGATTTTTACCACTGATCTCGTGGTGCTGTCTCCAGCAGCAGTCTCCCTAGCATGCTGGGGCAATGCATTTGTAAAACATAATGAGAAGCCAAATCTGAAACTGGAGCCTGCAGTGGCTAATTAGGTGTTTAAATATGGACTCAGCTGCTATCCAAGTTTGAAAACTGGATCCATGTTTAGCACTTCCCTTGGCAGACAGTCTTACTCTGGTTTCTTTTTTGGCTGGCTTTAGCTTGGCTGTGTGCTGTAGAGGTCTCCTATTTGCATCCAGTGATACCGTGTTTAGTGAAGGGCATTAAGCCTGCTCAGGGTACCCACTGAGTAACAGGGGAAACAAAATTGCTGCTTGGCACAGACCATCTCCTCCACACCTCCTGTGCATAGGCTCTCGAACTGCTCTCAGCTCTTTCTCTTTCATTAGCAGTTGCTTTTGCATTATGCACACACGTGGAGGAAGTGGATACAGACCGACTGAAATAAGGGTGCAGGGACAGCAGCCTTTCCCTTCCCTACCATATCCTGCTTCAACACAAGTCTCAGAGGACAGGTGACCATACTGACTGACACACATCTACATCTAACCTGGCTGATGCTAGCAGTGAAGTTTTCCTGATGTGGACCTCTTTCACACTGCACTTGCCTTGCACGTGTCATCCTCCTCTCACCCGTCAGCACGCTCCCAAATTTCCAGCGTGTTAATTTGCCTGGAGGGCAGAGTGCACCAAGATCAAACTGCAGAACAACCCGATTGCTATGTGCTCCATTAAAAGACAAGTGATGCAAAACGTGGGTGACACGCTGGGGTTTTTAATGAAAGGGCACACAAAATTTCAATATACGCCTTAGGATGAATCAGTGAATTAAGCAAAACACAGACTTGCTGTATTAAAATGACTAAAGTTTCCTAATGATTTATGTATTAATCTTGTAATACATCATCAACATTGCTTAGTCAAGACCTTAAAAAACTATTATTAAACACTCATGAAGCTTTCACAGTCTTAAATTTTCATTGTCCGGGGAATGCAGCAGCAGATTTTTCAAGATTTCTGATAGATCTTGCAGTTTATTTTGAAGCAGCTACAGACATATATTGCAGAATACAGGTATATCTTTTCTGCTTATTCTAAACAGTTTCTTTCTCTTTTCCTGGGGTAAGCCCAAGCCTGGCACCTAAATATTGATTATTAGATTTAAACAGACTTCCTGACAGTACTACATATAGTTATCCCATGAATACATTTGTAGTCTCATCAGTAGTGATCTTCCCCTCACTACAGAAAGAAAAAGGAACTACAGAGATGGAGAAAAGACAGAGCTCGAGAAATTAGAATACATGTATTAGCACTGAAAACTAGCATTTTGCCAATTGAAAGAAACAAGCATATTCATTAGTAAAACAAAACTAATATATGGAAATGCTATTCTATCTGAATAAGTCAATATGTTATGTTTTTTGTACAGTAGCTGTCCTATAGGCTACAGTACAGTCACCCATTTTGGGTGTTCATTGAACATATTTCTTCATGTACATTTCTTTCATGTACTTGATATGTAGCTTTTAAAAAAAAAATTGTAAATGTATACACATAATAGTCAAAGTGGCTGTGGCATACCCCCATGTATTTGAACTGGAATGCACTGGCTGCTGCAATGTGGGTGAATAAGGACTCAAGCATCAGGGACTCCTGAAGCACCCTTGTGAGCCTGTGATTGACATGTTAGAAAGGAAGGCTACAAGACAGATAAATTATTATTGGCTCAACACAAGCTGAAGAGCAAATCTTTCATGCCCTAATTGGTCACACGGGATTTACTTGAGCAGCCAGAGGCACGTGGCACTTTGAGAGCAGCCCACTTTGCCCTTTTGTTCTGAGTCTTGGACAAAGACAGACCACATCTCAGAGCTTCCCACTCTCCCTGCAGTGAGTCCCCTGGCACTCACACAGAGCTCTGGACAAAACTGGGATTTATCTGACATGTTTCAGTAGTGGTAAAAAACATTCTTCTCCTTAAAATTAGAAGTTGAGCAAAAGGGTAGGAGCTCAGAGCTGGAAGATTCTCTCTAAAAGGCAAAACATTGGTCTCAGTAGTTTACTTCTCTGCAAGTCAGTGACTCTTGCCTTGTGCTTATTCCACAATTCAGTAGGAGCCACAAGCTGAAAGATGGGTTATGTCTGGTTTTGGTTGGTTTTTTTTTAAAGCCATCTTCCCAACTTTTAGCACTGCACTGTAGAAATATATTCAGTGACTAGCCCTTTGTTACAGTTTGTAGGAAATGCAGAGGGAACAAAAATTAACTTCCTGTCATTGGAGGACTATATTTAGTGAAAGAACCTGGAATCCCTTCATTATAAAAATATTTATGAAAGGCAAAATAAGCAGGGTCTTGTCATCCTGGCCATTACTGTCATCCAAATGGAAGCAATGCATCGTCATCAGGCTGATCCCTCCTCCTAATGGCAGGAGGTGAGATATCAAGAGCCCTCCTGCTCTACTGATTGCCTTGCTGTGTGCAGCTCCATTGTTGTATACTCAGCACAGCTCTAAAAGGACTCAAAGGCTGATCTTTTCAAAGTCTCACCACAATCCGTATCTTTAAGAAAAAGTCTAATTTTTCATTTTGTGTACAATCGGTGTTAATTTCAAATGGTTTAGATGATTTTTAAATATTGATGGCAAGTTCAAGTTGTTATTACTGTAACTTGAACAACCCCAAACCCTATTTCTGTTTTGGTAAAACCATCTTAAAACTGGTGTAGACTTTTGCAGACCAGCTGCAGAAAATCTGGACTTTTCATTCTGGGACTGAAAGGGAAGTATACGGTCTGGTTATGGATAATAAAGTACTGCCATTTCAAATCCACCACGGTGCATCAAATGTGATCAGCAGATTTCCAGTAGACTACTGGTATGTCAGCAGACACATTGACATGTGCTGGTGTATATGGGAAGATAATCTAAAGTTTCATTTTGTGGTGGACTGAACCCACTGCACTGCCTTGGAGTTCAAGAGGCACTGAATGTGTTCTGTAAGTGCAAATTGTTCACCATATTGAAAGACTGGTCTGTCTTACGAGGGGAAGCATGGCTTGAATATGCACACAGACTGCAAAATCTTTTTTCCTCCAAGATGTCTATAAATACTGTGCAGAAAGTCCTGTGCCATCTCTCCCTGTTCACAGAAGCAAGGCAAGATTATCAAGTCTGGCACAACAAAACAACACTGAAAATCAGGTTTTGTTGAGAGAATCTAACAACTTCAGCTTTTTCAAACTTTTCTTCTACAGTGAGACTATGAACACCACAGCTTCAGACTGAGAAGTATAAGTGACTAACTCCCAGTACATGGGTTAAGACAAGGAACAAGCTCTTAAAGCTATCTATTTGTTAAAAACAGTCATGAGAATCCTTCCCCTCTGCTGGAAGACCTTTCCAGGTAAAGAAGAAATACAGCTGAAATGCCAACAGGTACAGGAGAGATTAAAATGTGGACGTTTTCTGCACCTATGAAATGACTCATAGTCCAGACATGGCAGGAAAGGCTTTTGTGTGAGATCATACATCAACAGTGGCCCTTAGCTGCTGTCAGAAAAGATGCAGGATCTAAGTAAGCGCATGAAAGGGCTCTGTGAAGAGAGGGATGTCTTACTTAAGGAATATAAAAAGCCAACTTCAGTGAACAAAAAAACCCTGCAAGAAACAAGTAACATAAAAAGAGTGGTCCAATAGCCAGCATTGTAAAGTGATTATTTCAAAGTACCATAAGGGACAGTGACAGCAATCACTTTCTCTACTGTTTAGCCTTACAGATGGTTTTTGATTTTGTTTTATAGATTTCCCAATCTTGCCAACTTGGAACACTGTAAACAGAGGTCTGTAATGGCACACCAAGTGTTTCCTAAGAAGGAGCATGGCATAGCCTGGAGCCAGAGCACATGAGATATCTGCCACTTGCAAACACACCAGAAGCAAGTGAAGTCCAGCAGGTTTGGCTTTACAGGAAATGACAGGAAATTTCATGTCCAAACCCTAAAAAGCTAACACACAACCACAGACCTGCCTTGCCCCAGACCTCACTGAAAATAATTAATTAAAAAATACTGCTGCTTTGGCAAACTGGTTGATTGGTGATGAAACTGGTGGCAACTCAGCTACTGAACACCCTCCCACCCCATTATGCTGGGAACTGAAAGATTTCAAGCAAAACTCATAATATTTTCATTTGGGCATTTCTGCAGAGCTGTGTTATAGCTAGCATCACTGTTAAAAGCTCTTGAGTTTCTCAGAAAGCTACTGTGAGTCACAGTGCTCCTTGGTCTATGTCCTTCTTGGGAGCTTGAAACACTGCTGTATACAGCCCCTCTCCACCTCCCATGACAAGAAACCAGGGCAACTACAGTACCTGACATATAATGAGAAAAGAAGAAAAGGAACAACAAAATTACAACTCCAGGGGGCTAAAATAGTTTAATTCTACAGTGATTTATTTTATTCAAGAGTATATTTTTCATAAAACTCACTTCTTTTTATAATGAACTTGATTTAATCAAAGACCAAGTTTTCTTCACAGGTTTCAGTATTCAAATGTTTGGTCTGTTTTTGAACAGACAAAGTTCTCCTTCACTAAAAGGTTTAGGATGGGGAGCAGATAGAAGGTTAAGAGTTATCATTTGATGCATAAGGCAGAAATCTGCCTTTGCTTCCGTCCACTGCACCTCATAATCCTTTACACACATGGCAAGATCAGGGATGTGTGGTTGTGAAGAACCAAGAGCAACAGCAGATTGAATCCAGAGGCAATTTGTGGAAGGTGAGATGACCATTTTGACTCTTTCTCTTAACATGTTATTCCAGGGATTTACTGGCATGTGTGCCGGGTTTCCCCAGCTACACCAGGCAGCTGGAAGAACTCCATTGAAAAGGTACTGTGAGGATGGTGGTAGTTCAAGCAATTGAAAGGAATGCTAAAATGATTTGAATAATCACACAGAACCCGAGAACTCCAAAGCTTTTAAGGTTCACTCAGCCTTAAAGTCTTTTTACTGACTGGAAGATGTTAAACTAACTTTCCCCTCTCAAGGCTGACAAACTACCTCCACTCTGTATTCTCTTCAAGTCCCATTTGCCTTCTCTCTCACACAGTGCAGGACATTCACTTTCAAATTACCACTGAACCAGCTTGCCATTTTGGAAAATAGCATATGTACAAGATTGTCCTGGCTTTGGCTAGGATATGGTTAATTTTTTCTTAGCTGGTGCAGTGCTGTGTTTTGGCTTTAGTTTGAGAACAATGCTGGTAACACACTGATGTTTTAGTTGTAGCTCTGTAGCACATACCCTGATCAAGCACTTTTCAGTCTCTCATGCTCTGCCAGTGAGGAGGGGCACAAGAAGCTGAGAGAAAGCAGAGGCACGACACCTGATCCTAAACAGCCAAAGGGATATTCCATATCACAGCACATCGTGCTTGGTATATAAACTGAGGGGAGTTACCCAGAAAGGAAGGATTGCTGCTTGGGTCTGGTTGGTTATCAGTCAGTGGGTTGTGAGCAACTGTATTGTGCATCACTTGTGTTTTCTTTTTCTTTCTTTCTTTATTTATTATTTATTATTCCAATTATTAAACTGTTCTTATCTCAACTCCAGAGTTTTACCTTTTTCTGATTCTTCTCCCCATCCCACCTGGGGGGTGAACGAGCAGCTGCGTGGTACTTAGTTGCCAGCTGAGGCTAAACTACAACAGAGATCCACTGTCCTGTGTGCCACACAGGGCTGACTTTTCCCACTCAACCCACTGTGCAGGCAGAGGCTGAACAGCAGGAACACCCATATACCACATACCTCCCAATATGCTGCAATTTTGAACTACTGTGAAACAGTGTGTCCTATGAAATCATTAACCACTATTAATAATCCTTTGTTAAGTCCATTAACCCCTTTTAGACAAGAAGGAATTTAACACTGTGACACCCAAAGAATCTACATTTAATTTTCCTGAATACATTAAAGTCTGGCATTACCTTTGCGATAGTAGTGCCAGTTGTGCTATTGTTCTTCAGAAACCAATGAGCCCTAAAAGTATTTTGATTAGACAGAATGAAAATACACCAACAAATGTAAAATCAAAACTTTGTAGAGTTGACATCCTGACTTGTATATTTCTCCATTACTGGTTGCAGAAATGGATAGGGATCATCTGTGGCCTGCAACATGGACAAAAACACTTGCTGCATATGAACATAAAAATGGGTTGATGAATTGGTCTGCTGACATAAAGGCCCATATTTTTTAATTAATTTATATAATTTAGTTAATTAATAATTTAATTAATTCATACAATATAGTGCCTTCCCTAATACACTCATTTTCCAGGCCAAGTGGATTTCTGAAATTAATGCTAATTGCTGCAAACACAGCAAATACTTTTGCATACAGAAAGCATTTTGTAAAGGAGGGCTGAAGTACACTTACGTATGTGTATTAAGCATTTGAATACTTATCATCTAACTATAGACAGGAAAACTCAGTGATCTGCTGCAGGAAAGATATACTTAACTGAAAACAGCAGTGTGCTGCAGTTGGCATTTGGTCCTGTCAAGGGAACATGATTTATCTTGCAAATAGAACCAGAATATACAATAGAAGCCATTGTGAGGGAGCTGCTTACACAATACAACTCAAACAATACCTTATATTCCTTAAGTAAAAAATAAAATCTGTAACATGTATCCCTCTTATGGTCTAGAAAAATCTGTTATGATTACAATTTCTGTAGGTTTTACAGCATTTTATTAAGAACAGACCAATGACACAGCTCTTTATATTTAACTGTGAAAGACTCAGTACTGACTAAAATAAAAGGATAATACATGAAATGCCTCCTACTTCCTTTTACAAATTTTCCTTTATTATTTGAAAGTCTAGAAATAAAACAATAGTGCTATGCTACATCAGCTGCATGTTCGGTTTTGCTTGAACTGAAGAATAAAAAGGCACCAGAGGAACCAACTGGGAATTTTTTTTAAAAAAACCTTTCCATTGAAAAAAACGTTGGCCTATCAAACCATTCCTAATAAAAAAAAAATAGATTTTAAACAAATGCCCAGAGTTTTGTCTTTTTTAAATTAATTTGGAACTGATGGAGATATCTTACTTCAGTAGGATGACTTAGAAATTAAAGGTTTGGAGTTTCAGTTTCATAAATGTTATGCTTCAAAATACAAATGGCAATCTACTCATAAGGATAATTACAAATAAATTAGAAATAAAATAATCAGAAATCACTGAAATCAAAGGATTTAGTCTGATAAATGGACTCATATTTTCCAAAAGTAATTTGATATTTTAACTTTTCGTTGTTATTTATGGGCAATATTTTCAAAATCTCAGCAATGTTAAGGGGACAAAATCCCCAATTTTCCGCACAAATTTAATCATTCATTTACCAGCAAACACACAAAAAGTGAAGATGAAGGACACCACCCATCCAAGAACAGGAGAACTCCAGACACTTTGCTAGACAGATTTTCCCATCAGTACATAACACCCCCAGTTACAGTCGTTATGAACTGTCCACCTGCGGAGATTAACTGGAGCTGCCTGGTCTCCCCAGCATCCCCCCAGGTCCTGGGCAGAGATGTTTACCCTATTTTACACCAGCTGGGATGCAGATGTGGCAGCTGGGATTTTTGCAATTCCTCTCTTTGAATCTCTATTGTCTCTGAGATGACTCATGCACTAGGGCTACAGAGAAAAAATCCAGAAATTATTTGGGGACTGTACCAGCTTGGAAAGTTATAAAAAATATCAGCTCTTCAGCAGCTGGACAGCAGAGGAAAGAAGTGTGACTAACTGGTCTTGAATATACAGGAGGCATGAACCAGAGAAGGAGCTGTGTTACTGTGGCTGGGGAGTTCACAGATCTGTGATTCATAGCATTACAGGGTCCATTTGTCATGCATAAAGAGACGATGATGAAAAGAATAGTTAGTCATGGAGAAAAAGCTAGACAGAACACACAAAGATGCTAACCTCTGGGAAAGGGAGCATATTCAGGTGTGACAGACAGGCTGGGAAAGGGAATGTCTTTTTTTTCTCCATTTTCCTAAAATCTCCATTCGGTGGGTAGAGGACTCAAAAGAGTACCCTCCATCCCAGCCTTGTATGAGCACCATGAACCCCAGTGCAGTGTTCGAGTCTATCTCAACACAAGGGGATGGCAAAATGTTCTTCAAGCTTAAAACTAGACAGCCATAATTCTCTCATGACCATATTTTATTCTCCTCCCACTTTAGAAAATATTATTTAAGTCAGGCAAAAGAAGAAAAAAAACCATCTCAACTATGCTGTTAGAGTCCACAGTGTACTACCCTCATCATGTAACTGCTGAAATCATCACTGTCTAAATGCTTGCAGGTAGATAGCGTTTCTGTTAAACTTTCACCTCCTTGAAAACAGTCATACTCAAAGTAGGGATGAAGGAGAATGATTTGCCTTAGGGATCCCCTAGTTGACTCATGTGATTGCTGTTGAAAATGGTCTGGATCTAAAAGACCACAAAGGTGTTTGATGTTCTTCATATATCCTTCAGCAAAAGAACTGGGAGAACAGTCATTGCTCTTGTGAGTTTGCATTTTCAATAACACACATGAAACAAGCTATGCCCTGGCAGTTTGGAACAAGCTCTGTCCTGCCTTGAAGTACCCATGCTGTGTCTCTTTTACTGGTGAGGGTGAAGAGGATGGGCAACAATGGAAAGAAATTCTCAGGGTAGAAATAGGAGTGGGGCTAGGGGAAGAAGATAGGAGGAAGATAGACGAAGAGAAGGAAATTAACAGGTGTGCAGAAATAAGACACCACATCCCTTCCTCCCCCCAAAAAGGGAAAAAACGATGACATAGGGAGGCAGAGGCAATGGAGACAAAAAAGCTCAAAAGACACAGGTGAAGATAAAACTGTGAACAGAGAAATTGAGTAGGCAGGCATAAAGAGAGACATAACAAAGAAAAATAACGTAAAATGCAAGAAAAAGAAATCAAAAAGATTAAATTAACCATCCTGCTCAATAGGAGCTGAGAAGAGAATCATGGGATAAATCAGATTGGTGAGATGGCAGAAAAGAAACCAAAGAGGAAACATGGAAGACAGTAACACATTTAATACTGCTCATGGGACAGACCTTCATTTAATACTGTTCATGGGACAGACCTTCCAACAATTATTTGTTATGCTGCTGCCCTGTGGTCACTGAGATATGGGTGATGACTGACTTAAGAGCAGATCTCTGAGTAGCAAGTACAAGCAATAGGGAGCGATGGCTACAACTGTGACTGACAACCCAGAATCTCCCAAGTGGGAGGCTGATCCCATAGAAAAATCTGTGGTAAAGCAGAGAAGAGAACCTCAGTTTACTGTGTACTTTATGTCAAGAAAGTCTTCTGCCTTTCCTTCTCTGACATATTTAATGAATGAATCTCTCCTTGGCCACTATCACTCACCTCCAGTTTGGACACTAGCCCAACTAAAACCTAGGAATAATGGGACAAGAGCACAGTAAACAATTCAGTCTGCAGCCACCAGTATATTTTCCAGAAGAGAATATGGCCCCCTTTCTCCACTGTGAGAAAAATGACTCCATACTGTTTTTCTGACTTCCTGCAAGGTCAGGACCAGCCAATCTGGGAAAATACACCCAAGCTGTTAAACGAATTATGGCCAACTAGTGCAATTCAAAATAAGGAAAAAGCCATGATGAAGTTTTTAGAAAGATTTCCCATTCACACGAGCGGCAAAAATGAGGGATGGCATCACTGGGAGACTGGCAATTTGTGGAACACTGTCATACCACAATGCTTACCATGGGTGTCTTTACCACATCCATTAAAGCTCTTCAGCACTTCTCTGAATCACCAGGTGTCTCCAAGGCCTTGTGATGCAGGCAATGCCTGTGTATGCTACCCCACAACAGTCCTCCAGGGCTGATTGCTAAACTACCGACTCAGGCTGCAGGCGCACGCTCAAATGTAGAAGGGATCTCACTGTTTTTATCAGCACCATTTAAGCCATAACTATTCACCTGACTGGGGGCTTATTGACAATAGTCTAAAAACCCCACCAGGGGTATCTTCTTCCACCTGAACCATGAAAAGGTTTTGATCTGAATCGACAGCCCCTTCTGCGTTCCATCAAATGTGCCTGTGTGCTTGGAAAGCAGACACCACTGCTGCCCCCGCATGATTCAGAGCATTCATGTGGGCAAGAGCAGGCAAAGTCAGCCAAAGTCTGTCATTCTTTATGGCTCTTCTTACATCAACAAAGTTGAAAGTAAAGGGCAGGTTTGGGTGCAAAAGCTGCACATCGATCTTACTGGCATGTTTTTATTTTTTACATCAGATTGATCATGTTCATACCCAACCATAACTCTCCTAACTGAAACATTTCTGGTTCCTTTAGAATATGAGTTAATAATGGTGAATCAAAGGTAAGGATGATCCTAAATTAAAAAGGCACAACACCAGGCTTTGCTATAATCAAGGAAACTACTGTTACCTAGAGACATACAACATCCATATTTAAATTTGCATTCTGCATTTTAGACCAAAGACAGACTAATTACACTCCTTTTAGCCCCCTTGCATGGTCACATCCAGCATATGCCCATCAGAAACAATGAATACATACATCAAGTGAAGAGTAGGATAATTTCCTGTGGCTGTTTTACAAGCAAGAGATTAAGCTGTGACTACCCCGTGGAGTTTAAACAATGTGCTTGTAACAAAACTGATACCATAGTATGTAATCAGAAGTCAAACATAAAGTTGGACGTGCTTAATGCAGCATTCACATGTAAAATGTGTGCAGTGGAAACAGCCCAGCCCCCTAATTTCAATCTTTGTTCCAACATGGAACCTCAGGCCAGGTGCCTATGAACATGTGCGAAAGTATCTGTCAAAGGATGGTGACAGAATTTCTCCCTGGAAATGATACAAAACTCATACTGAAACGGGGAAACAGAAATTCCCTGGAGCCCCTCAGAAGACAGGATCTGTTGGAGCATGTTGGTAGGTGCATAATTGCCACATGTGACTTCACGAGGAACTTTTGAAATGTATCTATATTTGAAATGGAACTTTCGAAATACGTCTTGGTTATCCTGCCCGTTCCTCAATTAATTGAACACCACCACACGGCTCCTGTATGACACCAGACACATTTACCACATCAGTTGATAACTTCCTAATGTTATATGTATCCCATAGACTTTGATACTCCGTTTTCCTAAAGCAGTCAGACAGAAAACAACCATGCATTTAGCCCATCTTACTGGGTTAAAAAACCAGAATGGCTGTGCACTTGGACCCCAGTAAGCTCTCAGGTGACACAGACAAGAGAGCCAGGGCTCCAGCATTTGTAGTGAATTACAGGGCTGATGTGTGAGCAAGCAAGCACCATAGATGAGAGGGATGACACAGCCTGTGGCTGGAGGGCAGGTGGGGGAAGCTGCAGAAGAGCTATGAGGAGGCCAATAGGGAGGACCAGGATGTCAGGAGCAGTGCAGGACAAGGCAGAGGCCAGAGGCAGAGGGAAGAGACAACATTGTGCCAGGAGTCCCAGGCCAGGGGCAGAGCAGGCAGGGAGGAAGGAGCAGCAGGCAGGATGTGGGCCAGATGAAGCTGCGCCCCCGAGAGCCAAGTCAGCAGCCCCATGTGCAGCAGGCAGGGAGTGAGCAGCCACAAGCATTATTAGGGCAGGATCAGGGCCTCTACCTATGCATTCACATCAGGATGAAGTCTATTAGCATTTGCCCAAGCCATTTTAAAACATCCCAGTTACTGAGTTCCCCTGATTAGGCAGTGATGAGTTCAGGCTCTGCACTGCAACCATCACTGCAGTATAAGCATCAGAAAGGAAAGCGGTCTTTTAAGGTTCAGAATAAAAGACTCAGTTCACAAGTCTCTAAATTACTTCTATCTTTGACTGAAGGCTGAAAGCTTTGGTCAAGCTTGAAAGATATTAAGGAATCCCTTGAAAATCCCCATTAATTAAGAAAAAAAAAAAAAGGCAACAAAAGAAAACCCACATTGAGTATTCAGTAACAATACTCTTGGAGATTAATCTGCACACTCTTACTACAGATCAGTGAACACCAAAAATGAATCAGTACCTGCTTTGTAAGTCGCTCAGGTGCAATTTGCCTACATAATGGGTGGCTGATGAGACAGTGATGATCCTAGCATTGTGACTGTGCGTTCCTGATTGCCTCAGCTTATCCAAGAGGAGGTTAGTCAACAGGAAGTGTCCCAAGTAGTTCAAGCCGAAGTGCTCCTCAAACCCATCCTCTGTCTTCCTTTCGGGGACCAGCATCACCCCAGCTGGAGGAGAAAGTAGAGGTAAAACCTGATGATTTTTTTCAGAGAAGCAGCAAGCTAGAAGGAACATGGATCTCCTGCTGCAGTATAAACACGACATTTAGAGCAATAAGTGACTGGTGATGTCATGTGAAGTATAAAGCAGACAATGATTGATTCCTGCCGAGAAAAATGTCAAAACCCCCAGTTTGGTTCCTTTATCCAGAAAACAGTCAAACTGACTCTCCCCCTCCCTTCCTCTCTCCCTGCAGGATTGTGAGGATAAATGAGTTCATTTGTTAAAAGGGTTCTGAAGACATTAAAAGTTGAGTTAACCCATCGTTGACATGCCGGAATGCAATGCTGCAGATACACAACCATAGTTACTCCATCTGCAATAGGTGGCAGCTGGGTGATCCCAACAACATTGCCTCCATCAAAGAGCTCAGAGCAGTGCAGACAAGATTGGGCTAAGCAGCAGACCTGCTCTCCCAGATGGATTTCTGCTGAGTCCTGGCTGGAGTTTAAAGATCTCTGGAGTCTTCATCTGAAATCTGCAACTTCTATCTCACTGGTGTGGGTGAGAAAAGATGCAGTAAATTTACCCAATATATCTTAATTACTGTGCTTACAAGCAGCTGCATATTGAAATGAGGTTTTGAATGCTTATTTTGGCAATATTTTTGCATATATTTCTACAAGCCACAATTTTCAAATTCAGTGCCTAAAATAAGTATCCACATCCCTAACACACAATGTTGATTTCATCATCTTGCAGAAAATACTGAGCTCATGCATAAATTATATTGCATACTGAGGCTGTGTGGGGGATAGCTATCCCACTCAACTACACGTGGACTTGAATGTTATAAATTATTCTTATTTTATTAAAATTTAATTATCATGCAAGTGGACCTGACTTTTGTAATTAAAATGCAGATGGACATGGTGAAAGGAGAGTAACACTGCAGGACATTTCTCTTCTCTGTACAACACATGAATATGATACAGCAAAAAGACCACCTCTGCTCATAGACACAACAAAATGTCAGCTTAATCCTTGTGCTACTTCACATGTCCATTAAAAAGCCTTTAACATCTCGCTTCTTGATGTCATGTAGCCTGATGATGGCATATTAAATGACCATTTTAAACAGCAGATGCTGTTCATCTACAGCACTCCTTCTTCGGGAGGTCCCCCCACATGACAGTTCTGCTTCATTACTGCTGCTCAGGATGAAAAGGAGGTATTTTCAGGATACTTTTAGCATGGCCAACACCCTTAGGAATTCACCTATGGCTGCCTACTGCTTAACTGGAGAAGGAGAGTGAGGGTAAGAAATAAGAGAAGATGACAGAGCAAACAAAAGGGTTGGTTATGACACAGTGTACCCATGTATGGAGAACATAAGACTGAACATGAATGATGCCTGTTGGTGTTCCAATGAAAGAAACACAACACAAATTACATGATGAGGCTCTACAAAAGCTCTGATTGGCAACTCTCTCTGTCACTGCAGTCACTTTCCCAGATCCCTCAGAATGACAGGAAAACCCAGCTGCCAGGTGTGGTTTCTCTGTATGTCACATCTCATCTTTAACAATGGGAAGACAGTTTAGAGGGTGTTTGATCAGGTGTCCTGTTGTATTCCCCTTCCTCAGCAGCACTTACTTTGATGCATGGTGCAACTACTCACAGAATTGTAAACAGGTTTCCATTTCCTCCCTAATCTGCACATAATGACATCCAGAACAGTGGCTGGGACTGAGCCCTGGCGTGAGGGGTATGGACAGACAGAAAAGTGAGACAAACCCTGCTGAGACTTTTTCTTTGCTTCATTACTACAGCTCTGAGCATCAGGGCTGGTGTAAGGAAAGAGTCTCCATTTTCCTGAGGGTCAATCTGCCCTCCAAAGTTCTGACACTTGGAAAAGACAAGAGGAAGCGGTTTACTGGAGGTGTATTTTCAGCAACGCTGGTAAAGAAACACAAAACTGGCAGTGTTCAACGCCAGGCTGGATGGGGCTTTGAGCAACCTGGTCTAGTGAAAGGTGTCCCTGCCCATGGCAGGGGGTTGGAATTAGATGATCTTATGGTCCCTTCCAACCCAAACTATTCTATTATTCTATGATTAAAATGCAAGCCCATGAAATGGCAGCCAACAGAAAACTGCCCTGGCACAGCAAACCTGATGTAAACCCTAAATACTGCTGCTGCTGCATCTGCCGGGGCTGCTGCAGGGCTCACTGTAGGACACATCCATGCAAACACACACACTGTTGGCTGAGTCAGACAGAGGGTTAGAGGGATTTGCCTGGAGAGAAGCGTGTTAGATGGCAGCTACAGCCATTCAGCTTTGCATCATGACCAGCAGGCAAACTGGGGGGGGGGGCGGCTGTCACCACTCACATCAGCCCTGAGGATGCTTGTGCTACAGCAACTGCCCCCTTGACCTTTGGACAAGGCAGAGGATTTCAAGAGCACAGAGAGTCTTTGCCCTCCACCCCAATTAGTCTCCACCATCTGTGCTGCATATTCTGGAAGCAAACACAGATCTGAGCCCAGATCAGGAGATGGAAAAAAAATTCATTCCTGCAATGCGCAACTATTAAGACACGTTTCCAAAAATTACTTTTCTCGTTCTTCAGGAGCTTCCTCTGAGTAGAAATTGCGGTCAAGTCCTTGAGCACGCACAGTCACCGCTGCCTGCATTTGTCACTACTAGAACTCCCTTTTTGTCTTCAAGGTCAAATAATATTAATTCGAAACACCTTATTCCTTTTTTTTTTTTTTTAAAGAAGACTCTCATCTTTGAGGTGGTTCATATCAACGCTATCAAAAAATCTTGCCCTGCAATTTGAGGGTTGTTTCTTTTGTTTGAGGAGAAGCCATTTTAATTCACTGAGGGCAAGTGTACAGAGGAATACCAAACAGGCAACTGAACCTGGCTGCTCCTCTGACAAAAGGGAAAACCTTGGAAGTGTAGCAGCAAGCTCTCTTTTCTACATTATTAACTGCGTAGCATTCAATAGGTACTGAAAGTGGCACACTATTGATTTTCTTTGGTCCTGAAACATCATCAGCTTTACTCAGGGGCCCCAAATGGTAACTCAAAGAATGAAAGCTGCTTCTATTTTTAATTCTTTCAATTAATCCAGTACTATTTGAAACATTCAAAAGAAAAAAAAAGCCCTTCTTAGTTCGTTTACCTTACCTCTTAATTGTAAACTAAGAATGAGTTTTCTTCTGCTATAGAATCCATACAACCCACAATCTTTTTGGTCTTAATTATCAATTGTCAGTCTCCTCAGTGTTTTGGAGTACATGTGAAATCTAAAGTGGCAGCACACAGACCATTAATGCCAAACACTTTAACTTTCTTGTACGTTTTTCCCTCTGATTTAGTTGCATTGTTTCCAGATTTATTTTTAAAAATGTCACTGATATCAGCATAGCATTAGAAAATTAGTGAATAAGTAAGATGAATACAAGATTTTACTTTGATTAGCTGTTACAGAAATATTCAGGCAAAAGGCTGACAATATGCATGCCAAAACCCGACGAAATGATCCACAGATGTGTGATTTTGCAAGTATAGAAATAAACTAGAATAAGGAAAATACTTTGCTGTACAACTATGCTGGAAAACCATTCTTATACATACAGTAATACATTCCAACGTGCTGCAGTTATGCATTTTTTGTAATAAGTTCAAATTACACACATTTTTATTAGCTATAATGAATAAAAAAATATCTATCCTTTTTTTTACTTTTATGACTAGGCAATAGTTGTATTTTTCTCTTAAAGAATGAATAAACCTCAGGAGCACTGTCTTTGAAAACAGATATTTATAATGATTTTCTATAGAAGTTTCTAATGAAACTCTTGGGATCCATCAGTGAATCAGTCTTAGGTGATTTTAAGAGCATAATGGGTCTGATATTGCTCACAGCATAACCAAAAACTTTATGACAGTTGTTAACACTATAGGCCAGGCATACTGTATTTTTATTGGAATATACAGAATTTCTACCATGTCTGCCTGTACTGCTGATGATGGTAGACATTGCTGTAATTCCTGTACTTCTCATCATTCAGCTCCATTATAAAATATGTTTTAAGAGCTTTAAAAATAAAAGTATTTCGCTCATCTAGATTTATTTACAGTGAGTTACCTGGAGGCATTTAGAGGTAGTTCTCTCAAACTCACTAAAGAAGAAAGATTTAAAATCTCTTCATATGAAGAACAAAAGGTTTTTCTTCCCAGACAGGCTCACAGAAGTGGGTTTGGAGGCAGTGCCTCCACATGCAAGTCCTTTCATTCCCAGCAGCCCAAAAGCTGGGCAGAAAATGCAAGAGGCTAGTCACATACGCTTACAGGTAGCACCTTCACAGCAGGAAGTGAACCTATATAATCTCATTCACCCAATTCTTGTTATGTACAAGAAAGAGATACATACTGTACCAGAAAAGTTCCCAATGGGAAAAATGACTAGAGACAGTAACTCCAAGTAAAAGCACAGTCTTTTCTCCATATAGGTTTTATACTGGTATAGCTGACTGACTTAGCAGCATTTTCCATCCCATGAGTGCAGCCATACAAGGTGACCCACCTCGCTTAACAGTGTCCAAACCACTCTGCTCTACACATCCATACTCCAAAAGATCTATGGGTGGATCTATCTACATATAAAATAGTGTAACCCACTTCTCTCCTGAATAGGGCCATCTATAGTGGAGTGAACATCTCAAAGACCATATAGCAGCATCCTCCGGCTAGGCTGCCTATACTAGATTGATTGCTCCACATCGTTCTATTGGGCTGTGCTATCCCAGAATACTGTTGTCCTGCAGATCTCTCCTGGTTAGTGAGCAACGAGAAGATGCAATGCCTTATTAGAATAACTGCGTCCAGAAGTGCCTATCGGAGACACAGCTGTACACATATAACTGCTTTTTACAGGTATGCCTCATCTGGGCTGCAGAAAGATGAATTTACAGCACCACTGAGACACACTGCTTGCCAAACTTCATCTGTAACCCAGAGTCCAGTGCTACAGGCATGCTGCACACCTACTGGTATCCCCCAAAAAAATGTTCTGAGTCTAGACAGGACCACACAGAAGCCAGCTTTTCAGTGTATGAAACCTGAAAAGGCAAAAATCTGAGCAGTTAAGAAGAAAAGAAGAAAAATACAAATGAAGCTTGGTACAGCTCTCTGATGCTATTTCCTGTCTCCACAGCAGGAGTTCAGACACTTGCACTTCCCAGTATCTTCTGGAACTCTCATGTATGTGCAGTTTTCTAAAGCAAAAACTTTGGTAGGATAAAGAAAAGCTTTGGTAGGAAACTGAAGCAAACAAGAAATTTTACCCCATGACATAATGATGATACCTAGATAACATTGAGAGTCCACATCAATGCATTTGACCTTTGGGAAGATCCACTGCCATCAGTGGCAGGACAGTGTCCTACACATGGATCTTCCCTGAAGGGGACTGTCCATGGTGAACAGCTTGATAAACAGGAGGGCAGCATCAGGACCCAGCTTCAGGCTGCAGAGAACTGTCCCCAGAGGGTTCAATCTCTCCTGCCACTTCCCAGAACATGCATGCTGCCTTCCTGTGCCAGCCAAAATGTATGGCCCTGCCTAAGCCAAGGACTGCGTGCTGCTTCCCAGCCAAAACTCTGGGTTAAGCTCCCCTCCCTCCCTTACCCCCAGAATCCAGTGACCCAACACAGATCTTATCAAGGAACAGCATGTATGTGGGAAGGAGGGGAGAGGCTCAGCCCCAGCCTTGAATATCAGCTTCATCTGCCTCTCTGCTTCCCTGAAAACAGTAAGTTGTTTCTCCCTAATTTTCTTAGCCAGCCACTCTAGCTCTTTTGTGTCTGAATCTCACAAATTTCATTCTGCATCCTATAGGCATCTGTCAGTCACGTGCCTGGCTGGCTCTTCTCTTGGTTTTGAGGCTGGTTTCTTTAGGGGAACAGAGACTCTAGTCCTCCAGGTAAGGACTCAGTCCTTGTGAACTATGTGGTGTCTAAGCACCTGCAAATTCTGATCGAGACCTCTTCTACAGTTCAGACCTATCGGCTTTCTTCATCCTCACTACCCACCCCAGCTCGCTCTCACCATGCTTGTTGCCGTATGAATATCCTGATATTGAACAAGAATATATGCTACATTCATAGTTTAATTCTATTTAAAAGTCTTTCAGTCAGCAAACTCAAACATATTGCCATCAACTTTTCCCCCATCCTAATGGCTCTCACCTGACAGCCCCGTTTCCTCCCACCAAATCTTCACTCCATCTTCTGCTGTTTCTCCCTTATAACCTCCCAGCCTTAACTACCTATTCTATTTCAGTTCTCCACTCCCAGGCTTCTCATACAGATCTGCCTCTCTTGGAAGTTATGGTCTTGTCTCATCTGCATTCAAACCAGGCTTCTTCCTCTTCCATGCTACAGGTTTTGTCATCATGCCTAAAAATGCAAGAGAGAGCACTTCTAGACAGAAGTGGTCACTAGCTAACTGAGGTCACCATCTACATCAGTTCACCAGCCATGACTAGGAAGATGTTTACATCCTGAGAGTGATGAAATCACATCCCAGCTCCACAGTCATGTTCCAACTGTATATCAAGGTAAAACCCAGACACCCAGCACCACCCACCAACTTCTTCCCATCCAGTAGTCTGCTTTTAAGGGGACAGAAACTTGTCACAGAGATCATAGAGGATCCAAGCCCCAAGTCTAGACAGTGGAGAGACCAGGAGGAGCCTGAAGTAAGCCACAGTGCCCATCCACCCCAGCTCAAGAGGCAGCCACAGGGAGCAGACAGGACCTTGGTGCCCAGCCTCAGCGCCAGTGCGCTTGCCTGCACACAGTACTTCCCACCATGGCTCAGGGTTGTGATTCCAGCAGGAAGACCAGCTCAGTCTCAATGCAGGACATGCTTGGTACAGGCAAAATCTTTAGCGATTAAAACATTAAAGGTGGTTTTCAAACCACAGGGCTTTACAGGCTTCTGACTTGACCCATCATAGAATATTTCATAGGTGGTGAAAGGTGCAGCCACCTCTGACACAAAGGCAGCATTTTGCCTGCATTCAAATCCCTATTCCACTGATAACACCAGAGACTTTATAAAGAAATTTGTCATAATTTTTGATATTAAAAATCCCTAAGATGTTTTGCTTATCATTGTTGGAAACAGATAAACTCTTTTATCTGACATTCAAAAAAAAAAAAAGAAAAAAAATTAAATAACACTCCCCCTTACCCTAAGGCAAACACTTGGCATGGAAACCCTTAGCCCAAACATTGAAAGTTTGGCTAACTAGTAAGGAACTGAAAATTGAGTAATGTCTACTGGTAGTGCTCCCAGACCCATCTATAGTGCCCACAAGAGAAAAGTGGACTGCATTAGCAGTGCCAAAGAAAATAAAGCAATGCATCTTTCCAGCAAAGACAAGCTCTTAGTTTATAAGCAGTTTAAAGTAAAATAAATAAATAAATAAAATTGCAGCCAATCCACATTCAAGCACTGTGAGAACAACCAAATCTTGGTAGGTTCAGCACAAAACTGAACAGGCTGCAATACCTCCTTAAGAACAGATTCCTTTTCTGATTCAGTGTCATGCTGCTACACAGCAAACACAGAAAGCACAGGCTAGTTCCTTGGAAAATGTGTAGGTTAAAAAACTAAAATATGTTCCATAACTGACATTTTGTTTTTATACTAAAATAAATCAGAGCATTCATAATTGGGTCTGGTTGGGAAAAAAACCCAAACACTTTGTTTCCTAAAAATATGCTCAGTAACTTGGTTATTTGAGTTGGCACAATGGTGAGTTATCCCACTCACAATCAGAAAATAGAAAAGACAGTCACAGCTTTCTAATTGAATAGGAATTTCTCTTAGAAGAACAATATCTTGTTTTGCACTTTGTATAAAAATATTTTTACCTAAAAGCTATGATAGGATTAGGTAAGAATAAGACATGGCTCACTCCCGCCTCTGAGGAAAGCCAATGGCAAATGTTCCACACACTTCAGTAGAACTGGCTGGGTTTCCTAATCCATCAATAGCTGAATTTTGTATCTGTCTTCCACTGATAAAACATTCATATTGAGAACATAAAAGCAAATGTGTCAAGAACCTACAGCATGTGGAGCCTGAGATATTTCCCTTTCACAAAGTGTTTGATATCACAGACACTGAAAAAGCTTTGGAAATAATTAAAAAGACAAAGATAGTATCAAACAGAAGACAGGATTTTTATGAATGAAATCTTACAGTTTGAAAGTCAGAAGTAGCCTGAAGTTACTCTTTTAACTTACTAAGTCTTTTAATGAGAAACAATCTTTTATAAGAAATCTGATATCTTTATATAGGATACAAAACATTCTAGCAGACAACAGTGCTATTCAAGTATAATAAAAGCTCTAACTGATGACTACTGCTAAAATTCGCGGTGCTAGGTAATGTTGGCACTGCATAACCCTCAATCATTCTCAACAAGTTGGGTTGAATCCCCTCAGAAGTATCATGGTGCTCTGATACATGTGCCCAGACAAGTTACTTCCAGTATCCAAGGCCCTTAATGCCTGTAAAGAGCAGTGTGTGATCAGCCAGCGTCCTCATACTTTCCAGTCATCTCTCTTAGATAACCTCTTCTGAAAAATCTGAGTAAATGATATCTGCTGTGCACAAAGTTTCTTCAGAAAATATGGCCCTGAGAATATCTTCTCATTTTAGAACACAATCAAGCTGCATGATAGTGTCCTTATGAATCTTCTAGTTTTGCCCATCATCCATGGAATATCCATTTAAAAACTACTTCCCCATCACCTCAGATTACCTCTTCCAGCTCTAAACATCTCCCAAAGGCCCATCTCTCCCATGATGTCTACTATCCATCATCCATTACACCAAGGTAAAGGGCCACTTTCCCTTCTGCTTGTCCTCCTCTTTTTTTCCCTGTCCCTCTATACCTTTTTCATCTCAGCTTTGCTGATGTATTGCTCTTATTTGTCTTCATGGAAAGACAAAGATGAAATGATGCTGTAAGAAAGATGCTGCAACAAGATTCACTGAGTGAATGAGCCTTCCTACATGGCTGGAGGAGAGGCACTCCTTTTTATGAAGTCCAGCTTCCACTGGAGTCAACAGCAAACCTCCTTGCTAACTTTCTCTTCTGCAGGGAATCTCCACTTCTCTTGAGTGTCTCTCCTTTTCGTAAGACTGTAAGATAGTCTGTGTAAACTACAGCTGCTGCAGAGAGGGGAACTGGCTCTTACCTAATCCAGTGGGACAGGATCTTTTCACATGGAACTTACTGTGATAATGTAAATAACTATTGTTAAACCTAACTAATCAAAAATACTTGTGAATACGTTAAGTACTTATAAAATACTGTGATTCTGTGATATATCCACTTGCTCCTACCCTTCAGATCTCACTTCCTTCTGACGATCTTGTCCTGCAAATACTCAAAGACAAGAATAATTTAACATGTGACCAATGGGACTAAGATGTCTCCCTGCAAAGGATTATGGCTGGATTGCATGTGGCTGAACTGTGGCTTTTACGGTAACACAAATTAATACATATATTTCACATAGGTACCTGCTGATAAAGCTTTTATTATTCCCTGGGAGCTAAAGAGGGAAGCTTATAGAGATATATCCACTGTATCAAGAGACTGAGATTTCTTAGAAGACCCATTAAGTACAAAATATGCAGATCTGAATTAGCCAGCAGCTCAGAAATATTGATTTTAAATTGGCTTAGATAGGCTCCGACCTGAAATATATTAACTGTAATCTGTGTATAGCATGCTAATAATCTCCTAAAATCTCTAAATTCTTTTTTTGTGTTGGTGTGCATGCCAAGGAGTATACCAGCTGTCCTCATTTGTTTTCTCCCTCTCCTTTTCTAACCTGTAGCCAGAATCACAAACCATTCAATGAACTGCAACATAGAAAGTAGTCAGTATGTCTTTGTTAATAAGTTAGACCATCTATGTTTGGTATCCATAGGTATTCTGTTATCATTAAAGATGATGTGATTTTGGTGGTAGCTCTCTTGATTAGAATCATTAAGTACTGTAAACAATGTACAAGTAAAAACATTAACTACAAGGTGCTGAGAAATATTTCTAGCGCACACAGAAAATGACTGACTGGAAGTTAGAAAAAACCCTCTCTGGCATGAAAGAGTGACTACTGCTTGTGGAATTTTATGAAGTGTTTTACTATCTGTCCCTTCTGCAACCACGGGAAAATAGCAGACTTTCTTATGTATCTTAACAGCATATATTTTAATGAATGTATTAAGTAATTACAGTAGTGTACATGCTGTATTTTACTAAATGCTTTTCAACTGTACAAAGATACAGTTCTTTTCAAAAACAAAACCAAAAAATGGCACCCAATTGCTAATTAGCAGAGTAGAAGACATTCTTCTGACCTTCTGTCAGACTAAGCTTTCTAAACTGCTTGTCCTGAATCCATCTTTCTGTGCCTCATAGTTGAAATACATAGATTACTTTATTTTTTCACAGAAAATTAATTTGTTTTCTGTGTCACAGCATTTTTCTCATTTTAGCACTAGTACATCATGGTTTTTAAAATGTTTATGTAATAGTCTATTTGCATCTTTAACATGTTTTGTTTATTTTAAAAACCAAGAGCTGAGCATGCACATTACAGATGCAGAAAGCATAGTAATGGAACAACAGGCCTTTATTTGTCAGCTGAAATAATGTGTGCATTCAACCAAATTTTTCCTTTTAAATTAGAAATTAGAAAGTTAAACGTATATGCTAAAATCAGCTATAACAAAAAGAGGGGAGGTGACTCTAGCCTGCTAATCTCCATTTTGAACACCCTAAATGTTCATGTAAAGCTACTTAAAGTGTCTGAATCAGCTGGATACCTAAATATCACTGAAATTTTTGTGGGACCTGGTGTCTAGCTCTAGGAAAATACTTTGAAACTCAGTATTTTAGTATTAATCTAATTCCCAGTTATATCCTTGAGCTAGGCAAAGGATGGAGAGCAAGTGATGGAGCTACATTTCTTTAAAAGATCACCAATGACCTGGAAAACTACTGGAGTAGACGTGCAAAACTGGAATGATTTTGTAAGCAGGATTAAATATCCACTACCTTTAATTATTGTACAATTAGAATAATAATGGTAGGCTATTTTGACTAGTCAAATAAAAAAATGAACATTTAATTGAACGTTTCATGAATGTTTCATTATCAATCAGGAACTCAAATACTGCTGAATTTTTATTGCAATATTTGCTTGTGTTACTGAGAGATCTTTAAGGCATCAACGAATTGTAATAAACCCATTTATTTACAGTATGTTTGCCCTCACTAGGACTGAAGGGTGCACAGGAAAACTGAAAATGTTCTTTGGTATGTCTTAATAAAAATATATGTAAATAATTGGGAAAACAAGAACATCAGCATGTAAAAGCAGAAAAACTTCTAAAAGAAGCCTAAATTGTTGCTGGTGGGTTTTTCCCCTAGTTAAATAGACAGGTGAAAATTCCCCTTTAGGAAAGTGCATGCAGAGCATGCCTGGTTTTTGGAGGAGGATTATTGTATGGGCTGGTTTCCAAAAATGCTGTGGCTAAAAAACATAATTAGATGGCAAGTATGTGAATAACAGAAGTTAAAATCCCTAACAGTAATGAGATTCATTTGATAATTGCATGAAGGCAAGATAAATGTTGTCCTTTTAATTTGTTCTCTGACCACTGAGGACACAGCTTTACGGACAACTTTCCAGCAGTACCTTGATCTAAGCAGTGACTGCTCTCAGGTCACTGGATAATTTGCTAGATTATATTTCACATGGATTAATCCCCCCAACCCAGCTCACCAGGCAACCACAGTGAACGCATGTGTTCATACAGGGAAAATATAAGGGAAAAGAAAGTAAATAAAGGTTTAAAGACAGGTTTTCTACACCCACACAGTACAGCTTTCCTTTCCTTTTTTATATTTATCATGGGTGCTTAGATTCTTGTGCAGTTGCATGATTTTTAGTGCTGGAGATCTAAAAAACATAGCAAAGGAAAAAGACTTGCAATAATGTCACAAGCAGGGGTGGGACTGAAGTGTCTTGTCTGCTCAGTCTCTCCAAAAAATACAATTTAAGTCCTAGAAAAATATCCCTGTTAATGCAGCCATATTTTAACTTGCTGTATGGTTCAGATAATTGATTTGAAATGTGAAGTGATAGATGAGAGCCCCATTTGTCATATCTTCTCCTGCAGAAACGTGAAGAAATAAAACAGAACTCACCATTGTTCACCAGGACATGGAGTGGACAATTCTTTGCTCTAAACCGCTGCACAAACTGCCGTATAGACTTCATGGAAGCCAAATCACAGTATAAAAACTCCACTGGGAGAGAAAAGGAGATGAACAAAACCACAGTTAGGTCAGTCACGATGTAAAAATTACAGACATCAATAAGGGCTTTTATGATAATGTCAACAGGAAAGTAAAGATTTTAAAAATACACCAGGCTTTTCAAAATTATAACTGAAGCTGGTCTCAGAAGGTTCCTTTTTTCTCTTCCCTTTTTTCATTTCTATTTTTAAAGTACTGATTCCTCACAGAGCAAGGAGGCAAAGAAGGGTATCAAGCAGAGAAATTATGTCCCAGTCCTACTGAGTTTTCTACTGCTACCATTTAGGAAGAGGGGCTACAGCTCTTCGGTGTTGAGATGATCAAGATATGGCAGCTGGAAATCTAAAGAGGAAAGGGGAAACCACATCAGGCACTACGTTTCCCTGTGCTCACAATGCCAAATAGGCTGCCCTGTATTTTTTTGCAGATTATCTCCTGAGTCCAAAGAGTGATGGAGCCTGACAGCATGTTCTAAAACAAAGCTTTTGAGGCAGTAGCAAAGATGAGCAACAGTGTGCACATGCAGCGACTCATCCAATCACCGATAGCAAACGTGGCATTGTAAGTGATACCGTAGCTCCCGTGGACATCCAGGGACACTTGGTGTCGGGGTCACCTGGCAGCAACAACCAATCATGTAAAAGCCTTTCAAACGTAGGCAAGAGTCATGCCTCCTCTTGACTCCAGCAATGGCAGTGTGATTTGAGAGGATCACACCTCATATGGATACTGTGGGCAGCATCCTGCTAACGCTGGTCAGGAAGCAGGGTGTCTGCATCTCAAAGTATATTTAACACTGGTATGGTTTTATTTCCAAGAAAATATGTCTCTAACAAAAGCATCCTTTGTCCAAAGCATTAGTCAGCCATTGACCTTCAGTAGAACACTATGAAATTAATTATTATTAGTAGTAGTAATAATAATAATTTAAATCCCCTAATAGCTTTAACCTCCTCAAGTCTGAAAATTCTCCTCCTCTTGCAGTTGTTCAGCTTTCACTCCTTATTCTCACACCATGGCTTTATTGGTTGCCTTGATTTGCATGACAGCCATGACCAGGCTTATGAAGTGGAAACAAGTGGTCCCCCACTCTCCCACCTCCAATAGCAGTAGCTATCCCTACTATACTTTTCCTCTTATTTTTTTGCTTGGGCCATCTATGCTATTTACCAAACTGTTTCATCCTGTCACAACCAAGGCTGCAAGCTATAATGCCTCTTTATAACATGTCTGTACGATGAGAGTTTAAGAAGGCCTGAAGGCACAACAGCAAGATAAATAACAAGACAATCACAGCTGTTATTAAAATCCCTTATAGGAGAAGAGTTCCTTCTTTAAAGATCCTTCTTTACAGGATGGGGCTTCAATATTTATATATTTTCAACATAGACAGTATTAGTCCAATAAAATTTTCTTAGTGAATTTATAAATTACCCAATGCCCTTTTCCTCATTTAAAACAAAACAAAATACTTAAGATTCCAGTTTTAAGCTAGTGTAAATACATTTCTTCAAAATGGCTGTAAAGTCCTGCCATTTCAATAACTCTGACCCATGAATAACACTGAACAATTTCTTGAGCTCCTTGCAGACCTTTAGGAGGTCTGCTATTTTGTTTCATTTCACTGATGTCCTGCATCTGGACGTGGTAAGGAAATGCAAAAGTTATTCACGCTTGTAAAAGAAGAGAGTTTTTCAGGTCATCCCTCTTGCGGCCTGGCAGCTACATAAAACCACAAGAGCGGCACTGTAATTGCTCAGATACACAAAACCTGGTTGTACTAACCTATTAGTAACTCGTACAACAAGGAATGGAGTAAAGACCCAGGCAAAGCTTTATGCTGACTCTGCTGTTGTTCTGCTTCTCCAGGCAGCTCATCAAGGAGAGAGATTAAGGAAACCATGATCAGCTTCTTAGAAGGCAGCCATTCACACTGCCAATGGAAGAGTCCCTTTCAATACAAAATATCCATCTTGGTACAGAAGGCATTGGACTTTCATTAGCTGCAGTATTTTGTGGCACAACACAGGGTCCAAACAGTTTTTCAACCACCCATATGGACTGTGGCAATATTACCGACTCTCCTGGATTTTGCTAATGTCTCTGTTATGTGCAAGAAAAGCAGACCCCTGAGAACATTCACTAAGCCAAATTTTAGTATCTCCCCTCATTTGACCTTGAAATTGTTCTTTTCTGCACTGCCAACAACAGTGGTTAGATAACCAGCGTGGCAAGGTGAGTGCTTTTCAGCCTCACTGGTTCAATCTCACCCTTCCTAGGAATTAACTTTTTGCTACATGTCTGATCTCCCTTCCCTTAACTTCACAGTTTTGCAGAGCAATGTTGTCCTTTGTTACGACTATACATTGCCTAGACTAATGGCATACTAGGCCAAAGCTATCATTACTAAGCTTATTTACTTGCTTACTTGGGAAGCATGTCATCATACTGAGTGTTTGTAAAGTACCTGCACCAAAAGATCAGAACATGCTTTGGAAAAGAAAACAAACAAACAAATCAACCCCCAAACTTTTCTTTTTGCTCACAGAGCAGAAACATTAATGGTCAGAGTCCTTGTTCATGCTTATTCATGCACAGCAGCTCTTTGCCAAGAGGTGGTTCACTGGCGCAAGTGCTGCACCAACCGAGGTGCTGTTCCACTCAAGAAAGAGTGCCAAAACACATCTCCAAGTCATATGCTGATTCAGTGGCCCGGCCTTGAACAGAAACCGAGTTTCTTCTTTGTTCAATGATCCGAGTATTTAATTGTTTTAATCAGTGTACTGAAGAATTACACAGTTAAAAGCTAAGGACAATGGTTAGTTTCTAGGATATTTTGAAGCATGCACTAATGTACTAAGTATGCCAATTTTTAAAATGTCATCATTAATAAAGACCAGTGTTTAATATTAAAGTGAGCAAATGGCCAAATCTGAACTTGAACTAACAATGTGACTTGAACCACTTTTAAGAAACAACAATGGCAAAAGGTTGTCTGTATAGAATAGGTATGATTAAAAAGATGTGCGGTAACAGCAAGCAAACTGAAACATGCCAAAATTAATATTTAGATATATTACTCATCCTTTTGGTTTGTCTCCCACCAGACGTCAAATTATTCAAGTACCTAATAACTGACAACAGTGATTATTCTGCTTTTGAGTTTAATAATAGGTTTCAAAACTAACTGGTTCCTTCGATTTTCTGTATGCTATTAAAAACAAAATTGGTGAGTAGAAGCTACATACAGAATATCTGCAGCTAATGCTACTGAAATACTCTAATTTCTAACTCTATCCCATTTCATCTTTCTTTCTCTTACACTATTCCTTGCTTTCAGGTACTTCTATTCTGACAGACATACCTGTATTTCTTTCTTCTACTGGATGTGCCCTTAGTTCTTATCTTAACAATCTGTCCACTGAAAGCAAGTGAATACATAATTCTCAGACACTGGTTGAAATAGCCAATCTTAAAAATATTTGACTATTATTGTAATTTGATGACTCAGCTGCCAGAAATTTATTCACCAATAAAATATAAAAGGAGGATGATTTCCCAAAAGACAGCTACAGTTACTTATGCCATTATTCACATATGAATAGATACCTATATGATGGTGCTACAATTAACTGCTTTGCCTAATTGCTTTCTTTCAAACATATGTGCCTGGTTCAGCAGCTTTCCAACAACAGAGAATGATGCTTTCCTGGCTGCTCCTCAAGGCAGCCTTACAAATTGTAGACAGCTAAGCTGGCTGACCACCCATGACGCCACTGAGCACCATCACTCTTCAGTGCCTGTTCCTGCACTGAGCACCCTCTGCTCGCTTGGTCAGGGCACCTAAAGTCAGAGGACCCAAAGGACAAGCATGCAGTGGCTCCTGGAGAGCTATCTGACACCATGAGCCTCACAGGAGCCAGGGAAGGCCCAGTGTTAGGAGCGCCTGAGACAGCTCCTGAGTGATCGCGCTTCCCTGAGTTTCCCATTGGGGTCAACTTCCCCATTTCTGTCCACCTGCTTCTTCAAGCTATAAGCACACCTTTCTTTTTAACATTTAGAGTTCCCCTCTTTTGCTTTCCATGCCAGCACAGCTGCCTGTGGTTACACATTTCTCCTGTGTCTGTATCAAAGGCCATGAAAACCATGAAATGGAAATTTTGGTCTACTATGGAAAGAAAATTCAGAAGCAAAAATAATAGACAGATATTTCAGTGAATTATCAGGGAGTGTAACTTGTGAGATACTTGCTGATCAGCTGAACACAGGAAAATGCAATGTTTGGGCTCCTGCAAAGACTTAGGTTTGATTTAGAGCAGATTAAGATGAGATGGATGCCACCTACCAACTACCACTACATTCTGTATTCAGCTTTAACTCATCGCCTTGAAGCTACAGTTCTACTTCAGAAGAAATCATAAGTCATAGTCGACTTTCTTCTATTACTTACACCAAAGCAGTTTTCCATCATGCTTTCACTGTCTTTGTGCTAAAAATACAAGCAAGGGATAGATTCTAGGGAAAGCTGCAACCCTGCCCAGCACAGCATGGGGCTGAGAACATGGTGGAAAGAGGACTATAGAACGCATTTCTTTGTCTCTTCCTGCTTGCCACCTGTCTATTCAGCGTCTGAAGATACCGGCAGGAAGAGTTTTTTATCTAGCAAGGAACAAGGACTGGTTCTTAGACAAGATCAATTAAAAAAATGGTCTGCAGTAGTCACATACTCATGCTCAAAAATGTGTTGCAAAAAGTCTGCATGTTTTCTGGCTGCCATATCTCTACAGGGGGCTCTGAGGAATTCGACCATTCACCTGCTATTCTGTCTCACTTTGTTACCTGCACAGCAGCAAGGAGAAATGCTGCCCTGCTCATGAAAGAACTGAGTATGCTTCTGAGCACCTGGACAGAGGCAGAAATGCTGTTTACCAGAAAGCACTCTTTATGAGGCAAATACCTAGCATCTGATACAGGCTGCATCGCAGAGCTAGAGAAGCTCTGTCAGCAAGGTAGCAGGTGAAAATGAAGTGGAGCAAACCCCAGGAGAGAAAAGCATGAACTGGAAGGAGGAGAAGACATAAAGCAGTACTGACAGGAGCCTCCCTCTCTTTTGTTACAACACTGTCCTTGCTGACACTAATAAGTAGTGGCTTTGGCTGGTCCAGTCTTCAGAGACAAGCCTGTTATCTCCCTTCCCCTGTGGTTCTCTCTCCCCCTAAAGTAAGGTGTCCCAGAATCAACTCATCATTGTCAGCATGATTCTGCTCATCTGCTTACACATCTTCCAGCCAAAACAAAAGCCATTCTCAACCAAAACAGGGCTGTCAAGGGAAGGGAATGAACTTCTGGCCAGCTGGAAATTCTGACCACCTAAGGTCAAAACTGTGGCTGCTATATGACAACACTGTGAGTGGAAAAATGCAAAAGCATTTCTAGGATGCTAACATGAACCTGTGGTTTATCATTCTACCAAATGTGTATGTGTAGAAGCACACAAGCCCCCACCTACAGAATGTAGCTCCTGTTAATTTTTCTACACTGCCCAGGACTAACACAGGGGCTGTGATGCAAGTTCTGCTCAGACCTGCATGATGACATCCAGGACTAGAAAATGCTTACTATGGAAAGACTCACAGGTAAACAAAACCAAACAAAATCCTACAGGTAAATAAGGTGTGTACCAGCCAATTGCATATTGAGCACAATGAGGAACAGTCACATAAACGCAGCAAGCACAGCTTCTCTTATTTATGCTGTGTTCCTGCTGTTGTGCACTTGATGACTGCTCTGGGATCCACACCACAAGCACTCCATAATCTCCCCCATTCTTCATTTTCATCCAAGATTCTCAGGAACTAAATAATTAATTGATTAATGCACGAAAATCCTAGTGTGTGCAATCATAGCTGCAACACTTGTTGGCCCCTTAATTCCAGCTGTGGTTATGGTTACAATTTGCAGAGCTTTGGCTGCTAATCCTTCAGACTATTTTAACTATGTGACTGTAGACTAAAATGCTCACTATTGCCTATTGGGCATCTTACAGGTTTCTCCCCAGTCTTCTCCTCTCTTCTTTATTAGTATGTATAATTTTGTGGCACTTTTTTAGATCACTGATCTTTCACAGACTATTAATAGAAATAATAAACCATGGCTAACTCTAGCACAGATTTACTGTTCAAGCTGATGCTTGTGATATGCCACCGAAGAAAAAGACAGATGGAACATATCCATCTAGCAAAGTGTGTGAATGTAGTGCCATGGATCAAAACAGTGAGCATATTTAAAGACATACGGTTTGGGTACAGTCATTAAAAGATACACTCACAACTTGAGTTAGCCTAATTTGTCTACAGCTTTTCAGCAGGCAAGCAAGAGCACCTAAATTCAGCTGCTGCTTCTCTGAGTCATTCATTCTAGTGCCACTAACTTTAAAGGCAGTCTGAAGAGATAAGCTTTCTGTGCCTATGTTAGGCTTTGAGAACAGACTCTATGTCATCCTCCAGCCTCTTCACTGAAGAAAGAGCTCTGCATCAGTGTTCAGGACATAAACAAAAATCCACACTGGGCAAATATCAGAAATTTGTGCTTTTTTTTTTCCTTCCTTGGGATGGTTTGAACAATGCTCAAACAGCTATAGTAAAAAGAGGCATTTCATGGTGCCATTTCCTAACCATGTAGCTTTAACATACCGGACTAAGAGAAATGGGGGAAAAAAAGTCTTCAGCTGAGAGAAATTTTCTCCCTCAGAAGTGTAAAAGTAAAATAAAAATTTGCTCTCAGAAACTGAGTAGTGTCTCCTAACTACTTTCGATTTCCACAACAGAAGTGTGGCTTAGTCCAGTGATCCTTTAACATGTTAAATTCCTGGTAGCTCTCGTGTACTGGTTAATCAAAATAAGCAAAAATCCAGGGTAAGAACAGTGTTTCAGTTCTGTAGCTACCAGCAGCTCCCATTACTGCCAAAATTCCAGGTCATCACAGAAAGTCCCTCAGAACAGCTTCAGAGATCATGCCGTCAGAGCACTGGGACATAACAGTAGTACACAGAGGAGGCATTCCATGTAAAGCAACAGAAATGACCACGCATGACTCTGCAAATTGCAACACCAGGTATTAAGTATGCTACCATTTAAGCACAATTCCTACAGACAAAGCATGCTCTGGGTTTTCCAAACATGCTTTGCTGTATAGTATTTGACATTTTCTGTTCAGCAGGGACAGGACTTGAAAAGAAATGATCTGCCATCAACTTGTCAGAAGAGTAACCTTGGGAGGTGGTGGCAGCAGGACACAAGCAGTGGGATCCATAGCCAGCTTTAAGGGTGAGAAAGGTTATCTTAGCTTCCCGTGGGTAAAATTTCCTCCAGATTATTGACTGGGGATGCTTTATTTTTTTAAGAATAGCAAATACAATAACAGATACATATAGAAAGTTCTCATATGCTTGCTGGAAATTAGATTCCATCTCCTCCTCATGAGTTCAGGTACTCATCACCCAGGCTCCTGACTGCAGAGAGGCAATGCCCTCTAATATCCTGCCTTGTTGTATGGGAAGACTTTGTTTTTACCACACTAAACAACAGTTTGGGGAACCTCTTCTGTCATTATTTCTCAGATGTAAGGGTGTGCCTTCACAAAGGAAATACGATTTTGGATCTTCGTAAGGGCCATTTAGAGCCCTGTAGAGAAACGGTGGGAAATGACATGACCATACCAGTTTCACCCTAGGGTTGATACTTGGAAAAAAAAAACAAATGTGTTGCAGTGGAAATGCTTCTCATATCTCTTTTTGAGGATTAAGGAAGGCAACCTTCATCCCGTTCCCAGCTAAGCATGTTTTCTTCCCTCCAGGGGGACCAGAAACAAGAGGACAGGGTCAGGTAAATTCCTTCTGCCTCATGGGGACAGAAGAGCTCACAGTGAGCATTTGAAGATTCATCTATGGACAGAAAAGAAAATTGCTTAGAATATCCTCATCACGATTATTACCCTCATTGCAGGTGTGGGAGGCAGAGCTAGATGACCTTTAAAGGTCCCTTCCAACCCAAATTATTCTATGATTTTATTTACTTTTAGATGCATTTTCTTCTTCCTTGCTGGTGAACAGATTTTTATATGAAGTTTCATTGCTATATTTTGTGAATTTCAGATATGTTTCTTTTGCTTCTTGGTTGACATTTACTCTTTACAGTGGCTTAGCTCTACACTGTGACTTACATCTCATTTAAAACCTCAAAATATAACGCACATATGTGACAAACACATTACCATATTCTCATATTGACACTTTCTATCAGGAATGAAACTTAGGTAAAGAGCTTTTTGGAGGTAATACAGAGTCAAGCTATTAAAGAAGATAAAAGTCAGCAAGGCTTTCACAAGACAACAAAATGAAAATGTACTTCAGAGCAAGCTAGGAGCATGAGTCTTCCTAGAAACGAAGCTGAGTCCTCAACTGGTTTAAACTGCTGCAGTTCTGAAAAGTATATGGAGCTATCATTTATTTCCAGTTTCTCATCTCTGGACTTGTACATTCCCAATGCATCTTGGGTTGCGTAGCTTAAAAGTTAGGATATTGAATCACTTGTATAATTTGATGATCAAGGACACACACACGCATATGGAAGAGTACCAGAGAGGACAAGAAAAGGCCCAGTGATCTTTTGCTAGCAGCTTTATCCTTCAGAATATTTTATTAGACATGTACCCTGACTAAAACATGCACCAGCACTCATCTTGAGCTGTTCCCCTCTTGAATTGTAGAATTTCTTTTCTATATGAACAGTTTACCATGCAAAAGCAAATATAGTTTATTTATTCAAAGCATTTTCTCCAAGCTACCAAATTCAATTTAGGTTCAGATTAGCTACCTTGCTCATATATTTACATCCCTAAATCTTGCTTGCCTCAGCCTCCCTAATTTATTTGGTTTTTAACATGAAATTCTACTTTTTTCACCTTATAAAATTAAAAAAAAAAAAAAAGAAAAAAGAAAAAAAAAGCTTTCATATTTATCCATAGAACAGATTTTTTGGGTTTAGTTGCTTTAGTTAAGAACCTCCAAATTCAATCAGCCTGCTTTGGGACTGAAATAGGTCAGAGCTGATAACAGCCCAGTTCCCAGTGGCCCAGAACCTCTTGTCCGTCAGTGCAGGTCTGGCTTTTCCTGTCCTCTCATTGATGTAATTGTCAAGATATGGGAACTGGCTTGTAACCCTCAGTCTTTAAAAAATTTACCTTTCTATTACTGATTTTTTAAAAATAGATTAAGACCTTCTGGCAAATATCAAAGGTTTCAGTCAAAGCCAGCATGTCCTAGTCTGCCATGCAGGAGCTTCTTTCCATGTGCCAGTATCAAATCCATACTTGGAGATCTGCAAAAAAAAAAAAAACCCAAACCCAAACCCAACAAAAGTTCCAGTAGGACCATTTCTCAGTACACTGTCTAGATATTTCATACTTGAAATCAACTCTCAATTCACAGCCAGATTTAATACCAGAGAATCATTACATGATGGTGAAACAACTCTCCCATTAGCTACATTTCCAAAAAGAGAATGCATTTTCTGCATACAGCTGCTTTCCATTTCAAAACCACCAAAATAAAAACCTCCAGTGCAAAGAAGTACATTCATAATAAGCTTTGGTATTGCCATGAAAACAATTCAGCAAATATTCTGCTCCACACCCTTTGAGGTAACACAGAGAGGTTGATAGTGTTTCTGCTTTGTACTACTTCAAGGACAAAAACCTTGCAGAGTCAAAGGAAACAAAACAAAGAAGAAGGGAGTATTTCCAAGCTCCAGGCAAGAATAACTTTGAGTTGTCCAGAATACAACAACTTTTGCTATAGTCATGAGAACTATCCATAACACATACTTCTGCAAAGACCACCTTTCTTTTCCCCAGAAGTTTTCTGCTTTTTCACCCTGTGTCAGTCCTAGCACCCATGCAGCAAGCTTGAGCAGCTCTCAGACCCATCTTCAATCAACCTTTTTTCCTCCTTTTCCTCTTTCTTTTTGGAGACAGCCTTCACATCGATCAGCGAGTCACACTCTTTTCCTGTGGCAGCAGAGGCCACAGAGCTGATGGAGGGGAGGCAGCAGGAGCAGGCAGCCGGGGTGAGCGATGTGAGAGGCTAGGGCTGCCCCTTCCACCAGTTGTACAGCTTTAAGGCCAGGTAGCCATAGCTAACCTGGTTTCTGATCACCTGGCAGGGTGGCTGTGGTTCCCTCACATCCCTGCCCCTCTTCACTCCATCCACACAGGTCTGCTGGTGCAACTGCCTCTCCTGGCTCATGTCAACCGATACCTGGGATCTTATATGGGTTACTTAAGGAAACATAAATAATCTTGGGTAGCAACGTCATCGGCTTTTCCCACTCATCCAAGAATCAGGATGCATAGGCTTACTTTGTCCTTTCTTCCAGATCTGACATTAGGGTGTTTTGCTTTCATGCTTAAGCAACCTTAGATCTGTAGAGGGCTTCTAAGATGGGATTCACCTCACCTCTTTCACTAATCTAGTCTAAGATGAGATGAATCATGTCCTACAATTGTTTATTCCTCTCCACAGACTGCAAAGGGAGCTTGGGGACTCTGACTCAGATTTAAACCTCTGCATTATAAACCTCAAAAATTAGGTGATGTGAATCCTAGTGTTCAGTTTCAACTGATAATGAACAGAGAATGAGAGAAAAATAAGAGAATTGGGCATGCACACAGATGACTCAAGTGTTGCTCACCATACTTAAGATTTGGGGGGATGAGGAGAGGGGGAAGAAGAGAGTGAGAACTTCCAGCAGGATGTTGCCAAAGGCTCACAGACAGCTAGGTAGCACAAACAAAATTCATGCTGGAAAAAGATAAGGAAACTTGTAGGGAGTGTTTAAATTCTTTTCATATTGTGAATGTCTCTGAAATAACTGTGACTTCTCAACAGAAAAACTGAGATAGAGTTGCACAATCTAATTGATGCACACATCCTGAAAGTCAAAGAACATAAAGATCGTTGTAGTGGTTGGGTTTGGTACCGCTATGTCTATATGTGCACAAAAATGAGACTGAGCTTAAGCAAACTGCAAGACATTATCATTTCTAAAATAACGACAGTATAGCTACACACCCCAGGTGAGAACTGGCAGTTTTGCTGCTGCTCGATAAATCACACCGCTCTTGCAGCTACTAATTTGTGGCAGAGATCTTACTAGCAAGAAAAGTGATAGGAAAAAGAAGTGCAGATGAATAGAATGCCAACAGAGCCTCTTGATTGTTGCTTCACAGGCTGCCCTGTACACTGGATGCCACCTCCTTTCTCTTTTTACTTCAATACAAATAGGTATTTCATATTATTTCTAGGGATGTATTAACATAAGAAAAGTTTGGGGTTTTTTTCTTTGAAATGGATTCATCCTTAGGAAACTACAGATATCTTCTGCCCACCCCAATCCTGTTTTGTTACTTTGCTATTCTTCTCATCACACCCCCCTTGCTGGTCCTCCACAACTTTTAGCATGATCACTCTAATGTAGTGTCCCTATTCAGTGACAGGGCTTTAAAGGAATTATCTTTCATAGCAGTTCCCTGCTAATGCTGACCTGGAATTTCAGGCAGTGTAAGCCAGAGCTGCCGAGCAATGTGCCACAGGGCTCTTCTCCCCTCCATCGCAACATTGGATGCTTCTGTTATTTCCATTCGTCTTGAAAGCAAACTTATTTTTGAACATATGAGTAATTCTTCCTCTTAGGAATGTGCATCCTGTGTATTTTCCAGTATTGAATCATGCTCATAAGCATTTTCATTACAGAGTTTGTGGAAATTCTTCCTTTCATTAGAAAAATAATGCTAGGGAAGGCCATGTCCAGCTGGAAAGCATATACTTTCATTTGATGCCTAGTTAGGAAAGAAACAGATATTTTTAACTGCATAAACTCTTTCTTTCAAGAAAAGACAAACCCTTTTTCTTTTTTTTTTTTTTTCTAAAGGTACAGCTTGGGGAAGGTTCCAGGTGAACAAAAAATGGATATTCGAGCCTTTGTCCTGTTCAAAAATCTGGCTTGTGCATAACAGACTTTGCCACCTTTACTCCAGCTCTAGAGACAGAACTACCTGTACAGGTAAGTCTTTGCATTCCCATTCAATATTTGGACTTCATGGAGATACTTTCATCAGCTAAACTAATTTTAAAGAAGTGTTGGTGAGATACTCCTTCATGTCTGAATTTCTCACCTGCAGAAGAGGGGTGCAAGGTATGGAGAAATGTGTCAGTTGTACTACAATGATGGCTGGTGAGCTTGCTGGACTGGTGTAAAGAGATGTGTAGCATTGTTAAATGCATAACAGTGCATAAATCTATTCCCATGTACATCTGTTCTCTGGCTAGTGGGTTAGTGGTTAGCAGTAAGTAGAAGGGGTTTTTTTTAGGCAATAGTCACAGCATCATTTTTCCTTTGGTGCACACCCTTCAGGGACAAGCCTTTAAGAGGGGGTAGGGAGAAAACAGATACTTGTTAGCCTGCTTACACACAAATATAACTCAAATTATAGGCAAATTGGATTTTCTTCCATTCTCCTACCTAAGAAAAATAAACTCAGAAAGACAAACCTCTCTTAAATTTTTCATCCTCTGCAGGAAATTAATAATGTATGAAATGATTTTTCCGACATGTTCTGATGTATTAGTGGCACTTGGTTCTTGAAGAAACCAGGAATTGTCTTCACCACAGATTAGTGTTTCTAAGATGGTGATAGCTGTGATACTGACACTATGAAGGAGTAGAGAACTGCAACCGGTAGGACACTGGATCTGAGGACTTACAAAGGTTTTTGATTTCTGCTTAATGCCAAAGTAGCTTTTTTGGGAAAGATAATCTCCCTCACATATTGGGAAAGAAACCAGATAACAACTTCAATGCAACCGAGCATGCTATTCTAGCAGACTACCTTTAACAGCAGGTCTGGATCTGAATTTTACCTTTTTGAATTGCAGAAGAGCCCCAGATTAGCAGCGCTGCAAGATCAAAAAGCTCTGATGCAAAATTTTGGTGCAGCATGCCGCAACATATAAAAAACACACTGCCTGTTTTTAGCAGATTCTCACCCACTATAGTGCCTCCTTAAGCCTCCGTTTAGGGCTGAGCTCAAGTCGCATTTGTAGAGGGCTGAATATGCCCTCTAACACCATGGTGTGAATTGTACAACCCAGCCTGGTGCTGGGTAGGGTGGTGGGTGCCCTTCCTGCTGCCCCTTTTTTCCCTCATCCGGAATGGGCAGTGCAGAACAGCCAGTGCCCACCTGGAAAAATGTGTCAGCTTTTCCTGGGAGAAAGTGGAGAGCAGGGCTGCAGTGAGACTTGGAGCAACCGGTAAAGGGGGGCACTTTATTGCTCTCTACAACTACCCAAAAGGAGGATGGAGAGGATGGAGGTGGCTGGTCTCTTCTCACAAGTAACAAGTGATAGGACAAGAGGAAACAGCCTCAAGCTGCACGAGGGGAGGTTTAGACTGGATATTAGGAAGAATTTCCTCACCAGAAGGGTGGTCAGGCATTGGCACAGGCTTCCCAGGGAAGTGGTGGAAACACCATCCCTGGAAGTGTTCAGAAACTGCATAGCCAAGGCCCTTAGTGACATGGTTTAGTGGCGGACTTGGCAGCCCTGGGGTAACGGTTGGAATCCGTGATCTTAAAGCTCTTTTCCAACCTAGCTGATTCTTTGATTCTGTGATTCTACGACCACTCAGCCCTGGGATCCCATGCTGGCACAGGGGCCATGTGCTTCCTCCAGTTATTTCATGGAAGTGACATACAGCCTCTCAACCACTATTTTTGGGGCCAAAGTAAATTTGTTTAGTTGTGAATAGAATTCTGGAAACCACATTTTTAATGGCCAGGTAGAGTGCTAATGTAAGGGTAAATTATATATTTGAGTTAGCAGCGTTGCTGCTTTGTTGTTTGGTTTGTTCAGACTACTTGGATGTCAGCCACCAATGCTCTGTGATTTATCTCTTGTTTAATTTTTCCACTTTTTCAAACCCTTAGCTGCTGGTAATTCAATTTCTGGCGACTGCAGACCTTCACTCCCTATTATGAATTATACCCCAAGGCAGACATATTGCCATCTGCACTGTAACAGTGGTGATAGCTAGTGGATGCAAGGAGGCAAATGTGCAGATGTCACTTGTGCTCTGAAACAGCTTTAATAGACAAATGGTGTTTGGATTGGAAATACCCTCCAAATATGAGCCTCTCGAAAACATTAAGGTACTCTCCCAAGGGACCTCTCCACCCTGTACTTGACTTCTCATTGTTTGTCCCAGTAGCTTTAATGGATGCAGGAAACTAAGTATTTTAGTTTGCCCAGCCTCCAAAATCATCAAAGGAGGAACTAATTCCCATCCAGTTACCATTTATACATGCTTGCTTCACTTCCCTCATCTTCACTTACCCTCTCCTCCCAGTCTCCATGCTTTCTAGAAGAAATCTTTCAGGAGGTTTCTGCTTACAGCAAACAATCAACTTCTGCTTCCCTGAGAAATATATTCCATTCTACTTAGAGCTGCTGACAGCAGCTTTCCACAGGCTGCAGGCATAACACAGCAATGCAACGTGCTGCTGCATGGAAGAGCTGGGAAGCATCATTCCCTCTCCAGCGAGCCTGGAAACAGTACAAATCTTGAACTGAATTAAAGAGGGATGATTCTATTTTAGTCAGAAATTATTACCCTAAAAACTTTCTAAAAAGCTCAACATACCCTACTGACAGTGAGGTGGAAAGAAAACATAGGAATGGCTGAAGTATGCCCACATTTGTAGCATAGAGCTCTTGCCAAGAAGATGAAGCCTTGACCCATGCTTGGTGTTTCCCAGATCAGCACTGGTTAAGACCATCTTTCTGACCTCCTGCATGACACAGGACCTTGCCCTGCAGTTACTCATTCCTGAGTCAAACATAATTTCTCAATGAGTTACAGCAGACAGAAGCTAGCAAGAAACAAGGATGCTACTTCTCCACAAGGCTAGTCATCTTGATATGTAGAAAACCTGTGTGGCCACAGTTGCATCTTCCTGTCCTCAGGTGACAAAGTAGGACAACGGTGGTTATCTTGTGTGATAACCAAATGGGTAGTGAGCTGTTCATGACACCACTAGAGAATTTCTTTGTTCCCTTCTTTATCTCCTTGGATAAATATTTAGATTTATAAATGGCAGATTTATTGGTATTTCTTAAGCAGAGATCCACTTGATATTATCCAGGAAGAGTTTCATCTGTCTTTACCCGAACAGTTCAGAATATCTGTAATAGCCTACCTTCAAAGTTTCTGGAATTCACAGTGAGAAAGTTCTAACTGGCTCCTTTTTGACAGGCATAGATATCTATAATACACATCCAAACAGTCTGCATGGCTGACTTTTTCCACAGTATTCAGCCTTTATTTCTGTTTTAAAATACCTTCCCAAACAGAATGAGGAGAAGCAGAAAGACTTCAGGCTCCTAACACCCATCCTCTATTAAAGTGTTCTGAACGTCATGAGGTGAATTGATAGAGAATATTTCCTGTCCCTATTTTGGAAACAACTGCATTCTTGTGCTCTGAAAACATCTTTTTGCTGTTGGCTCAATTAAGTCAATGAGGAAGAAAGGGAAGCCCAAGCCAGAGAGAACAGAGAATAATTTAAGACGTTTGGACAACCTGGAATGTAATTTTGCTGGAGGGAAATATGCACTTTCCACTTAATTTTGTTTTTGTGGAATAAAGGACTTGCTACAGTTTGGCAATGCTTTTTAGGAGATTTAAATTTCTAGTAGAAAACAAACGCTTTAAGATGCTTGACTTGCATTGTTCCAAATTACTACATTCTTTAGCTCTAATCAACCCGGTTTTGATCATTGCTCTTTTAAGATATATTTTCTCAACATAAGCAGATGCTACATTGTCTTTGCATAAACTGTGACTTACAGCTATGATTTTACGCTACTTTAATGTGGGACTGTTTTCAAAACTCTCTCAAAATAAAACCTGTGTGTGCGAATAGTACATCAGCAAAGATTTTCTTCCCCAGAATTACCAACACTGACACCTATTTTATTACTGACAACTGTGGCTGCAATATCCAGCCAATGATTTTTTTACCTCAGTTGGAGTGAACAGAAACCATTACAAGCCAAAGATTGTGCAATCAAGGTGTGAGTGACTGCTGATGACATTCTAAAAGTTACAGGTTATGTTTCACCCATGAAGCTCAGTAAAAGACATTCGTACTCCATATTCAGAGCAGGGAGTCTTTCCATGCTCTTCTAGATTGACAGTTTGCTCACAAAGAGTGCAGCTTCTTATTCCCCTTTGCCCTTGGTTTCCTGACTACCATGCTTTCTTTGCACCTGAAGGGAATCCACTCTTAGGAAGAGCCAGTTTATGCTGCTCCTTTTTTACCTTGGAGGAGGATCATGGTGCGTTTTCTGTAATATTTAGGAACGGGAAGCAGAAATCCAGCACTACATCTTTCCTAGTTTGTGTCACTTCTCTGTTTCCCTCTACTGCAGTTGCATCCTTGTATTCTTTCAGTCCCTTTTTAAATCTGGTTTTGCTCAGGTAAAGGAGGGCATAAATTACACATCCCTCCTTTCAACTGAACTCTGTCTTCTGGAGCTTTTCACTGAAAGGAGGGTGAAGAAGATGTACTTACAAAATAGTGGGAGCAATTCTTCTAGTGGCTGGAAATACACACCTTAAGAAGAATATGTGTTGTGCATTAATTTCTGGCAGAAACATCTAATCTGTCACTTGAAACTATAAGTTTTGGTTTTAATTACATGAGGGGAAATGAGACCAAGATATTAGTTGGGAAGTAACGAAACTGATGATTGACACAAGAGAGAAACTTACAGCTGGTACTCACTGAATTCAAAGAACCTATCTTCTGTGCTCTCCCAGAAGTCATCTGAATACTTCTGTTATACTGTGGTCAGCTTGTGATAAAGCCACCCAGCAGTAACAGCCAGACTTGGAATCCAAGAATGTTTAGAGATAATCTTTGTAAAAGAAAAAGAAAATCAGTATAAGTGGTATTAATTCTGCGATGCACCTTGGGTAAAAAGCTAAGGTCCTCTGCAAAAGAACACACAAGGTGGAAGAAGGAAACTTTAATCTGGAATGAAAAGCTAATGGCTTAATATAATGTTCTAACAATGGAGCTCCAAAATCAAATGCAGATCAAACACAATGCCTGGTTTAGTGGAACCTTAGAAGTACACTGGAACATACATGGATATTCTGACCTAATTGCCTTAGGACACAAATAAATAGGGTTTTAAAATGTACTTTTCTCATCATCACTCAACTTCTTCTATAAACACCATGAAAAGCTGTAATATAGTCCAAGTGACCAAAACTTTTAAGTTTCACATTTTGAGCAGATCTTGCTCCATTTAAACACTCAGAAAGAAAACCAGGCTGCAGAGCCTTATAAGACACAATTCTAGAAAAGCTGCTCGTCATGAAAAACCTTGATCTAAGTATGCATGTGAGTCTAAAAAGATTACCATGCAACAAGGCTTATTTATACATTTAAAACATCATAAGATTAGAAGAGCCATAGAAAAAGGTGTGATTGTTTTCTACAAATAGTGAGATTCCCGTAGGCCCTTACTGCAGTTATAGTTTAGTGTGATCCCTTTGAAGCAAAAGGATGAGCTGTCATGTGTGAGAACATCAAAGCAGGCAAATAACAACACATTAGTGTAGCAAGTGCTATGATTTTCAGTTATCTGTTCACAGCTCTGCATTTTTGTGGGGCAATGTGGAGAGCATACCAAAGTGTACAGGGATGGTCTGACAGATTGGAGTACTTGGTCCATGATGATAACAAATGGTAAGACTAACAGATTCACAACAAAGTGTGGAACTGAAAAATGTCTAATTCAGAGTTCATATCACATTACCCGATCCACCTGAAAAGAATGCAGTGGGAAAAGCCATTATGAATTTTGGAAAAGCATTAAAAATTCATCACATCATGCAGAAGACATCTCTGTAACCTATGAGTTATTTCCTGGCCACTTATCAAATTTATTCTAGCAGTGTCTGTCCTCAATCCATTAAAAGTAGGATTAGCTGGGGAACGTATTCAGTGCTTTACAAGTATTTCAGAGCTGCTTGAACTGAAGCTTTCAAGTAGTTTTGTAAGCAAAATTGCCAGAGTTTATCAAGAAGAGTAAAATACAGCAAAATAACTATGTACATTTGTAATTAATTCTTTCCCCATTGAAATGCAAAAAATTGATCTGTGACAAATAATTATCACTAACTCTTAAGAGTGAAAATACAATGGCAATTTTCTAAATTAATTTAATGGTTGACTTGCTTTAATTAGTGGTAAATTATTTATTGGAAGTTCTTTAATCACCTTTTATTTACATAAAGGAGCCCCAATCTTGGTTGAGCTATAGAAATCACTTCAATAATAAACATTAGAAGTTGTTATCTAATCCTTATGGTTTTGTCTGGGTTTGTGGAAAAGAGGGCAAAAGAGCTGGAAGACCCTCATTTTTATTTTACTGCACAGGGTTATGAACAACCAACCTATTTGCAGTTAAAGTTAGGTAGCACGGAGTGATAAGGCTTTGACAAATCATAGGTGTATCCACATGCACTAAGTAATATCCCTTCATAAACTCATCAGCTTCTACGTGAAGTATGTCTTTTCTCTGGTAATTATGAAAAGCCTGATCAATAATCTCACTTCTCCAGCTCCTGGGAAACTTAACTTCTAATCAAACCCTATTTATGGCTAGTTTATAACTCACTGACTTTTGAAATTGTCTTTTATTGTAAATTTATTTGTACTTTCTTTATTATTTGCTCCATTGACATATCCACAAGCAGCAAGAGTATCCTCTGCCATGTTTAATTATTTTTTGACAAAGCCAGGCAAGCTCATTTAGCCTCTTTTTGTTAAAGCAGACTCTTTGTTTACCTCAGAAAGCTTTCTCTAATTCAGTTTGTGTCCACTTTATTGAACATGCAGAGCAGGACAGTACTCTGTATTTTAGATGTAATTCAACGTAAATTGTAACTGATATTTCCTAATATCCTAACCACCAAATACATCTTAGGATCATTTATCTTTTTCACAGATATATGAAAGACTAAGCTGCTATGGCAGTGGCTTATCTTTGTCACCTTTAGTCATCCTAATAACAGTGAATCTACTGATGTCCTCCTTTTCCTCAGTTATTTTTAACAGATGAACTTTGAGTTTATAGCTGAAAACTTATTTTATGTTATGGCTCAGGGAAGCCTTTTGATACCAGAGAGACAGACAAAAAAGGATCTCAGTATTAACAGTTTGAAGCTTATTAGCACAGCATACTTCTGCTGAATTCCACTGCACCACACAGAGCTTCATTTGAAATTATTAAAATTTAATATCAAGACTTTCAACTGAGCCATGCTGGAAAATCTGCCATTAAAATTCTTTTAAGTCTCATCACACAAATCCAGGGAAAAAATCAACTAAGACAGGCTTAGAAAAGTTCACATTTAAATAATGCTCTTTGTCCTCCATACAGGGCATATAGAGAAAGTCAGTAAGATCACAGTGACTTTTTTAACATGCTTACCCCTTCTTTGGGGGGAATATAGGAAGCAAAAGGGGAGCGCAGAAAAAAGGGCAGCATTTTGAGGCAATGGTTGCTGATCTTACCAAATGGAAAAAAAAAAAAATTAAAACCAAGACAAAACACAACAGATAAAACATGTCAGGAATGTAAACAAAAATGAAGACAGCTTTGACAATATAAGATATGCTACAGTAATACAATTCTACAACAGCACCCGTTACTTGGACTTGAATTAGTTGGAAGAAGATACATTAGACAAAAAAGAAGTTTTGAACAACTTTTCCTGAAAATGCTTCAGCGGCCATAAGGAACTATTGGAAATGACAACCACGGGGGGGGGGGGGGGGAGTGTTTTTTTCTTTTGGCCTGGATTTGTGTGTAATAGAGGTTTCCCTCTTTATCTGTTTGGTTGTTTTGTATGTTTGGTGGGGTTTTTTTTCTTCTTTTTTCTTAAATGTTAATAAATTATTTTAAAACTTCTTTCAAGTTTAGTCATGTAAACAGTACATAGCTCTCAAAGGGCTGTGCCTTTTCCATTTTACTTGCATTCTAATTAGAGGAATCAAAGTGCCCTAGATGCACTGTCCCAGTCACAGCGGGGATACTGCAGGGCTGTACCAGCTCTGGCCTAGCCAAGTTACTAGCAGCAGACTCTGTCCTGGAACTATGTAGCCATAAGTTCCCTCTCCTGACTGCAGACCTCTTTAATATTTGATATTATTCCTGCATTCCTTTTTGGTAAACCATATTAACAGAAGCCTATATCAAATTTCTACTTTTTTTTTTTGGTACTTCTTTGTTATTGTTGTACATTGTTCTACCAACATGTACATCCTATCACAATTTCCACTGATAACCTTTTTATAGTGTCTCATCACATTCTTCTCTAGCACTCTCATTTACAATGTGAATTGGTAGTTCAAAGCTTCTCTGTTATTATTCCTTCATATTTTGCACCTGCCACTGAAATATTTTTTTTCCCCAGTGCTCAGTTCCTTCACTGGTGCTCTGTGCAAGAGATTGCTTGGTCTGACCTGTGGCGGGTAATTGATGGATGATGACTGACAGCTACATATGCACCAACAACTTGCTAGCTTGTGTCCTACTTCCTCGAGCTACCTGTGGGATCAGATGACCCTCTTTTGAACCCAGTCTCTACCCTATTATTTAAACACATATAGAATAGTTGGGGCTGAAAAGGGAACTTAGAAGATTATCTAGATCCAACATCTTACTATACAGTGCTTCTCCAGCATGTGCCAGACCTGGGGGATCTCACAGCAGTTGGTGGAACATTAAAGAGGTCATCTGCATCCCATCGGCCGTGTGACGGCTGGTCAGGATAGACAAGCTTGTTCTAACCCTCCATTCTGAAAGCTTATGGATCCAATCCTGATATCTTACAGGACTCACTATACACCAGTGCTGCCACTTGTAAACATATTCTTACTCTGGTACAATGCTTATGAATTTGAAAATGCGTGGCATGTTTACATGAACAGCAAGTAGGCTGTGTGTGCTTTTTGTTTTTTGTTTTTCCCTTAATGAAATTACATTACATTGGAAAGCATTTTAATGAAATACATACAGGAAGCAAGCAGAAGTTGCCTGAAAATTAATTATACATTAACTGCAAGTCTTGTATATAATGGTCTGAACACAGTACTTAACACGTTTATCATCAGAACCTTAATGATAAAACCAAACCAAACCAAACCGAACCAAACTGCTTTTGGTACTTCTTACAGTTGTACAAAAGCATGAATTGATTGGCTTATTAATAGGTATAAGTCAGTGGGGTATTAGCATTAGATAGCTTCTGTCTCCCACTCTACTTCATTTGGAGTACATTCTCAATGCACACGGTGAGGGCCTAACTCTGTACAGAAATGAATAGATATTTTACAGGATAGAATGCACAGATATGGACAGGATAGGAAAAATGGCAAGGAAATCTGGAAGAGACCCCCACTTGTTCTCTAAAGAGAAGTCTACACACTCAATTTCACACCAGGCACTTTGTTTTCCTGGTGGTCAGAAGAAGACTGTGGGTTATTTCAAAGGAAGTTCTGGAAGGTGACCGTCCTTCACTGACTGAATCAGAAATACATAAATCTGAACATTTACCTATATGGTAGAAAATAAAGAAAATGAAAACATTTCTATTCCTTATTTTTTTTTATAATAATTTCTAGAAGTTATGTAGAATTTGTTAGCACTATGAAAGTAAGCTACCCAGCTTTACATTTGTCAGAGGTATCTTGAAGAGTGACAGCTATTGATGTTACTGCTTCCTGTAAAAGTGTCTGTCCAGATATAACGAAAATTATCCATGAGAGACTGCATGCTTTGTGGCTGTCATTCTACTTCTACTATGACGCTGAAAAATTAAACTGATTTACCTGCTCATCCATCCCAGGTTTTGTTATTTTCATAAAAACTCACTGACCCATCTACCTATTTTCTTAATCCTATCATAACAGTTCTCTCAGAGACTGAGTAAGCTCATTAGTCTATATTTCAGAACTAAAACCCCTCTTTCAGAAACATAGGCTATTTTGATCTAATCCTAGACAAGATGAAAAATTCATTTCTTCTGTAAATTTTTATTCTATTTATTCTATTTAATGTTTTATCACCTTAGTTATTAAAGCTGATTTCTCATTTGACTTTGCCTGCCTTTAACTGAGGGACACAGGTGAGATAATACCCTCCCCGCCCCAGGTTTTCAAATCTAATTATAGTCTTCACAGGAGACCACACATCATATAACCACGTTACAACCATTAGAAATGTTGTATTAGGATGTGTTAGTTTTCAGCTCTCCCTAAACATGTTTGAGTACTTGTGCAGTTCTGGTTCCCTCAACATAAAAAGGACATGGAACTTTTGGAACAAGTCCAGAGGAGGGCCACGAGGATGATCAGGAGACTGGAGCACCTCCCGTATGAAGACAGGCTGGGAAAGTTGGGTCTGGAGAAGAGAAGGCTGCGTGGAGACCTCATAGCAGCCTTCCAGTATCTGAAGAGGGCCTATAGGGGTGCTGGGGAGGGACTCATCATTAGGGACTGTAGTGATAGGACACGGGGTAATGGGTTAAAACTTAAACAGGGGAAGTTTAGATTGGATATAAGGAAGAAGTTCTTTACAGTAAGGGTGGTGAGGCACTGGAATGGGTTGCCCAGGGAGGTTGTGAATGCTCCATCCCTGGTGGTGTTCAAGGCCAGGCTGGACAGAGCCTTGGGTGACATGGTTTAGTGTGAGGTATCCCTGCCCATGGCAGAGGGGCTGGAACTAGATGATCTTAAGGTCCTTTCAAACCCTAACTTTTCTATGATTCTTTAACTGCTTTTGTTACTCCTTTTTTTTTTTCCCTGTACTGCTGCTGCTGCTACAGACCTTTAGTTTTAGTAGCTTTTGCATTTCTTCCCTTAAAATTTATGAAAACGGACTGTGCTAGAACAGGAAAAATCTACAGGGTCAGACAAAAACTGAACAGAGATTTTTTGCCTGGGGTATAAACTGGCAGGCTGCAAGCTGGCTCTGGTCTGGAATTTGATATAGAGCTGTGCATAAGCAAATACACTTGGCACATACTTGAGTAACACCTAGGTTTCCCTCTAAGGCACTTTCTCCAGTTGTTCAGTCATTTCCTTGATCCACCCTTACACTTTCCCCAGTTTTCTCCAATAACTTACATGTGTGCACACACACATGCATGTACACAAATATATATTTTGTTGCATCACATCTGATTTTCAGAATGCCATTAAAAGGTATTTAGAGTCACAGTTAAGGGTTTTAATGTGCTGTTCATTCTTTTGATTTTGCACAGCAATGATCAAAGAATTCATTCTTTATATCCTTAATCTCTGGGTCATACTTTGTTTTGGTTTTTTGGTTTTTCATCTGATCCTGTTTTAGGGTTGGGTTTTGTTTTTTTAGGAAAAAAGAGATCAACTCATACAATTAACAGGAGTACATAGAAAAAGAATTAAGGCAAGTCCTTGACTTGCCTACTTTACTGTTGTGGAGCCTATGGGCTATCCCAATTTATTAAGGTTAACAGTGAAATTATTCTAATGCAAAGCAAGCACTTTAACAGGTATGTAATCGGGGGGGATGAGACTTTTTTTCTTTCTTTTCAAGGCCAAACTGTAACTCTGCCAACTGGAGCCACCTTCCTGTCCTCCCAGAAGCCAACCACTTCCAGTGAAGCATGAGGAGAGACTATTTCCTCACTAGGATTTTGCACCAACACCATCCATGCAGCTCAGAAGCAGCTGACCAGATTTTTATTGAGCTTTTCCAAGTAATAGACCTTGGCATGGAATGAAGCACAAAGAACATAAGAAGCAACTGAAATGGAGAGGAGGTGACCAGGATACAAATGGCAAACGAATTCAAAGAGCATTAGCTGCTCTGGGGATGTGTCTCAGGGAGCTGTAGCAAATTGCAGTTTGGAGTGCCTGGATGATACTTCCTTCCACAGCTGGCCTAGGAAGGCTAGAGATACCATATATTGCATGGTTTCTCCCTGGGGAAGTCTCAGCCTGTACTGAAAATGCTCACTGCCTGCTTGGGAACATGTGCCTTCTGTGCTGCCCTGCGCCCACTTGCCAGGTGCTGCATGGACCAAGCACCCTCCTTCTGCTGTGAAGGACCCTTTGCTCCTTGCGTCAGCAGGTATCAAACATGTCAACAGCCTCCTTTGCCCTTAAGATACTCAAACTGTGGAAGACCAGAAGAAGCTGTGGTGCAATTCAAACCAACACTTTTTGGAAACGCTGCTCTGTTATGAAACAGAGCAAGAAACTAATTTTCTAGAAAAACAGATCCTTGTTAGATGAGAACTATAAGGAAATAGCAATGAAAAATGTCAGAGCTCTACTGCAGGGTTTTAGTGGCATTTTCCTCATACTCATTACCAAAATTAATTCACAAAACTTGCCACAATATGCTGACAGGATATGGCTGTAATACTTTAAGCTGCTGTTAAGAATTCAAAATATGACAATCAAAACAGTTCTCTTTATATACGATTAGAACATTTATTTGCTTGTTCAGTGCAAAACTAAGTAGTAAAAGGAACCAGGAGCTGGGAAAGAAGCCAAGCAATAAAACTGATTGATTGCCCAAATACACAAAAATCCCATCCACAGCTTTCAAACATTCTCTCAAAAGCAGAAAATCACCTCTTCAAGGTTACTGAACAACCTAGTTAGACAGGATGGGGAACCTGCTGTTAAACAGAAGACAAAGTTCGCCTCTGAGGTGTAGCTAATACAATTAATGGTTGCTCAAAATACCACGCACCTCCATAAATCTGTCTCCGTTTAAGCTAATTAACAGAAGTTATTCAGCAATGTCATTTTTTATTCTTTTTATTCTTTGATTACAACAGATATACTGTTGTCTGAGGAAAAACATATAAGCCATAGAACCCGCATTTCTGTCAGAAAAAATGCATTCCCAGTCTTTGTTTTGCTTTTCAACTACTTCCTTCATAAGATTGCAGATTACCACTGCACATCAGTTTTCTTCTGTTCATACATTACAACTAACCACAAAAAGATCCAGCTTTCAAATGATATTCATTTCTCCTGCACTGCCATCATTGTCTCAAAGTCAACACCATCCAAACCAAGTATTAAATAAGTATTTATAGTACGAGCGGAGTATAAATTGCAGAAATGGGATCAAGTTTGGTAAACTCACAGGCAGACTTCCCAGTGGAAGGCTGATGTTTTCAACTTCTAGTTGTCACCAGAGGAATAAGAAGAACTATTTAAGATGTAGGCAAATAATATCTTACAACTAAAATGTTTGAATTAAGCAAATTAACTGCTTTTCTATTGAGAGAAATCCCAACTAACAAATCTGAATTCACCCTTAGAGAAGGTGCTGAATACAACACTGCCTTCCAACCAGAGCTGGGTCAAAAACTTTTTCTTATCCCCAGTGAGTGAATCAAGGCCTCAGTTCTTCATGCCAAATTCACATTGCTCTTCATTAGTATTACATGTGACAGCTTTAGTCAACGTGCAGGATTGGAATTCATGGCACATGGCATTCAGGGGGATTCATTGTCTTGCTCTGGCAAAAACTACTGGAAATCCAAGCCAGAAATCAGCCTTCGTAGGCTCTGATCAAGAAAAAAATACTGCTGACAGGTCAAAAAAGTCGTTGAAACACTTTTCACAAGAGAAGTTGCTTATGAGACAAAAGGATGTCGTTCCTCAACCTGTATGAATAAAATCTAACAAATATAAGGCAATAAATATCTTCAAAGGCTTCTGTAAGTATTAACTAGCCAAAATTAATTTCACTAAAAATTCTACTTGATCTTAAGTGGTTGGTTAAACAAAACAGCCAAATAAACCTCCTACCTGCATGCTTAAACCAGAGGATGCCTTCTGAAATAGATCTGATCCACATTAATTACATAAAATAATAAAGCATCATAAATTTTACCTACATATATTGAATGGACATTACTCAGCAGTCTCTGAACGGTAAGAGTTGCAATAGTCTTTTTGGTTTTCAAACTGTGGTTCAGTTTTCCATATCATCGTAATTACTGCAGCTGCACTGTTGCCAACAAAATCCTAGACTCAAAGCTCTTGGCTATGACAGCACATCTAAGTAATCACCATGGGATACTGCGCTAAACTCAAACAGGTTTCTTTTTTATGAGCTATATATATGAGCAAAAGCTAGAGCATGTTTAAACAAAGCAAATCAATTCAAGTCAAGCCTTCCTACTTAAATAGATTCACACAGCTTATTAAGATGAGCAAACATGCCTTAATGAAGAACACCCATCTTCTAAATGAGAGAAATAAGGCCTTGTTTGTGCTGTTCAGGCAGGGCAGGGCATAGCCCCGGTTTCAGGCTCACTGCTCACAGAAGCAAATCCACTACAACAGGAATTCACTGTGGACTTTACACTCCTATGCCCATTACTTTTAGTCTTACTCTGCTACCTAGCAGAGTTTTAGTGGTTGTCTGATGACATCACCCTTTGCAGGACAGCAGGAATCACACCTATAGTGACTTGATGTTCAGCTGGACTTTTCAAATAACAGGATGCTTTCTTTCACTTCCCCTTCTAGAAAGCCCTAAGTACTTCAGAAGCTCCTAAAATGTAAGCAAATATGGCTCTAAAGAAAGATTTAGAATAATATCGTTAGTCAGTGGAAACTACCTGTAATAAAAACTATTCCCTCCATGTATTTTCTTCCCACCCCAGTACAACTTGAAGAAGTTGTCCGTGTAAGCTGGTCAACAACTGTGTCATCCTCGGACTGTGCCATATCAAGACACTACAGGCTTTTTCCACTGACTTGTCAGTTGTAGGAAACAACTGTGATGGCTCCAATTTGTCCGTGAGGCAACCACTGCCACACTATGGCCTGTGAGGAGTGAATGCTGCTTAATACCATAAAAATTAAAAAAACCTCACATGCACAGATTTGGAGGCAACAGTTTCAAAATGAAAAATACTGCTCTCCTTAGATTATACCATACCTGGCCATGAAGGTACTCAGGGTATTCTGTATTACATTTTTGACAAGACATAGTCTTGTATTTTTGCCCTAGTAGTTGTGAGTATGAACAGTACAAGCAAAAGAAAAATGATATTTTAATTTGTAGCACTTAGAAACCTCTTAACCATGGTAAATTTGTCCAGATGATTGACTAGAGCTAACTGGAAGGCTAAAAGGCTCCAGAACAGGAACTGATTAGCTGAGAATTTCTTATCATGGGTCATGGGTCCATGGTTCCTATACACAGACACAGATCACATTCATAAATGAACTACTTAATTCATTATGTGAATTTTTACAGCTAATTACAAAGTACATACTAAAGAGTACTTCATATTCCAAGGGATTTTGATCTCTATGAAAATTATTAAATCTGAAATCAGCAACTGGATTCATCGTTTTCTGAAGAATTAAAAAGGAAAATATAGGAAAAGGAAAGCAATTACAATACAACACTATGGTTTCATGCAGAATCATCTCAGAATTTAGAACAGAAAAACCAGTTTGCCTAGGGGTTTTCATATTTATCATCTTTTTAAAAATGGCTGACATCATCATTTACTGTGCACAGTACATCTTGCAGTCATTCATATTCCCACTCTGTTTGTGTCACTTCTCTGACCAAAGAACCTGAAAATATATAATTATGTATGAAGAGAATTCAAATGGATAAAATGCTAATATAAAGTGATATTGAATAACATTAGAAAGCTCACCAACATTACTGAACAGATTAAATTAGCATTTTTCCACAACATTAAGACTCTGTCACAGAATTCAGCTCCCAAGTACATGCCTCTCTCTATCTTTTATTCAAATTAACTTCAGGCTTTTCCTTGCTTTGCGGCTTTATCCTTGTGGAGAATTAAGATGCAGCAGTCAGCTGTTGCCCAGGTAATGTCACTCACAGGATTCCTGAACCCCACCAGGCAATGAAAATATACATAGAATAAATAATGTGGTATCTGCCACATGAATGACTGGCTCTGTCATGTACAGAAATATTGTAATACTTTCTTTATTTTCTTTTCCCCTCATCAGTCAAGAGATACTCACTTGAGCTGCACATACTTTTGGTTTTGTGGTTAGAGTAGTATTTCATCATGATCTACTACATGAAATATATCCGTAGACCATGAAAAGAGAACGTTTCAGTTCTCTCAACATGGGTTGAACTCTGCAACAAGCTGCAGAGGTGTGATGCATTATCTAAGGCATAAACCCAGGATCAGATCTATTTTATGGAAACAGACATGCCACACCATGGCACCACAGTATCTTCCCAATTCAAGCTTTTAAATACAGTGTTTAAATACAGTTGTTATCACTTGAATAGAAGTACTATGTTTTTACTTGATATGTTTTCCTTTAGGCCTCCGCCTTAAAGAAGATTTAAAGGGAAAAGTAGCTTTTTCTGACTGAGAAAAGAATACATCAGTAAGCTCAATGCCATTTCTTACTGACATGTGTCTTCTTAGCTGGCTTTTTTTCTCACTATGACTTACATTTCCTCTTCAGACACAAAATTCTATGCCATTTCTTTTATGATTTTGTTCAATGTTATCATCATTAAAGAAATACACATCCACAGGCAGAAGAACTCACTTATCTCTCTGAAAACATTTAATGCAAAACACCATCTTCCTTCACGTGACGACACAAAAGCAGGAATACCACAGTTTGGCCTACATGTTCCCCAGGTCTGATCTCCTCCACATTTCTAGCTGGAAGTGGTAGGGAATTATTTCAGAAGAATTATTTCAACAGGGTACAGTTTATAGATCACATCTAAACTGCAAATCCTGCATCTCTGGCATACTGTAATTTCTTTCATGACAAAATTCAAATTCTCACTAACATTTCATGGGATTACAATGATGCTTTATGTTAAAAAAATAAGCTTTATGTGATACATTTTCATTATTTTATAAATTTTCACTGGCATAAGGTGATCTACCCTCTTGGTACTGAGTTTTCATGAGTAAGTTCAGGACAGAATTAGCCTGCTTGATCAGAACGATTTACAAAGCAAAGCACAAAGTAGTTCAGTATCACATATATAACAGTCTTGTAGTGACGCATGTGGAGCTTGATATTCTTTGTGCTTAAGTCAATAACTAAAAGCACATTTACTTCAGTGGGAGGCTTTAGAGAAACAAAATGAAAAAAAAAAGACAATGATCAGGACCACTGAAAACACAGGGGAAGTTGTGCTTACTGAGCTCAACTAAGTCTAGGTAACATAACATGATGTAAGAAACTAGGGCTTAAGGAAAGAGAGTTGAATAGAACGAGAAGATCAAGCAGGCAGATGGAAGAAACGATCACTGAAAGGAATTAACAGAACAATTTATATCACAAAAGCTTAAAGCAGACGCAAATACGATCAGAAACTTGGGTGAAAAAAATATGGTGGTGATGGCCTGCAATTCAGACAAGCTGAAAGCAAGATGAAGTGTAAAATTTGGAGACAAAATGACTGATATCTGAAGCAGGTGAAAAAACAAGAGGGATTGGGGTGGGGGGGAACAAAAAAGAACAGAGAAGTTTCCTGATCACCCAGTTTCTAAGCAGAATACTTCGTTGATAAAGCTCCTAGAATGTGTTTTCAGATATAAGTGCACCTCCTAAATGTAGCCAAATCACAAAGAAACTGATAAAGCATCCCAAAATTAGATAGAAAGAAAGATATTTTGGAAGACCTTTTGGAACAAAGCCTCCTGCTGAAAGACATGAAACAGAGCGTGGAGAAACATTTGCCAGATAATGTTTCTGCAGGTTTCAAATAGTCTGTTTCAGAGCAGTTGAGATGTTTCACCACTCTATCTTGTCAGTCAGTCGTGTGAGACTGAGAATGAGAAATTCAACCAACTGGAAGCACAACAAAGGACCAGCAGGAACTCTACTGACAAGAAGAAAAATGAGATTAAAGGATCTGAACAATTGCATCAAGTGCGTCCTTCAGAATTGTAACAGAGGAAGAAAAGCTGCTGGGGAGACAAGAGAAAAACAGATTTTGTTTTGGACTAGCAAGGAAGAGAAATCAAGAATGTACTCAGACTTGTCTCTTATTAGGAAGTAGCACAGCAGGCCTACTGCACATGATTTCATCAAGAGTAAGAATCAACACTGCTCAATACCTCACATTTCCTTTAGGAAGAGAGAATAAAAGCATCTTTGCTCTAGCGAGAGAAGCATTATTAACTTAGTGAGAATGGCGTGTACTGCCACCCAGCTTTCAATGTCCTTTGGAGAAATAAATATCTGAATCGTATAGAGAAAGCTGAAAGTTGGGAGTAGAAAGTAGCAAGATGAACAAAGAGTTACACAGGTGCAGCTGGAGGAAGACACGTAAGTGAAGGCTATATGCATGCCCAACTCAGAGATAATGCACAGACAACATAATTCAGTGACTGTAAAGCAGAAACACTACTTCAGATTTAAAATAAATTACAGTGGAGTTGCCTTTACTGATGCTGAAAATTCTGTGTGCTTACACTTACTTCTGCATGGCATTTCTGAAATTTCCCTGAGCTCTGAGCTGGATTCTGCTCTATGTCTGCAAGCACAGTCAATAATTCTTAAAAGATACAATAGCAATGGGACTCAAATGCCTACATCACCTCCATTTTAGCTGCAGGTAATATTTTGAGAAAACAAAAGTGAGATTAAAATAGGGAATGTGTACTTGTCTCGCTTGGTGAAACCTATTTTCTTGATGCTACCCAAAGGGAAAGAAGAGGGATGAGTCAACTAGAAATTCTGTTTCTGGAATAAACTATTTCAAGTAAGTTAATACCCTTGACAGTACTGGAGAAGTAAATTATTAATAAATGATATTTTGAAATAATTGCCTTTAAGTATATGCCTCAAGAATCTGAGATTAAAAGATTCAGCTATCAGGGTGCTATTGATCCTGAGTAAGAATGCTCCCGTTTGATCAGAGTACCTAAACTATACTTTCAAATTATACTGCTTTAACAAAACTTAATGTTGTAATTAAGAGCAAAAGCATACCTTTGTTAGGATTTCATTAATGTTAGTGGCAATTTTGGCAGCTCTACAGCACATTACTGAAAGGATTTGGTTAAAAGAAAAGTACAGCACAACTAGTAAAGAAAATTCAGTGGCACAGGTGCTTCTGAAAATATATCCAGCATGGCAAAGAACAGATTTTAATTTGCTTATAACTCTTCTCTGCAGATAATACAGTATATTGTGCATGCAGTCTTCTACCGAAAATTTAATCTTATTTCAGCTTGTTTCTTTTGTTGAAATCTGAAGCTCTATTCTGTCATTCACATCCAATCAGTCTACTTCACATTGACTTCATGAACAGAAAAGAACCATTCAAGCAATTTGGACACTAAGTTCATTTGGACATACAATTTTAAAGACAGAGATCAGACTTCCTGAATTAATGTTTCTCCTTTCATTTTCATACAAGAGTGCTATTGTCCTAGATACAGGGTATGCAAGGATAGAGTCAGCCCTAATCTAATACTGTATTTATTGGGAATATTTGGTATTATTTATTAATTGAATCATTTAGCTATGTAAAAGGAATAATGCACACATAGCCGTCCTTTTGATCCACAGACCTTGTACACAATACACGAGAGATTTCTCCAAGAGTGAATTTTCAGCCCCCATGTATTACCAGAGTAAGAGAAGGGAAGAAAAAAGCTGGAGGCATTTGAAGAGCATGACAGCTCAGAGAAATAATCTGCAGACCATCTATATGACACAGCTAGAATAAGTCAAGAAGTGCTCACTCAGCTGCAGCCTAAGGGATCTGCCATGCAGCCAGCTGCTGCTGCTGCCATTTGACATCTGGGATCTGTAACTGGCATTAAAAAGAAAAATACTACTATTAATAATAAAAAAAAAGGTGGCAAAGAATTGAAGAATTATGTGAGGCTAACAACAACAACAACAAAATTCATCTCTCTCCCCCAACATTAGAGGTATTTCTAAAGAAATCTTGTTGCAGGCAAAAATGAAGATTGATCACCTATGCACTGCCTGAACACAGTGCACAAATGAAAAGTGAAATAAGACGTGGAAAATGAGTGTAACACAATGAAACTATTAGAGAAACACACTAATATTGCTAAAAGCTACACTGCATGACCACATCTGACCACCAGTTTTGTTATGTACTGCCCCACTTGCAAAGATTACCACGGCTAATTCATGCTGGAGGGATAAGTGCCTGTTTTTTAAGGCTGAGTTCAGTCGCCTCAAGCATTATGACAAGGGAATCCAACTCTCCACTTGCAGACAATCGCAGCCTGATTTCCCCTGCCTGCTCACAAGCTTTTACTTGGCATGGAGAGAAGTGCAAGCAAGAAGGTGATCTGCCTGAGAATACACAATGTGCAATGAGCAAAGCCCTGGAAGGTGAAACTAGCCTGCCAAGGCTATGCCCATTGCACAAAAAGGGGCCTGGATCCTTCTTCCACACTAGGTACCAGGTGTTTGGCATCTATATAGTAATTCAGAGTCATGTGTTCTGGGTTTCAGTGTTTTCAGAACCTCTATGAAATACAGTAACACTGGCAGTCAGTACTTCCAGATTACTGCACAGAGCTGCTGACAGCTTCCCTTTCTATCGCTTGTGCACTTCACAAGAGGTTACTCTGCACATCTGTATAGCTTCTCATCCTCATATGACCCCCTCTTCCTCTCATGACTGAGAGCATTTGAGATATGATTCAGATATGCCTGACACAAACTCCCAAAAGCTTTACTTAGAGTAATTTTATAGAAGCAAACTGCCTACTTCTCTGAGCTGGATCAGCAATGTTTCCCCTTGTCAACCCACAGTGTTAGTGAAGCTTTGAACTGCCACAGTCACTCTCTAAGAAAAAAAACTAGCTGGGATGATTATGGGTGGAAAAAAAGACTTCTGTGCCCTGCACATGTTTCTGTGGCAGTTTCTAAATTTATATTTTAGCAAACTAACTCTGGGCCAGATTTTGTCACTCCTATTCACAGTGAAGAGTATCTTGGCGCATGAATAGTCCTGAGGGGCTACACTGAGGCAATCTGCATCGTGCTGAAGAGCTCTTCCCCCTATGAGTGATTTATTTTTCTGTCTGGCTTAAAGATGGCTTCAGCTGAACTATACACAGGTGAAGGCACTGCTCATGGTGGTGGCAGACTGCGACCTTTATGTAGGAAGGAATATTTCTGCAAAGTGTCCTCCATGGAGCATCTGCATAAAATAGGGAGCGAGAAAGATGAAGCACATCTGTGTCACACTGATGCTGCTCACAGCCACCTCACCAGCAAGTACAGAGACACATAGCACTGTGAAAACCTCTGTAGAACAGACAAAACTTACATTTTTTTGAATATCTGAAGGGGCCTACAAGGATGTCGGAGGGGCACTCTTCATCACGGATTGCAGTTATAGGTCAAGGGGTAATGGGTTCAAACTTAAACAGGGGAGATTCAGCTTAGGTATAAGAAATTCTTCACTATGAGGGTGGTGAGGCCCTGGCACAGGTTGCCCAGAGAAGCTGTAGCTGCCCCATCCCTGGCAGTGTTCAAGGCCAAGCTGGATGGGGCTTTGAGCAACCTGGTCTAGAGGAAGGTGTCCCTGCCCATGGCAGGGGGTTGGAACTGGATGATCTTAAGGTCCTTTCCAACCTTAATCATTCTGTGATTCTGTGATTTCAGGAAACAAAGACTTGGCCTTTGCTCTTGGTGTCAGAGAACTTACAGTGTTGCCCTAGCCTGGAAATCACATTTCTGAAGATTACAGAACAAATGGCTGTACTTAATATATGTAGATATTATATCCACATGGAGCCATGGCCATCACCCCAGCAGTCTTTCACAGAGGTGAAAGCTTCTTGAGGCAGTAAGGAGAATCCCACTGCACGAAGCAAGCATACAATATATTGAAACATAAGGTATGACTGGGCATATTCATAGATAACATGTAGATGAACAGATCAACCACAAAAGTAAATCCTGGGTTTTTTGCCTTTCTTCTTCAGTTTACCTACAAGCACTTCTCTAAAGTCCTATAGAAAAGTAACTCATTGATGACTAGCTACTATTTGGCAGATCTAGAAGGCAGTTTGGGAGCTCAAAGATTTTACTTTGTCTGTAGCTTAAACAACAGTACACATGCAGAGGCACTAAAAGGGGAAAATTAGCAGTTGTTCATGGCTGGCCTCAAGACACAACCATAAAGTGTAAAATTTTAGAGCCTCACTGCAGGTCTTAACTCCCAGACACAGTTATTGCTGCTTCCTGCAGCATGTCCCATAAGCACCCAGCCACCAGTGGTTTAGAGATGGTAACTGTCCAAGCTATGCCTCAGAGACATCTGAGCAAGTGAGAAAACCACAAGTTACTCAACACAGTCCACAAGGCGTTCTCAGTCACTGAGTTTAAGCAATAGGGTAGATGAGGTTAGACAGACTGAACCACAGTGTGCTCAGCATTAGCTGTCCCAAAGGACTGATTCTTATAAAGGAGATACCATGCTGAGTAATGAAAGTCCTTGCTTCTTTTAGGGAATAAAAATTGCATGAAATATGCTTGAGTTCCTCCCTCTCAAATGGACCTGTTGCTAAATGAACGGCATAGAGTCTGGGAAGGAGATCCACGCTATCTCTCTCCTGAAGCCTTGGGAGCAAAATACGTAAAAGCTGTATCTGGAAGATCTTGTTTAGTCTTTACATCATATGAGACTGTGGTTTTGATGCAGAGGGTGGATGAGATGCCTTGTACAAACCTCTAGAATATATATTTCCCTCTAAAACCACCTTGATAGTCCTAGAAAACCCCAACTATCACAATACTGAAATTTGGTATTCTCCTCCTCCATCACCAACTTGACATTTCAGAAAATCAAGGATCTCAACAATATTTCATGCAATATATATTAACCATAAGTTATCCTACCCTGTTTCCTGTGGAACAATTTATAAAAAACACCTGACAGGTTGGACTTGATGCCTTCCAATTCAAGTAATTTGGTGGAAGCACACTGTTGATTTTTGTAAGTACCCAGAATTTAGTAAAACTTAGCCTTCCAGAGTATTCAGATTTCTTCCCTGCAAAAAGAAAAGCAACGGTCAGCATTGACGTGTGCCTCTGTCTCATCTTGGTATGAGGTGAGGGTGCCACCAGGCAGAAGCACCGCCAAGGTCAGTTAGTTTACATATACCTCTCCAAAAAAAATTTGGGACAGATTACATTTTTCAGCCTCAAAAAGACCAAGTGGATTTATCACCCAAAATCCTGACACGGGCAGGTACTACATAAAAGGCACCTTAATTGAGTCTAATACAGTGTGAATATTCCTAAATAGGTCGAAGGTGCTTTGATCTGGGAGATAAAAGAACAACATGATTCAGAAATGTAAGTTAGGCACTTCAAAAGCTGAAGCTAGGCATGGCAACAGCAGGCAAATTTTTAAGAGTGGTAACAAATAACCACTTAACAATGCCCATGATAGATTCTTCCTAAGTTGCATCAGACAAATTTTGGGGGCTTTTTTTAAATTATTTCTATTTTTCAGAAAGATCTGTTGAAATCTTGTCTTATCTTGCATCTCATTGGGTTAAACTTTTTCAGGATATTTGATGACTGTTTTTTTCTTAAATACTCTTAATATTTATTAGTTTATGGTGTAGATGAAAGTTGAAAGAAACAGCTCAAACCATGAATTTATTATTAAACTATTTCACTGACACGTGCATTTTTTCCCCACTCTTTGCTGATGCTGATTTTTCCCCTCCTACACAGCTGTACCCATTGGTCTCTTAGGCCACTTGTCTTTACATGGCTCAGTATCCTGTCATGATTTATTTATTAGGTACTGATGAGTGGGAAAGCAGTAAAAATGCGGCTAAATCCCCACTTCTGTTATTATGTATTTTAATGTCTCAGACAGCTTATCTATTACTATTGCACACTTAGAAACCACGTTTGAGTTAAAAATCAAACTATTACTTAGGTAAGTATCTGTACTTTTCCCTCCTCTGTGTGTGGCATTGGAGGGAGCATGTATAACAACACAGAAGCTCTCAAGCACATTAAAGCCTCTTATTTCCCATTTCGTCCAGACAACTGCCTTTCAAAGGTGTTCTGCAAATCTAAAGGAAGCAAGGTAGAAAAGAGTAAGTTTTCTGGGGAACAGGGCTGTGTATAACATTGCATCTTTGTTCCACAGCTACACAACAAAGAAATGGGCATTGTTCAAGCATGGCGAAGACAGTTACTATGCTGCAACGTCTCAGGCACTAAGGAGCTTATCCTACAGGTGGATCAATGAGTCCAGGTGTTTGGAAAGCTGTCCCCTGCCTCGTCCAAGGATTCCAAAACCACATACTATTTTTGGAGCCTTTTCAAACCACCGTGTTAAAACACCTGGGCTCTCAGCTCCTTCTGCTAGATATTGCCACAGGGGTTTATTACATATTCCTCATGCATGCCCTGATATAATTCACAAAAATAAGTGATCAATGACAATGTGAGAGCCAGGCATTCTCAATTAAGATCCTATCAGCTCACAGAGAAGTCAATTTTTTTTTCTTTTATTCCTGCCAATTCTTAATTAAAACAGGTAAGTAAATACTTCAGGCTGCTGAAATTGAATTTGGAAAGGCTGAAATTCCCAAAGACAAGATGTTACTGCCATGTTACTGAAGAAACAAAATATTATTAACTTTATGAATCTTTACTTTCAGCTTACATAAGAAAATATTAACTTCTATCCAAAACAAATCTTGATTTATAGTTCTGAGTACAGTTCTGAGTCACATATGGAATAAAGCTTTTAGATCTCCACTGTAACAATAAAGGGTATATTAGAAAAAATAATCCAAAGAATGAAACATACTCATGAATTCAGAGGCTGAAGTGACTGTAGTTAAGAAGTCCAACATTTGCCCATCTTTAGAAACTGATCCTGTATCTCACCCACCCTTCTTTCTGAGACATCCACAAAACACAGCGGGACACTGAAGTGACCTTTTAGTCAACAATTTAAAACACTCTTGAGACTGAATATGGAGATTCAATACAAACTATTGTTCATTTACCATATTAAAAAAGATGAAGGATCTGTGATTATACTGTTAACATGTTCAATATAGCCAGCAGCACTCCAGCTGCAGTTGGCATCCCAGCCATTCAGCTGTTGCCAGCTCTTCCATCAGTACTGCCTCTCAAGGTTTAAGTCTGTTTCTCAAAAATCTCTTTTGTGAGATAAAAATCAGATTCTCATGAAAGAGCAACTAAAAAATCTTGTATTTATCTAGTTTTCTAAGTTCATGCAAGTATCTGCACCTCTTTCAGTTCAATATATCTAGGTTAAAGACACATGTTGCAGCATTCACAAATGCCTTTACAAAGCCTTCCAGATGTTCTTGCTGGCAACTCATGTTTCCCTGACTCCTTCTTTTACTCCAACAAAAAGGAAAAAAATATTATCCTGATATATCTATCTTTTCCCCACATATTTTCTTACTGTGTTCACTTAAAAATAGCCTTACTTTCCAGACAATGTATCTGATCAGTCAGCACATCATCCCCATTGCTCTGTGTCTAACCACTTCATTTTCCATCTTCTCACTGGACTTGACACACACATATTGAGGTAGGTAACACAGGAGGGCTCCTGAATAAAATACCCTCTGTCCAAAGATGCTACACAGCAGCAGCTTGCATCCCTAATGTGCTACCTTCTTGGTATCTTCAGTGCCTTGCTTTTGGAACGCAGAAGCTACACTCTTCAGTTCCATGAAGTTCAGTACAACTATTATTTTAAGATGGGTTTGATTTGAGGCAAAGGCACTGGCCATTTCCAAATCACACTTGTTTGTTTCATTTGAGCATTTGCTGTTCTGCACGCATACCACTGGAAAAAGAAGCCCCAACAAAATAAAACCTGCCTAAGCTTTCAGTGTCAGGATTGTTTGGGCACAAAGGAGAACTCTTCCCTGAGTCTAAGGCCTGACTAATGACTCCATTCAACAGGAGCAAAGTCTTTGCCTCTGCCTGCTGCTAATTTTGAGCACTAATTTTGAGAGAAACACAGCGGTTCATTTGCTTTGTACCCAAACAAGTGATAGGTGCCAGGTGTTACGAATTTTCTGTAAATCAGGCTGAACAGACAGGTGGTGAAAGCTGCTGACAACATAGAAGCATTTAGCTGAACCAAGGTTTGGGAAGATCATTAGGAATTTCCTGAAAGACAAGCAAAAGTGCACAAGTAGGCAACACTTAGCAGAGGAATGACTGCAGATAAGTGCACGGTGTTGCACAAGAGCAGAGAAAAATAAATAACATTCTGGATGAGTGTGACCTCTTCAAAATATGAAGCTCATTAAAGGAAAGGCTGCAAAACGTCTGCAATTGAGTGCGTGGGGACGGGAGAGGGGGTGTAGTATAAAGCAACCAAGATCTTGTTTGTAACTACCATGCATTTTTGCTTTGAATTCATTCTTAGTACAAAAAAGCCTGGTTCAGCCTCATTGCACTGCGAATGCAAGATACAGCTCTTTGTCAGGCAATGTGTAGATGAAAGGTGACTGAATTCAGCTAATGGCTAACCTTTACAGGTTACTCTGCAAATTGGAGCCCAGTGCTATGCAGTGTTTTCCAAGCAGTCAGACTGATTATTGTATATGAACTTTAGCATACACAGAAATCACACCACTATTTGGTGCTATTCAGGCTGACTGAGGGTTTAGATTCAAAAACTCCTTGCTATTCATATGTAAATTCACTGAAACCAAAAATGTTACAAGGTATGCATTTTAAAATGTGTAGCTGAATTGCATTTCTTATTGACTGAAGAAAAAAGATACATCTAGTGTGGGGATTTTAGCATATATGGATGGGAACAGCACCCGAAAGCACCCCTATTGAGACTCAGATCTGAAGAGCCATGAGTCTCTATGCCCCACAGCACAAATTGTTGGTGAGCTGGGATCAAAATTCCTGCCTGCCTGGACTACCTCGGAGTAATTGTCCAGATGAATTGTTGGAATTGTCACTTTACTGATAAATCTGTGGCAAACCTCTAGTTAAGGCAATTCACTGAAAGAAACAAAATACATTACACTGTTAGAAATTATGAGGTAGTATCCCTGACTGTGTTCAAGTCAATGGAAAGTTTACCATTGTTTTCAAGAGGTGATGGAATTACAGCCCCAGAAGCCATTACTTAGAAGGCTACAGTAGTCCCCCCCAAAAAGGGTTAGAAATATTTGGATGCAATAATCAAGTAGCTTTGTGATTCACGTTTATCAAATGTAATTGTACAAACGGTTAGGTACAGAATTCTTGACACTTCTTCTCAGTCATGTGTAAATACCAAGTTCTGCTCCGGCCATAATATTATATTCACCTTCCTTTAACGTTCACTTTCTAAGGAGGTACTTTTGAGCTGCTTGGCCCCTAGCAGGGAGGGTACAGGTCAACTTGCTTAAGAAAGGAACTGTGACATGAAGGAATTTTTTTCATTCTGTCTTCTTAGTGTTCCAGTGTGTTTTCACAGGTTTCTGCCTGTTTGTTGTTCACGTTCAGCGTGAACACAAAACCACCAAAAGACCTTCCCAGATTTTAATAGCGCTTGAGAACTGAGTCAATATATGCTGATAGAAGCACTTCAAATGCATACACCAGTACCTGCCACAGAAGGGAGAGAATGAACTGGATTTCAAACCTTCAGGAGTGGTGATCTGTAATCGTCTGATTTTACAAAATACATTGAGTGATGTGAGTCTCCAGTCCCTGGGCAGAAGGGGGGACGTCTGTCCCATGGCACAGAGCCACAACTGCCTTTGGAGGTGCAGAATCAAGGCTTCAAGGAGGTTCTTAAGACTCCTTCTGCCAGTCCTCTGCTCTTTTAAGATGCTTCAGCCTTTCTGGGAGCTGGGACACCCTGTACCTAAACCAATGGCCTTTATCATCAGCTGTTAACATAGCCACCTGGCTGCACTTGGGCTAGGCAATGCGTCCATCAACATTTCCTCGACAGCTGGCAGAGTGCAGCTCTCACACAGCAATCTGTGCAGAGTGCAGCTCCTCCAAGCACAGCCAGCACACACAGGGTTCAGGGGCTTCAAAACACAAGGCCTCCAGCCAAGCCACCCTTCCTGCTGCTGCGTTCTTGCAGCGCTGCTCAAGGGCTCTCCTGATAACTTAAAGAAGAAAATGCCTGCCTGTATTAGTGCCAGTCCAGACAGATGGCAAGGGCTCTCTTGTCAAAGGAAAAAGATACCCATATTGCCAAGGAACTGGTTTGAGGCAGCGATGAAAAAACATAGGGGGATAACTTAAGGTTAAGTTCATACCTTTAAATTGCTGTGTCTACTCACTGACACCTATTTCTGGCTTGCCTTTGGCAGTCGAGCTCAGCTCTGAGATACTAAATAAAAGGAATCCAGAAACAGTTAGAAGAAAGGTTGCGGAAAAGGACAGAGTGACGGTTCATTGGGAATGGAGAAGCCAGAGACACTGGGACAAAATGGCGCAGGAAGAAGAGCACTGTCATTGTCCTGGTTTCACCCATCAGGAGTTATTTCACCCCATTCATCCCAAGAGATGAGCTTAATGATTCCACCATTCTTTTTCTGGTTTTCAGCTTAATAATAACGTAAGTTATCTTTTAGGCTTTTCCCAGGGCTGGCATGATACCTTGTCCTAGGACTCAAACACCCAGTGGACATAACTTGTCACTCTTACTTTGTGTATTTTAAATTGACAGCTTTGAAACTAATGTAACAGAATAGCTGCCAGAGAAAAGATACCATTTAACCCATATCGTGCATGTGTACTCTTCCAATCCTACATAAAATCCACAAAAGAGCTTGTTTTTCCTGGATGGGCAGTAAGTTTATGTCTCCATCTCAGAAGCCAGATAAAGAGAAACTAAACAAAACTTAGCATAGTGGATGAAATATGCAAAATAGCAAATAACACTGTTCCTTTAAAAAATGTCCCATTTTTTCTGACTCTGCAAGCACCATTAACCTGGAATAATTTTAATAGTTAAAAATGAAAAGGCACAATAAAAGTACAGGGTGTTCCCACTGATACTTACTGCTTGCTTGCAGTACACAAACCAGTGAATGGAAAGCAACTCCTGCGAGAACACAAATACCATCTTATACAGCAAGATGCATGTTACAGAGCTCCATTTCTCACTCCTTAAAAAATAAAAGAGAGACAGACAGGGATAAAGGAGGAGAGAGGGAAGGAGGGAGGGAAGAAAGGAAAAAGAAATAGGAAAAGAGAAAGGGAGAAGAGGGAGAGAGACAGAAATAGAAACAATGATGCCAGGAACGCTGAATGCTTTGGAAGACCTTCGAAGAAGACAAGGAAATAAAGTACACAGAATGGAAAGGAAAATACCAATTTTCCTTGGTAGAGAGGTAGGGGAAAATACATAATCTGAGGGCTAGAACAAAGCCAATACCCTCTTCCATAATGCCTGGGGAATATAAACAACACTGAAAGCAAAGCGCTTGCCTTGCATGCACTGTGCTAGCCCAGCTCATGCTCTGGAAACAGGCATGGCTGTGAAAGCTGCGTCGCTGGTGACCAGGCGGTGACTCTCCAAGAGTTTCTCTACCATGTTAGTGCAATGAATACAACTCCAAACAGCAAAATCCTGAAGTATGGAGTCACTCCAGTTCTTTCCCCAGGGACTCATCTACCCAAAGTCTGCTTAGGCATATACAGTAAACAACCATCCAGCTCCTGCGCATCGTATTTTTTGGATATAATCTTATTCTCCTTCAAACTTATGTGGCTGTAACCTCTTTTCAGGTCCTTTTCTCTCTCCCTTCACATGCTTCTTCACCTTTTTCTACTACTTGTGTTGTTTTTCTCTTTAGTCTCCCTTTCCTCTCACTCTTTAGTATCTCTCAGCTTCATTTGGCTTATTAACTTGCATGTGAGTGTCTTAACTGTCTATTTGGGATAAAACTTAAAGCTAAACTAAAAAAGTATGACATTCAAAAATAAAATGGAATACTGAATGTGGTATTCATGTAGTGATTTTTCCTTCCATCACTCTGTCACCTCTATTTTCCTTTTATTTTCCCTATTTTCTCCCATTTTACCTGTTCAATTCAGTTGCTGTTTGAACACATATGTTAATATATTCTTTTTTATAGTATCCATTGCAGTAGGATGATGATTTGTATTTAACTTAAAGAGTAAACTATATAGAAAAAATATTATCTGAAATTAATATGCAAAACCTGAAATTAACCTGCAAAAAAAGAGAAATTGTCATATTGCTTTAAAGAGCACCATTATAGAGTATTTTTCGAGTCAATGAACAGTTTACTGTTGGTAGGTAAATTTATACAATCCCTTTGAGACTGAATTCTCCTTATATCATCAGTTACATATAATGTAGCCTGGTGCTAAAAAGAAATTGAAGGAAAACCAGCACTAATCGTTATCCTCTGTGACTACCAGAAGATGGTGTGTTTCAAAAGGTCTCTCTGGGTGGTTATGATGGCAGCTTGTGGAAAGGGCTGGTGAAGCCAGGAAGCAGGGTGAGCACCACTCAGGTCAGTCCCTGCCAGGTTGCAGAGGACAGGGGACAGACTCATAACCCCTCTCTTTCCTTTCAGCTCCAACCTGCTCCTTACACAACTGTCCCCCCCAGATCACCATGCTGCACTGGATCCAAACTTCCCACAGCATATGCTTCTTACCATGGACTGAAGGAAATCAATTAAATTCCTCATCCTGGGCTCACTTTGCTGCCTTACAAAGTCCCTAAACTTGGGGCTGGTGGGTAGCACTCCTCTAGCTTAAGTGAAGGATTAGCCCTTTTACATCCAGCTTCTGAAAATAACCACCATACAAACACTTTGGAAGTACAAAAGCATGGCTTTATTTCAACATATTATCTTCAGATAAGAAGGTAAAATTATATTCAACAGACTAAGGATATTGTAATGGATGGGAACCTAGCTGAGAGTTGATTCCCTCTCATGACTGAGAGACATAATAAAGGATGTTGCTTGCCACAGTATTCGGTAGAGTATATATGTTTATGTTCACTGTGACTGTTTGTCAGAAAGAGATGGGAAAACATAGGTGTGCAGCTGTTCTGTGACTCAGAATGGACAACGGTGGGATCATGAGAAAGTGCACGGTCCCATGAGTAAACAATTAGAGATCTGGCATAAAGCCAGTTGTTTTGATGAGGGTATAAAAGCAGGACCCTCTTGTGGCCATGAGAGAAACCTCACCTATGGGTGGACTCACCGTGTAGGAATTTTCCCAATTACCTGAGATTCCTGGCATCGGCTGCAACGGGGCTTCCCAGCTAGAAGTGTGTGCCTGGATGATGATTCAGTGGTAATTGGTGATGTATTTCTTCTTAATCTCCGTTCTTTCTATGCAGTAATGATTTACTGCATTCCTACCTTTCTTCAGTACTTTACTTACATATCTCTGATTTGCTTTATTGTACTTATTCACTATATATAGATGGATATTTACCTAATTTACATTAGTGTGATTGCTTTAGTGTGCTTATTTGCTTTAGTGTGCTTGTTTATTAAACTCTGCATATTATACAGCTAATGTGTGGTCACTTTGTGGTGTACCCTGTCTGTCAGCAGAACAGATACAGGTGCTAGATTTTCACACAGCCTAAGAAGAGTATTTCTGAACTAGCCTCATGAAGTTAACTTTGGTGCCAGCTATTTGCATCACCTGAAAAGTTATTCTTCATTTAAACAGAAAAATTACTAGGTAGCATCTGCACTGCAGACACCCACTAGAGGCTGTGTACCCTCAGCACCTGCCTGGATAGCTGGCCCACGAGGAGGCAGAAGGCAGGCCTGGGAACTCAGAGGGAATGAAGGACTTCTCAGCTCAGCTCCAGCCAGCTCCCCGAAGCTGTTGCAGCTACGTTGTCCTGCCCGCCTCCATACACATATACATCTAGAATAGCCAGTTTGACCTAGCAGAGTTACTGGGTCCCTAATGCACCTTGGGTCCCAAATTCCCATCACTATATGCAAACATGGGTCTAAATCCTCTACTTTTGACTGCATTCAGATGAAAAAGGAGTCCAGGCAGCTCTGCTCTGCTCACAAGTACAAGTTACTACTCTCTGACGCCCCTCCTCTGGCATGCCCTTCTTCCAACGCAGCATACACTGTATGCTCTCTTCATGCACGACACTTGAAGACGGAACACGTAGAATTATGACAGTGATGTCATTTTCATTACTTGAAACTCAAGACTTATTCAGACTTAATCCCTACATATTACCATCTTGGTTAACACTAACACATAGATTTGAATCTGAGATTTATACAAAGAGTCACTGTGAATGTTGCAAGCAAAGGCAAATCAGTATTTTATGCCACTGAGAGGACACAAAGAAAAGGATACTGCTTTCTGAATAGCATGTTTCTAGAGATATAATTCAAGCAAATAAAAAAAAAAAAGAGAGAAAAATCTGTATTCTGGCTGCAGGACCACCTGAAAGTGCATCTGGAGAGGCAAACACAATGTAGGTATGTATCACTGGTAGCTGTCAAGGTAACTATAGGATTATGATTCCAGACTAAAACATCATTTCATATATCTTCTAAGATGGCAGTCTTCAGCCAGCCATTTGAGTTCTTCTTATCTGAAGGATAAGCCTGAGTAAGATTCTCAGGAGAACTGCTCACTACGTTAGCCTTGTAAGACATGAGACAGTTATATGCCAAATAAACACACTTTTTCATATCTTCTCTATTATCTATGGCCTATGTTTTCAAAGCATAAGGTCTGCATGGCACTGGAGATGTGCTTTGCATTCTGCATACAGAAACAAGGTCTTGAAGGAAATTTGAAGACTGCACTTAAATCGGAACTGAAGATTTAATTTTGCATCATCTCAAAGCACAAAAATCCCAAAACAGACTGATGGAAAGTAGGCTTGGACTCACATGAAAGAAGTGTTTTCCATAGGACATTTCAATTTTCTGGCAATTTAAAAAAAAAAAAAATCTGGTTTTAAACAAAATCTTTGCAAAATTCTCTTTAAAAAGAAAGAGATCCTTTATAGCGTGGATTTGCAAATCAACACAAAACATTGATAAGCAGCAGCTTATTGATTCAAGAAGATTTTAAGGTTCAGATTTTAAAAAATATTGTCTTTGATAGTACTGTAGTCTGGGTCATAAGAAACCCAGCGTGAGTTGGAGGAAAAGCCTTTTTTCTGGATTGATCTGAACACAAACTACCACTTTTGGAGTTAATCCATTCTACAGGCAGGAACACTTTCCCTGCTTTATTTTGCAGACGTTAAGTGCAAAAGTGTTTCTCTCTCTCTTTTGCTAATACACACACACACCAAAACAGACACATCTTTAGGAAATGTCCTGTCATCATGAAAGTTGTTACGATTAGGGTTTTATTTTTACATATATTTTATAAAATTTTTATAAAAATATAAAAATGGGATTTTTGCATGGATTGACTTTCAAGTGTAAAAAATAATCTAGGGGAAAGCCTGCAGGGGAAAGGCAGCAAAATGAACTTTTCACAAACTATTAGTTCAGAAACCCCTAGCAGTCATGACGAAGTTTTGAACAGGAGAAACTGTTTTTTTTTTCCCTTATATTGTTTTCTCCTTTAATACATGCATATCTCTTCTTTTTTTCCCCCGATATGTTATCAAGTTCTGAAGGCGAAGGAATTACAGACACTGTAAAATTTAAATGAGATCCATGTTCCAGGAAGTTTAGTAGCTGTAAATTACTCAAAAAATCTCAAGCGCATGAGCATAAGTAGAGTAGAGTAAGAGGGAATGCAGAACAACAGCAAATCTTGTCCAGAACCATGGAGATCTCTCTCCCACCATAGGGCCACACATTTTCTGTGCTCGGAAGGCAAGGATTATTTTTCAACTAGGTCAAACTAAATGTTGTAAAGATGATTTGATTTATTTTGTCTCCTCAAGTCACATCAGTCGCGTAGAGCTACTCCTCCCAAGCAGCCTGAAGTCAACAGTAATCTTGGTAAGAGGAGACAGTGGCAGACATAGTTTTAAGTCTAAATAAGGACTAAAACAAAGCTGACCACTATCATGGGGAAATCATTCGCATCACCTTGCCCAGAAATAGTCTCAATAAAAAAAAATCCAAATCCAGACATGATTATCAGACATCTAATGCTTCTCATGTTAGATGTTTTGCTTAATTCAAGAGTTTACCAATCTCCTTAGAAGTATTTCTATTTCTTCTTACAAGCAAGATTTTCTAGCACCGAGTACCAGAAAAGACTACAAAAAATGCTCTGGCATTACATGTTTCCTGCAAGCCTTTAAATAGGCTGAGAAGGATTTCAAAGTACCCATTTGTTTGCTAATTTCCATTCAGATTCTGGAAACGTGGCAGAGACGTCATCAAGTATTTTTGAAAACATTTATTTGAAACTTAGATTTTAAAATTTAGGCCTCAATATAAAACATTTTAGCATATGCCCTGCATAGATAAAAATAACAAGAAGGGCAAACTGATCCAGATTTACAGGCAATATTTTCTGGCCTTTTCACAGATTATTGCTTAGTGTTCCCACAATCGTTCCCTCTGTTTCCATAGAATACTTTACCTGCACAGATAGCTGGGTTTTTTTTTCCATGGCCCCAAAATTCTTCACAAATACCCGTTTCCTAAGACTGCATTATGGACAAATTATTGCTGTTTTCACCACATTCCGTGCCCAAGAGTCTTTTTATGGGCAGTGTATGAACACCAATACAATTCCTTGAAGAGTTGGCAGTCTTGCACAGTCATACACAGTAATCTGTGTATCTTACAGTATGGCTGGACATGTTTCATGGTTTCATGTGGATTTGGCTGTTAGAATTTCATAGACTCACAGAGTTACAGGGTGGCTGAGGCTGGCAGGCAGCTCTGGAGATTGTACAGTCTCAGCCTCTGTCCAGATGCCTTTTGAGTATCTCCAAGGATGGAGACTCTACCAACTCAGCAAATTATGCCAACATTCAATAGCCTTTATGCTAAAAAAGAAAGAGTTTTCCTAATTTTAAATGGGATTTCTTCCATTTCAGTTTGTGTCCATTGCCTCTGACCCTGTCACTGGACACCTTATCTCATTTAAGAAATGCGATATCTATTCAGAGCTTTGGTTCTTTGCCATTGAAAATTGGCCCTCAAAACACAAGTTAAGCATGGACACACTAGTGTTGGCCCTTCAGAGGTGCAGAGGCTCCTCTCTGGCTGTTCTCCCTCTGGAGCCTTGCCATACTACTGCAAGGATGGAGCTGGCAAGGAAAGACAAGCATTGCCCATGTGCTTAAGTAGATCACAGACTGTCGCTTCACATGCAGGTTACACACACAGCCTGTTAAGTGCTTCAAATACAGGCTCTGCTTTTCTCATGTCTACTCCAGGCCACAAGTTCTCCTTCCTCCCAGTAGCTAGATCCCTAGTGCAGAAGCCAATAGCATTTCCACAGAAAATATTACACTTGTTATAGGCAACTTAACTTCTAAAGCCCTACATGTAACCCACAGAAGTTAGGACTATATAAAGTAGATCTTGGAAGGGAGATATGAAAGCATTCCAGAGAGAAAACAAATTGTCTTCTTCTTGGCTTTGTTTTTCAGTGTTCGCTGGCAGTTTTCTTGAGAGCAGACAAGGTCTGGAAATAGCCCACGCAACCTGTCTGCAACTACTGCTACAGCCAGATAAAATAATGGCATGCTATGGGAGGTGTCAAACCCAGGAGCACCTTTATCCAGTCACTACTTGACATCATGGCTCTATAGGTACATCAAAGAGGATCAAAATCCTGTGAAAGGGTGAAATTGGAGATTTTCAGTCCTTGCTGAGGCAATTTAATTTTGAAATTCCCTTTCTCCCGATTGCCTGCAGTAGAGCACCACAATCAGCAAAATCCTAACCTTGGAGCTCCCGTCCCATTAGTCACACAAAGCTTTGGTGATTTACAGTCAGAAAATCATTTCAAGACATCCAAAAGGATCTTGTTATTCTGCCTACAGCTACACCTGTGCACTTCTTTGTCTCTAAATTTCAATTAGAAATAATTTAAATCTGAGAAAATCATGTTTCCTAGTGACAGAGCCTGTTAATGAAGTATGTTTCACATTTTCAGTGGAAATGGGAATTCAGGAAACTAACAGGCAGAGCTTGTGCCTGCATTATGAATACATTTTAAATTGGAAAGACTTCATCTCACTATCTAGATCTGCAGCTCATCTTTAACTCTGTGAACCATATTCATATTGCTTTTAATGTCTGAGTTACCACCTTGTTAACATAACAATTTCTAAGGTGTCATAAGATACACAAAAAAATGGGAATTCTCCATTGTTTTAAATGTCTGTAAGCACCAAGGGGAAAAAATCTTGTAACATGTTACATTGAAAGTCAAAAGGAGAACAAGAAAGACATGAGTAAGCAGGCTTAATGAATTTAACCATGTTTTGCATCAAAGTATTACGTAAAACCAACAGAAAAGTAGGACAATTGATTTGAAAACTATTCACCTAAATGATTTTATAAGAGGGCTGGGCATAAGTGCTATGAGCACAGAGAAACTGTATTAGCCCCTGCATTACTTTCTTAGACTCTAGAAAGGGGTCTTCCATCCCTTCAGCATGTGGAGGATCCAGTCCTTATAGACTTAGATTAACACATCCGGTGTTTTTCAAGATTCAAATATTTTCATAGGGCTTGAATATACCTGATATAATCTTAGTTGAGGCTACAGAAGGAAAAGAAATCTTAATGTTCAGGCAAGGTTCTCATACCCATCACCAAGAGACAACGCAGAAGTGCTCTGCATTTCCATGCAGGGACCTGCAAAGTGGCACACTGTCAGATTGAGACCTCTTCACTCCTCACCCATATCACCATCCTGTCTTTCAAGATGTCTTCATAAGCCTGGCATTAAGTTGTACAACTCTAACTTAGGGCAGTCCCTGATCTGCCAAACCTAAGTACTGGAGATAACACATCAGCATGAAAAAAGAAGCCATGCAGATGGAAACTGCACTATTATTTCTAGGAAACTCTTTAAACCAGTTCTATGAGTCTTTCAGCATCAGCAGTGGTAAAGAAAGGATATGCCAATGGCAGGATGTGGTAGAAGGAACAAAGAAGCCATGCCAGGTCTTGCCATAAGCTCAGGATGTTACGCTTTTACACCTCAAAACTACACCATAAAAGCAAATCTGACACAGCAAGGATAAACCCACACATGCTTACACACACACATAGAAAACACTTCTCAACCACGAATATTTTCTACTATTTTTGACCATTTGAATGATCACATCCATAACAACACCTTTGACATACCATGTCAAAAAAAAAAAAAAAAGTCCTAGGAGACAATTTGGAACATTTTAAGAAGGCATTGGCCTTGCTGAATAGCTTTCACAACTCTGGCCCATGTGCTCGGAATATCACCACTGACTCTTGATCAAAACCAAATCTAAAAGTTTGGGAATTTGGGAACTCTCAGCAGCTGGTTTACTCTAGCCTGCAGGGAAAGCCAGTGACAGTCTGGTACAGAGCAGAGAAACATGGATTGTTTTGTTGAAATTGGTGCCTGACATACAGCGAACATTAGTGGAGTTATCACCCATGAGTTATTCTGCAATTACACTTGGTACCTATCAGGTAGGTCACCCCTTCTTTGGGTAAGCTCTTCGATCTCAGACCTCTAATAACAAGGAAAGATCTTGCTCATTAGCAGGTTACACTGCAAAAGGGAGCAAGCAACCTTGTTATCTCCTTATTCCCTGGCTGAGCCATACATAGCACAACCATCCCAAGGGAAAGCTCTGGGAAAAAGCCAGGCTTGTTGAATGCACGCACACTGCAGCGTTTCTAAGGTGCTATCATTCCTCCTACTGCTTGGCCCACGCTGTCTTGATGTGGGTCAGACTGTAAATGACACAATTTGGTTGCCACCATGCTAACCTCTGCATTCCTCTGACTCCGAGGGAGAAAGTCTCTCCTTCCTTTCTCACCTGGCTTCAAATGGAAGCCTCATGAATGCTGTGGATTTAGTGCTTAGTTTTATAATTGTGGTTTTATTTGAACTGCCGCAAAAATGTTGCGTGAGATTAAACACAGGCTTTTCCTTTTGAAGAGGTCTGTGCTTAATATGACTTTTACACCCTGTTTTCTCACTAACTTTCAAATTTTTTCTTCTTTGAGTGTAGTTGCAACTCCAGCTCCTACACTGCTCTTGTGAGAGCCTTTCCTCAGTACTATGCTAAGTGATATTTATGCATAAACTTTTGCTAATTGCTGATTCCACTGGCATTCATGAACCTATGCTGGAATGAATGTAGCTTTCATTCATGTTTATATATTAGTTTCCAACATTTGTATGCTTGTAATCATTGGGTTAAAACCAGCTTTCATTTGCAGAGATGTAAACTGAGGGTAACTGAGGAGATAAGCTATATTATGTACACAGAAAGATTTTTTTGTAGTATCATTGAGAGTTGAGTTTATCACAGAAACTTCCCAATCAATCAACAGAAGTCAGTCTGCTGCAGGTCACCTCTCAGGCTAGTTCTGTCTAAACAGAATCCAGGTCAGGACCTGCAGTGCCCTTCCTGATGTGAACCTGTGCTCAGCAAGCAGGCAACCGTTGAACATTGCCTGGAAAGCACTCTCCTGATCTAACTAATGAACACACTAGCATAGACACACCCTGGGTAAATTACAGAGACTTACACAATTAGAATATCTCTGTGGCAATCCCTAGCCATCAACAATTTTCCCAGCCATATAATTGCTACTATTAACAACACAAGTTCCCAATTTAACAAATGGAAGCAAGATAAATGCCCACATCATTCTGGCTTCTCCCAGCTTTATGATTCAGAGCGTAGCAATCTGTTGCCCTTGGTCTTTTGGAAATAGTGGCCATTTGATAATTTCAATGACAATGCAGCACTTCTTCTGGTCTGCTCTGAATATCTGAGGGCTTTGAGTGCTTTATCATGGAAGAAGTTCTGATGTTCAAGAGAACTGGATCCATCATGACCCAAGGACCTACACCTTATTCTCTTCCACTCTTGTGGACCCATGTCCTTCTTCACTCTTTACGTTTAGCAACAGGGAACTCAGCACAGAGACTCAAAACCAAGAAGGACACCTAAACAGTAGGTTGGAATCAGCAGGGAGAGGAATGAAAGAGGTTTCTGGTATAGCACTATGAGAGAGGATGTGTGGTAAGAAGAGGTGATGCGATATATTGCTTAGATTTTTTTGTGTCCTTCAGCATCACTGTCTTGTAAGGAGATGGCTGCAACTGATTTCCTCTCCAGTACCCTACCATCTTTTGGCATTGACACTGGTTTATATGCCTCCAGTATGAGAAAAGAAGTTTCCTGCCACCCTGCATTCAAAATGTTCTCAGTCTTTTCTTCATGTCTTGCCATGTTGCTGCTGCAAAAAAAAGAAAGGATCACCTGCATGCATAGCCTTTTGATTATTAGTCTTTATTCTCCTCTGAAACTGTTAACAGCTCATCAGCTGCTTCATAGGAATCACTTACATACACGCTTTGAAACTCACATGTCCCAGAAGTGTACATTATGTCAAGAAAAACTACTTATGCTTAGATAGCAGACAGAGCCCCAGACAGACAGTGGCCAAGACACAGAAGGCCCATATCACCTTAAAAACTCTGTAATTACATTACATTGTGCATTCAACAAGCCTGGCCTTTTCCCAGAGCTGTCTCTGGGAATGTTTGTGCTATGTATGGCTCAGCCAGGAAACAAGGAGAGGACGAGGTCTCTTGCTCCCTTTTGCTGTCTAATCTGCTAACAAGCAAGGAGATTTTCTTTGTTATTAGAGATTTGAGGTCTGGATAGCAAACTGTTGGCACCCACTCATATAGTTTGTCCACAGTAAAGGAAGGACAGCTATATTGTCCTAATCCTTCATCATGCTGGCTGCCCAGTAATACTGCTTTGGGTAGCTCTCCTTCAAGAGTCCAGTATTTCATATGGGAACAGTTTCTGTAAGCAGTTTTCTTCACACAGGACTGCTGCTCAGACTCAAGTGAACCCTTTGTACAGGACAATTCACTTGTAAGTCCAAACATCCCTCAATCGGGAAACAATTCTTGAAATTTGCTTTAAGAAAATTCTTGAAATTCTCTTTCCATTTGTTTTAGGGCCAAATCTACCAGGACGTGAGATTACTAAACCCTCAGTCATTATAATAAACTTCAGTCAACTTCAGATACACTTTCAGCTTCCTCAAACTGCCAGCTGTATCTTGACAAAGTTTATAACTGAGCATTAGAGCTTATTTCATTCAGAAAAACCAGGAAAGACTGGGGTGCTAGAAAAACCTGTGATCACACGGCTGTGAGAAAATAACACAGACCCGGCTTTATTCCGCTTCATGCAGGTCACGTGAGGTAATTAATTCCAAATGGTTTTGGTCTCTGTACAGAAACTTCCAGCAAAAGACTTAAACAATGTAATAATTACCTTTTTCCTTTCATGATCCTTCTGACTATACCTTAATTATGATGCTTTTAACTAGCATACATGTATCCTGAGGGTATGATGGGTGCACATTTAAGTCAAAAGATAAATCTTAATGAAAGGGGGTTTTAACACAATAATTAACTTATTTTGATCATCATAACAGTAATTATTAGAGGCACAAAACCAGAATCAGATCTCAGAAGAAGCCATGAAGATCCTAAATAGGATGGACTAGAAGCACTGCCCTATTATTTTGCCAAGAAATGATACATCAAAGTGGCATCAGTGAATCATCATATGCTAATAAGAGCTACACCCAGTGAATCTGAGATGGAAACATCAGATGCACTAACCCCCACCATAAACTGCAAATTATAATCACACAGCATATAGTGCGCAATACACCTTTTCTCATAGTTATCAAGCTACGCTCTCCTTCTGCCTCCCCAACATGACTGCCCATGGAATTAAGAGAAAAAATGAAGAACTGTAAAAACATAGGATTTTTGGCTTGATATGAAAGACCCAGCTATTTTTAAGAAAACAGTTTCATTTTGTGAAGGATTATAAGCTCTCAACATCCTTTACTTTAAGGATTAGCTTCCCCAAAGTAAAAGATGGTTAACAATACACAAAGTGGGATAATGTAAGAAAAGGTGCCAGCTGAAAGAGAGGAATAAAGTGTTCCTTAAAGAAAAGGATAAAGTATGGTACCTTTTCCAGACGAAGTTTCTTCTTGTATTTTCCTCACTGCTTCTTGGCCCTCACTCTCACTATTTCCAGCTGTTAGAATACAGAAAATGGAAAATCAGTGACGCAATCAACCTAAGGACAGCAAATATAAGCATGCTGCTATGAAGTGCTAACCACAGTGTAAAACCAGTATGAAGTTTTAGGTGAAAAGGCACTGTCAGGTAGAAGAGGTTTTGACAAAGGCTGTACAAATGCACTGCTGTTCACACAAGCTCTGCCTCCTTATCTCATTTATTCATACAAGATAGGACCAGCTTTTGTGACATTCAGCTTAGGTAAATAGTGACGTTTGTTTGGCAATTTTTATAATAACTTATATCAAAGGAAAAACCAGAAGCACAAACAAAATATTGTGCTTGGTAGTACAAGTTAACTTTTTAAAAAGAAGTTTCACATTTTATTTATCCATCCACAAACATTTTCCATAGCATGACACATCAAAATACCTATTGCTTATTATCCAAATTCAATATAAAGAATGATACCTCTTACAAACTTCATGAAGGTGCCTTTTTCTTTTCCTGATTATATAAACCTCTGCCTTGGTTTCGGTCATGTTTTAACCCAAGCCAGTAACTAAGTACCATGCAGCTGCTCACTCACTCCTCCCAACCCACTGTGAGATGGGGAGAGAACTGGATAAAGTTAAAAGCCTCAGGTTGAGATAAAAACAGGTTTTAATAATGTAAATAAAAGTAAAAGACTATAATAATAACAAGAGGAAAAAGAGAGAGATAAATAAAACCCAAGAAACACAAGTGATGCACAGCACAACTGCTCACCACCCACTAACTGACGCTCAGCCTGACCCGAGCAGTGATCAGCCTGTGCTGACCAACTCCCCCCAGTTTATATATTGGGCATGACATGCTGTGGTACGGAATATACCTTTGACTAGTTTGGGTCAGGTGTCCTGTCTCTGCTTCCTCCCCACTTCCTGTACCCCTCCTCACTGGCAGAGCATGAGAGACTGAAAAGTCCACGATTGGGGTAAGCATACTTGGCAACAACTGAAACACCGGTGTGTTATCAGCATTGTTCTCAGGCTGAAGCCAAAACACATCACTGATTGATTCCCCAACCCTGGACACTTTCAAGATTTGGCTCGACAGCATGCTGGCACATCTATTCTAGGTCATGCTTGCCTATAAAGATTGGAATAGACGATCGTTGAGGTCCCTTCCAACCTGGTATTCTATGATTTTATGACACTGTATCAGCTACTAAGAAAGCATTAACTATCCCAGCAGAAACCAGGACAGTTTCTATACAGGCTTTATCTTGCGCCACTTTACAAGCATTCTGTCCTCTCATTCAACTGTTAGCTATGCAGCCACAATTTCAGGTTTTCCACATTTTTTCTCTCTTTTTTTTTACTAACAGTGAATCAGCTCTATCAAAGAGAAGAATCACATCACAGAATAAGCTGAATTTGGAAGGGACCTCAGGAGGTCATCTAGTTCAGCCTCCTGCTCACAGTAGTTGGTATCTGCTTGTATTTACTTTAAGATGTTAGAACATGCTTTATATTAAGCTGGATTCATTTGATCTCACAGCGAATATGTTCAAAAAGTGGGAGTAAGCCCTTTGAGACAGGTCATGCCATCCATAGGTTACATTAGATAAAGGCTCAGAGCAGTGAATGGAGATTTTTGGGACAACCTGACCACTTTGAGAAGGCAGGTTAATATTCTTTTGAGGATGGAGGTTTTGCTGTGCTTCTGCAGTAAAAAACAGTGATTTGCAACACATCTTTGTTTCCATGATATGCAAGAAGACTCAATATTTGCATAAACGTAGCCAAAAGAAAGACATTCAGCATTTCAGATACTGGAGAGAAAATAATCCTCACATAAAGCCTAGAGTCATACTGGCCTATAACTGTTCTCTATGAATTCCATTAACTAGAGAAATATGTTGATCAGACTGACCAAGAAAGAAAGAAAGAAAAGGAAAAAAAAACAAACCCAACCAAACAAATACACAAAACTTCCCAAACCAACCAACCAACCAAACAATACCAAGGAGACATTTGCAGTATTTTCCCTTGCTGTTGTTTATTTTCCCTTTTAAATCAGCCTTGTACAGAACAGAAACATTCAGCTTGATGCTAATTTCTACATATAGATGCAGCATCCACAAACCAACCCTCCAGTGAAACCGCCATTTCTGGGGAAATCTGCACAGGGGTTGTGGGCAAGAGATTAGTTTTCCTCATTGTTTCACCTCAAATGATGTACTAGAGTAAGATTTCAAACTCAGCATGTTATTACACCAGAGAGAGTTAGTGTAGAAACAAAAACACTTAAGTGCCAATTCTGTGAAGGTCTTCCTCTTTCATTCAGCCCTCTTGATGAAGATAACGGACTTATTAAAGCCTCCAGTGTCTTGATTTAACTCTCAGTACGTTCACTTAATTTGTTCTTTTAAAAGAGCTTGTGTTCACAACAAATTTTAATATGCTTTATTTTGCTGTTATATAAATGGTTATTCATTGAAGCTCAGTGCTTTCCAAAAGAGCTCATTTTATTCATATTTGCATATTTTTCACTCTAGACCACTGGGAAAAAATAATTATTTTGCTGAACAGTCACTTCAGTTGTCTGTTTCCAGCCTGAATCAAGAGAGTTTGAAAAGCAGATTTTGAAACCTGGAGTATCTCAGTAAAAGCTGCTACTGTAACAGAGGCTTTTGAAATGCTTCTTTCAAAGAAAATCCTGTAAGAAAGAATAAATGAACAAATGACACTGAACACTGAACAAATGACCAAAATCCTTACATAAAGTTCAAAGACATGTATATTAGAAAGATACTGTAAGACTATGAGAGTAATCTACACTTCTAAGTTAGCTTAAGGAAACCAGCATCCCCTTGCTGAGGATGGGTGGGAGAAGAAACGGATATTGCACTGTTGTACTGCCTCTCCTCTGGTACATCCTTCTGGGATCCTCTATGAAAAGTGAGTGGTAGGCATGAAAAAGAACAACCCCCTTTTATTCAGAATTAAAAAAACCCTCTTTTTTATTAAAACTTAAAAAAAAACCAAACTGTTAACTCACCAAACTAACACAATCAGGTTTAGGCTGGGAAAAATGAAAAATAGAAATAGTTTGTGTCTTTTTGATGAAGATGGGTTACTAAATGGCACAACCTTCAAGTACACTGGAGCACAGCACTCAAAACTATGGAAGGGGACAGTTTACTATACAAGGATTAAATTCTTACCACCATCAACTGGTTTAGATCCTAAATAGTACATCTGTAGCGATTCTTTAAAAAACTTTGTGACGCACAGGAGAATCCTTGGACTGGACTTTTTGACAATTCACCATAATTTTCGTAGGTTCAACACACCAGAATTTACTCATTTTAAATGCCATACCATCTGTAGCATAAGATTTGCCTACTCTGAATTCAAGTGGTTTGGACAGATGAATAGGCACAGGAAGGCAGACCATGCGTTTTATGCAGTGAGGGAATCTGAACAAAAGCTTTGAGAAAAAGAGATTCAATGTCTTGAGAATTTAGATCATTAAGTACCCAAAACCATAATAATCTTGCTTTTCCTGCTAGTTTAAAGTGTCTACTGGGAATACAAAATAGATACAGTTGTCTCAAGAACTGTTTATGCAAGCTGCTCAGTGCCCAATCTGATGTTTTTCTTTTTAGTCCCTACAGAACAGTAAAAAAGTTAGGTGAGACTGATTCAATAACATTCCTCAATACAATCAATTCTTAAAATAAAACTAATAACATTCAAGTCTGAATGGATTCATTTGTGCAAAATGTCACTTTAATGGCATGAAAAAAACTAATTATTACTAATACTGAAACTCATGTTGAAAACAAAAAGATGGAAAATATATTTAATAGAACTTTTAGTGAAAAACATTGACTCTCCTCTTCAACATTCATCTACACAAACACCGCAAGTCAAAGCATGTCAATCTAAAGCCACCACAGAAGCATATAGAAAAATTGTTATCAGCAGCAATAGGCTTTGGATCTTACCCTAAAGGTCAGGCTCTGCCATCTTAATGTAGATCCTAACTCTGAACTTAAGTAGATCCTAACTCTGAACGTTATTTCAGGGATTTCAACAGAATTATCACAGAAGATTGCTCAGCCTGAACAAGGATGGCAAAAGCACAGCTCCTAGAAATCCAGCACAGCTGGGAAACATTCATACTATCACTAGTTAAGGGGTCCTGATACATCTGTATTATATTCTTTATACTTTTTATTTTTTATATTTTTCTTTATATTTTTCATTTCTTTGAATGTGAAAATCTCTCCAAAAGAGTAAGTGATACTTATGCTGAAAATTGATCCTGATAAAAAAATCAAGATCTTTTCCAGTTGCTGTTTTTCAAAAATAAGGATTTGCAATCTTGACGTTTCAAGGGAACACACTGCAAGGCATTATAAAGGAATTTATAATAGTCTATGAAGAATGATACAGCCTGCAAAGCTGAAGGTTGCCTGAAGAGAATAAACCCACAAATCCGAAAAGCCTTAGCTTACCAAAGGTAGCAGGTGGAGAATTTCCTGACTTTCAGCTAAATAACATAAAAGTGAAACACAAATAAAACCTTTTTGAGACTACAGAATCACAGAATCGTTTGGGTTTGAAAAAACCTTAAAGCTCATCCAGTTCCAACCCCCTGCCATGGGCAGGGACACCTTCCACTAGACCAGGTTGCTCAAACCCCCTCCAATATGGCCTTCAACACTGCCAGGGATAGGGCAGCCACAGCTTCTCTGGGAAGCCTGTGCCAGTGTCTCACCATCCTCACAGTAAAGAACACCAAGAAGATGCAAACCACTCAGGTTGAGATGGTCCAGAGAGAGACCCAACCCCTCCATCCTGGAACCCAAGAGACACACTGAGCACTGAAGCACCCCTCAGCCTGCAACAAACCCCACTGTAGGCGACCCAGAAAAGCGAGGACAGGGTGATCTGCTTGGTGGCAGGTCAACTGTGCAGGCACATCGGCTCCCAGTCCCTCCCTCTCCCCAGCCTCTGGCAAGTGCAACCCCTTCATTCACCTGGGGAACTCTACCTGAGATAAACGCTCATCTCTTGACTTATTTAGCTATAATTATGTATCAGATAATCCCTGAAATGATGAACCACTTTCCAGGGTTCACAGCTTGCCCCATGGCATTCCCCACTCCCCCTGATCACTTAAAGTAACACAAGTTTAGAACAGATGCCTGTAAACTAATGCATATGCGTCTTACCAGGAGAAGCTTGATGGTATGGTAATAAATCCTGTAAAAATTTATACCATTTGACTAAGGAGTTGCAGAGGGTAATGGTTAGGTGTTTTTATGCAGCAGAATATAAAAAAGACTCCAACTGGAAATCTGAATTAAGGTACCTCCTCAGAGTAGCATAATCCTCATTACAGTTGAAGGGGAACTGATTTCATCAGCACGCCAGCCTGAAGACAGGGTTGCAAGGGCACCCAAAGCCTCAAGAGAAAACCAAAATCCTATCAGCTGATGTTATGAGGATTATGATTTTGCGAATGCGTGTGGCACAACAAATAGCATATGCCTGAGAGAGGATTGACTGCCCCAGAAAGCTCTGAGGATGAGAAATTTGAACTCAGTACAATGAGTATTTTCTAAAGGAATCTGTAATGTCTTCAATAAAAAAGAAGAAAAAAAACCTTGTTTAGAACAAAAGAAATATAGATCTTGGGTTTTATCTGTAAAACTTTCAAGACATTAGTTATTCAATAAAGCTAGGTATAAGGATGTGACCTAAGGATGAGGAAGTGATAGAGCTTCTTTATATCTACAGATACCACACATCTTTTGTCAGTTTGCAAAGAGAAAATAAATTACCATTCTTGCCCTAGGTTTTGGCAACCCACTTGTTCCACCGAGAAGTTAAGAACGACCCTGTTTACCAAACCCAAGAAACACCTACACAAGTGCCCTGTTCCCAACAATAACCTGGAGCAGATGCTTAAAGGGAAGGTGTGACAGCATAGGAGTGGCATTTTGCAATACATCCCCCCTGCCAGTAGCAAGAAGTTGCAGGAATTTAATGAATCAAAGGTCACACCTAGAGTCTCAATGAGCCTATCCTCCACTGCTTCATCTAATCGAACTTCCAATTCATTCAAGCGCTTGGCTGCCGAAGGGGTCTGGGACAACAGGCTCTGTGACACACTTAATTACATTAAATATAATGACACAATTACATTAAAATGTTGTACTTCGGTACTTTGTTTTTGTTTGGGTTTGGGTTGGTTTTGCTTTTTTTTGTTTGTTTTCAATTTATTTAATTTGTTTGATGTTCTATATTTTGTGTACAATAAGACAGGAAATAACCACTTCTCATCCGCTTTCTTTATACCATTCTTAATATTGCACCTCAGTCATCTGTTTGCAAGTGAAAGAACCTCTGCTTATTAGCCCCATCAGCCCCACTTGGCACAGGGCCATCTCACCCTCCTCACCATCCTTCTCTTATTTTTTCCAGTTCTTCCTTAGAGCAGGCTCCGTATTTTTTCCAGTTCTTCCTTCCAGGCTCCTTAGAGCAGAAATTGGGGACTAGAGTGTTTGACAAAATTCTAACAGATTTGGAAGACTATGTGTGGCTGTGTGTGCATGCATAATGTATAAATAACACTGTAAGTAGAGTTTTCATAACCCTGATTACAGTGTACTGATACGTTAGAAACTGAACCAAATGACAATTGCAAGGCAATCTGCATGCATTTTCTTAATGTTCGTATCAGCAAAAGGAAACCATCACCCACATCTAAAAGGCTGGTAACATTTTGACACCTCCTGAATAACTCTAGGACTCACTCAGACCTAACAAAACTTAGCTTAAATTATGAAGATAAATACTTTTCTACAAAAAATATATCTCAAGCATCTCACACATCTATGTACAGTGAGAAAAGACTATTAAAGTGTTTCATATAAATTGTCAGCAATTGAAATTAAATCAAACTGTCTTTGAAAATGAACAATTGCACCATCTTGATAGGGTTTAATTACCTTTCTAAAGTCACTTTGTATTATTATACAATATAAGAATTGTCTGATTTATAGTGCAGAGAGTCCAGCTTGAAAATTGGAAACTAATGTGAATCAGATGACAGAAATAGCTACTGTTGGTCTCCTGCAGGGCCTACAGAGGTCACACAGCAGTGCCAAGTCTGGTGATGGAACTACATTTAGTTATGCCAAAATTGCATGTCTCAAATAAGTCACTCGAATATATGTATATACATATATGTACATATAACGGTACTATTTCCTTCAGAATGTGAGCCTTAGAAAATCGCTGATAGACAAAAAGATTGATTACACTGTCCTGAACCTGGTGTTTCATAACAAGCAGCACATGTGTAACATTGTCAAGCTGGACTTCTTCATTCACCATTATCAAACAGTATTATCAAAGCTCCCACATTAGATATTCTCAGACATTTTTTTCCAGACCTTTATTAATGCACTGAGAAAAAAAAAAAGGAAAAATCAAACAGAAGCTTTTTTTAAGTCAACAATTTTAACATGCACCCACAGAATCCTCTTAAAATTAAACCCCAGTGATGAAGGATGGAAGGAATATGAAGAGTTTACACTTCTAATCAGTTTAAATTCAGACTCACAAAACTGTGGCCAGCACTGTGAACCAGAGCTGAACCTACTGGGTTTTATGAGAAGAATCTCTTGATTTTGCAATGCTATATTTACTTATAAGTCCACACAAAACACCATCTTCAATATCAGTCACTAGTCAGTAGGCACCAAAACCTGTGTGTCATTTACCTTCTGGCTCTGAAAATAAAATTGCAAGATTATTTATCAAGTAGTAAACTGCATAGGAGGGAGCTCCTGGTGTGTTTTGGCTCTGAAGACTCACCACTGGCAGTAGCTTTCTCTACCAGGGGTCCACTGTCTAAGATTTTCCTAAAGCAAAGGCCTTTCTGACTGCCCATAATGTTACCACAGCCTGACAAAAAGTCTCAATGAAATACCTCAAACGAAACCTTAGAAAATGACTTTCATCATTTCAGCATTCATGCCAACCTTTTCCCAGCAACAGGCTGCAGGCAGGGCAAGCAGAACTCGCAGAGGTGCAAGAATGGTATCTTATGCACCAGTGCTGTGACTGGAAACAAAGAAGCTGTAAAAGCACTGTGCAACTGCTTGCTGAAAAAGTGAGCACACTGCCTTTTCATAACAGCGCCCATTCATGTTCCACAAGGTTACATGCTTTTTATTTGGCTGTTTTCCTCATTCCATTGGCAGACTGAATTTAAAAGTAAGTTACTTCAAACATTTACTCCTCTAAAATGTCAAATGGACTTTGACATCACAGATGGTGAATCATCTTCACATCAGACATTCAGGTCTGACTCATTTGCCTGACACAGGGATTTCATTCTTTGTTGCTAAATTCCCTTTAGTGAGAAAGAAGCACTCAGTGAAAGGCCAAGACTGACTGTGAGCTACACTAGTCTCCCTTGCAAGCCCAAATTCTCCTAACATCCACGCTTTCACATTAAGTTCATGTCTATATACAAACACAGGGTGAAAACGCTTCTAGGGTAGAAAGCTTGAGCACACTTGCTGTCTTATTTGAAGCTTAAATCTTTGCTTGCATGGCCTCAAGCTGAATCAGCTAATGCATGCCAATGTGCCATCAGGTATTTTAAGCATACTCTGGACACTTAAGGCCAACAGTTAGCAACAAGGATGGAAGGTCATTGCATTTAATGTGATTTTGAGACTGTTTTAATCTTGCAGCTGGAACAAAGCCTGAGACTATCCATTCTCCTGACAGCGCTTCTTTGCTCTGAAGAATTTCACAGGCGAAGAAGATGGCTGTGACTCATAGGGCTCAGCGTTTAGGTCAGAGTTTGCCTGGAAGAATTGAATCAGTTGAAAATCTTACTCATCAAATGCTTCCTATAATTAGTTTCATTAATTTACATCTGTAGAGATTCATAATGCAAATATTAAGGTTGGTACAATTGAAGAGTGAATGGAAGTGTGTGTATCTGTAAGCACCAGAAGAAAAAGCAGAGCAAAGAGCTAAAAGAATGCCCCTTATTGAAAATAAAAGATATGTTTCCAGGCTACAGAACAGAGGGCTTGTCAGCAGATGACTATGCACTCTGCCACCCAGAGGATAACATCCAGGTTCTGGAATATCACCCATACCATTACTTTTGCTGTTAACCCGCCCAGAAAATAGGCTACAGACATAGCCTACATACTCCAGATAAGGAAAAACACACCAAGAGCTGATGACTCCTAAAAACTGTAAAAAATCTGTCCATAAACTAACCTGCCATTTCCAATCAGGAAGAACCACAGAGACAGGATAAGAACTCAGTAGCTGCTGTACCTTTTCCCATGCTGCACACAAGGGAGTATAGGTGTGAGTATGAGTGAATGAGATCTATGAGTGGGCGATTGTGAGTAGAAAAAAATTATCAGCTTATTCAGAGATTTTGTAATTAAATGTCACCTTTCCTTTTCTAAAGATCTCAAATTTGATTTTGTAACATAAAATACCCTAAACCCTAACTGGTATAAAAAAAGTCTTAAAAAAAGCAGCAAAGTTCTGTGCTCCCATGACCACATGCAAAGAGAAGAAAATCGGCCTTTTTGTTTTCCCAACAAGTACATTTTTGCAGTCCACCTTAAACATGAGAAGACCCTTCTTTACTGAAATATTAATCCTGACATTAGCTACATCTAACTATGTTAGCTACATCTAGCATCTAGCTACATAGAGCAGCATCTGCTTGCATTTTGTAGATGCTTGGTTTTGACACATCTATTAAAATAAGTAGCATTTTGCATTACACCTGTATAATTCCAGGGCAACTCCATTAGAGTTACTGATGCACTAGACTAAAAATACATGTGCACTGTGCTCTTGTTTCTTGTTTGGTGTGTTGTGATTTTTTTTAAAGACATGTCTACAAAACCTCAGAGAGAGCACATTCTGTATAAATTCTGTATAAAAGCTAAATAAAACAGCATCACCAGCTTGCTAATGTATTATGAAATACCAACCTTCAGCGACCTTACCGTGCAAACGTTACAATGTTTTAGGTAAAAATCTAGTTAAAGAAAGATGAAGCAAAAGGTAGCATTTTAAATGCGAGTATTAAAGATGTTACATGCAAACTTACTAGATATCTTAGAATATATTAGATATATTTAATATATTATATATATTAAAAAACAGGGAAAAAGTCTCACTAATATTGTCTGTAATACAGAGAAGTAATTGTGCACTTAGGACATTTGTGGAGCTCCTACAGGAACTCACCTAACCTAACTTCAGGTGTCTTGGTCTAACACAGGTACCTTATTATAAAATTATTATCAATGGAGAGAAACAGGCACCCCCAGAAGGTGAGCTGTCCAGGCCACCTCAGACCGACACGAATTAACCGCCATGGGTATTTATTTCCTTGCCTTGCCTACAAAGGCCACCAACAGTGACAAACTGAGATGTAAATGTTCAATTTGTACATGGAAGAAATTCTCAGGGCTTCTCCTGCTCTTATAACACAAATCATCCCCACTATGACTCGAATATTCAAGGCTTTCATTAGTTTTCCTCTTAATGAACATGTGGACCCTAACGCTGTAGACCATCCTCAGTAACAAGATAATAAATATTTTTTAAATAACACATATTTTTAAGATTTTTTCATTACCTTATTGTTTACTTCTTATATAAGTAAATAATGTAGCCCAACTCTTCCAAGTTCAGCAGTAAAAGAAAAAACAAACAACAACCAATCATCTACTTTTCTTGAAGGCCTTGCAAAACAAAACATAAATCATATCTTTATTTGATCTAAATCCTAGCAAATCCCTCACTTATGCTGCCATATCTCTACTTGTGCTGGAAAGAAAATACTCCCTAAGAGAAAAAAATAGTTACTTTCTGAAGCAAAAAATATATTAATAAACCAATCACTTTACCTATTATAACGTGCATGCCAAGCCTTGCCAAACGCTTCACAGTTTGGTAACCAATTCCTTTAGCACCTCCAGTCACTATAGCAACCTTTCCATTTTGCGTAGGGAAAACTATATGACAAAAAAGAAATAACACAAGTTTAGTTCACAATAGTAACACTATAAAGAAGCTAAGATGTATTTTAAAGAGGTGTACACTTTGCAGACTACTCAAGCCAGGCTAGTAAACAGTGTCAAAACCAAACTGCATAGAAATAAAAACTAGTGAGCATCCGCCATTATTTACTGCGCTGATTTTCTAGTATTAACAGTTCAGGAAAGACTTGACTTCAGGAAAGATGACACGAAAGACAAACACTCAGATCAGAAAGTTTTTTGTTTCTATTTGCATGCATTTCGTCATCCTGCAGTAAAATGCCCTTTAAATTGTTCACCTTAACTTTGTTACAGAGCAAGGTGACTGCTGATACAAGTCAGCTCAGAGATGGTTTACTCCACGCACACAGGAAAACAACCTCAATCAGCAGCATGATATCCTGAAAACTTCCTGAATGAGGAAAGATGAAGGACAGGCCTCTACCAGTAACATGGGAGAAACAGCAAAGAGCTCAGTCAAAGATGATGTATCTAAAGGGCAGGAGCCAAATGCTGTAATTTACCTGCATAACTAAGCCCTCTCCCTGTAGAAGATCATAGATTAATGGAATCAGCTGGGTTGGAAAAGACCTTTAGGATCATCAAGTCCAGTCCTGGCCCCCATAGAAAGGAGGGGGTAATTTTTTGCATTAAAAAAAAACAACTGCTTTTCCCAACCACCTCAGCCCTCTCCCACAAAAGCTAGCATCCCCAGTGCCCCAACAAGCACCCCTTGGCACAGGGCAAAACACAGCCAGTGAGTAGGGCATGCTCTCCAAGCTCCCTCTGCTAGGGGCTATAGCTTCTGTACCCTGAATCCCCAGTCAGCCCTTGGACCCCCAAGTGAGCTATAAAGAGGCTGGGACAGTCCTGGCAGAGTGGCCACCATCCCAACTGCAGGCTGCCCAATGCATCCCTCCAAGACGGAGGGAGCCCTCCCGCAAGAGGAGAGCAAAAGCATTTTAATGTGACTGCTCAGGGGAGGCATGAATTAGGTCAAATATCAAATATGATCTTTTGATGAGGTGGTGAATCTTTCATGTGAAGCACTGAGTGTTTTCAGGTGTCCAAGGTGAATTTCTGTTTGCTTTTTAGAAGAAGCTGCTAGGTATTTGGACAAGTAAAATGGCACCGAGTACTTTACCATGGTGTGGTGTCCGTAGGCAATGTCATAAATAACAAATGTTAAAAAGATGTCGGCTTTCATCTATCAAAGGACTTTCTATTTTGATTTCTAGGTTTTTAGGGGATTGCTTTGTTGTACAACACTAGATCATATTTTATATTGTTATAAAACACAGAACTAGGGCTGATACAAGCTGCTTTCTTCACAACAACTTGAAAAAGGACCCAGATTTTACCTTTTTGAAATACACAGTTCTTTCCAGCATGATTCAATATGAATTTCTGCACTCTTCAGGTAACAACAGGATTCTTCCCATCCATGCAGTGAGAATTGTTTGCAAGTATTTAAAAGTTAATTCCTATTACAGCGATATTCATGTATGTAGGTGTCCTAATGTATATAATTCGAGCTAAATAAAACATCACCGAGAGCTTTGTTAAAGAACTTCGGTTTGGTTATAAGCAATGCTGCAATTTCCACCAAAAATATTTCTCATAACAAACTCTAAGTAAAATGTCTTCATTTTCTTCAAGAGTTAAACCTAGAAATAGAAGCTAGACCTGACAGTAATTACTTGGGTTAAATTGTCCGCTCTGGGTAGTATTTTTAATTACTTATTACTTTACCATCTTGGCATTTTTAGATTATGTTTCCTTGGTCTGTTCTCTGTCAGTGAAGGAGGAAAAAAACCAACCAAACAAACAAACAAAGGAGTGTTTGCAGATTTTGAAAATGAAGACAGGAAATAAAAGATTTTGAAGAGGATGTTCTTAGTGTGAAACAAGTTGTCATCTCTATGTGAAGAGCCCTTGTGCTTCAGCGTGACCAGATACACTTGAAATTTGGCAAGGACATATAATCTCAATTCCTTTCAACCACGGAGTAAAAAATCACTGCCTGAATGATTTGCATTCATATAAAGGGGAAGCAGTATGTTCCCACTGTTCAGTATTTTAGACCACATGAAAATACGAACCCACTGCCTTGTACCAAAGGTGTGCTGAGAGGAGACAGGTCTCAACCAGGAACAGGGCAATACTCTTTGCAAGATGGCAGATAAACTGAAACAAACAGCTTTTTGAGGTTTAGTTAGCTCAAAAAGTTCAAGACTCTGAAAAATGAACTCTTGCAAAACAAATACTTCTTCATTCAGCTGAGTCCATGCTGTAAGAGTTATTCTGAGGCCTCTCCTGAGGGGTGGAACAGCTTTAAATCCACGCAAGAAGCACTGGCATTGCCTTGGTGTTAAAGCACGAAAGGCCATTTCTGGCCATATCAGATACATGTGTGAACTTTGCATGGGGCAACTACATATGTACTTGTAAAGAAAATGCCATCTAGAAGGCAAAAACATCAGCTAAAGTCCACTAAGTAATTCTACTTTAAAATTTAATTAATCCAATCATAAACTACATTGAAAATTCTGCTGACGTGGTAAAAGTTGCACAATTTGCTTCCTTCTCAAGTGTCCTCCCTCCCCATTTATCTTTCATCCCATTTCACCTGTGCACTTGGGCATAGAAACCATGGGGAAAATGAAACAAAGTCATTTCAATTTTTGTTTATTTCTTTACAGCTGAAAAAAAAACATACTCTAACGAAAAGAACTCCTCAACAGAAATTGCTTTCGTTTGGGCTGAGCATTCTCTCCTCCTCTTGTTTTCTCCCCTCTCACCACATCGCCAACCTGACATTTGGATTTCACGTGTTGCATACAGGTGCTGCCACTCATTTCCATTTCTGCACCCCTCTACCTACCTATTGAATAAGAAGTGACATTTTAATGCAAAATTAATTCGCTTAGAAGAAAATGAATGCAAGAAAATGAATGCAAGAAAAAGAAGTCAGGACTGGGGAAGGGAAAATAACATGAAGGAAAAAGGGGAAGTCAGAAAAGCAAAGTGATAACAGGCATCATTGCAATGAAATAGTGCTTAGCAGAGGACAGTGAAAGAAAATGCCCGATCCTATCCTGTCCATGAGGGCTGTAAAGAAAAGGACAATTTTTGGTCCCAATGGCCACTCAAATCATGTACATTAACAACCTGCAATGAAAAGCGTGACAGATGGACAGACTCCACTGCAGAAATGCACTCACTGAGATCTTGTATTACAGAGAGTTTTAAAACAGGCCTGTTTGAGCAGCTAGCTCCAAGGACCTAAGAAAGCATCCAGGTAGGGAGAAATGAATGCTGCAGGCACATGGAAAATGGCCAGTATCTATTTTATTTACAACAGTACAGTACACAGCTTCCACATAGCATGATTTCGAATAGACACAATACTGTATGTCACATCTCAGTATATCAGCTCACTTCAGCCACAGCGAGAAACACAAAAAGGAAAATATGTTCTTTTTGGGGGGAGACACAAAAACCAACCAACCAAAACAAAACCAACCCTCAGTTAATTCTTAGTTTTCATTTTTATTACTCTTAAATTAATTCTAAACATCAGAAAAGGTGCACTGTTTCCAGCAAGATGGATGCCTTAATGTAAAATGAACCATCATGATTCTCACTGCTAGTTCTTACATCAGTAAAAGTGGCAGGATCTAATCCAAGCTGGGTGTGTAAGCCAGTGACAACCACAGTGAAAGGCAGTTTACTGGTGCCCTGTTCTCATTAGAACTCCACCTCTAGGTAGAGTTTATGAAACACCCACCTTTTCAGTGTGAAAACACCTCTCCCATGATGAAACCCAACATCAAACTTTCAAACCAGACCCGGGCTCAGCCTAGATTTCCAGCAGATACTGGTTTATTCGGTGCAAGAGGTTGAGTGGAGCATGGCTGGAGGCTGGGAGCTCCCAGGCAGGAGGCAGTGGGGACCCACCGGCTCTGCCACACTGGGGAGGTTCCCTCTGGCGCTTCTTGCACCTCGTTCAAACACCCCAGCTCCCTCTCTGCACTGCTCCTGGTAAGTAGGTAGATACTGATCTCAGTTACAGAGGCGTAATGCCAGTGATCTCACTGTGGGACATGAGAACTGTACAGCCCTGGTGCTAACGAAATTCCCCTGACCAAGCACTAGCTGTTAATTTCCCATTATGTTCAAAGAAACCAGCCTGCAGCCCTTCAATGCTGCTTTATCACGCCAAGTCTGAGAGAGGCTATTCCCAGGCTGCAGGTTCTACCTGCATTCAAATGTATTTGGAAGAAATAAGCCTGTCTAGTTTGCAAATGGGTTAAGCTACAGCAGAAAAATAAGGCAGATTTATTCTATAATAAATATGTCCAGATATGAAGCTATTTTAAAATAATTATTGCCTTTTTAAATATACTTCTACTTAATCTGAAATAGCTTCCATGTACAGAGACATCTTTACACAAAGCCACTAAGAATTTAAGGCAATTCTGTAGTTTTTAAAAATACTGATTTTCCAGGGCTGTCAAGCTGCCTCTGCAACTGCCAAGACCACAGAGAATTAAAACAGACTGCAGACCCATATCAACAACCACTTCCATATCAATGACCAGTTCCTGCTAGCAAAATCTCAACTCCGGGGTAGGGATGGGCATAAGTAAAGTTGCCAAATCAAAACAGAAGTGTTAAACTTTCTTCTTTGCAGAAATGCATTGAGTATGAACATAAACAATGAAAACCTCAGAACTCCCCTTACAGTTGCTTGCTTTGGTATTCTGTGATCTGTACAACCCAGCTTGAGGCCAAAACCAACAAAAAAAGAAGTATTAAAAGTTTATTAAAAGAAATTAAATTTGCATGTATTTTTTTACAAAGCTACTTCTCCTACCCTATAAATTGAACATCTGCATTGCGGAACATTATGAATTGTGGATATTAAAATATCATATCTTTATATTAGTCTCTTCATTAAACCCTCTTTTTAAGACATTAAAGGCGAAAGGCAGAATTGGATTATCTGAATCAGTCTCCAGTCCTTATCAGGCATGAAAGATGGGCACCGCCAAAGGCATCTGAAGAGCTGGTCAGAGGGGCCACCCAAGAGGTGCCACGCTGGGACCTGCTAGCACCTCCTGAACTGGGCACTCAGTGCTGAGACTTTGGTGCTATTTGTGCTGAAGAGACCTCAGCAGACAAATCCTAACAGTTATTTTTTTCCCTCCTCCTACAGCTGATTAACTTGCATGCAAATTTGACCCCCGAAGGAAACTGGCAGAACCGCAGATGGAATTAAAAAAAAAAAAAAAAAAAAGAGAAAAATATAAAAAAAAAAGAAGCCCCAGTGAATATTTAGTTTGATGATAGAATAACAAGATCCAAGTTTGGAGCTGTTCCTGTATAGCAACACTGAGTGAGAAAAAGAGGGCAAACTGTAATTGTCAGTCCTCATCGAGTGCCACAGGACAAGGCACAATCGAGTTCTCCTAGTTAGCTAAAGAATTCATATAGCTCTGTCTACCAATGAATTACTGAGCCGTTTTTCCTATCCCAAAATACTCTTTGTTTTTTTTCCCTGATTTATAGTGTGGTAATAATGAGATTATAGATATTAAGATCCCTTTCAAATAAGACGTACAAAAGTAATTCATTTGCTCTCGGAGAGGCAATCAGTCGACTTCTGGAGGATCCACGCAGTTTTCAGAAATAGCCTTTTGTGTGAGCCTTAAAGCAACATCTCCATAAATGTCTGTTTTGGCAGAGACCAAGCAAACAGGGTCCAGACTCAGAAAGTCACTCCAAGACTATCCTAACAGAAGACAATTTCAGGCACTCAAGTCCTGAGGAATAAACGAGGCAATCTTTCTATTTGTTTTCTTTACCTTCACCAGCAGAAAGGTTGTATGTCCTAAGCCTGTGCAGATGATCTTTCAAATGCAAATTGTCTATCCAAATTTGCACACAAAAATCCTTTTTGCCTCTGCTGCTTCCTACCAAGTTCGTAAGGAACATCGATATGCAATCAAGATTGAAGTCCTTTAAGTCTGAAAAACAGGTAGGTGGTAACCAGCCTGACTTGTCCTTCTATGAAAAGGTATCCTGCTGCTTTCAACAGCTGAGGTCATCAGACCTTCTGCTGCTGAACAACTGTCATGCACACATGCAGATCCACTGGCACATGACAAGCTCCAACGTACCTTAACTCAATGGATGCATTGTGTAAGGGAGATTTATTTTGTCAGGGAGAGCATCTGTTTCCAAGCACAACTGGAATTCTGCACCAGCCAGGTGATAAGCCTCCTGTTTTTTGTCTTACTTTACTTCTGCAGAAGTGAAAATTGGTAATCACAAGGAAGCAGAGGTACTGGAGACAGGTTGTCCCTGGAGTTACTCATGGGAAGTGACAGGTGTTGAAGAACCAGAACAGCAGGAGAAACAAACCATGGAAATGTGTCCCTTACCCTACAAACGCACAGGATCTCAAGGTACTATTAATGGAACAGCAGCAGCCAGATGGCTGTAAGAATTTCAGCAGCCAAGGGAAGACCTAATTTAAGAAGCCTCCAACACAGCCACCAATAGGGAAAATGGATTGTTAATAACCGCTCACTAAACCACAGCAAACCCTTGGCATCCATAAGACCAAGTTTCTTGTTTAACCACTGCACGAGGAGCACACAGGTCCTAAAATGCTGCGTGGCAATGAGCCAACAAACAGCAACTTGCACTTACCAATGATGGAAATTCACAGAAGAGCTATGAAATACCTATGAGATTCGTAGCTCCATCCTCTGTATTTCAGGATGGGATATCCAACAGGGGAACATGTGCACAGCCCTGCCCTTTGAAGCAGATGTTTCCACAATACAGCAGAGCTTACACACACACACACACAGCATGGGCAGTCCCTGGACTAGTGACAGCAGGTTGTCTGGGCTGCCTGGACACCTGAGAACGCACCCAGTGCCATAACTCAAGCTAAGGCACCACACACCCAGCAAGCCTGGACAAAGGGCCAGGTGTAGCAAGGCAGCAAATGACACAAAAGCAAGGGAGTCAGCACCTACGCCAACCAGAAACGCAGCGTGCTCACCCAGCTAAGGAGCTAATGTGCACCCCCATCCCTTCCCGACCTCATCAACAAGGGAACAAGAGGTATCTCTTAAGGGTCAGCTGCAAACATCTGCTGAGCCAGACTAATGAAGTTTTTTTTAGTTGCCAGTGACAATAACTAAAATAAACCCTACCCCAATTTAATCCTGCTTTAAGTTTATAACATTTGTTTAGCTTTTTGACAAGCATGTCAACTTGCTTAGAAAGACGAAGTGGTAACATTTGCAGGCAAGATGACAAGCCCTTCACAGAAGCCAGAGATACAATTTCCCAAAACTGATTCTAGGACTCATCCCCAGAGATCTCATTTAACACATGGGAATGCTGTACCACAAAGGATTAATAAGCAGAATAGCTCCTCCTCCCTTTATTTTTCATCTCATGAACACACTGGGGAGCCTTTGAAGGAATTACATAACAACAGCCACTATGAGAGTTCAATATCACAAGCTTGGAGCCCCAGTATCCACAGCAAGACTTAACTATAGTGAAAGGAATCCACATTTTAGAAAAGATGCAAGCTAAACTGGTGTGGTAGTAAGAAGAAAGTTACGATGCCATCATTACAGTACTGAAAGAAACTTTTTTTGGGAGGAGGGAGGAGAGGCCTAAAGAAAAATAACAATACCCTAAATAAGGCAGCTTTTTAGAGCAACATTTGTTGGCACTCGGAAATCAAAGTCCTTTGATAAGAGATCTCTCTAGCAACAATGGGAAGGGGGGTGGGAAGCTGCACTAAAAATTTCATTTGCATGACACACCTATCTGCATTTCTTCTAGTGATTCTTGGAAAGACAGGATAAATACAGATAAAGGGAGAAGTATGTGTGGAAGGCAGGGTGTGGGAAGGGAAGCAGAAGTGAGTGTTAGACTATCAAAGACACAGGAAGAAGTGTTTTTGTTCAAGAAGAGGTCATTTTAGAGTGCTTCAAACCCCTTTCCCCTGCCTTCACCTTCCCCCCTACTTGCTAGTATTTAGCTGATCTCCAAACAATTAACATCTCCAAACAATTTAATATCAATTAATAATAATCATAAATCTCTGCATGGTCCATTTGTTGAGGACATTGCCACCTTGTCCTCAAGGCAAAAAAAGGTCCAGCTAGGAAACCTGCACAGACACCTTTGTCTCCTTCTACATACAGATGCAAATTAACCATGGTTTCTTGGGGGGGGGGGGGGGGGGGGGGGAAGATGGTGTAAATCAAGGCACTGTAACCACAGATTGGTACAAAGGTAAGCTACAGCTATTGCCAAAGTAATAAAAAACCCCACATTTTTCTCTGCACTTGCACACATATTTTCAGTGCCCTGTTTTCTAAAGTGTATGACTGCAGTGCTTGCAAGTTAGGAAGTCCTGCCTTGCTTACGAGAGCCAAGGGAAGTTGCATTTTCACACATCTTTCAACTGGAGCCTGAGTGCTTTGGGTTTATTTGTCAAAGAGGATCCTCAGTAAAAACCTGGATTTTGTGATGCTGCTAGACTTGGCAGAAGGGCTGCACAGAGAAAAAGATAACAGAAACAATATAGATGGCAATTTTCCAAACTGATTTATGCTGTCTTCGCTCTGACTACACAGACCTTCTGCATCAGGCTCATTGATCACACCAAAAGCAGCTGAATGTTGTCCCCACAACAAGGAAGAGGCTGAGAATGGAGCAAACAGAAGAGGATGGTTAATCTGGGAAGTTTTCTTTCCATTTCTGAATTGGCTTTCTCTAAGATAATGGGAAACAAGGCTGCATTGAAAAACAGTTTGGTGAAGCATATATCAGAGCTTTTTACAATATAAGTTCAGGCTGATTTTGACAGATATTAGGAAATTTGATCCCAACAAATATGGAATAGCCCTAGGGTAAAAGAAAGCAAAAGTAGAAAGGGAGGGTGCAGTTCCTGAGTCCTAAATCTCACTTCTGGCCATGTTTGCCATTTTCAGGTACTTTGTTCCTTTAGCCAAAACTCATCTAAAGGTAAGAGATTTGAATTTAATTTTTATGAATACCAAATAGATTGAACACACCTTTATACAAATCAGACAGTTGGGAAATACCACAGTGCACTATTAAAATCTGCTAAAAATTCATCAGGAATCCATGTTTGCCCACAACCTGCTCTGGGAGCAAAGTTCCCTAATGAATGTGTAGGAACAGGAGAGCACTGGAACCCTGGAAGGGGATGAGGCGGGGAAAGGAAGACAGAGAGGCAGAAAGAAATAAGAGATGGAAAAGTTGCCTTACATCTACAAGTACAAATTTTATTAGTGAAATTACAACTCTCTAAGTTCCAAACAGGCATCAAGCAATTCCTGCCATCACAGGCTAGTCCTTACCTTAAACATCCTTGTTATTCCTGGTTTAAGCCAGTTTTTTTGCTGGAGAAACACTAGTCTCAAGGAACAAGAGTGTTTCAGCCAAAGGCTGAGACCACATATTGACAAACTTGTGCAAGAGTATTTGGCACTGGACTACCCACTAGCCTTACACCACACATGGCATATTTTGCTCCACTAAGCAATCATTTTGCTTTGGGGACAGATGCCAACTAGGGACTCGGAATAGGCCATGGAAGGCCACCTTCACTTGGAAGGGAGGGCTTTGCTGCCATACAGCTCTCATACTGTTATACAGTATGAGAGGCATGTGGGACACCACCACCCTCTGAAAGGAGCAGCAGTTGAAGGGCATGGTGCTTGTTTGGCTCAGTCAAGGTGATCTATTAACGAGCAGTCCTGGCTTCACTCATAAAAGCACTTCTCAAAAATGTAACACAGACATCTGTGCAATAAGGGCACGGCAGTTGTTGCAGTAACATGAAGAAATCGCAGTAACTCCCTATATACTGGATAGCCACAGCCTGATTACTGGATTTATTAAAAATACCAGGAGAAGAAACTCAACACTAGCTACAAGAAGAATGTAACTATTCCCTACATATGCATATATTTAAAAGATCCATCTACCCATATGATTTCTTACATGGGAAAATACTATCACAAGAATAAAGAAGGACATATTTCCATTTGCCGTGTATTTTCTGCCCTGCTTATCTTTCATTCCTTTTATACATTTACCTATTAAATGTTACTCTTTGGCTTTCTTCTCTTTCACTCCAGTCACAGTTAAGATAGGGAAGTCATATACAGGTGTATCTTTAAATCAAAAAAAGAAGCATCTGGTTATCTTTTGAACAGATTTACAGATACTTACTCCCATACTCCCTCCCTCTGGGCAAATGTAACTGTGCAATACCTCAGGCAATGCCATTTTATGTAAAACTTCCCAATGCTCTTCAAGTCATGTCACCTTGTAATTATACTTTTTTCCTGTTGTGAAATAAGAGATGAAAAAGAGGAGCTCATCCCAGGAGATTTAAATTGGGGTAATGGAAATAGCTCTGCATAGTCTAGTACCTGCAGAATGAATTTTCCCATCCTGCAGAAGTTAAGAGACATCAGACATTATTCTTTTTCATTCTGTATCAAGAACTGAAGATTGTCCACTCTCCAAACTGGAAAGCTGCTCAATGGAAAAGGACCCAGGGTTGTTGGTCAACAGCCAGCTGAACATGAGCCAACTTGTGCCCAGGCAGCCAAGAAGGCCAACAGCATCCTGGCCTGTATCAGCAATAGTGCGTCCAACAGGAATAGGGCAGTGATCATTCTCCTGTAGCGCGCACTGGTGAGGCTGTACCACGAATCCTGTGTTCAGTTCTGGGCCCCTCACTACAAGACAGACATTGAGGTGCTGGAGTGGGTCCAAAGAAGGGCAGTGAAGCTGGTGAAGGGTCTGGAGCACAAACCTTATGAGGAACGGCTGAGGGAACTGGAGTGTTTAGTGTGGAGAAGAGAAGGCTCAGAGGGGACCTTATCGCTCTCTACACCTGCCTGAAAGGAGGTTGTAGTGAGGTGGGGGTTGGTCTCTTCTCCCAAGTAACAAGCGCTAAGACAAGAGGAAATGGCCGCAAGCTGCTCCAAGGGAGGTTTCGATTGGGTATTAGCAAAAATCTTTTCACCAAAAGGATAGTCAAGCATTGGAACAGGCTGCCCAAGAAAGCGGCTGAGACACCACCACTAGAGGTATTTAAAAGATGTGTAGATGATCTTAAAGGTCTTTTCCACTCTATGATTCTACGATTCATCAGCTCTTTCATATGCAGAAACTGAAGCAAAGAGTGATCTCTTTACTTCTGGTCAAACTGGAAACCCAAATAAAAAGCAAAATATGGCCACCTGCTTTTTAGCATCTCACCACAGGACTTAAAAAGCCAACAGAAAACAATTCATACTTTGCACTAGGAGCTCTACTTTTCAAAAGACCAAACGTTTTATTTTTAATTTTCAAGACGGTATCTACAGTATTAGCATATTCCTAGACAAAACAGGATATTGTACCACAACCCCAATATTATCTTTACAGTTTCTACTTTTACTGCTTGTAAATTTCAACACATCTTACTCTGACCACATGCTATTAAAAGATTGAATTAATCATTCCATCACGCCCTTGCTCAGAGAGCAGATGGAGAGATACAGCCGGGCAATCAGAAAAGTCGATTCTTTAAATATTCCCTTACTATATTAGATTCAGAGGGAAGGAAGGAAAAAAAAAAGTTGGCAAGATCATTAAGAGTAGTTTAAACTGCATCTCCTCTCTTCCCAGAGACACGGAATGTAATTTCCATATCCCAATCAAGATTAAGAGCATCCAGATGAAGGTCACATTCAGATCTGAATCTTCCAGCCGACAAAATGCTCTGCTGCCACTTAACAGACCCCTCTGCCTCCCGTGGCTTCAGCGTGACAGTATTTCCATCTAACATAAAGAAGCAAGCAGAAGTCATGAGTTGGTATACAGAACTTAAAAGGTATTTGAAAGTTTCTGGAGTACCTCACTTCAGAAAACGGTGTAATCACTTGTGAACTGAAGTGATTATTATTATATATAAAGCTCCAGTAATTAGAATCAGGAAGAGCGGTACAAGGTGATTAGAGATTATTGGGAAAAATTTAGTTAACAGGAAGCACAGCACATGAACCAATCGTTACTTAAAGCTACCCTGAGATACTTGCAATTAATTAAAATACAAAATGTTAAAAATCACATTTCCATATTATTAAAGTCTTCAGAAGCAACTAACGATCAGAAGCCATTACAGCATCAACATTTATGTGAGATAACCTTCAGGTGCTACTGGCTTAATAAAAAAGATGGAGAATAGCCTCAATATAGAGGTAGCTGCCCAGCTTGGGGTGATGCCTGAGCTTGATGCCCCAGTAGCCCAGGGCTCTGAGCTCTTCAATGCTCCACTGCCACATGCTACCTCCCAGGGCCACAATCCAGCCTCCAGAAGCACAAATTCATGATGGAAGATAGCGTTAAGGGTAGTGTTAATTATTTCCTTTATAAAGATGGGAGTTCCACTAAAGCCCCCTGAGCCACTGGATGGAACTATTTTCTGCACACAAAACTGCTTAAAAATCCATTCTAACTTGAAATGAGAAAGTACAGAGGGCATGAACATGTTTTGTCTTCAAGACAGCTACATTTGTTTTCTCAAGATGGAGTTTTATTCATTCTTCCCTTTGCTAACACTAGCAGGTCAGGCTTTTCAAATGGAGAATGAAAGTGCAAGTACAGAAAGGTCTTGACTATACTAGACTTAATTTCCTAACTCTCTCAAGACAGTTCTTTTTCAGGAAAAGACTTATTTCTTTACAGACCCCTCTTTCTGAACACATGCTGAAGTGATCTCATACACGTTTTCTTTCAATTTTCATCTTTCTTGTTCCTCATAAAACATGCACCAAAGTTTTCACAAGGAAGTCAGCTGCTTTGCAACAGAGGCAGCAAACTGTTCGGAAAGATTTTTTGTTTTAAAGATTAGATGTTTTTATTCCTCAGTGAAAGACTCATTTTTGAATGAAATTTTATAGGCCATTAATCTAATGCAGATCCACAGGACTCAGGTAATTAGTTAACTTAAAAGAGCAGCTACTTTGCAAGCTTTATAATTGCTCTTCATCAGAATTATAAAAAAAAATTAATATGCAGAGCTACCACACAGATTAAAACCTCTCAAAGTGTGTCTCCATATGACAGGCCACCATTCCATAGCACCATTATCTCCTATTAATATTTCAATTAGAGAGTATCACATGCCCCTCTGAAGAAATGCAACTAATCACAAAATGAGTCCCGTTACTGATAATGCTCCGGGACTATGACACAAATATCTTATTTTCATTCCTACATTTTGTACCTCTAATAAATAGTTTTCAAAAATTTTAAGGGAAAAGCTCATTTCATACAGAAACACTTGTCTTTGTTGACTGAAACTTCCCAAACAACCTGCTTCTAAGCGGGGAGGCAAAGGCTGCAGGAACCACACTGGTCCTTCTGCATGGCCAGGCTATGACCTCACTTCCCAACTATTCGATCTCACCAGCAGTTCAAACAGGCTGATACATCACAATGCACCCTGTCAGTCCTTCTAACAACCTCAGACAGAAATACCAGCACTTTTCAGGCATCAGTGTTAGCACAGAGGTTTCATGCCTGCTTTCTGTTCCATCCAACCAGAGGATCTAGCTGAAATCACTGCATTGTCCTGTAACAGCCCATTTGGTGTGAAATATTCTTTTATGGCATGACTCCTTTTCCTTTCTTGGGAAAAAGACACTTTGTGTATTATGACAGGTCTTACAGTCTCATTTTTACCACACCAAGATGATAATCAACTTCCAGCGCAGCTGACAGACCTGGAAGATGGACCTTGCCAAGCTGATGGATGGCAGTTACCTATCTACAGGACTCGTATTACATCTCACATTAAACAGAAAAATGTTACACCTACGTTAGATTTCTGTTTGATGCTAAACGATTAAAATAAGTTGAATTAAGCTTTTTTGTTTGAGAAGCATAAAGGAATTTAGCAATTTAAACGTATCAAGGGGAGGAAAAAAAGAGCTTGAGGAATAAAAGCTGAAGAGCTTGTACTGGCTTGTTCAGCAGCGCTCTGCCGTTTCTGATATTTCTTTCTCTAGGGCTTTTTTCATGAGCACACAAGGCCTGCATTTCAAACACACACCTTATGCTGCATGTCGACTTCTTGGTGGTTTGGGAGATGCAACCCCCAAATGCAGTTGCAGTTCCAGACTCCAGCCTTACATCTCTGTCAGTGCCTCTGTAACACACGGTCTGAAATGCCAGCACACTCACGCTTGGTCATGTAGCGGGGCTTTGCCACCAGTTAGGACCCCTCTGGGAAGAAATGGTGCTGATACAGAAGGTAAAAGGAGTGCAGCTCCCTGCAGGGAGACCAAAGGGAGCCCCTCCTATCTCTGTAAGCCGTATCAGCAAGTACTAGAGTCCTTACCTCAGCATTTATTTTATTTTATTGCATTTGAAGCTTTGCAACTTTCCATACAAAAAATCCGTCAGTGCTGAGGGTTACACCACTTTCATTTTGGCCACAGTCCCACCACCCTCCCAAAGCACGCTAAGACATCTGTCTAACGTGTCTGTGTTCTGATGCAGTCTGTGACCAGTGCTGCAGTACCAGCAAAAGCTCACACACTGCTCCAGACACAGCTACCAGCATTCCCTATTTCACCTGGGGAAACAGAAAAACTGTGTTGTACTGAATAAGCTCCTGCAAGGGTTGCCCTGCCGATGTATGTGGCATCTTTACAAGGGAGTGCTTTGCCCAGCACTGCAGTACACCAGCAAAAACAGCCCAGTGCAGGTTTAGCCTGGAGAAGTGTTCACGTAAAAAAGCAGTAGTTACAGCCAAACCGGAGGCAGACAGAAGCAATGTCAGTATGAAAAGGGACACCCAGAACAACTCATCAGCACCACACCACCTACAACCTTGTGATGGCAGTGACATTTCTCCAGGGAGCATAGGCATTTTGCCAGCCCTGCACTTTCTGGATCCTTTTCCTGTTCCACACACTATGACAAAGAGGTCTCAGCATCTCCCCTTCCAAACCACCACCACCAAAGCTAGAGAAGCACCTTGCAAACCCACTTTGACACAGTGCATTTGGAAGCAACAGATCGTGCCCACAGAGATGCTGCCAGCAGAACAGCCACGCTGGCCATGTGGTGGCCATAGTGGCTCCCACCATCAGTCCACATCACTACAGTCCTCAGCAAAACCATGTATCAGCTGTCAGATGAAGCACATTTGTAAAGATGACTTTGTCCCTTTGCAGCAGAGAATAGCAGCTTGGAAGAATTTGAACTGAATAAGCTGGAACTCATTGCAGAATTACAATGAACTTCTGTATACATATATAGGTATGCACATACTTTTTCTTTTAAGGAAGAAAAAGAATACTTCAAAAATTGGATTGGAAGGCTGGGAAAAAATATGGCTTCCACTTGTGCCCCGCTAGAATATTTCATGACTAGTTTTAATGAATAAATATTGAGAAAAATATGTTTCTTTACATGACTTTAAAAATGGAGGTGGAAGAGATGGATAGAAGATACGCTACGCTTAGTAGTAAAACCCTCAATAAATGTCACTAAATTAGTGCATAAACAAATAAGACCGTATGCCGCTCTAGCATAACTCTAACAGCCATGCTCAACCTGAAATCCAAGCTATAATGTTGCCCACCTATTTTGTTGTTCTATACAATCTTCCCTGTATCTTCAAATATCCCTTTTGTACTTGCCATGCTGGATCATTATATGTAATGAATTTAAAAGATCAGCTAGAAAAGTGAACACATGAGAAACTACAGGAGGAATAAAGTTACGTGGCTACAACCAAGTGCAAAGAACTCTGCTAGTCACTTTTAATAGCAGTGTCTACAGCTCTTGAAACTTCCTTCTGACTCAGGTTTGTTGCTCTTTAAATATCTGTACCTTATAATTAGGAAATACAGCATCATCAAGAGAACATGGCTTTTGCATTTCTTGACCTTTTTCCTACTAATTTCCAACAGACTATTTAATGTTAAAATTGTACGCTGTGTAATGCAGCAACTCCAGTTATGAATGCACAAGTAAGACTGGGATATAGACGGTGGCATTAATTAGCATGAAAGCACTCTAGAAAGCAGATCAGATTATATCTGTATTCACACTGGATGGCTTTATTCATTAACAAGATGTTATTTTGAAAAAGATACATCCAAGAAGCTCTTGTGTATCTGCTGCAAGAAGCATTTCATTGCAAAAACATTTCATAGCACAAACATTTCATTTCCAGTTAACCAGGTTATATCCAACTGCCAAAAAGCCAGCACTTACTGCTCTGCAGGCACTCTGTTCACTGGGATGCAGTCAGTAGAAAACTCAGAAACTCATTTCTTCACTGTCACAGTCCTGAATTACAGAAAGTGTAGTGTCAGTGATGTTTTATTTAGAAAATTGCTTTCACTTGGTGTAACACGCAGACTGATGCATACTTTATCAGCTATTTGCAATAGTATCACTGAACCTTTTTTTGAGAACAAGGTCTGACGCCAACTCATCTGAAGATTCCTTAAATTGACACGTTTGTTAAAATAGTGTTATGCAGAACTATCAGTTTCTGTTTTAAAAATAACCTGCCTAGGGCAGAGAGCATCTTCTGGGTTGCCTCTTTAAGGCATTTGGCATATGGGCTCTAGCATCAGTTGGTTTGGTGTAAATCGCTAACACACAGCATCACCCTCTTCCCGCTACAGCATACCATGCCTGGGAAGCCAGAGGTGGCAATCAAACCCTTGCCTGCAGCACAGAAGATTAAAAACTTAATCCCAAATTCATTGAACACTCACAAGGCTCATTAACTTCAAATCCCTGGTTTGTGCATGTGAGAAACGCCGGTGTGAAATGCAAGGTCAGGAGGTGACTGAGCTTTGCTTTTGTGTGGTGTGACTTCGTCTTCTCATACTGGTGAAGCTAATGTCACAGAGGATAACCCAGCACAGAGCTTACAGGAGATGAGTATTTCCTCACAGAGTCAGAGAGTGTTTAGTTACATCACCACGGTACCAGTGTGTCAACAAGACAAAAAAAAGGTTTTAACAGTTCCCTCAAGGTCCTCCTTCAGAAACAAGTTCAGTGCATTTTTTAGGTCCAACTTTCCTTTTTTTGTTTTCTCCAGGCTAATTTAAAATATTGAGCAATGTTAACAATCATGGTTATACATTCCCTCAGATGGCGAAATGTCCACGTCTCAGAAAGCAGACTCTGGCAGAAAACAGTCACGCTACAAAAAGCAGGAGCATATCAGTGCAAAGCATTCTTACTCAGCCTTACACAACTCAGAGGGTGTTTTGGGTAGGACAGGGGATGTAGCGTTCTTTACCCAATGAATAAGCTGTGAAGCATCAAACCCCTCCTAGCAGAGCACAAATACTGTGCACGGAAAGCAAATGTCGTAATTTTATTATAAAACCATGGCACTTTCTTTTTTCTTAAAAGCAACCCTGACATGAAGCAAAATGTCACTGCTTTTTTGGTTATTTGCTTTGGGAATAGTAGCTGTCAAATATTTTCTTTTCTTGCTGGCAATAAACCTATTTAAAACTTCCCATAATCCACCACATCTGCAGCTTTAACTCAGTCATTCATACTCTATGATAAAGCCATGAACCTAAAATCATCTGTAATGACATCTGTAATTTAGAAACTGCAAGGATGGGAAGCTTGAAACCGGCAGGCATCATTTTCTGAAAACACCAAGATAGGACTCTGTGTGTGTACATATATGACATTTTTATGTCATAATTATACCATTATACTCTTACACCATTAACTGACCAAATCTTGAATCTTGCCCTGTCTGCAAGGCACAGCACATAATCTTAGTGACACAGTTTATCAAAACATTTCATAAGACTCTATTTGTTCAGTACACTAAAAGCTTTACCGTAACTGAGGTGAATCAAGATTATACATAAGTGCCCGTGTAACTTCAATGCTACTCCAGCACTGAGCAAGGGAGGCCCGTGTAAAGCATTTGTGGTGGAACAGTATCTGCATGGTCTAAGCAAACTGACATATTATGACTCGACTACAAAAATATCTCTAAAAATAACATCACGGGGTCCATGGACACTTCCTCCTGCCTTCCAGCCTTGCAAAACTTTTTGAGGCTGCTTCAGCGCTCACATCTAAGCCAAATAAAACTTCTGGTTGTGCAACTTGTCCCACACAAGGAAGACTCATGGTAGAGTCCACACGAGTTCCTGAGTGACTCAAGACCTCCACCTACATCAGTGCCCAGCAGCAAAGCTCTGAGTTCCTTTGCTTAACTTCTACAATCTCCAGCGTGACTGAGTGGAACTTGGATAAACAATTCTTTTTATGATGTAAAGGAACAATTACATTTTATAGCTCATTTTCTTGAGTTGCAGTGTCTCTAATGCTAACAGAGTTTGCTCCATCACCTAAACAAGCAGATGCTACTCCAAACAGCCCCCAAAAAGCAGACACTGACTGACTGCAGAAGTTCCTAATTGCACGACCAGCCAGTTCTTGGGATGAAGCGTCACATTTATTGGCATAGGAATGACATGGAAGCAAAGGCCACGTATCCTTTGCAAGGTATCATCTGTCCATCTTCAGACCCAGATGCCCTACCAGCACAAGCAGCCCATCACCCATCTCTGGAATCCATCAGTGTTTCAGCTACATGAGCATGAAGCAACAACCACTCTTCCACTTATAATATTGGACTTGGGAAATCTGCCTTCTTTGGTCTACATTAACAAGGAGCAAAAGTTCCTGGTTTTCAAGGAAGGACCAAGCCACAGAAATGCTCATTCACATCTGCTGAAACTCCTAAATTTAAGCTTCTTAAGATTAAATCATGTAAACTGAAACATCCTCTCAAGTAAAATAATGATTAAATAGAAGGTTCTTCTTTCACTTGTATGCTCAACAGGTCCAGAGCATACGGCTATGATGCAGGTAACAGGGCAAAAATGGAGTGCTTACACTTAAGGCTTTTACTCTTAGAATTTTAACTTAAAAAAAAAGTAATTATTTACATTTCATGTTCTCCCTTATTTTGGAAAAACACAGTTGCACTTGCCTCCCTCAGCAACGGAGTAATTAAGACTTCCAGCTTATGAGTCAGGGGGGGAAGCATTTCTTTTACCTCTGAAGCCCACCTATGCTTGGGACCTGAAGTGTTTAAATAGCTCATTTGAGAGAGAATGATCCTATGAATACTAACCTTTAAAGCACAATGGAAGAGAAAATGGATACATGGGAAATGAAAACTTGTGGTTTGTATTTAAAAAAGCATTGCAGACACAGCCCACCTCAAAATGTCATTATTTAAGACACTTTGTGATGCTGGCATTTCTAGTGGTTCTGAAGACAGAGCATACAAAATGGATAGCTTTCAGAGATTAAATCCCTAAATCTGTATGTGGACATCTATCTCAAGGAGCTAGTGCAAAAGGTCTGAAGGCTCTTTTTTAGGCCACATGTTGTATCAATTTTATCTTATCCTAAAAATAAATATAAAATGAATGAATCATTCTGTAGTCTCGGTGTTTGCAAAGTTATCACCCAGCAGGATTACCTTCCGCCCAGTCCTCTTCTCAGGTGGTCAACCAGCCAAGGGAATAAGCGGTATCCCAGGAAAAACCCTAGCCTATTCCCTTCCTTCAGGTATGTGCAGACCAGAAAGCAGCCCCAGCAACACTGAAACACTGGGGAAACACTCTGGAGGAATCTGTTTTCCCTCTGCAGACCACAGCAACTTTCCAGAGCAGCCTAGAGAAAGGGCAGAAGTACAGCCAATAGACCAGCATTACAGACAGACCTGCAGGAAGAGCGTATCAGCCTCTGTTCATGACAACCTACTTTAGATGAGTGTGGATCCCATCTCTGGGTTAAAAATGTAACTTTATCTTCCATCAGCTCTAATATGCATTGCCAAAAAAAGCACAAAAAGTATACGCAATAGTTGAACAAGTGACAAATTGTTTCTTGTATTATCTGTGAATTTATCTCTCAAAAAAGAACTGTGAAATCTTTGTAAATATCAGCCGAAGTAATGAAAGGGTGGTGGGGTGGAGTGTGGAGGGCATGAACAAGGTGGTTAGTCTGTTTGCAGGACTACCAAAGAACTACTTCATGTAACTGCTTTAAGTTCACGTGGGGATTGCATCACACCTTCTGATACAACATGCACAAGACTTCTCAGATCACTTCTCTGACCAGGCATGCAGAAATCTCCTAGCAGCAATGCCAGTCTCACATTCGCATCCCTACGGGGTAAATTAAACATCATTCTCAACCTAGTGATCATGCAAACAGTGCAGGTGAACCTCTGCCTACTTTCACCGTGTCTTGAAAGCACACAGGTAACGTTCTCCTGTTCTTACACTTTGAATGCAAAACCCACACAGCAAATAACACAGCAAAGGAAATACTACCTGCAAAGGAAACACTACCAGCAACAGAAATAAAAAGGGCTTAAAACTGGGGACAAAAAGAGATACATACCATGCACAGAAGGCTTCACTCATCCACAAGACTGGCTCTTTCTCACTACTGCACTCATTCCATTGGGACCTGCCAGATTTATGATCAGTGGCAAGTTCCTGTATTGCATATGAATGTGTAACTGTGGCAGATAAGAGGCCATGTCAAAAAATCATTCAGAAACTACATTTTCAGCTCAGGCTCCTGCACATTAGAGGACAGATTACAGTAAGGGCTTGTTCTAACATTCTTCTCCATTACCTTATTACCTAAAACTGCTGCCTGGACATTTGGGAGTGCAGGGTTTTGAAGCAAAAAGAGCTCACTGCTGGCAGCATGGATACACCAAAAAGTGTGTAGAACAGCTGTTGTTCAGAGTTCTGAAATGTCAGATTACAGGGAAGTTAGTCATTTAGCATTTTCAAATGCTGTCAGGATTTCAGACAGGAATTCCAGGCTCCTATTGCAATTTCAGTATTTTTCCTAGATGGAACCACTTCCTATTTGGTCTCATCAATGAAGTAACTGATTTTTGCAGATGTAATTGTTTTTAAATTACTTCTGTTCATATTAAGTTCTGCTGCATGCTCAAGAAACTGAAATTTGGTGCCAAACCACTGAGTGCAAACCAGAGTACAAACTCACAGCAAACTGACTACCACCCGTAACACCAGAGCTATCACTGTTCGCAAAAGCAGTCCATTTTTCTCCTTCTCACACACACATCAGAAAGCCCTGTTTGAGAAGATTAAGGTTTCCCTTGGAGCACAGCATTCATGACATGGGATGGGACGTTTCTGGCATGAGCTTTCCTGATGCTGATTTGCCATCTTCCTTGTTATGACTGCAAATTCCTAACACTGTAAACCTCACTGATGACTCATGCTGAAAAAGCACATTAAAAAAAAAGGGAAAAAAAAGGAGAATTAAACACTTTCAATTACAGTGTCTATAAAGACAGTGATATACAAAGACACAAAGTGTCTCAAATTTCAAAGCAAAGCAGCATCCATCAAGAAATAAAAGATTCATTCCTCATTCCTGACTGCAAATACCTGGGACAACAACATTCTCAGAAAAGTGTATGCAATCAAAGACACTGCCTTTTTAAAAATAACCTTATTCTGCATTGTCTGGGGAATCGCTGTTGAACATCACATCATGCACATGCAGACATGGACAAATACACTCATACTTTCAGTGTACTAAGTTAGCCAAAGGGATTAACTCTCTATAGATATATCTACATAAATTATTTTACTACCACAAACATTTACAGATTTTAATTAGTCTTCTACCTAAGAATGTTAAAATAGATATTCCTTAATTTACTCCAAATGAAAGTATCCTCTCCTGTCTCTTTTTAAAACAAGGCTAATCTACTGTTTCTGAATGTGTGTGCAAGTCTGTCCATGATATTTATACCAGTAAAACCACTGTAAATGTTAGCCCCAAAATAGCTATTGAATAGGAACTGTAGCTTTACCCTCTATATAAAAATCTTTATTTGAATGCCACACTCTTCTTCTATGGCAGGATTAAGCACTTAATTACTTGAATAATGACAAAATTTCCCAGGCACAGCTTCAGCCTAGAGTACAAACTGGTATGTTAAAGATATTTATCTTAAAAACCCAAACAACCAGAGCAGCACAAACTGCTTCTACCCTAGAATCACAGAATGGTTTGGGTTGGAAGGGACCTTAAGATCATCTAGTTCCAACACCTCCCACTAGGCTCAAGGCCCTATCCAACCTGGGCTTGAATGCAATAAGGACTATTACTGCTTATTATGCCTTTCATTCAGATCATATTTTTCTAGCTGTGTTGAGCCCAGTTGCCCATCATCTTCCCCCTTAAGCAGGCAATTTTGGTCCAACTAAGTAATGTATTCAAGTGAGCAACGTACATCACTCTGGGGGAGGGAATCACTGGCTCTGCCTTTTTGCAGCATGACATAGGTGCTGTAGCCCCAGCGGGCCAGAACAAGGACCTAGTTTAAACTGTTTTTAAACCGAGTTTACCTGCTCTCAAAGAACAGTCTCTCTGTAAGGGAAGGAAAACACACTGGTGTGCAGGACTTCTCCCTGCTGTTCCCCCACCCAGTGCTCTGCCCAGGCAGAGCCAGGGAGAAAAGGCAGGACAGAGAAGTAACAATTTTGCAAATTCAAGTCACTGGAAGTAAGGACGATTTGTAATGCATGGAAACCAGCACATATGTGTAGAAGGTAACAACCTTTTCAGCACTTCTCAAAAAGATACATCTGATCACCACTTCAAGGCACTGCAAATGGCAGGATTGCTTTTGTGAACGCTTAATGTTTTCTTCTGGCAGCAAGGGAAATCAATACCACCCTGTGTGGAAATGTCAATAAAAATGCTCAAAAAGCATAATGTTAACACTTCAGAGTCTGAGGGCCTCTCATTTGAAAATAGTTTCTCCAACAGCCTTTGCATTTCTAAAATACTGTAAATCAAATTTTATCACTAAAAAGGTTTTTAGAAAATAAGGTAAGCTTACAGACAGAGTTTTGGGTTTTTACAGTAAACTCAATTCCCTCGTGGTATTTTAACCCAGCTGCAGGGGCACTGAAAATTACTGTAGAAGTAGAAAACATCTATTTAATAGATTTTTCTTGTTCAACCTCAAGGGAATGCATCTGCATGTAAAAATGACAGCAGTATACAGCAACTCTAGTGATGTTCTGAAATTCCAGTTTAAATAGCATCAAGTCATTAGACATGCTTTACTGATGTGCTTTTAAGCTGACATAAAATTACACTGTCTCTTTTAAGTTCTCTCTACAGCACCAAATACTGTTATTAAAAAAGCAAACCCAATTTCTGTAATTTCCCTACACCCCCTAAAAATAAAACACACCTTGAATGTAGCAGAAGGCTAGTAATTTGGAGGAAATATGGTGAGGTAGACCATATAGTCTTGGCATGGGGGGGGGAAATAAGAGAAAGCAAAAAAAACCACAAAACATTAAAAGACCAGGAGCCAACATAAGACAGTCTCCTCAGCACAGCCAAAAAGACAGTCCACACTAGACAGATAACACTGCATCACCAGAAACAGGATCACCAGAACTTCAGAAATTGAAACCACCAAAAGGACTATGGTGTGCAGAGACTAAAATGCAGTTTTTCCAACATAAAGTTTCCTTTACCTAATTGTCATGGAATACGCAAAACACACTACTTCTGGGTTTAAATCCATACACGTCCCCTCCTCCAGAAATCAGGCCCTCAGGCAGCCCCTTCTTTTTAAGCTATCACATGAAAATCACAAAATCATGAACATCACCATTAACTTTTTTCAAAAGTCCTACAAAATATTACAAATAGTTAGTGTTTCTTTATCTTTTAATATCGCTCTGTCCCTGCATTCAAATGCTCCCATAAAGCTAACTGGAACACTATGACATTAGTTAAAGAAATCCCTCCATATTAATCTAATGCACTGCAGCAATAGAAACTTAAAATAGTACATCCTTTCCAAATAACCCAGAACTTTATTCCCTTCATTTAAATCAAGGCATCTCACACATGGTTTGCTGGAATAATTCACCTCTTCAGCTTCAGTTTGGTTTGGGGTTTTCGTTTTGTCCTCACAGTAATCCCTGATGGCAGTGAGAGGTGAAATGCTTGCAAAGGTTGGCCAGTCACACAAAACTGCCTTTAGTTACATTGTTAACCCTAGGAAACCTTGCCTAGCCCACTGAATTTTAATCCTGAATTGGAAATACTTAGCTGGTGGCAAAAGGCAATTCTTCTTCTTTTGACATCAAGAATGTACTTTGAGAGCCTGTTTAAAAATTCACTTTCCCAGCATGAGAGCACTCAAAAGCTGAAGCTCCTCTATTGCCCCTCCAAAAAGATGTTTTAGCTGTACCGAAAAGGAAAGGAAACATTAGGCTATGGATTCAAATGAGCTGTCAAGAAACGCAAACATAAATCTGAATTAATAGCGTAATTTGGAAATGTGTTCTGGGCCCACCCTTGGCAATAGTGCCAGGATTTAACTCACACTGTAGCAATATTTAAAACAGCTTTGCAACTTTGGTTCTCCACCCAGCAAAACAACAGAAAATCGTGTCGTTAAATGAGAAACACCACACATATTTAAAGTCAGAGAAACCATCTAAACTTCTGACATTTTTCATCTTTTTTTTCTTTTTTAATCCAAAAGATTTGTACAGCACGGGGATTTTTTTTTAATAATTTACAGGATCAAAGGAAAATAAATGCATAGCTTCAAAACCTTAGAATATAACTTCCCCTTGTTGCGGAAGAGTTCAAAGTCGTAAAGTGCTACAGATATGAACACACATCAGACAAATAATCTAGCAACTAACTTATTTTTCTGGTTTATTTAACAATATTCCAGGCTTAGAACATTAAATAAAAATCTCACAAACAATGGGTAGGACTAACAATGGCTTTGTTCTTTTTTTTTTTTTTTTCCTTCTCCTTTTTTAAAAAGAATGCTGAGACACAACAATTGAACCGACTATGGTTTTATTTTGGATACCAAAAACTAAAAAGAAGCTGGAAGGAAGAGAGTAGTGCATTGAACCAATCTCAGTAAAACTGCCTGCAACACTGCATATACATTTAGTGCTAGAAGAACAAAGATGGAAACAGGAGACGGATGCTGTCAAGGGGAGCAGAATGAACACAGACCAGGGGACTGGTGCTCAGCACTCTCTGCCTTGGTTGCCAGGGCATGGCTTTGAATTATGCTCGTGTATGACAGAATATGCATACCTTGTGCTAGCATTTGCACGGCTCCTCAAGGGCCAGCAGTTGTGGTAGCAGGTGGAGGTGGTAAAAGTGGACATCACCAACAACTGCTGGCACTCAATGAATGTAAAACCCAACGGGTCCTCCTGGCACACTGCAGGGGTGTCACAGGAGCCCAGGTATCATCAATAAGGGACCTGCTGTACCTCACTCCCTTCCATAATTTGATTTCACTACCCTCGCAGATAGCCTGCATACCTGTGGGAGTTCAGGCCAACCCTGTGTTTTGCAGCTTGGGCAATCACATACACCTCTTCAGTGGACGTGGCAAGCAGCAACATTCAATGGGATGCACTGTGCATGTACTTTATAAAAGTGCAAATTAATTTTCACAGGACTGGAGTGTGAAAACCGAGGCTTACTGACAGCCCAACACAGGCCACACCACCTGTTAAGTGCATTTTTCCTGTGCTTAAATGTGCCAGGTAGTTCGCTGCTACTTACTTCACACATCTACTCTAAACCTTGTCTTTCCTCCCCACCCACCCGCCCCTTCCCTCCACCTACAAGGAACACAGAGGTCTTCCAACTTCCAGAAACTATTAAAACAAAACATAAACAAGCAGTTTGGCAATAGATTCAATTCCATCACAATTCTCATTTTTGTATGGTCCTCCTGGCTGGGCCCTTTCTACAACCAGATGCCCATGGGTATCCCTGTCACAAAAACCCCCAACTTTCTTTCTCCAGAACAGCAATGGCCAGTCTTCAACAGACCTCTCTCCAGAAAGACTGTGCTCAACAGTGCCGTAGACTAAAGCTGAGGTGGAGGGTGAGACACCAGTAACAAAAGTAAAACCCCAAGCAAACCTTGACTGTAACTAGACAATGCCAAGAGCCTTCCTTTGCACCTCAGGGAAAAATGCTGACTGCCATCTCACTTTGTGCCAAGCATGAACTCTAATCCTATTTATGACCTGCAGTATTTCATCAGAGATGGGGAATTTGGGACTAGTTTTTTTTTTTCTTGTTTGCCAAGTTCTCAAAAGGGCTTAAAACACTCAGGCGTAGAGACACGAAGGGACAGATAACAATACACAACAACTAATCTGAAACTGTACTCAAAACATTGGACTGGACAGGACTAAAGTCCACTCTACAAACTGAATCAAAAGAGACAGGAGGAAAAAAAAAAGAGAGATTTTAGGTGCTAATGTAATAAGAAACAATTTTAAAGACTGACTAAATACATGTGGGGAAACAGAGGGGTCCCCTTCTTTTAAATATATTTACATAATATTAAAGCTTTTTATTTTGCTTTTCATGCCAACAAAATTTTCTAGCTACCCTGGGCAAAGTCCCCATTTAAATTAAGAGGTTAAGGACTTTATAACATAGAGAGACATTTAGACTCATGGCCCATACACATCTCCCTGCCCTCTCCTTCCTTCCCTCTCTCCCTTGACCTCCAACGGGCCTGATGCCTTGCCTGCTTTGCACCACATGGCATTAGCCATAATGTAGGCACAAAGCAAAGGTAACACAATGCCACCTCGACCCTGCACACTTCGTTACCACTTTGTAAAAGCACAAGAGGCTACAATCAGGGCTTGCCTAGACATTAAAAAAAAAAAAAAGAAAAAAAAAGGTTTTGCCATTTAGCTGCTGCAGTTAAACGGTAAAACCAGACTACTGTGGACGCAGCAATACCAGTTTACAAGTGTTTATACCATTTATACCGCACTGGAAAGGAAAATAAATTATCCCAGTATAAGTGCATCCACACTACAGCCTATGCCAGCACAGTAACAGTTAAAATAATAATACATCAGTATCCTAATTGACAGAATGATACCAGCTGAACTTTTCTAGCATAGACCAGGCCTAAGACATGAGGTAGTGAAAAAGAAAATCAGGCTCGAGATCTTTTTTCATTCCACAGCATTGATAAGAGTCTAAAAATATTCACTGCTCAGATTTATGGATTTTAAAAATATTTTAAAATCCAGTATTTAAAGCTAATATCCTGAGTCACACAGGGTTTACAAATGGAGGCATAAATCTTAAAAACTCCCTTGCTCAGGGTCCTAATTCAGGAAAATATTTTTATGATAGAAAGCACATAATCATGTGCTTGTCTCCCACTGAAGCAAGTGGAAAGGAAGCACATGGGTAAGTGCTTTCTGAAATCTGGGCCACAATCACAAATCACCGTCTTTGCAGAATTTATTTCCTCATTCATTTCAGTGCTGTTTAATCATAAGTCATTCATGTTTTAAGACAGTGGGAAAAACATAAGACAATGGAAGCTAAATCAAGTTTGTTACAACTGTTCAATTATTTACAGCATTCATAGCATAAAACCAAAGTATTTTTGGTAACTTAAGACAAATACCTTATTTTCTTTGCTATTAAATGTACTGCAGCAGTCCTGTTAAACAAACCCACTGTCTCGGATATTAAAGAAACTGTTGTTTACATTTACCGAGTCATTTAAATTAAAAATCTGTTCCTGTTCCAAACCCCACTCTCCTTCATCTTCATCCTCCAGTTCTGCCTCGGACCCATTCCGACTGTTTTCGTACAAAAAGATCTGCTCATCCACATGAGCCGGGGCTAACCGGTTTCTCTTTGCACTTACAACATTAGCAGAAGAACCAAAAAGGCGTTCAGGGAAGACCCGTGTGGCCAGAATACACCAGTATTTTTGAAGAACCTTTGGTAAAACTGGAAACAGCGCTAGTCTGTCAGACCACCACTTCAGTGGGTCTTCATTCAAACCCAGGACCTTTTGTGACTTGAAGTTGCTCAATTCCTCAACGATCTGAGCATGCCATTCCTCCTGGTCTTCCACGCCTCCCGTCTGGCAAAAGATCTCTGCCAGCATGTTGTTGATGACACTTGTAGGAGGAGGAGTAGAGGAGATGATGATTTTTTTCACAGGGGGCTCTTCCGAAACAGCAAAGAACTTCTCTTCAGTCCTAAAAGTATTTTCTTTTACTTTCTCCAGAAGGCTTTTTGCTTCTTCCACCACTCTGTTTTCAACCTGCTGCCGTTCAAAGGCTGAAAGAAAAGGCAGTTTTTTGTAGCGGGGATCCAAGAAAGTTGCAACGTTGAGAAACATGTCTATCTCAGGCGTGTGCTGGTAGGTGGTTGACAGCTCTTTAGCAATCACCTCCTTTGCCATGCTGATTTCTTTCAAATCATTCTCTTTGATGTTCAGGGTAGTATTTAGAAGCATGTGGAGAAGTGGCTTCACCATACTTATTGTCGGGTACTTTGAAGCAGACATCATCTCCGCAACCTGCTTGAAAGGCTGCAGCAGCTCCACCAACCCTTCGATTGTATTCCACTCACTGGATTCCAGCATGAGGTGGTGATTGTTGCTGTCCTCCACAAGAACAGCCGCAATGACAAACTGCTGCTCCTTGAGGCGCTGCAGCATAGCAAGCGTGCTTCCCCACCAGGAAACACGGTCACTTACCAGCATGCAGTGGAGAACGTTCTGCTGTTTCTGCTTCTCACTCAGCATGTACATTGCGACTGTAGACTGCTGAAAATACTCCACCAGTTTTCGGCACCTGGCAAGGAGGCTGCAGAGTTTGGGGAGCTGAAAAGCTTGCTGTATTCCTGCATTAAAAGTGTGCCCCAAACAAGGCATCTGTATGGGAATATCTAGGAGAGAGCAAGCCTTCACAATGTCTTTACTGTAATCTGTTGTAGCACCAAAGACTTTTGTATTGATCCCCCACTCAATGAATGTTTCATAAAGGACTCGTGTAATAGTCTCTGCAGTATTATCCTCCGGTACTTCAAATGTTTTTAAACACCGTGAGTTCACAGCCAGGCAGTTGGCAGGACTGCTGCTGAGAAAGTGAGCGGCGACCGTTACGTATGATCTGTTCTGGTTTTCGCTCCTCCACATGTCTGTGGATATACCACACCACAGAACCTCAGTAAGCTCTTTCAGCACAATTTCTCTAATGGCATTGTACTTTTCAGGAATAGCTTTTGCACAGAAGTACTTCCGGCTTGGAAGTTCATACCTGGGGTCTGCTGTTCTCAAGAGGGCCTTGAAGGTGGGCTCATCAACGATAGAGGCTGGATACATGCCTTCGCAAATTAAGCTGATGACTGCAGATGTCAGTTCCTGATGCTTTTTGTTTTCATAGTTCTGGTAGGTCTTCATGATGAGACTATCTTGAACAACCTGCTGTGATGACTCTGGCTTGATTTTTGAAAAGGCGGTGGCAAAGGCTTCCCTCATCTGCTCAGTGTTGCTTTTCACAAATTCACAGAATTCATCAGGGTGGTTTTTCTCAAGGTGGTAGGAAAGGTTGGACGTGTTTCCTGAATAGGCGATCTGTGCCATGCAAATACGGCAGTAGATCTTCTTCCACTGCAATATGCATCCTTCTGCATTGGTATCAAACCCAAAGTACTTCCACACTTTACTCTTTGCTCTCGGGTGAGCCACTAACTTTAGGTCTGATGGGGAACCTTCTAAACTTTTATTCTCCATTGCTTCTTGGCCACCGTCCCACCTTTTGATCCTTCACTCATTAATGAGTACCTGATAAAGGCAGTAAGATAAAGATACAATGAGAAAGCACAAGTTTGACCACGCTAAACTATGTGAAATCAACGCTTCTGTGAACATATCAAGAAACCTACCTTACTAATTACATTTGCAAATTTAAAGATGAGATTTGCAGGAAGTGTGACCTACAAGAAGCCAATCAGAATGTCAAAAATTAAAAAAGGTTTTAATGCCTTGCATTCTGCTGTGAAACTGAGCTAGAAGACCTCAGTAAATCTCCTTTCTGGAATTACAGAGCTACACCACAGAGCTGATACGTTATTGTCACACAAAGAGGTCACCTGCTACAGCGTTTTCCTGCCTCTTCAGTAACAGTTAAGGCTAGACCAACATCCTCTTGCCTAAGAGTTTCTGAGCTTCACTTATAACATTTATTTCAACTGAAAGCTGATACTGAAGGAGCAAAGGGTTTATTGTTTGTTTATTCTGAAAGAAGTTTTGTTAGCTCGATCTAACTGTTCCAGCATTTGCCTTAAAAAAAAATACTTTATTAAAAAAATCTGTGATGTAAATTATGGCATTTATCTGCTCCTCTAAAATGTAAAGATGTTTTCTGACTGAAATAAAAGGAAAAGGAGTGTGGACCTACATGCAGATCAACAATACACGTCTGACACCTTTCCTGTCCTCTTCCTGAAATCAAAGCCATCTCCTGAACTACTAGGTTCACAATTGTGGTTCCTGGAATAACAGTGCATTATAATTACAGGAAAAGCAGACACGGAAACACTAATAAATGTTATTAGCCACATCAGCTGGAAAATAATTTTGCTGTATTTTCTTCAAAAGGCTACAGAAGTCGGAAAGGGGTGACACTTTAGAGATGAGTGCAGCGATAAGTCAAGACCTGGCAATCTGTATCTCAGTATGTGCACAGGAATATGCTTCTTGTGCGAACAGTCATATGCAAGCACTACTTGAGGCCCAGAGTATCTCTACGCACAGTGCTGGCAGCTGGCACCCACTGGAGCTGATTCTGCTACACCAAAAAGCCAAGCCACAGCACAGCATGGCTGCACACTGATGATTCCTCATTTCTTCCACACCACCAGCTGAGCCACTGTTGACAGCAAGAAGCCCTTCACCAGGGGCCTGGCAAGGACTGGGAAGGAGAAGGAAGCCACCAGTTGAACACAGATGCAATCTCCTCCACAAAAATCCAGAAGAGAGCAGGAGAGGAATATCAGGAGCATGCCTACAGCAATCCTAAAAGTGATAGCACTGCTCCTTCTCTGATGGTCAGGAGCTGCACTTGCACCCAAGCCCAGAAATCCCCAGTTGGCAACTTGGCTGGCTATGGGAGGGAAAAACTGACTTTTTCACACTGCTGCAAGGGAACAGCCCAAAAATGCATGCGTACAAGCTTCTCCAGTGTGCTTTCTGCTGTTGATGAACATTCCCAAGAAAAGATCTTTCCTCTCTGAGCTAAGGCTGGTATTTTGAAGCACTTTTTGAATGCCTTGAATGAAAAATCAAAGATCGGTTTGCCAAGGCTAAACACACTTATTTAAACACAGCTGTTGGCTTAGAAACAGAATGAGAGGCGCAGAGCAAGTACCTTATTGTATCTGTTCTGAAGATTTACTTCTGGGAGTAGACTTTTTTTTTCTTTTTTTTTTAGTCCCCTACTGGGGACAATATTCTCACTCCTAGCATGCCCTATACTGTGATTCATTCAGTGCATTTTAAGTTGCCAGGATAAACTATTGATTCAACATGGTAATGCTGTGTGATTTCAGAGAGATGGTGCATATCAACAGCACCAAGGCATGCAATCCCACAAAAAAATATGATTTTGAGAGACAAAGTGGTGCAATGTATAATGATGTAACTGCAACAGCATGACTGTGTACTGACAAGACACGTATCAGTATGCATTATTACTACTTTTAGATCCCTCCATTTCAATCCATGATACGGTGTCTCAAGGAAATAGAGAAGCTCTTGGTATTTCATTTCATCTTACTGTTTTCTTTGCATTTATGTGGCAGTTCCTGAAAGCAAGGAGGAAGGCACTGTGATAAAGGAGTTGATCCTACTTTAAGATTTAAAATTAGTATGACACACCTTGGATCATAAAAAGTTCATCACAGACTGATAAAATACAAGTTATTTTAGAGAAAGGGAGTGTTACAGACTCACCCCACCCTTCATTCTTATGTATGTTTCAGCTCTGCCATCATGCTGAAATGGATCTGGCACTTGGTAACAGTGGCACAGAATAGCATTGCCAGAGTTACGGATATGGCAGTGTAACACAACCTTTATTATAATGCTGTAAACCACACTTCAGCTGTCATAATAGTTTGGAACATAAACTGCTAATCATCCCTGCCTGTCCTCAAGTGTTACACAGCATAAAAGGCACTATGAGGTAAAAAAAAAAAAAAACAAAACAAAAACAAAAAAAAAACCCACCAGAAGGAAAATGCCCACATCTCTCATTTTTCTGTAAGAAGGGGTATTTTTTTTTCCTCTTTCAGTGAAACAGTGCTCATAGCGCTGGCTTGGCAAAAACTAGAGCAGCTTCAAGCTGAAGACACCAGCACCTCACAGAAGGAAATCCAGTGGGAATGAAACACCTCATTGCCTGTGGGGAGTGTCACAGCTTGCTACAACGGCAGCTGATGGAAATGCTCTCTTAAAGCTTGAGGAGCTTTCTATGATGAAGAAAAAAAAAAAAAGAGTGCCACTTTGGTTTGCTGAAAACCCTTCCACACACACGGAAGCCTCCAGGCTACCAACGTGCCTCTTCCATTCTCCCTGGAATTCCCACCCACATTGAAACAGAGCACGCCTCCGGAGAAGCTGCTCTTTTCCTCTCCTCCTCTATGCAGCTGGCCAACACCACCAGCCAGTAGCAGGGCTGAAGCTTTTAAAAGCCTGCACACAGGATCACCTGCTGGCCTCACTGCAGACTCAGCTGTCACCGGAGGAGGAGGAAGGGCCCACGTACCCTGGGCCCTAGTACCTCACCCCTGCCCTCCTCCATGGGGTGGCCTGTGCTGCCTCACCTCTCACACCCCTCTAACTCTCCTAACGCAAACCCGTGTCTCCCCACACAAGAGTTACTCTTGTTGTGAAAGAAATCACGGGGATGTGAGGAAATGTGGGGTGTGCAGCCACCCCTGCAACCTTTGCTCTGCCCCCTCGTGCAGGCACAGCCATGGCACCCTCTCTAATTACACGGCAGGTATCACTGTCACGTATCCCTTGCCTCATTCTGCGCACCCGCAACCAAAACGAGTGTTTCCTCACTTCTGAAACTACCTAAAGAACTCTCTTAGGAAGGTGCATGTGTGGGGGAGAGGGTTTAATTGTTAGATGCAACTTTATTTTTGCCTGCCATTAATCCTTCCTACCTGCTTGGTTCTCAACCCACCTCTGGATGTTTTACAACCCAGAGCTCACACAGCTTTGAGCAGGAAGTGCTCGGTCTATCATTATGCTTTACTCATATAAAGTAAAAGCCCTCGATACATGAATCAAAATTAAGAGGTTCATGTTCCCAAATTAGTATTTCACAATTAATTGTAAAGAAGCTCAGAACAAATTATGATACTGAATAACTAGAAACTGGGACCAACTGAAAATGTATGAAATTTCAACAACTTTTTAAGATGAACGGGGGTCATCTTTAAGGTCTTCTGAACTTCAGCCACATTACCACCTTTTACAGCGCCATTTTTCTACACATCACAGGCACCAGATTTAACTAAAAAATGTTCAGCATTTAGTATTCCCCTATCAAATTTCAATCAAACATGTACAGTAGAAGAGAAAATGCAGGAGGAAAATGCCAAATAAATTCTTTCATAGGCTTTTAAAAAATAAAAAGATAGTAGCAGTAGTAGTATATTATTTAAACTTTTTTTGTTATTGGTAGAATGACTTTCAGGATTTCAGTGACCGCATTTCCAGTCTTAATATCCTGGTGTCACAATTAATACTAGTTTGTCTTTAATCAATCCACTGATTTGATTTTTCATTTTGAAAAGCTACTTACACCAAGACCTTTAGTCATGCAGGGCTTTTTTCCCCCCTTCCAGTTAATTCAGAGTAAGCACTGTAAAAAAACCCATCCAAGAAGTAATTTCTAATACGACTTTAAGTCATTTAGACCACTGAACACTTAACAACTTCACACTACGTATCAGCAGTTATAACATGTATGCAACTAGTACTTGGAAAAATGTTCTAACGTAAGTTAAACAGAAGTTCCCCTTTACCTCTGCACACTGATTTTTTAGTCAGCAAAGCAAAGCAACCATTGACTGTTTATTCTCCCAGCTCTGTATCTCCCTTCCCTGTGCTCCAGGATCAGAATTTCAGGCCGACCTCCCTACTCAGTACTGGGACAGGGAGGGAAGGCTCACTTTAACAGCAAATTTTAGCATCTTTTCAGTTTGCAGCTCAAAACAATTACCAAGTTTTTGCATGGGATCTAGATTTCAGAGCTCAAACTGACCTTTCCCTCTCCTCACCCAAACCTGTCTGGAATCCCATCTATAAAAATTAGAGGAACCCCAGCAGGATGTGACAGAACAGATGGTCACTTTTAAAAGCCATGTGAAAGCACATGTACCAAGAGCATGCAACTTTAGGGTAAAGAAAAGAAAATTAGTTTGGCTTACTTGGATTGAAATCCTGAACACTTCTTCCCACCAAGTGCAAGAAAGCAAGTGCTTCTTGGAAAATTCAGAGGCAGAAAGGCTGCACTGACTCCAGAACTCTTTGCTTACCCGCGGAGCTCAAGGACGAGCCACAGAGCACCCGTCTGTTCTAAACCTTCCAGGGGAGAGCTAGACCACTGCTGCATGAAGAGCGTGAATTCTTGATGGGGGGACTGGGGCCAGGGAAACAGGATCATCAGAGGTTCCCCTGCCCTTCCCAGCCCCACTGCCCCCCTCCAGGCTCTCCACAGGAAGACACCCTGGCAATAAAGCACCCATTCTTGTGAGAGTTACGGACAGCCCCTTGAAAAGATGTAGAAAACTTTAAACCTGAGCACCTTTGTAGATTACTGTCTGGAAAAGTCACTCCGTGTTTTTCTACAGCAAGAGTATTTTACCGATCCAAGTTTTAATAATGCATGTTCTGATCAACACTTTTGCTTTTTGTTGCACTGCAGTCATTATTTTGAAGTTATTATGGAAACAGGGTTAGCCTGGGTAAGAAAGTTCCTGTTGACAAGCTGATTCACTTTTCTAAGCAATAGCTGGACATAGTGAGTTGAAGCGAGGCAGCAGGTAACTGCCAAGAGGCAACTGCGCGCAAACAACTATCTGAGGAGGAAACTAATAGTCCTTGGAAGAAATCACCATGAGTTAGGGATGAAAGAAAACTTTTTACATCTGTCAAATCTGTCCTGGTCCTACTTAGGCAGCTGACAGTTCCAGGTTGATCTTCACTGCCTTCCTCCGACATTTCCAAATTCAACACTTTTACTTTTTGGAATAACAGCAAAGAACAGACTGCAACAAAACAGTTGTGTCACATTTTTGTCATGCTGCTTCTCTGCGGTTCAAAAAAGATTTGAAAAGTGTTACACTCCCCAGGCACAATACCCAGCTTTGCTCTGCCAAGAAAAACTAACGCTAGAAAAATGCTCAGATGACATCAAACTGCATGCGCATCTGCCCTTTCGGTCACCAGGGTGCTCTCGTCTGTTTGGGGGTACTGTCACTGTCTTTTGAGAAAGGAGGATCCCAGCCTATTGCAGAAGGGTCGGAATGAATAAAAAGTAGACAAAATGCTACCTAAGGATGCCACATGTGATGACATGTACTAACACATTCTTACTATGCGGTGTGTTTGTCCCATCTCCCTGCCACTTCAGATATTCCCTAAAACAATTTCCTCATCTGCCCCATCTTCTTACCAAAACACTATGACTTCTCAATAAAGGGTTTGTTGGTTTTTTTAAACTGTTCTTCTGGTTAAAACTACTGTCAGAGCCACAAAGTTTCACCTGCTACTGAGCAGGGAAAGTTAAAGGCACTGACTTGCACAGAGTTGTACGCTCAGCTCTGATGATACCCTACATGTCCGTTCAGACTCACAGTTTGCTCTAAGTTTATAAACTCAGAAGCATTTTAAAGTCTTCAAGAGTAATGCGAGGAAAGAGGAAATTCAGATCTCTGTTCTCTGTCAAACTCAAAGTTTCCCCTAGTCACTATTAACCATGCTGTTGACCCAAATCGGAAAAGTGCAAACCATGACTTCTCCAAAAAATGACTAAACTGAAGCCCCTTGGAGAAAACTACAGGTGTCATTCACTTCTCAGCAAAAAGGCTGTCAGCGAGTGACAGCCGCTACTAAAGCCTAAGCTTTCGGAGCGCGGGTATGTTCTGCTCCCGAACAGCCCACGGTCGGTGGGGCCGGGGCTGCTGGCTCGGCGGGGTCACAACAGTCAGCGGCGGCAGGAGAGCCCAGCTCCGCTCCAGAGGCGGGAGGCTGCCGGCCGCTACCTGCTTTCCAAGCACCTACCTGGGCAGAGGGAGGCTGCGCCCGCGCGGCTCTGAGCCTAGGTCTGAGGCGAAACCGTCAGAAAACGCAAAAGAGGGAGAGGAGAAGCGGGGACCCCCGGCCCGCGGAGCCCCCACGTCACCTCCCGAGGCCGCAGTAAGGCTGGCGTACAGGCCCCCGCCACGCCCCGCGTCCTGGGCGGCCGCGGCCCGGGGGCCGGACGGGTCCCGGACCCGCCGCCCGCCGGCGGCGGCGAGGGCGGGGCCCGGCGCGGCGGGGGCGGGGAGGGCGCTCCGCCAGCCGCAGCTCCCCCCCGGGCCGCTGCCCTCCGGCGGCGCGGGGGCCTAGCCCGGCCCTCGGAGGGAGAGGGGGAGGAGCCCGGTGGCGGTGCCCAGTGCAGGGCCGCGGCGCTGCTTCAGCCTCTGCCCCTCTGCGAAAGAAGTGGAGCGAAACGGCCGACCCGCCGCGGCGGCCAAGGTCGCTACCGTCCTGTCCTGTCCTGTCCTATCCTATCCTTGCCGTGCGGGTCGTCTGACAGCCCCCGCTGGGCCGCCGCGTCGCGGCCCCGCGCTCCTTGGGCCCCGGCACTGTCGCCGTACCCGCGGTGCAAGGCACGGCAAACTTTCCCCTCTCTGCAGAGGGCTCCCCCCTTCCTGCGGCGTCGGCTGCGGTGCTCACCTGGGGTCGGGGGACAACGCGGGAGGAGGCGGTGGCGCAGCTGGTGCAGGATGACGAGGAGGCCAATCCAGTACACCCGGAGCAAGGGCACCGGAGCAGACAATAGCGACATGGCCGCCTCCCGCCCCGCGGCGGCTGGCTCGGGGCGAGGTGCGGAAGGAGCTCGGCAAGCGAGCAGGCGGCCTGTGAGCGGCGCGGTGGCTGGCCGCCGCCGCCGGGCCGGGCAGGGCCGGGGTGGGGGGCGCGGCGCGGCTCGGCTCGGCCCCCGCCCAGCGGAAGGGAAAGCGCCGCCGCTGTCAGAGCAGCGCCCGGGCGCGTCGCGGCTCCCACCCTTCTGGGCATGTGCGGCGGGGGAAGGGCCGCGGCGCGGCCGGCCCGGGGAGGGAAGGGGCGGCGGCGGGTAGACCGGCCGCTGGCAACGGTGGGGCGGCGGCTCGGCCCCCGCTGCAGCGCCGGGGGAGCTGGGGACGGGTGAGGGGAGCCGCGCGGCGGTGTGAGTCAGCAGCGGGGAGGCGGTGTGACAGCCGCCCGTGAGGCCGCCGGTCTGAGCGCAGCGGCTCTGGTTGCCGCGGCTGTTACAGCTACCGGCAGGCGGGGTGCCGCACGGGGATGAGGCTCTGCCTCAGACCCCGTGGCTGAAGGGGCGCACTGAAGCTGTCTCGTGATTTCCGTTCTCTCTGGCACAGGTGAAGGGCTGCTCCTGCTGCCGAATCCCATGGGCATCGCTCTGCCTGGGCACGACCCCTGCCACCTCGGGCATCCGTCAGGCTTCCTCCTCTCGCGGTCGCGGCTCTGGCAGTTGCAGATGCAATTTAGGAACACAGAATAGCTAGATTGGAAAGACCTGTAAGATCATCAAGGCCAACCTCTACCCCAGGATTGCCAGCGCCACCACTAAACAATGTCGCTAAGGGCCTCATCTGCCCTGTTCGTGAACACTTCCAGGGATAGTGACATTTCTCCAAATGCAGCTCTATGCTCAAAACCTCCCTGAATCTTATACAAGCCTGATGAACACATTCTTTACAGTGATACCTACTATGTAATGTGGTTTACATCCAAAGGTTTGTCAAGTTTTAAATTCTCAGCCTTATTTTCAAGACTTGAACTACTTGGAACAGAGTACTTCCTACCTACCAGTCCTTCTGGTAGACAGCAGTTCTCCACTACAGGAAATAGAGCGCTTAGCCCTGACATTGTGGTTTTCATTCACAGAACTGCTGGGTTTTGTAATGGCAGTAGAGCCTCAGTATCAATAGAAAACAAAAAAAATAGTCATTTCACAAGGGGAGAGGTTGACCTCTATATTCAATTTAAGGGCCTTCGGTAACATTTTGAGGATGATGGGGAGTCATACGAAGTTTGGAAGAGCATTTGGAATGTAATCTCTTTAAAAAAATAAACAAACATGCTTTCTAGAAAAAATAAGATTAACAATATACTTTTTCAACGTCAGATCAGATTGCTCAGCAGAACTGACTTTCTGTATCCTGTCGGAAATATACATCAAGTAAAACCATAGTGTGCAGCTGCTCCAGGACAAACCCAACCATTTAATTGTATGTATCTCTGGTGAATTACAGGGTTTTTTATTAACACATGAAATTATGCAAAGATAAATAAGAAACAGAGCATCATGAAGTCACATCAAGGAAGGATTCATTCTTAATGTATATCATTCTCAGCCATGCACGGAGTGGTAGAAAGAGCATCACATAAAAAGACATGAAAGAAGAAGCACTGACATTTAGTAAAGGTGAATTATGCTTTCAACTTATCTCAGTTAAAATCAAATATTGACTCCTTTATGTTCTCTTACAACCTTTTCTCACAACTAGAGCATTAATGAAAGCACTTTGCAACATTAAACTGTGGAACTTGCCTACAGTGTATTTACACGATCTGTATATAAATATATTATGCTTTCTCAGGGTTTCTAGTATAATAAAATTGATTGATGTGTATTCAAGCTACAGTAATAAATACTCTGTCTTTTTTCACACTACAGTATCCAAAGAATTAGACTAAGTGGGGAACAAACAATGGGTTAACATTAGGATCTTAGTGGTCCTGCTATTTTTTCTCAAGGTGTTTAACTGATTTTCAGCCCTCCATGAGTATGGATTCACAGAAAGGATGAAGAAAATTTGTTTTAACCCTAGGTTAAATTATTTTTTCTAAAGGTTGATGAGGCATGGAAGAAAAATGAAAATATTAACAAAAGCCTGTACGTCTGATTCTTTTCCAATACAATGTATCAAAATTTTACATGATACTTCCTTTATTTTTAGTTTTCAGTAGTCACCATCTTCTGATTGATACTTCGTTTTTTTTCTTGCAGTCATTAACTGTGAGGCCTTGAGTATTTGGGCTGGAATTTTGTCCACCTACTTTAGATACTTTACTGAGATGTTACTACCTCAATGAAATTTTAGGTGTGTGAGCCCTGGAAGGGATGAAAGGAGTAATCTAATTGCTGCAGCTTTGCTGTACAGGCAGTGGACAGAGAGGGGCACTTCTGAAGACCTGCAGAAGATGACTGCTTCCTTTGAGGTGCTTACAGTGCTTCCTTCTTTTCACCAATTGCAGGAGAACTCACAGCTCCAGTGGGCAAAACCAGCCTGTAGTCAGAACACAGATTATCCTCTTGGAAAGTCGGAAACTCTCCATCCACACATGATCCAGCTTCTCTGTCCCTGCTGCAGACTGGCACTAATGAAGCAGTAGGTGATCACACTGCTTTCACCCACATTTTGCATAAAGATGCATAAAGCCATAAGAAAGGAAGTAGGTGATGTTTCTAGATTCTAATTAAACCCTGAGCTCAAACTCCTCAGCAGAACGGCATAATCAGCAACCACTGGGTAGCACGGATGGTAGGTATTGCAGCTGAGCACCTGTGCAGCCAGGAACGTGCAAGGCACGGGGCCACATCAGAGCAGACAAAAGCAAACCCAAGGTTAGCCTTGCACTTCAGATGCTCTCTGGCCTGGGGTGAAGGGTTATGAGATTATGCCCTAATTTTCTTGCTTGTTCCACGACAATCTCCTGTACAAGACATCTTTTCCAGGTGTGTGAATTTGCTCCCCTTGGTTTTGCTCCCCTGGAGATAAGAACTGGAGCCAACAACTCCTAGTAGTCACCACGCAGCCGTTCAAGAAGTTCAGTAGGAGAGGGCGATGCCTTTTGCCCAAGCGTGGCGTAATAATCAGTCTCGTAAGATGTCAACAGTGTCACCCTGTCAAACAGTAAAATGAACGCTTCCGCTCCCCTGCTTAGCTTAAGACGTGCACTCTGCGTTTTGCACGTATGTCAAAGCTGATGGCCCAGGCCGGAAGCAGCCAGACATAATTCTGACTGCTGCTAATTTTTCAGGCTTCTAAAAAGGATTTAAATGCCTGTCTTCCTAAACTGGATTGCAGTGGGACTTGAGGCAAGAGATAAGTGCCTATCTTCCCAAAACAGGATCTCCTTAACATGTGTGGGTGAACAAAGTTAAATGCTGGAGGAGCTTTCAGGTTCAGGAGGGGTGCTCACAGGATTAGGCGGTGATGGGAAACAGTCAGTTGGGATTGCATCTGGAATTCATGTGGGGTTCTGAGCATTTGCAGACAATTCTGACAGGCTGCATGTGCCTTTTTTCCTCCTCTATGGAAAAAAAAAAAAAAGTCATTTTAGGTACCTCAAAACGAGGAATTGGCTTACTTGATATTGGGCATGTAAGCATTGCAGGACCCTATGGAGCAGTAAGTTCTTGGGCACTCTCTGTAGCAGCTTGGTGAGGATCGATTACCTGGAAGGGGAAAGAAACTTTGCCAAGGGGAGAGGTGTCTGCAAGCAATGAGTAGGAAGTCCCCGGGACTGAGAGCAGGCTCCTTTGCTGTGAGCTGTCATCTCACAGGATACATTTATTCTTCTTTAGTAATGCTGGGGGAGATAGAAGGTAAGTGTAACACTGACCTTCCATGTAACAAAATCAGCACTACAGCATTTGCCCATGAAGGGGGATGACTTTTGATCCATGTCAGTCTTTTTCAGATATTTCACTTTTCAAGAAAATAATCTCATTGGGAAAAACCAACCCTTGCCAGTGTGGCTGTACTCAGAGGGATGGGAAGCCCAGGAACACGTTAAAGAAAAGAAATCTGATGTTTTTCAGCCCACTATTTAAGTTCATGGGAAGAAGGGGACAGAGTTCCAGTCCATGTTCCATGAAAAGGCTATGCTTTTTAGGCTGGAGAAGAACAGGGTGAAATACAGACTAATAATCGCAAATAGAGTCCTGGAATAGGGACAGCTTCCCCTCTTCAACTAAATGGTCACACCATTCAGCTATCATGTAACAAGCATAGTGTGCTTACTACTGCCTCTGAGTTCTTTCAAAGTGATTGTCCCTGCAGCAGCTATTGTATTTGTGTATCTGAGTATTCAGCATATGTCTTGCTTTCTGGATGTATCTAGTCTGGAAAGCCTGGAGCATGAGTAGTTGGGGCTGGGTTTGCAAAAATAAAAATAAGATCTCCAAACATGTGGATTTACATACAACCCTTCCTCAGGAACACAAGTATAAAGCAGGTGAGCTGCCACATAGGCTTTTGTTAAGAAAATCCTTCTGTCATCGAACACTTCAAAATAGTGAATCAATTTAGAATTAAGTAGGGGCATTAGCAGCCTGTAAACTGTACTCATCACCTTTCTTGGTGAATTGGCTGGAAGAATAACAAATCATCTGCAAATTTCAGATGTAGCAGGGACTAACCAGCATTATTTCAGTAGTGAGGAGTCAGTTCTCAAACAGTTCCAGGACTTTATTTAAAAACATCCATAAGTAGATAAACTGATTATTTAACGTTGATGAAGTTTCAAAAGCCCTTTGACAAGGTGCTGTGCACAAAGGATGCTATGCACTCAGAGGATCAGACCCACCATATTTACAAAACAGAAGAACCCACACTAAAAAAAAAGAGCAAAACAAAGTGACAAATCAAAGCAAAACAAGAGCAGGGTGAGAAGCTCCCATACTGTCCAACCCTGACTAATACATTCCTTAATGTCTTGGATGGAGTAAGGGAAAAGCTGTTGCACCAAAATGGCATGGTGTTACTTCTGTTAGTCAAGGTGGGAAAGGAGCAGGGAAATACCAGACAGATTTAAACAGGTGAGGTAGACTGGCAGAATTCCAACACTGATAAAATAATGCTATTGAGAAAAAGGATTAATTAAGCCCACTACAGAAATGGATTTGTTGACAGTTCATTTGTGTTAAAAAAAAATATCTACTGTCAATAATTGTCATGTGGTTATTTCAGTGTTTGTATAGCGATGTCTGCAAGCACCTGTGGCATACCCTGTGCAGCACTGCCCAACCCACAGCTAAGAGGATTTTGTTAGGGTTCAGCAAACAACCAAGGAGATGATTACAGTCCAAAGCAAGTGTCTTCCATGACACCAGGTCCTGTGTCTTTGATCTCTTAGCTGTACTGTAAGATAAACACGTCTTTCATCGGAAACTCTGCTAGCACCGTTCTAATGTGAAGGAAATAAAAAAGCAGAATCACCCCTCACAAACTGGGTATCATGAGTTGATCTGCACCTGTATTTCTGTTAGACTGCTTGCAAGAATACTCGAGTACTGTGTACAGCAATGTGTACACAATTAAAAGTCTGTGGGGAGAACACAGCAGGCAAGCTTTCAGGCACACATAACCCTGCCTGTCCTCTTAGCCAAACGGGACTATGACAACACTGCTACTGTTAGTATTCAGGGTTCAGTAACAGAGTTCACTGGTCTCATCCATGCTGTCTGCAGGCACTTCCTTGAAGACTTCACTCACCACTGTTACAACCAGACAGATGGACTTGAGAAGCAGTGGGATCAAATCCTGCAAAGATATGGGAGCCTTGGTTTTGGGCATGCCGGCTGAATTAGATCCCACACATTATGGATAAGCAGGTGACTCCACGCCATAAGCAGGGTCTCCTCACAGTGGTGATGATGGATGGCCAGGTCAAGGAAGCTGGGAGGTGGAATCTAGATATCAGAATCTTCAGAGCAGTACAGAAATGGATGCAGTGTCAAGGACTGTGCCATACAGAAATGAGTGTGTAGTCATGCCTGTGGCTGGCATTTTAAGCACTCATGCTACTTAAATGAGGGCAATTCTTGCCTGTTACAACTTTTTCATACAGCTTGAAGTGACCTGGCTTTGTGCCCCAGTCTGTCTGTGTGCCTCACACCAGTGTTCACACTGGCTTTTCCTCATGTATTCCTGTTTCACCAAGTGACTTCTTAGATTGGAGCTAATACATGTTGTCTTTAGGACCCATGGTGGTTTTGTACTTAACTGCACATATTTCCTGGGCTCCTTGGGGGTAGGTCCTGCCCGCAGCGCTCTGTGACTTCAACACAGGAAGAGCATCTCTTATTTCTGCTGTTGTTGTTAAAGACTGTCTGGGGTGTTCCCGACTGCCTGTCTCTAGGCTGTGGCATATGAGAGCAAACGCAATGATGGGTAAAGAGATGAGTAGAACAAGCTGGAGGCAAGATCAGGCCAAACACTATGCAAATGCTGAGCACAGGAACTAATGCAGATGACAGAAGATAGGAGTTGTGAGAAAGGCTAGAGGTGAGCTGGCTTTGGTTTAACATTGATGAAAAATGGTTCAGCTCACTGTTAACCCAGATCATGGCATGCAGCAGGAAGGATGAAGACAGGCAATTTTCTGGTCTGTAGGGTCAGTACATCTGAAAGCAAGTGGAGCTGAAAAGCTCACTTGCAGTAAAACCATTTATCCTGTAATGGGGCTGGAGCAGCATAAAGGAGTGCTCATGGGGTGTGTGGAATGTAGACCACAAACAGGAGGGAGGCGTAGAGTGACCTGAGCTGGGAGGTGGCTGAAACCCCAGTGTTCCCTTTCTCCCTTCTATATTGAATATATTGGGGGACTATTGAGAATCAGGGAGGATCCAGCAGTACGTTAAGCCTGCTCTGCACTTCCTTTTATCACTTTTCTGGCACAACAGCTTTGCTCTCCTCTTTGTCAATGGGGGCTGGCTCCTGAAGTGTCCTGAGATACTTACTGCTGCTGCAGCTGGTTCCTCTAAACCCCCCAGGCGTCTCCGCACTGTAACTTCTCCTTGTCCTGGGACAGCTGACACTCTCTCCCGTTTTTCCCAATTCCATCTCACTTTACTTTCTAATCACCCAGACAAACCTGTCTCTCTATCTGCCTACAATCACTGGATTTCCCATCCACTTGATCACACCTGCCTGTCAGTTGTCCAAAAAGATTACGTATGCCTTGAATTTTCCACTTACTTTAACAAATGAATGATTGCAGCATTATATAACTTGTTTGTTTGGCTTGTGCAGTAATGGTTTGGACTTCGGCTATTCTATAGCATTACATTAGTTTACTAAGCACAAAGCAACTGTGTAAAAAGCTAGCAAGGCCAAGAAATGAACCACCTCACCATTTTTTAATTTAAAGGGAGAAGTTAATCAAACGAATAAAGAGGTCTTGCTATTCTTGACAATGAATTTGTATGTGACATAGATGAGTTAAGAGAAGGAGGTATCTGAAAAATCTCCTTCCTTATCCTTGGGGTGATCCAAGTCCCTGTAAACACTGAGCTTTATTTTCCATTCTTCATCTCAATTTTTTCAGTATAAAAGCAAATCATAGTGTGATCATGCTGAATTGCCTTAAGAACAACTGCAGAGAAGATTCAGCTGGGCCCCGACCTTAGACTTTCTCCTCTTAACATTTAGCTGTGAGGAAGCATAAAATGTTCCAGAATTGTAGTTCGACCCCCTAAAATATGTATACTAAAAATTATCAAAGGCAATTAATTCTGCTAATAAAAATAATAATTTAAAGGCTGGAGAAAGCCAAGGGTTTATCCAGTTGTGAAAAATCCACTTTCAGATTTGATCAGTCACTGGAACAGGGTCCCCAGGGAAGCTATCACAGCACCAAGCCACTCAGAGTTCAAGGAGCATTTTGACAATGCTCTTAGTCCTATGGTTTAGTTTTAGGTACTCCTGCGAGGAGCAGTGACTTGTACTCAATGATCCTTATGGGTCTCTTCCTGCTTGAGATATGCTATGATTCTGTGTCTGATTCTGCTTATACATATGATACTACCTTCCATATTTTTCAGAGATAATAAACTATTTTGATTATATATAATACATCACTTATGATAGTTTAATTTCCAAGTCAATTAAGAAAGCAGTTTAATTCAACATCATCATCACATCCCAGTCTGCTGAGACAGTACAGAGTGAAGGATCGGCCAATCTAAAGAATCTTTCACTAGTGTCTCTTAACTGTGTAACAAAGTGGGTATTTCTCAGTTCTCCGGCTGCCCTGAGAGTCAAGACTGCTCAAGCCTGATTGATAGATAACATTTGGATTCTCATGAGGTAAGGTTAGAAAAGGTGCATTACAGAGTCTGGATCAGTCTTGGGTTTGTATTGTTTTCTAATCTGCTGCTGCTGTTTCAGTAGTATCAGCCATTTTCATTCAGTATTTAATTCTGATAAGCCTAAAATAAAGGCTTCAGCTATCACTGCTTGTATACATGTTAGATACTGTTACTTGGCGTTTTCTTTTTTTTTGTGTGTGTGTAAGAGTATACTTTTAAGTACCAGCATGAGATTATAAAAGTGCATAGGTAGTAAAAAGCCTTAATTCAAATCAACCAATAATTCAAGTGACGAGTTGTAATCTTTAAAGCTGCTGCTTAAAAACTGTCTGTTTTTTTTTTCCTAGAAACTTGAAAATAAACATCACCCCATGATCCACTCCATGTCACTGACTGTTAACTGGTGAGTTTAAGGTAAACTGCTTTAGCACTGCAGAATATTTTATTCCACAGTCCCAGTTAAAAGATGTTTTCCTATGCCCTGACTTCCCTTCCAAGCAGATTTATCTAAGGTCTAGATTATGGGAAGTGTAGACAACTTCCCATAATAAAAAACAGAATATACATATACATTATAATGTTTACATGTACAGACAGATAGAATAACATTTTGAAATTTCATTAAGCATGTGGAAGGTGACTGGCATTTCCTGCATCCAGGACTTAATAGAGAAGTGTTTAAAGGGCTTGGTTTACTTTCCTCAAAAGAGTAGGGATCTTTTTCTACATAAATCACATTACAGCATCATTACTGCTTTGAATAAAAGAGTTATAGTGGCTATAACATGCACTTGTTACACAAAAATTATAGTGGAGAGCACATTCTCCTGGTAACCACATGCTCAAGTTGCAACCCTTAGCAAACACTTTTTTATCAATCAGAAGTGTAAAACCAGGAGCCTTTGCTGCTCTTTCAGATTAAAGGAAAGTAAGCAACCAAACCTCTACACCATGCATAGGATGAGCAGCTTTATGCTCATGATTTTGCTGGCTGGGTTTCTAATTGCAAAACAAGGGGGTTTCCTGCAACTTGCATGTCAGGACTTGCACCCACCTGTCTTGTGGCCAGCTTGTGTTTTAATGGGGTTTTGCTTCCTAATAATGATATTATTTCCAGCCAATTCACTGTGTTTAATTTTTTTTTCTTTTTTATTCAAGCAGGAATGAAGGTAAAAACTACATTTTGCATTCAGTTTTCCTTAGGTTTTGTTTGTCGCAGTATCAATCATACCCTTGTTTTGCGCTGTCTTGCAAGCAACGCTTTACAATAAGCCATCAATAGCAATCAAGGATCTGATTCTCTCTCTCTTGCTGTTGTTGATTAAATAGGGAGAGTAAAAACTGAAATAGAACTTGACTGCTTAATCAAAACACACGTTTATTTACGGAAAAGGGCATACATTTGCCTGTAGCTAGGCCCAAAGAAATGTCTTTTTTTTTACATGCAGGTCTAGTTTTCCCTCTATTAACTGCTCCTGCTCTAATCAAAAGGTTAATTTACATCATGATGTTATGAAAGAAAATTTTACTCAGCTTCAGAAATGCATATGAATGAATGTGTGATCTGTAGTTCCAGAATGGGATCAAGCACTGAACAGCCGCACTCGATGAGATGGAAAATCAGCACAGATTTGTATGTATCTGTTAAAATTACCAGTACCAGCTATCTCAGAGGGAAGTTTAAACTGTTCTCAGTGGACAACCTCCTACGTGGTAATCTCCACTTTCCTTATCTCCACCTTTTATATTGATATTTAGTACTGGTTGTTAAGACAAAAATTCTGAAGATTTCATATTCATTTTTTCTGTCTTTCTGCCACTGTCTCTTTTGATATATTTTATATGCAGATGATTCTCCAAATGATTATTAATTTTATTAAGTCTCTTCTAATTGTGCTGCATTTCATGTATATGACTATATACATTGTGTGACAAATCGTTTTAATGTTTTATAATTTATCACCTTCTAATTTCATTGCATAGCCCTTTATTTCTATACTGTGAGGCAGGAAAGCAAAATTCCCAGTCTATCTTTAAACCACGTATTATTTTATATGCTGTTTTTGCTGTCTTAATCATTTCCTGTTTACTGTAAAAGATCTTTTATGTCTCTTCAGAGGGAGCTCACCATACAACACAATGTTAACTTTTATTTAGACAACTCCTGTTCAAAGTGTACTATGGAGTGTCTATTAATTTAACTGAGACTGATATATACTGAAAGAGGTGTCGGTATAGAGAGTATTTCATATATTTACAGCACAAAACTGCAAGTGTAAAGTAGACAGAGATTAAAGTCCGAGTATGAAGTGAGCCACAGACAAAAGGTGTTCTTGTTAAGGCCTGCACAGAATTGGCTAGTCATACCATGCCGTGCTCTTCCCTGTTTTTAACTGTGAGATCATATGAAAATACAGAGGACAACTGCACTACATGTTTTCCTAAAATTCGGCTCCCAGGCCCTCTTGGCTGTTCTTGGCCTCCAGCACTGGCACACCTCACTGCAGCCATCCAGCCCTGGCTTTAGAAGGTGAGATCTCTTCACATGATGAATGTAATGAGATCAGAACTGCTGATGGAGATGAGCCAGAACCTTATCTAATGCCACAAAATTCCTTCAATAGCATCTGCTCTCTCATCAGCACACAACAGTTCTCCATCTGTGCCATTCTCCAGCCATACTCCAAGACTGCATCAGCAATGAGGCCGCTATGGTGATAAGGACGATTTGTAAGTAGTGTTTTTTTCTGCACTTTCTTTTTCTGGTTACTACTGTTTGCCACTTGAGAGAGGGAGTGAGAGAGGGAAAAAAGAAAGAAAATAAAGGTATTTGCAATGAATTCTTGAAGCATTTTAAATATAAAACTTCATCTCAGCTTTTCTTCTTTAATTACCTGCTGCTGTTACTTTGAATTTTCAGTGCTGTTTGAGCCCTGCAGTAACTTGTTAGAGCTATAGTTATAATGATTTATTCCTGCTGGGGGGGGGGGAAGCCACACTGATTAATTCTCTCTTGTTTTTGCTGTGTCATTCTCTATGTTCATAGTACGTATTACAATGTTTTTTCTAAGAAAACTTAACAAAATCAATATAATTTTCTAAAAGCAAATCCCTGATGTACACGTTGATGCATAAGATGCAAGCTATGTTATATGTTAAAATAAACACACCTGTTGAGTGTACAGTAGCTTTTTTCCCAGAAAAATGTATTTTTCCATATCCTAAAGAATCAGATTTGCTGTCTGCTGTTTTCTTGCTTACTTAGAGGAATCTATTGCAACCTATTGTATTGTTTGCTTTTTCGCTATGCACTAGGCTGATAGTTTCAATTATTTTCCTTTAATAACCTCAAGCCATTTTTCTGATTGTTGCACTGGATGATGGGCTGCTTAATACATACACTTCAGCTTGTTGGCCTTTTTTTCTTCCAGATCAACCAGTTTCCATTTCTAGATACTACCACTAGAAAAGCCAATCAATCAATTGCATGAATTTATATGTGGCTGGTTTGTGTCCTTTGAGTGAAATTCCCCTTTGGAGAGGACCAAGAAGTGTATCATTTTGAGTGTTCAGGAGGTGATTTTTTTTGGTGCATTCAGGCCTCCTGCACAATGGGGAACTTTGCTCTTCTTTCAGTATTAGCATTGTGCCTACAAATAGAAATCATTTTACCTTCAGTTGAGCTTGCTACGCATCAGTGGCACACTACTGACTTTACTGACTGAGTTTATTCCACATTTGCAAGAAAGAGAATAGGTTTCACCACCCTGAAGATACATTTCTTGATAACTGGTAGTCACTAATCAAAAAATAATGCAAAATATTAGTGACTAAAAACCACATGCGTTTGAAGTGCGGAGTGATTTAATCACCTCTGCCCAGCATCTCCAGAAATTAGCATTAATGATGATAGGAAATATTTATTTCAGGAGAAAATCAACAATCAGGTAGCGATGGCGCACACAGCCTCCTTCCAACAGCTCCATGCTCTGCCGCACATTTAACTCATTTTCTTGTCTAGGAATCTCTCCATGGATTGACTGGTTTTATTTACCAGCCTTCCTAGGCAGAGCTTGGAAATGAGAAAGAAGCGTGGCTCCTCATCTACCCAGTCATTTATTTATTATACTGTTTCCTTGCTTCAACCCACTCCCTGCAAGGCTTTTGTTTATCTTTCTTTGTCTTCTACCTGCACTTCAGGCATAAGGCTGATGCCTCTGTCATCTCTACAGAGAAACCTGAACCCATGCTCCATGTCTCCACGCAGGAACTCTTACGAGGAGCTGGCTGGGGAGGGAGGAGGCTCCTTAGCAGCATATCAAGCACTCCTGATTGCCAGACAGCTCTGGCAGTATCACTGACAGTCTGGAAAGCACAGACATTCTCCCACAGTAACTTTGTGTTACTTAGTGGATTTGCAAAATTTTAGGCTTTCCCTATTTGTCAGTGTCCTTTTTTATTTGCTTATAGAATAAAATCATTGAAAATATTCAAATTAAGAAATAAGCCCTAGTATGTATCTCAAAATTAATGTATTTGTTAAGATCAGTGACAATTACATGACAAAACCCTGATGGACTAATTAGTGGCATCAGCAAACAAACACTGCTTTCCTAACAGAGATTTTTTTGTGATTAATTTTTTCCCCTCTGATAATCTGCCGAATAGAAGCCTATTTCTTCACCTCCCAATATTCTGAAAGGCATCATTACCGTCTCTTCCATCTTTAGTATCCACCAATTCCAATCAAACTAGCAGCAATGAAGATGGATACCCCCTGTCAGGCATTGCTTCATCTCCTAGCAGAGCAAAGAGGGCAAAGCCAATATCATAAATCACTTTCCTCAGACGGTATAATCAAGCAACATGAAAAGTTAAAGGCTTAAATAAAGTTTCAACTTCACCTGTTATTTTCTGTGTCACAGGCAGGTAAAACCCTAGCAGTGATACAGTCCAGCTCAAGGAAGGAGAGGCGCTGCATGGTCTCATGGCCCATACTGCCAGCACCATGAAAGTCCTGGTGCTATGGCCAGACTGCAAACCTTCTGTCAAAATCTAACCTGGAGCTCTTAGTATCTTCACAAGAAGTATGTAAAATGCTCAGGCTGAGGTTTTTCTCTGGTAACACATGAAGGGCAGGACTCAAAGCCCAGCAAGTCCAGTGAAAGACATCTCAGTAGGCTTTGGCTCTCTTTGGCCACATTAGCCAACAGCAAAATGGGGAAAAAAGGGCAGAGCTGGGCAGACTATTCAAGAAAATTGAAGAAGGGTGGCTGCTGAGGGAGTGCTATCTAGAAATGCCCAGCACCCTTTCAGGACTGTAACAACAGATGACAAACAGAAAACCAAACAGCAGCCAAAATCACCTCCCAACACAAGCATGTTTCTGTCCATTGACCATAATGAAAAGGCCTTGCTTCTTGCCCCCGTCATTAAGCTGTGGTTTTGCTCCAGAAAGTGACCCAAGGAAGAAAAACTGAAATAAAAGCACATAATTCCACATAACTGCAGGGCAAGTGATATCCTCAGGTTACCCTCATATAATGCCATTGACTGTCAGTGGGGTTGCAGAGGTAGGCAGATTTGGCTTGCAGAACTGTAAATCCCATGGGACAGCAGCTAGAAAAATGCCAGTCAACTTGCCTCGTAGCCTGAGCCAAGCTGCGGAGCTGGCAGGTACGGCTAAATCACTTTGTAAATGTATAAAGTGAAAAAATAAATGTTCCAGATGGCATGTTCTTCCCCTTAAATCCTCTCAGCTCTCACATGGGGATGTGAATATCTCTGGACATTGTCATGCAAAGAGAGGCAATACTGAAGAAGAAAAATCTTGTATACAAGGATTTGAGCTCATACTTGAACAGTTTACTGGAAAAATCTTAAACTTTCCACACAGTTTTCTTTGAATATCAGTAGTCTGTTTTTCTCTGCTCTCATAACCTAACCAAAAAGGGAACAGACCAAACAAATGTTAGCTTATAAGATTAGACAACACATTTTATACTTTGCTAAGACCCCAGCACTGAGATGTCTGATGTTAGAAACAACAGCGCAAAAGAGTGAAATGACTGAAAGCTGTTTTAAAATAAATGTGCCTTGTGTAAGTCACATGCACAAGAAGAAAATAAAAATTAAGGAAAATTGCTCAAATGAAAAGCATAAGCTATGAATACCAATAGACTACAACATATAGGCTTGCATATTCTAGCTGCCATTGGTCTGTTCGGCTTATTTAGGATATTTAGGATAATTATACTTACAGCTGGTAAGAATTTCAACGCTAGCATTTCAACATATGTTTTCACACTGAATCAGAATTAAAAAAAAATAAATTCCTCTCAAAAAAATGTGAAAAATTGTGATTCTTGGGTATTAAATATAGATTGTCAAAGCACCGTCCTACATATATCAGTATCTGCAGCATCTAGTAGGAGCATATTGTAATATTTAATTTGCTATTCCAGTATGATTACAAAGGCAACATGAAAGGAACAGGAAAGTTAAACACTTCCAATTCACAAAGCTCAGTAGTCTGAGGTTAAACAAGGATTTTGGGGTGAGATTTTCAGCACTGTGGAAATGTCTGCATTAAAAAAAAAAAAACAAAAAAAAACCAAACTTTTTTTCTGACAGTAAACTTCTTCAAACACAACTGTTTTACTAGCAGTTTTAGTTTACTAGCAGTTTACTAGCAGTTTTACTAGCAGTAAAGTTTTGACACCTTTCAGCACTTCTTCTGACAATATCCCAATCATACAGTTTGTCTTTCCTTCTTGCTTGCTTCCTTCCCTTCTTTCTTTCTTCCTTCCTTTACATTAGTGTGATGACAAAGTAGCTTTATTACTGTATTTGGATTTTTTTTTACCTTGCCTACTTATATGGAAACCTTCACATCTCTGGACTTACGTCCAAATTGAATCCTTATAAAATTTAAGCAAGGCAAGTAAACAGATAAAAAGATGGACAGAGAGGTGCACATTTAAGGGCAGAGCTAGGATTAGAAGGAGTGTAGCCCTGAGTCTTGCACTGTGTTCAGACTGTCGTGCCTCTTGTAAATGGCTCAGTGCATCAGTCACAGAAAAGATTGGCCAGCTGAAGTGCCAGGCATAAAAACAGATTTTCAGTGTGTTTCTGACCACACAATTCATGTACTTGGGACTGCAGTTGGCAGCGGTGCACCTTTGTGAGTCTTAGTTCTGATCAAGGAGTGCTATTCTTGAGAGCGAGTTTCTGTCTGTCCTTCCATCAGCCTGCCTAGCTTGTACCCTACAGCCATCTAGGCGTCAGTAGAAGAGACCCTCCATGAGGCACTCCTAGGGTGTACAGGTATTCAGCCAATGCTATCAAACTGGGCCAAAGTAAAACTCCTTGGAGTACTAGCTCCTTTCTCCTTCAGTCTGTTTCTGCTGAGCTAGTGCAGGCATAGCCAAAAGAATCCATGCCATCCACCTTATTTGGAACCATTACTTAAGACTGGACCTTTCTGAAAGCATTTGTGAAGCATAATCCTTAAGAAATATGGTTAAGACACTAGAAATATACAAGCAGTATGGCAATACTTACACTGGGAGGTAGAGACGTGCTCCTACACTTCCTGACCCATCTCTAACCCCTTCATCTCCTCCACTGCTGGAAACTGGGTACCCGTGCAGGGTATCTTCTGTGACGCCCTCATGGGAGATGCCTCATCTGGATGAGGAAGCAACCAGCTCACAGATGCCTAGTTCACTGACAACTCAAGCTGCAGCACAGAATAATCTGCTGTTCTTCTGACAAGGAACTGCATCAAAAGCTTTGCCAGAAGGAGGAACAAATAACGTTTGGCAGTAATATGACTCTTACCCAACCTGTGGTGACAGCCACAGTTCCATGGCTCGGTGCTCACCCTGACCCTTCATGAGCAAGCTGGGCTCCCCAGCCCTGACCCACATGGTCCCTAGAGGGAAAGCTGCAGTGTCTCCTTGCGCAACACTCAAGACACCTCTGTCTTGAGTGGCGTGCCTGCATGTTCGCCAGGCAGAGGGTTTCAAGAGGGCAGCCTCTACATCCAAGCACCTGCACTCAGTGCCCTAAGATGGGCACTGCTGGAATTTGCTCTTCACTTTTCTTTTCAGTAAACTGTATCCAGTAATTGCCTTGGCTTCAGAGTTGAAGGCCTCTGGAGTAATGAGCCACTGTTATTTCTAGTACAATGGGATCATTGTCTATAATGGTATCCCTTAATTGCTACTGCAGTGCAAATTATGAAAAGCGAGAATATGCGAATAGAGACACTTGGCCCTTGTGACAGGAAATTAAGGTTTGTTCCCTAACACTGCTGCATGCCCTGAACTCCAGCTCAATTCAAAATGAATTACACGCATTCAGTACTTCGAAAAGCAAGCTCTTAACCTTTACAAACAACAGCTTATAGAGCTCATGTCTTCTATGTTCTGGCTATGCCTATAAATGTCCAATGCTTTTTCAGCTCCTAGTAATCTCCTGAGCATCCTGGTCCCATCAGAGTTAATGGTAAAACCTGGCAAAAAGGGTGAAGTACATTTTTTATAAATAATTATTAAATCTGTGGGTGTATTATCTTCTGAAGTTCTAGTGGGTTTGATTGCTTGATTGGTTTTTTACTGTAACAAAAGCAAGTTAATGTTGCTATATCATCTGCAATATAAAATCTTTCATCTTCCTTCCTATTTTTCATGCCTTGGGAGTCTATCATTTTCAGCCTCTTCGATAAAATCTTTTTCATACCTCTTCCTCCCTTGCTTTGGTGTTGTACTCCTGCGAAGCAACAATGACCAGAACAAACTCAGTCTTCTGAGAAAAAGCGTGTTATCTCCACACTGCCATTTTAATGTTCCAAGAATTAAGAGTCTAAATATTTAATCTCCACTGTGAGCCGTATGAAAAGCGTGGTATTGTCAAACAATAGTGGTAAACTGCTGAGGAAAGGTCCAATCCTTCTCTTACTGATGTCAGTGGGAATTTTGCCAGGAAGCTCAGCATGAGCAGGGTATAGCCCAAAGTAATCAGTTCTACAGCTGATTACATGAAAAGCCCTTAATTATAGCATGATGATTGATTATTATTAGTCATGAGACAGAGGCATCTTCTGGAACCAAAACCAAGAAAAAGAACTTATTGAGGCTATTCCTCCTCTGAGTTGTGCCTCTTTGGCAGCAGCCTTTTATCAGATGACTCTTCACATGTTAGCACAGCTACTTGGGTTTTGGATGCAGCCTGACATGCACAGCGAAACTAGCCCAGATTTCCTGTTCCACAGTTCCTCTCTGCTAAAGGTCTCTCAGCCCATCAAGGACATGCCATTTGATAAATAAAACATTTTTAGCAAAGCCAGGAACACTCTGCACTTTGTTATCCGTCTTCTCTCTCCAGCTCAAAGGCAATTCAAAGGCATGTCTTGTTTCTTAGGTACCATTACCAGGCTGGGGAGGGACAAGTAGCTAATGACCATGCGTGACAGATAGCTTCCTGTACACAGTAGGAAGACTGTGTGGCAGACCTCCAGAGCCAGACACCTGCTTCTGCAGCTTTGACCAAGCTGGAAGCAGGTTATGGCCATGAATCGGTCACTGAGGGCACAGACAATGTGTGCAAGTTAACAAGATGCCTGCGCAAACACAGTCAGGATCATCATGGTTCCTCAGGGAGCATTTGTTAGGCAGATGCACTGCTGCAGTTCTGCACTGTTCATCAGAGAAAATGAGGCTTGCACAGTACCCTGCACAAGCAAAGTCTGTATGAAGATGGGAATACGATAAGACTTCCTATGAACTTTGCATTAAAATGGTTTATTATTACTTATATGTAAGGAAGTTCATTTTCTCTCCGTTACTTGGGCATCAAACAGAAGCCTGCCCTCCCTACTGAAATCAGTAATTTGGCACCTTAAGCAAAATCTATCTTTATAAAGACAACAGACTTTAAAATATGGATAGTCAATTCACTCAATGTTACTAAATCATTAATAGTGTTTGGTTCTAGTTGTCATCGTTAGAATCCCAGGAAGCTGCAGTGATGACAGTGGGAAAACACACATCCACACCATGTTTGAGATAGATACATTTTGTGGGGGATTTTCTTAACTGCCTCCCTGAGAAGTTTTACATTACGCTTCAAGTTATTTTTCACATTTGTATGTCTCTTGTGCTTCTTATCTGAAAGGAACTGTGAAACTCTCCCACTGCTTCCTGCCTGAAATTGCTCTCTCTGGATGCAGCTCTGATTTCCCTGTCATGATACATGTTGTCAGGCTTTGTCTCCTCTTGAAATTATCATTAAAATGGTATGCTGGGAAGCAGTCCCATTTGTAACGGTGGGGGATTCTGAAATATTTTCAGTTATTTTCATAATAGCAGTTGGTAATTTCCTGAAGCCATGCGCTCTGATTAAATAGCTTTTCTTTCTGCAGTCCTCTGAGGCAGTAGTAAAAATTCAGTATTTCATTTTAACCTCTCAAGAGAGAAGCAAAAATCAGCTGCCTTGCTAGCGTAAGTACTATTGCCTGTGGTAAAGGGTCAAGACAAAAATGTGTTGAAAACGGTCTGGATACTTATATAAAGAAATTATTTATAACTTGAAGGTTGCTTCTTGTAGAAGGGGGTCTGTATTTGACCCTGTGCATCCCTCTCTGACATACTTAATGCCAGTTAAAGGAGAGTAGTATCTGTATTTCTCACACAAAGCACCCTGACATTTCAGAAAGATAACAACTACCTCTCAGTTTAAATAAACTCAGAAATGTGTCTGGAAAATCATTTGTCATCGGCTATAGAAATGTCAGACTTCCAGTTTAAGCGACAGAGGTATTAAATTCTTTTCACACTTCGACCATGTGCTAAAATAACCGGCAAATGAAAAGCTATTGTGTTTATTTTCTAAGGGCAGCTACAACATGTGGTAATGCTTTCTATGGAAATCCATCACACAATATACATACTAGAGTTCTGAATATTCCACCTACTCTAACCTGTACTATGCGTCAGTTCTCAAGATCTCTGTACAGAGCAGCTCATGTGTCACACACAGAAACATGCTGCACCTCTGTGTTGGGCTGATGCATTTCTGGGGTGCCACAAGCTCATCTTATTAGAGTGCAGCATAAGTTCCATACAGACACCTTTGGAAGTGAGAGCCTGGTCTGCATTTAGGCTTTGTGCAGACCCAAGTGTGAGGGAGTATAAGGAATTTATGTGTTTTGCACAAAAAGGCTTGGCACACCAGTAGTCCCTACACTCTGCAAGTGCAGTAACTGCCTGGCTAACAGTGTTTTTAAGGGAGGGGGAGGAGATGGAACCATGGCTACCCTTCTTGTGATTTGTAAGAGATGGGAAAAATCTCCAGGAAAAGCAAGAGAGAGCACCCCTGACACCACATACCATGGAAAGACATCCTGTCAGCCACACAGTGCACCAGAAGGCATCACTGCATCCTGCATCTTCTACAGTATAACCAGAAAGTCTGATAGACAAAGCTTTCACTTTACTGCTCACATCCAGTAAGAGATCTGTCTGGACTAGGCAACAAGGGTGAAGCAGAATGCCTCTCCCTTCTTTATCTGACGCTATGGAGGCATGAAAAGTGGATAGTACATCAAAAAGAAAGCTTCTCATCTCCGGCAAACTCTCAACAAAGTTCCCAAAAGCTATCAAGTTTCCAAATTCAAATTACTCCTTTCCATCGCAATGCATTAGTACAAGAGCTCCCCAGTGACCTGAGTCAGGGTGCCTGTGACCTTCTTCTGTCTCAACCCAAGGTGGCTAGTTAATTCAGGCCTGCCTCCTGCAGTGAGCTCAGGTGGGCTGGCACAGCCCCTGACAGTCTCTGAACACAGCATCCCACCTGAAGGGATTCTGTGGCAGGGTCAGGACTCTGGAAACTGATCCAGAAATTAAAGTAGCTATGAAAACTTTCTTAGAAGCATAAAAATAATATTCCCTTTGTATTACTTACTGTTCCTTCCCTTCTCGGTTACATCAGCTGTTTGTTAAATTAGTGTTCTGGAAGCAAATGCACTTCTCACAGAGTTCTCTTTAAGCTCATGATCTGTTTCAAATGCTCATCAACTTGTTAAAAGAGTTAAAAAAAAAAAACAACAGGAAGAAGAGGGGGTTATGAACTAATATCCTTCCTAATAACCACAGAAACTGGAATCTTCTGGAGAAATTAGCATTTATCTCTTCACCAGCGTAAAATCTCTCTAACCCATTTTCACAATTTGCCTGATGGTGAGGGATTGCTAAGCAACACCATGCTTGCAGGTCAGGTGCCACTTCATGACTGAGCATCATGGGACATGGACAACACCGCTCATTCAGAGACCAGGGCAGAAGGAGCAGAGTTATTAATGTCAAAGATGGGAAACATAGGAATGGGACTACAGTTTCCTCCTCAGGTATTAGTGTCCTGGGTTCAGCAGCAGCAGTCATGTTTTTCCTTTATGTTAACTGGTGCAGTGCTGTGTTTTGACTTCTAGCTTGAGAACAGTGTTGGTGAAGCCGATGTTTTCGGTTGTTGTTAAGTGATGTTTACCCTGACCAAGGACTCTGTGAGGCTCATGCTCTGCCAGGGAGGAGGGGAAGCTGTGAGGAAGCAGAGACGGGGCGCCTGACCCGGGCTAGCCGGGGAGGTATTCCATACCACAGCACGTCATGCCCGGGGTGGGGGGTAACTGGGAGTTACCCGGAAGGACAGGGGCTTCCGGGTGGAACTCTCTTTCTTGGCCGGTGGTATCGTATTCTCTTCCCTTGTTATTTTCCCTTATCATTGTTTTAGCTGATAGTAGCGGTGGTGATTTGTTGCTGGACTGTTCTTGTCTCAACCCGTAGGAGTTGCACTCTCTCGATCCTCCTCCCCGTTCCTCTGGGAGCGGGGAAGGGGAGAGCCCCAGTGCGGGGAGGGGGGAGACGGTCACGGACCTCGATTGTTGTCAGCTCGGCACCACTCACCAGGAGTGAGTGAACAAGTTACCTGACTGGGTTTAAACCACGACAATTAGACGGCATGGTTTTAAAGGACTGGTCAAAAACAAGTCTCCCGAAAAAATCAAGAAGGAATTCGACCCAGTGTGCCACAAAGAACTGTCATGGTTTAAGCCCAGCCAGTAACTTGGAAACATGCAGCTGCTCGCTCACTCCCTCTCCACTTCTTCCCCCAACTCCCAGACGGATGGGGAGGAAAATCGAAAGAATGTAACTCCCACGGGCTGAGATAAGAACAGTCCAGTAACTGAGGTATAACACAAATCACTGCTGCTACCACCAATAATAATAATGAAAAGGGAAATAACAAGGGAAGAGAATACAACCGCTCACCACCCGCTGACTGATATCCAGCCAACCTGAGCAGTGATCTAGCCCTTCCAGGTAACTGCCCCCACTTTATATACTGGGCATGACATGCTGTGGTATGGAATACCTCTTTGGTTAGTTTGGGTCAGGTGTCCTGTCTCTGCTTCCTCCCGGCTTCCCCTCCTCCCTGGCACAGCATGAGGCTCACAAAGTCCTTGGTCAGGGTAAACATTATTGAGCAGCAACTGAAAACACTGGTGTTATCAGCGCTGTTCCCAGGCTGAAAGTCAAAAACACAGCACTGCACCAGCTACTAAGAAGGAGAAACATGACTGCTACTGCTGAACCCAGGACAGTATCCACCCCTTATTCCATACCATTCACATCATGCTCAGATCCCACGTTTTTCAATATACCATCACTCTCGTCTCATCCATGGAAGACGGAGAGGAAGATGATAAAAAGGCTGAGACACATCCAAAGAAATCGTGGGCATGTCCAAGGACGTCCAACAAACAATATTTGTTCAATATTTGGTACCAGTAACATGCTGAGGGCAATGTCAATTTTTTTTTTTAGGCCCCTACTGGTGTTTTTTTCAAAGATTAGGTTGGCATTTAGGATTCAGAGCATTTAAAAATACTTAACTAATCTTCCTACTGTAATTCTAGCTCTTGCTCAGTCTAAAGCTGCATTGCTACAGCTGAATATTGCTTGGAGTGTCTAAATATTTGGAAGCAAAACCTGCCATTTTTTTCAGCAGTATAATGAAGTAAGGTATAAGATCAAGCTTGGTTTTAATTATAAGGTGTTCTTTCTCTTACTCTGCTTGCCTTCCCTGTTTTTCATGCCAACAGCAACTGTTTGATTTGACTTGAAGGAAAACTAAACACAGCTAGCCTGAAGTAGCAGATGAATCATTGTAATATCTGATAACTTTCACAAATAAAGGCAGCTCTCTCCAGGAGCAAATGTCAGTCTCCATCACTTAACAAGCTTATCTGAGCCAATATAGTTAGCAGGGACTTGCTCACACTGAAAAGCTGATTGCTGATGTGGGATTTTCAGTGTGTTGCCAAACTGCCAAGTAGGATGGTGATATTCCTGACTTCCAGATGAACTTCAGCATACAGACTGTTCCTGAGCAAGCGCTGAGGAGTAACAGATACACGACTGAGAAAGTTCCCAACCACACAATCCCAGCGAAAAATGTGAGGTGCTCCTCAGCAAGCCACTGCTGGTGCTGGCACATTTCCTGCTCTCGTTCTACTCTGGCGCTGCACAGGTCAGTCCCCTTCCTGTGGGCAGCCCAGGCATTACCCTTTTGAGTCTCTTCCAGACATTCAGCTACTTCAGAGAATCCAAATAAAGATGGGGGTTTATAAAAGTAAGCACTTGAAAACAGCCACAAACGTTTTTAATGCCAAGGACCTCATTAAATTGTCAACTTCCTTGCAAAAGGCATTTGAGTAGCAAGAACACAAGCACAGAAATAAAATTCACCAGCGATGGATGCTGGTAAACCAGGAACATCCAAGCACTCAGGGCCATGAGTTAAAGTGGCACCTGGCTTGCACCCAAACCCCAGGATCCAGGGCAAGCCCAGCACAGGGCCTTGGAGTGGGCACTTCCCTCTACCAAGGCAGTGAGTTTGCAGGACAGCATCTCCCTCTGGAGGCTCTCCCCAGCTCCTGCCTCTTACCACCAGCCCTGGCTGGGGAGGAGAGCCACCCCAAACCATCATCAGGATGTCAGGCTTGGGTCAGCCTCACTTCTTCTAGCACCTTAAGTGGGCACTTGGCTGAAAATAGTATATAAAGCCTAAAAGAAAACAGGATTCTTTAAAATTAGCATTTTAGGTCTCTGAACCTTTTAGTACAATAAGATGTCACTTTTTCCCTACAATTCTCATTATTACACACACTTTTCCTAAAAGGATGGGAAGGCTAATGGAATCAGAAGTAATTATAAAGATTTTAAGAGTAACAGAATCTAATCAAATACAATTGTGACAGTTATCATCACTGTCACAGTATTGGAGCAATTTCTCTTTTAAATTATCCATGTATCTTCACCAATGCAGAAGCTAGTCATTCAAGCCATTTTAATTATATTTTTATCTCTGCCTCATTTTTATTTGTTAGGATTTCTTCTTTTTACTAGATCTTTGATGAGATCCATACACGCTGAGGTTTATCACACTGCTCTGAAGCTTCGCTTGGGTTGTCACAGCTTTCAGAAACTTGCAGACAGTCCTAAGGAAATTGAAAGGATGGAGACAGAGTTTTCACACTACTGAAGATTCCTCCCTCATCACAGGGGCAGCAACATGCCACCTCATCTTTTTTTTGTCCTTCTGAAAACCCTGATGCACTCACATGTATCCAGCATGACGAAAGACGGAAAGTGAAAAATTTCTAGCTGGCTTCTAAAATGTCATGTAAAAAGGCAGCTAGCACAGTAATGAAAAAGGAAACATAACATAAAACAAGAGTACTCTGATTAGAATGTTGCTTTCTAATGAATGTTACACATTCGGTGAAACCAGCATGCTCCATAAATATCAAAGTACTGACTGGGTGAAAAAAAGAATCACTGCAGTTCATTGGTGACGCTTGTGAAAGCTTCTTTATGAAGTGAATCTTCCTTTGGACACTTCTTTAACTGGTCACATGACAAAATTCTCTCATCAAAGGGTAGATATTAAGCTTTCACTAAAGTCAGTGAGACCTTTATGCATCTCAAAAGAAAACTTGGCATTCATTGGTGTTCCTCTGGAGAGAAGGGAGAGTCATGAAAAAACAAATTTTTAATTGATTTAAATTAATTGTATTGCATTAATTAAAAAAAAAATAAAAAAATGTATTGCAATTTGTGAAATAAATAGAGAAAACCATCTGATTCTAAAAATAGATTGCTATTTACAAGACTCTTTGAAAACATACATCTCTTAGTGCTGAAGCCTCGTACTACATGGTACATTTGTTTTGTTCTGATTTATCCTCCATTATGTTCATATTGCAAAATTTTACAGAAGTTTCTATTCAAGAAATTATTTTTTTCCCTTTTCAGAAAAATACCAATTTGAAAATTCTTTTCCCTGAAAATTATTAAATAAAATAGAAATAGTGCTTCTAGCATTACTGAATCCTTATTTGCTAGAATTGAAATCACAAGTCCTACCAGTCACATAAAACCAATAACAAGAAAATCTTTATTTCAGTGGAAGGAATGGTTAGAAAGGTCAGCGACCTTTTCCTGCAGGTTAGAGAACCATAGGAAAAGCACAAACAACTCAGCTGTTGACCTGATTAGTCTATCCCATGACTTGATTAGTCTATCCCGTAGACTTGATTAGTCTATCCCATGATGGATTAGTCCATCCCATAATTATCCTTCCTTTTTATTTTGTGTTTTTATTTCATAAATAAAGAGGGATGAACCTGTCATAGACTCATAGCCAGCCATGTTCTGCTCAGACTACATACTATACAACTCAACACTTGTTCCATGGCCCTTCACAGAGATTTGCTGTGGTTTTTCAATTTCTAAACATAGCCTTTTGAAGGGGAAAAGGTCTGTAAAACCTCATCTCCCTCACTGTTCTTTGTGTCTTTAGAGGCAGATGACTATTTAATAATTAAATTTATGTTGTTGAAGTCTTTTTTATATTACTCCGCATACAAATCTGATGGAATATACTTGGTCTAGAAACCCTGATGACAGCTGGATCCTCAGGTGTGCAGGCATCGTCATGGTACTGTCAATGTCTTCCAGAAGCATCCTTCTGCAGACTCCAGACACTGAGGTAGGATGCCCAGGCCATGCAGGCATTGGTCCTGTTTTTTTTCCATGCCAGAGAATTATCTTAGCAGGAAGTGGCGTTCACAGTTGTGAGTTGTGTAAGGTTGAAGTTAAAGCCTTTTAAACTAAACAGCTGTTTGGGGATCTTCTTGGTTTGCCAAGTCACACGGTGATGTTATGTCCTTACCATTTTCTGCCCCAAGTCAGTTTTGTACTCACTTGCAATGCTGCCGTTGATACGACGGGCATTTGGCTGGCCTTTGGAGTTCATTTATCACCAAGGAATTGCTGGTGATGCAACCACTGCCATGCAATGCCAGCTCAGGTGTTTCATCTTTTGGTCTTGGATTTTAACTTGGTGCCAAAGGACAGAAACTAAACTAGATAGTGGGAACAGCCCAGCTTTTTGACTGCTGTACTGAGTTCTTTCAGAGAGGAGTTTTCACTTCTGGTAGACTCCAATATACTATAGCAGCTTGAAATACCGACTGCCTGGAAACATTTATTTCTACTCTGCTTGAATTTAAGGAGTTGATAAATTTTACATTTTAAGGTAGCCTGATTTTTCCTATCAGTGTTGCTAATCATAGAATCATGGAAGTACAGAACCACAGAATGGATTGTGTTGGAAGGGGCCTTACGGATCACCTAGTTCCAACACCCCTGCCATGGGCAGGGACACCTTTCACTGGACCAGGTTGCTCCAAGCCCCCTCCAACCTGGCCTTGAACACTGCCAGGGATGGGGCAACCACAAACTTCTCTGGGCAGCCTGTGCTAGTGCCTCACCAGCCTCATAGTGAAGAACTTCCTCCTAATGTCTAATCTAAATCTACCCTCTCTCAGTTTAAAGATGTTACCCTTGTCTTACTCTACATGCCCTTGTAAAAAGTCCTTCTCCAGATTTCTTGTAGGTTGTCTTTAGGCACTGGAAGCCTGCTATGAGGTCTCCCCGGAGCCTTCTCTTCTCCAGGCTGAACAAGCCCAGCTCTCTCAGCCTGTCTTCATAGGAGAAGTGCTCCAGCCCCCTATCATCTTCATGGCCCTCCTCTGGACTTGCTGGTGTGCTTACAGATTTCTCCAAATAACAATGGCAAACTCCTACCTCTGACGTTGAATACAGACCATTTCTTACAAGTCAGCCCCTGTTCATTACCTCGGTGGTGCATTACTCTGACACATCTGCTCTTACTTCATCCAAATATAATTTGTGAAGGTTAGAACTTACTTCATCAGGACTAGGACTTGTTACGTGCCTTTGATTAGCGTAAAGTGTAAGATCTCCAAGCTTCCTGTTTAGCTGATAGAGAGAGACCTTTCTAGATAGTGATTCAAAGTAACTAGACACTGAATGAAGAACTCTCCCGTTGGCACATAAAATAGAAGATCCAAGGGGGAGTGGCCATCCTAAAAAAAAAGTTTCTATGAGTCCCATGTAACAGTTCCAGAGGAAGAGTCCCCTGAACATCGTTAGAGATGAGCCTAAACTAAACCCTGTGCAGCAAAATTTGTCTTGCAAATGGGGAAAGTGGAATTTGCAAAATACATCCTCAATTATTTAATCAATTATTATTACCACCACCCTGTACCCAAGGGAAGTCTACTACAGACCAAGGAAACACAAGACCAAGGATGTTCCTGACCAAAGGAATCTGTAGTCAAAGCAGACCATTCATGAGATGTTAAATAAAGTATGCCCTGTAATTTCGTTTCAGATATCTCCTTGAAAACGTTCCTATCTAATTCCTAACACCTGCCACCTTTCATACAGCCCTCCAGTAAGTTATTTGTCAATGCTGGCACAAGTGCTCACTGTAGTGAAACCAATCTTCTCCTTTTCAACACAGTGCTTTGTGAGACACAGTCTTAAATGTTTTATTGCACTCTACGCATACTGCAATCTGCAGCTTTTTTTTTTTTTATTTCCTCAGAAAAATATAACATTATCTGATAGGATTTATCTTTGGACATTCGTATGCGTCCTGGTCATCATTTTCTCATACTTCAGATATTTAAAGATATCTTTTTCTACTATTCATATCAGCAATTAACCATAGCTGAACACGCAGCTTGATAAATGGTAACGGCAGGATTCCTTGCTTTAGTTTTTCAAAGAATTGCATCCTTTCTCCCCTACACCTCTCTTGTCTAGTTACAGGTTTATCATCTCCTTAGCTAGCTAAACAGATGATCGTCTTCAGCTATTTCCCAACTGGTTACAGCTTTTCAAAATTCATTGTAGAGAATCACTGTTCTATTTGAGCCTAAAGATCATGTGCAGGGTTTTTTATTTAATTTCTTTTTTTAACATAGATAGATAATCTGATACAATTGTTACACAGTTCCATTGCTCCAAGATCACCCCACTTCTTTATTCTTATTGACAGACCCTATAAACATCCCATTTGAATTCTCAATAATTTGATGTTGCTTGCTGTTCTTTTACAGTCCAATAATTTGGAATGGCTAAAGTACCCTGACATTTTTTGGTATCAGTTTCCTTCGAAGTTCAATGGGATATGTATGACTACTGCCCTGTGCATCTCTTCACAGCTGCACCCACAAAATATTGTGTATTTGTAATATAAAAATAGTAATTTGGTGGAATAACAGCAATTCAGAGGATATTTCTAGTATTTGGCTGCATCGGGTGAAAGTTTTTATCACTGAAATACTATTGATTGATGGCTTGGCTTCGCAAGCGAAGATTTGGGAAAAGCTTTACCCATGCTTACTACTAGCACAGTGACCACGGGCATGTGGGATAGGCAAATCTGTTTGGAAAAAAAGGCTGCTTGGGCAATCAGGAAGTTTCCGACCAGGACTGTCATCTCCTGAGGCAATCTCAAGCGACCAAAGGCCTGATCTGACCGCATGCAAGGTTGGATCTGCAGCTGCCAATGCACCTTGTCACCTGCCATTTCAACCCTCACCTGTCGCTACAGAAAAGTGAGAGTAAACCCTTCCAGCCTGAGCAGCGGATTTTATAGGTGAGGCACAGCGTGCACAGAACTGGCCCCACCCTTTACACCTGAGGTTTATCTCCCAATTCATTATATATATACACTAGTCATTGAAACAGAAAAATACTGTATAATAATGATGGCAAAATTCAAAGTAAAATCTCAGACTAATCTTGAGTTGATGGCAAGTATCCAACTGCTTTGCAGATTAGAGTTATGGCTTCATAAAGAAAAGAACTGAAGTATTCATATCTACAATGATACAACTTCACAAATCATAAGAACACAAAATATGAACATTTTAGTATTTTCCTTATACTAGCCTTAATTAAATTAGATTTTTACAGCTACTGCTATATACTTTTAGAGCTAAAAATATTATCAAGGGTGTTGCTAGATAAAGAACAGTCATCAGATATTTCCTAAAATACTCACGGATGGGGAGCTTCAGTTGCTGGTACAGAAGCTGCTGAAATGTCAGAGTTTACAAGTGAAGTTTCTGGAGACCGTCAATGATTGCTTCATAGAGCCAAAAATTCTAGAAAACACGGAATAACTAACTTCCATGAATTCAATCCTAAGCAGCATTTTGGAGTCAGTTCAGAGCTAGTTAGAGCTTGAAGCACCTAGAGTTGAAGCTTTTGGAAAGTTCTGTAACTTCCAAAGGACAGACATATTTTTCTGGCAACTGTGTGTGGCCAGGATCAGTAGTAAATGATACCTGGAGCACATCAGGAAGGCTTCTATGCTGCCCAAAGAGAAGCCCTCTCATGCTTGCTGGGAGACCTCTGTGTTATGAACCAAAGCCTGGGAAGTGGCAACCACCATCAGCTTCATTTCCAAAGCACACTCTTGATTCAAACCAAAACACTGATGTAGTTGCTTTCCATTAATCCCAGGGGTGGTAATTAGATCCTACTATCACAGGTTTTCAACACTGGTGCTGTGCTGTGGTGCTCCAGGTCTTAATGCATTTTATCTTCAGAAAATAAATTAAAGACTTAAAAAAATGTTACTTGACAGTAGGAAAGAAACTTTTTTAGTACCATGAAACTGTAATTCTGCTTTCTGAGCTTTTGGCTTGAAAGAAGTTTTTTTTCCTAAAATGAACAAGAAAAGAAAAAGAAACAGAAACAGAATAAAAGGAACCTCTGAAATTGAACTCAGGCATTTCACAGATCTTGAGAAGGACTGTACCAGACAAGATTTGCCATCTGTACATTATGTGGACCTGGGGAAGAGAAGCGGAGGGCAGGGAAAGGAAGAGAAAAGAAGGCAAGGGGTATCACAGATTATTTGCTGTGAATTCCGTGACGTTTGCTACCTCAACATGTTCGGTATCATAAAGCTGTCAAGTGTGAGATAACTTTCACACATCTGTCAGGCAGCCGTGTTACAACGGCTGCCTGCTCATATTCAGTGCCACAGCTTCAGCTGAGCTGCAGCCAAAGTCTCCTTAGTCTGCTGGAGGAAGGCAGGTACGTTGAGACAGACAGATAGATTGCTAGACAGACAGACAGACACATGCTGACAAGTCACTGGAGCTGTGCCAAATCTACGTAGCACTGAGCAGGGAGAGGAAGGAGCTGAGTAGTATTTATTTCCTTATTTCCTAGCACTTCTGCATGGTTTTATGGTCCACCCCGAATCTCCCCGGCTGTGCTGCCTCCTCAAAACAGCTCTCTCAAGCTGTGCAACGCTCTTTTGCCTCCCCAGCAGTCTTCTAATTTCTTCCATCCAACTCCCCTGCTCTTAGACTTTATTACAGCAATGGGTATGCTACTGTAACAACTTCTCAATGTCTGTTACTAGCTAACTTGTGGAAATACCCATTGAAAATATTTCAGTGGGTGCTTTCAATGACAACAAATGAGTTGCCATTGACATGAACAGAAATAAGAGTTAAACATCCTTAGATTATTGCCTCTTCACACTAAAAGCAAACCTTGACCAAATCTTGTAAACCTGTATCTTATAATTGTCAGTCTAGTAACTTCCAGCAAAATGTTTTAATAGGATACACATAACATATAAGCATCAGTATTTTCTGTCATATGTTTCTGTATGCTTCCACCTATATTTCTGTAAAATAATTAATGCATAAAAGGCTTATTTCCCCACAAAATAAAACTGAAACCTGAAAGCGCCTGCTGTAAAAATGCAGACAGCCAAGTTTACCCAGGATGTAACTGCTTTAGAATGGATTAATTAGTTCATGATGCATTATTATTCTTTACTAACTTTGCAGGAAACTTCACAGATACAAACTGTTTCAAGATCTGTGTTTTCACTGTCAGTGAAGCTTGTGCAAAAGCAAAAATATATCTTGGCAAGACAATAAGACACCAACATGCGCCCAAGGCTATTCTTTCTCTACATAAATTTCAGTGTCAAAATGGCAGGAAAACCAAATAATTTTCAAGCTGCTAGAGGGTGCTGCCAACTGTGAAAAATGGGATGATAACTATCAACATAATTATTCAAGTGTGCCCTATTAACTAACAGGAAGATTTTGAAGGGCTGGCACAGAATTTTTTAAACATATTTTGTCCCGGTAAGCAAGATAGATAATAAACAATTAATGTGATTTTCTCCTTTGTGAAAGAGCTTACAGAAGCAATGCTAACCAGGCTGAACTGGCTCTCAGCAGAATGCATGTGGAGGGCAAGCCTCGATGTAGTTTTTAATTCCATTTCTTCAGGATCTCTATTAGGTATTTCGCATAGCAATACCTTCGGAATAAATCCACCTGGGATCAAATTCTAATGATCACTTACTAATTCAGTGGAAAACCTGCAGGACTGAAGGATGAATATTTGCTCCTTAGGCCTGTGAAAGAAGAGGTTGTACTTGCAGTAGTTTTTCTTTCTGCAGCAAGAAAGAGAAGATTCCCAAAGGATCACTCATGTGCTGTCACTGGTTTGCAAGCCACTTTAAAAGGTACATGCCTTGGAAGAGAGAGGTGCCCTTTGTTGGGATGGCACCTGTTACTGTGCCTGCTGCTTTTCCAGGTGTGTGGCAAAAGAGGGCAGTGGAGCACTGTACATTTCAATAGATTAAACTAATGATCCCTGCTCGGCTTCTATCTACATTTCGTTGCTGCAGAAATTATTACAATACCTAAAATAGCAATCACGTTGTATCAATAATAACCAGACAGTTTAAACAGAACATCTTAAGCTTTCATGGGAAATGGCATTTCTCTCCTAGTGAGACTTGTAATTGATTGACTGCTACTTCCTTCAACTGAGTAAGTGCAGACTGGCACAGGAGGTATTTGCATTTTCACTCAATAATAGGATTCTCCATGTTGGTTTAATTTGTATCACCTCCTTCACATGCACTCAAGGAAGTTGGCAGTCCTGCCTATGACACAACAGTCCAAGTCTGAAAAGACCAACAGCAGTTTAGATGTCCTCACAAACAAAATGAGTTTTATTTCTTTTCCTGTGTCACTCATAACTGTGTTGGGTTTTGCCAGTGATGCGTGCCATGTCCAGTCATTTCTTATGTCATGCTGGTCATGTTGGGTGCTTTCTTAATTTATTCATCAGTTCTGACTTCTGAATCCTTCCCAGTGTTTCTAGACTTCATCTGCACCATGTCCATCTCTAAATGTGTTCGTTCATGCAACTTTAATCATTCAGCAACACCATCTGTTGTTCCCATATTTAAGAAAAGAGCTTGAAGGTCAAAGGTATCTTCAAACATCTCTAGTTTTATGTTTTAATAACATCAAATCTGAAGTTTGGGTTTGCTTTGGTTTTCAATTGGAGTCTGGGATGCTTCTTCCTTTCACTGAAGGCAGTGGTTTCCACTTCTGTGTAAGCTGACATAGATAACATTTCATTAAAAATAATGACATGTTATTTGAGAGTAATGGTCACAGCGAAGAACCCTGGCCTCTCTACCCATAACCTTCTTTCATCTTGTCAACAACAGCCTTCAGTTTTTCTTTAAAATGACAAAGGTTTCAAATGCTAATATACGCCTCTCAGTGTCCTCTGTATGGCAGTGCTCTAACCAGATTTTATAGCAAAGCTTTTACTTTCCCATTATAAGCCAAAGTCTGGTACTCAAATGCCATTCAATTCAAAGTCTCGTGTTTTATTTAATGGCTATAACATGTCAGCACTGTCTCCAATACTCCTCTAATGTAAAAAGACAAGCGGACGTGACAAGATAACTTTGATGTGCCACATCCAACCTGAAGTTTGAATTATTTATAAATGTTTGGAAAATTGCCTAAAATGATAGTGTAGTGATATGTAACCTGTTACTACTACATTCTCAAATCAAAACAGAGTAATCACCAACATCATTATCTTATTCCAGAGCAGTTTCAAGGGTATCTCACTAGACTGAGATGCACAGATTTGGTTTGTAAGCCTGGTTCTTCCATGTTCCAGGCGATGAATTCAAGGAAGTCCCCCCAGCCTCAGCTTCAGTTTCATATCCTTTAAAGCAGGGGGGCTTACATCCATCTTTCCCGTAAGTGTCTGGACATCATGGTGCTAAGTAGGGTTTATATTTACAGTAAAAGGCTAGATATTATTCCTGCTATTATAGGTTTTGTTCTATTTTTATAATGATATTATTCCTATTACCACAGTATTCTGCCTCCAGGGTGCCAGGTCCTGAGCAAACACAAATGCAGATTGGTTGAAGCCCACCGTTTACATTTGAAAAATGCTTTAGAAGTGTAAGACCACCCTTTCCACACCAGTGCACTTAAACTTAAGGGAAAAATCAATAATTCTCTCTACAAATTGACTAAGCCTTTTCCACTAGGTCTTGGCTCAGTATAAAAAGGCACCAAGAATGGTTTCATCTTCAAATATAAACAGAAAAATCTTGTAGTGGTGCTAAAGTCACAAATGCTTTGATTTTTTGGGAGATGTTGACATGAATACTTCTATGTTTTGGTTAACTCTCTGAGACAGAGAACAGCAGCTTTCTTGTTGGGAGGAACATTGTTTGTTCTTTACTCTTATTTACTCATTTTGTGTTTAACAAATACAGCAATGTAGTATTACAGTGATGTACCCAGTAAGTCATCTAAATTTAGTTTCTTCTTCCTTTCTCCCTTCCTTAATTAGTTTCTCATTTCCTGATTTAAGTTTCTATCTAGATATGTATTTAGACCAATTTTTTATATAAAACTATAGATAAGGTTTTTATCATTTACATTTTATAATAAATTATAAAACTTATACAAAGCTGTATGTATGCATATATGTGTACTATCAAAAATAAAAGCTAAGTGTGTCCAGGTCAGGTGAAAATCAAGAGACTTTCCAAATCTGAGTGCTGCCAGTTGTAAGTCCCCAGAGCACTTCAGAACCAACACACAGACATTTCAATGCCACACACCAAAGCTGTGGGTCCTCTTGAAATAGAGAATCCTCTACCCAAAGCTGCTGAGTAGAAAAGGAGATAGGCATGAATGGGCCACCATCTTGACCAGAGAGAAAATCCATACAGAAAGTTATTTTAGAAGCACCTTTAATTTCTGAAGGAATCTATTTCCATTCTCACTCTGTCCTTGCTAAAAGTTAACATCAATATACTGTAAGCCATAGAAACTTGTGATTGTCAGGAGCTGCTTTGCAAACCAGGAGGTCTTGCCCTTCATTTCCGGGGCACTGACCCAGTCCGTGCAATGAACTGGGACCTAAAACTAAGCAAAACAAGGAAATCAAGGTCTGTGTGATGGAAATGGACAAATGAGAAGTGACTGCTTTTATTTCAATCACCACTGGTAATAAATGTTCGTATGTATGTGCATACACATAACATCTCTTTAAACTCATGATAACAAATCCTTTTGGTGCAAACATTAATGTGATATATATCATAGAGAAGGTTTTAAAAACCAGAACCATTACGATTGGTAGAAAACCCCAGCAGGTAAAGAGTAAGGCTTGTGCTTTTAAATTTTAAAAATCAACTTCTTAAATACATGGAAAAAGTAAAATCGAGCTTTCCTCAGCAAGGACCATTATTCAAAGGGTGAAGTATTCTGGGTTAATAGATACCATTTGCTACTGTTACAGGTAGAGACAGAAAAATGTAGACGCTTTCTGCATTAAAAGAGCTTATTCTCCTATCTCATGATGCTCAAAGGTGATAATAACTGCATTTTTAAAGCCTGTCCCCTATCAAGGCACAAAGCCCACTGTCTACATGTTGAAAGGGAAATCCAGCACAGGTTTCCAGCTCTAGGAAGAGGAAGATAAGGCTGGTAGGTGGCTGTAGGGCTCTATGTTAGGATAAAGAAGCATGAAGATACTGTGTCAGAATAGTAATCAGGCATAGGCACCATCCAGCTGATCACAACAGCAACATCTACACTCTTACAATATTTATATAACTGAAATATTAAGAGGAAAATAAATGGATTTCACAGTTCAAGAATCTGTTCTACTCATAAAAGTATAGCTCAAAAAGAAATGAAGTTAAAGTACTAGTACAGGCATCAGAGAAATGTAACGGAAAGGTTATTCACAGGCTTAATTCAACCAACAGCTATCCTAATATGGCAAATTAAGAAGTGCATCATACTACACATATTAATACGTTATTAAATACAATACTCATTAAACACATTGATACATGCCCACACTAGGTCACAACATCAGGTTGTTAAGGCACATCACTATAAATTTAGTATTGTGCATTTGAGCTTGTTTTCAAGTCTGCACCAAATGGTGACTGCCATAGTACAGCACATCCTGAAGTCGCAGTCCAGCTCTACACTTCATCTCCTTGCCAGACACTGGATAGCCCCTGTCAGGGTAGACTCTTCTCTCTCTTTCTGAAGTGTCTCCATGAGAGAAATGTATTGCAAGGCCTGGCATTCCCAGACTTACCTGGCGTTTGCAAGTTCCCAAAGGATCTGCCTATCAACCATCCCATCCATCCAACCATCCATGCCAGCTATCAGTGAGGTATCCTGCAAAACCCTTCTCACCCACCAAAGCACAACTACCACCAGTACACCCCACCCAGGATGTTGTCTTTCAATTAACCTTCTCCTTGCTGAATCTCAAGAGGCTTTTAGTTATTTTTACAGTTATCACAAGACCCATTTGATTTCTCTAATCATCTAGAGTACCATACTGTATATAGTAAGTACAGTTTACCTAACTGACATTCCTAAAATAGCAGCAGCATGCGCACAAGCTTATCCAGGAATGACTCCTTTTTGGTATGTACAAAGGTTCTTTGGAGTGCTGGTTCTTTCTCTCATGAAATCTGCTGAACCAAGGGCATGCACTGCATAGCTGTATTTTTCAACTGTATACCATGAACACTTTAATCTCACATAATGTAAGAGTTTCCTTTTCAATTTAGCAACATTTGATATAGAGCACAGATTACACATTATTAGTTTTAAGGTCCATGTGTCACATCAGTCATAGCTCACTCAGTTAAAAAAACAGGGTACTTGGCTACATGGGCTGAAGAGTGACAAAGGTGACTGGATGCAATCCTAGCTACATCACTTATTTGGCTGCTACTGTCTGCAGCCTGAAGAAGGACTTCGACCATGTTAATGCATATATGTATCCCCGGAACCAAAGCCTTTGCTAACAGAAGTTGGCACCGCTCCACTGTAGTCAGCTGAATGCTTGTAACAAATGAACAGCTCCTCCACAGCAAGCAAAAATTTGCCTTCCTTTATGTATCATCACACATGCCCACAGGATTTTGTCTACGTGATTAAAAGAGAATGACTCACAACAGCGGCTGCGGTGTCATCCAAGCCTGCCCCAGCCTCCTCTGTTGTGCTCTACCTTCTAGCTGACCTTATTAGTGAAGCCAGAAGTAAGAGAAGAAACCCTTGGCCCATAATAAAGGGAATATGATTTCATAACACTGTCACACGTTTATCCTCAGAATCCATGGCACCTCCAACACACGGACTCAAGTTAAATGGATTTGGTGTCAATGTCTTGTTCCTTGGGCAGAAGCTGTCAAAATTTATTTCCCAAAGGAAATTCCTAAAGGCAGTATGTTCATAGAAGTTCTGGAATAAATATATTAAGTGGATAATAATAAGAAATTAACTGGATATCCCATCTGTATATTCTACCTATACCCAGTTAATATACCCGAGTACTCTGTGAGATTTTGAAAAGGGAATCGTCGCATGAATTTAAAATACAATACAGGATCTTTCTGCTCCATACATAATTTTGTTTCAGAACTAAGAGAACTTTCATAAACTCACCTAAAAAGCAAGCTTTCTCTTCCACCTTGAATTCCAAATCTCTCCAGGCTTAGAAGACCACATGAGACAAAAAAACTGAAGTCACTTCAGAAACCTAAAGCATAGCAGTTTATGTGTTGAAATATGTAACAGCCTGACTTTTTTCCTAGGCTCAAAATGTTTTTTGTTATGATTTGACACATCTTCAAGCAAGAAAAAAAAGAAGAGCTGAGGTATACAAATGTGGCTTTCCATGAGTTTCCTAAGGGCGGTGGAAGGTAGTCTGTGAACTATAACATAAGAGAAACACAGTTTGAGCTCCTGACAACAGATGCACTGCAGCTGTCATTTAGTTTGGATTTGCACTGAAAGTAATTACCCTTGATATGTTAGTACTGTAATTGTGGAATAAACTTGGGTGTACACCGAAAGGTCTGAATAAATGAGTTCCACTACCACCTTGTGAAACTTCCCTGCTTTCACCAGTGCCTGCCCATCATCCAGCACAGCAGGCAAGTGTGTCACGGCACACCTCCGAGCGCTGAGGAGAAGGCTTTTTCTACCTGAGGGTAAGAAAAGTACAGTGGCCTTGTGCATTAAGTGCCTTTTTCTCCAGCTAATATTCTGTTCTCCACCTAAATATAAACTGTGAATAGCCTAGGTCTGAGATAACAGGTTTGATACTAAAGCATGCAGCTCCCATGGGATTGTTCTCTTCAAAGCATTAACATTCAAGCCAGGCAGTACCTAAAAATCCTACTGACTGTACCAACTACTTCCATGGACATTATAGTTAACATAACAGGCTTTGTACAGCTGAAGGCAAACACAAAGTAAGATAAAAATTGGACAAGATTATGGAAAATATTATACTGCACAAGAGTATGCCCAGCATGATTATATTATAGTTAGAGTAATGTAACTGAATTAATTTCCAGTTCCTAGAAATGTGCTAGAGTCCCCACAGAGGTGTAAGAATTAAACAGGCTATAAGCACATTGTGTTTTTTGTCTTCAACCTTCAAGCCACTTTTATCTGTGATGGCTTCATTCTCCAAACACATACCAGCACAGCAGTCATTGTGCTCTAGTGATGCACTGCCATGTACCGTCTCGGCTCCTGACCAAGCCATAACCAGCAGCGTTGTGTAGGAGCTCTAGGTGTAAAATGTAAGGATGGCCAGGGCTACTGAGAACAGATCCCTGCTCTGACCCAGTCCCAGTTCTGTGCCTCCATCTTTTTTGTTTACCCAGCTATCATGCATTAACAGTTAAGGAAGAGAGCGCATCACAACAAGCAAGCCAGCACTCATTCCAGTAGAAGACTCCCAAAAGTACACAGTTCATAAGATCATACAATCCTAGGACAATTTAAGTATTAATTAAGGATAATGGAAGGGACCTCAGGAGGTCTGTAGTCCACTCTATAGCTCAAAGCAGGGGTAGCTTTGAGGTCAGACCCCATTTTTCAGCTCACTGCCTACCATTACCCCAGGTCTTTCAGAGAGCTTCTCCCTAGCCCATCCCAATACTGACCCCTGAGGAACCCCACTCATTACTGGTCTCCACTTAGACAACAAGCTGTTGACTGCAACTCTTTCAGTATGACCATCCAGCTAATTCCCTATTCCCTATCTGAGTGATCCATCCAGCAAATCCATGCCTCTTCAGTTTACAGACAAGGATGTCACATGGAACACTGTTAAATGCTTTGCACCAGTCCAAGTAGATGATGTCAGATGCTCTTCCCTTTTTCACCAACACTGTGGCCACATCATAGAAGGCCACCAAATTTATCAGGCAAGATTTGCCCTTAGTGAAGCTATGTTGGCTATCACCAATCACCCCCTTATTTTCTATGTGCCTTAGCATGGTTTCCAGGAGGATCTGCTCCATGATCCTGCTGGGCACTGAAGTGACAGTGACCATCCTGTAGTTCTCAGGGTTTCCCATCGTTTTTAAAAATGGTGGTTATAGTTCCTCTTTTCCAGTCAGTGGTAACTTCATCAGACTGCCACAGCTTCTCAAATATTATGGATAATGGCTTGGCAACTACATCCACCAGTTTCCTCAGGACCTGGACACGCATCTCATCAGGTCCCATGGACTTGTGTACCTTCAGGTTCCTTAGATGATCTCAAACCTGATCATCTCCTGTAGCAGGCGGTTCTTCATTCTCCCAGTCCCTGCCTTTGCCTTCTACAACATGGGAGGTGTTACTGGAGCTCTTGCTGGTGGAGGCAGAGCCAAAAAAGTCATTGAGTACCTTCATCTTCTCCATGTCCCAGGTGACCAGGTCTCCCCATTTCCTTCCAGAGACAGCCCACATTTTCCCTTGACTCCCTTATATCACTGAAGTACCTACAGAAGCTTTTCCTGTTGCCCTTGACATCTCTGGCCAGATTTAATTCTATCAGGGCTTTAGCTTTCCTAACCTGATCCCTGACTGCTCAGACAATTTCCCTATTCCTCCCAATCTGCCTGTCCATGCTTCCACTTCTCTTTTGTACTGACGTTTGTCCAGGAGCTCCTTGTTCATCTACAGAGGCCTCCTGGCATTTTTGCCTGACTTCCTCCTTGTTGGGATACATCGTTCCTGAGCTTGGAGGAGGTGATCCTTGAGTATTACCCAGCTTTTGTGGGCTTCTCTTCCCTCCAGGGCTTTATCCCATGATTCTTCATGAGGTAGATCCCTCAAGAGGTCAAAGTCTGCTTTCCTGAAGTCCAGGGTAGTGAGCTTGCTGTGTGCCTTCCTCACTGCCCTGAGGATCTTTCTTTTATCTTCACTAATACAAGATTCCATTAAACTCTCACTTAGTTTAATGAAACTTATAGGGCTCACAGTCCCTATCAAGCATGTCAGAGTGGTATTACAGTAGAAAACGAAAACAAGTCACTAGAATGGAAATTGACTATAAACCTAGTTTTAAGCACACTTACATATAAGTATCTCACAAGGGCATATGGAAGACGTTATTCTAACAAAAGGTACTTTTTTTGTTGTTCTCCTAGACCTTGATACATATATTCTCCTGTTCCACTCAAAACCAAACATTTTCTCAGGCAAGCTTTGTATAAGAAACTGTAATACCCAAAAAAGCATCATAATGTGTGTAAGGATTAGCACACATAACTGCAGGGGGCTTCTTTCCTCCTTTGCACTAGAAGACATAAATACAAAAGATGTGTTACATGAAAGATCTGTATGTTCATAGGTAGGTGTTGGCTATTACTGGTTTTAGCCAAAATATTACAATTCTGCTATCTTCTCTCTGAGATGCTCTTTTCTCACACATATTTCTTGATCATAATAGGTTAATTACCTAACAGGCTTTTTCACTAGTACATAAGGATTTGTCTCTGAGGTCAGTGGAAAAAACAAGACATAAAATCTATTTGTTATTAATGCATTTCTCACCCATAAAACCTGAACTCATTTTTTTTTCCCAAAGTGAACAGAGTGCTACGATTTTTGTTGCAAGGATGATTAATTTATAATTTCAGTCTACAGTATCACTTACGTTAGATCACAAAATTCTCAAGAAAGCATCTGCAACACTATCTATCTGGTTTTAAAGTAGATGTATATTTGCAATGATAGAACCAGGTTTCAAGGATAAAGGAACAAAATAATCCATGTAAAGAGTCTCAGCTCATTCTAACAATGCAGATTTCTAATTCCATCACATAGACTGCATGTATGTATATGCACATGTACACAGTCGTGTATGTGTGTGCGTATGTATATATGTATATACACTTTCCCTAAAGGAAAGTGGCAATTTTTACTCTGTGAGCTTAGCATTTTACTCTACATTAGCTGCACCTTTTAAAATGTGAATACTCTGAGTCTCTCTTCTCCCTCTTTTCCCATTCCTTTCTCTTTCTTAATCAGTCACAATCAATTTTTTTCCCCTCATCTTTTTCTCAGCTATAATTCACATTCATAATATATTCTAAAAAGAAACTCTGAATGTCACCTTACCGGTATCCTTCACATATGATTTAATTTAATGGTGACTCGTGAAAACGCCAGTAAGAATCTTTAGTATTCAGAAGTAGTACATCAGAATGTTCAAAATAAGGATGCAGTTCTCAATAGCAGCCAGTGTTATGAGCCACTCCAAGCTTAAGCTCAAATTTTCTCATTTGAGTAAAATTTTGAAAGCTTTCAGAGTGCCTCTAACAAGAGCAGATGCTGCTGTGCAACTGCATGAACTGTATCTTAGCTGTGCATATCGAAAGCCACACACTAAAAGAAATTAAACAAAAGGCTATTTTAAAGGATATTTACTTAAAAAGCCTAGCTCAATGTAGAACAACAAATAAGCAAGTGTGTGCTGATTTCCAATACACTCATTTTGTCAGCCCACTTCAGGAAAATCAATTCTTGTAGTTTGTCTACAAACCACGTTATGCACTAAATAGTCACAGTTTAGAGGATTGCCACTCAGGAAGAAAAGGTGAAAACACTCCTGCATCAAAGGAAAACTGGGGGGGGGGAATTAATCTGTTGAGAAATGGCAGCAGAACTTTTCCGTATGTTTCAATGTCCAATTAACAGCTGTGAACCAGTACCGTGCAGGAGAGACAGTAATGTGTCTAATGGTACATACAGGCTCTAATGTGTCTAATGGTACATACAGATCTCGGGTGTGTGCCAAGCCTGCTCTTTAGGTGAAGGGCAAACACTCTTTATAACTCCATTACAGCACCACCCGAGTTTGTGTTATCATTACCAATCCAAGATCAGTATTCTAGCAAAGAAAGAAGAAAAGATTCAGCCTGTGCATGCTGCAGGTTTAATACACTTGTTACGGTGACACTGTACTCCCGAACACTGCTCCAAAATTTGTCATTCAAAGCTCCTCAACAGTTTCAAGTGTTCTAATCATGGCATAAATCATATAATTAATCCCCAGGATCCCACCTCCAAGATGTTTATAAACATACAAATCATACTGACTGCTTGTCACATCACCAGTAATTGAAGAGTCACAGATTTTAAGGCCAAAAGGGACAAATACAAAATGATCGTGTCTGACCTCTTGCGTAACACAGACAGCAGGAAATCGCTCTTACAGCTAGCCCTCTGCTAAGTGGGGCTGGAGCTGTATGGGGCAGATCTGTGTGTCCTGCCTGGCAGCAGCCTGAAGGCTACTCTACACTCACCTGGAAGCAAAAAAGGACAGCTGAGCAATCGTACAATACAAGGACATCTCTGGACCTTGGCTAACCTTTTGTCTCTGCAGAGGCCCTCCTACGCTGGAATGATCTTCAATGCTCATTTTAAGCCTGTTTCAGGGAAATGGTATGAGATACACTCATGAGGGCATACCATGAAGATGCTGTCTCTTATTAATCCATTTTACGAGCAAAATACTTAATAAACCTTCAGGGAATTTCCCTGAATAGGGATTGGGTAAGAAATGACTTATCTAGAAACATACTGTGTGCTTGAGTCAGATGTGACAGGGTTCTTGGAACCAGGCTGTAGCATGCTGCCTTGCAGTAAGGATTAATCCATAAAATTCATTACACTTCTGCTGATGAAGCATTGGTAACTTCTTCACAGTCTTTTTCACACAAAAGGGCAAAGCTTTGAAATATCCTTTTACACAATGCTTGAATAGCCTATTAAATTGCTTTGAACTAATAACACACTTTCAGCCTACGACATTACCAATTTTTGCAATCTGGTAAAGGAAGATTTCTCTTGGCTCAAGCTGAACACGATAAGTTGTCTTTGCTTTGAACAAAGGTGCTACTCATGATGCTACAACCCAACTTATGTCAAAAAATATGTATGGGTGATCTTTATCTACCTGATGCTACAGCCCTCTGTATCTCAGTCGCAGATCATATTTCAGATACCACCTTTGAAACACTACCATACATTAAGAGAGAGCAAGCTGGTGAAAACTGTTGAGTTTGGGCAGGAGCACGTAACAACACTAGCTAGAAATAAAATAGCCACTCAGCTTCTGAGCAAGCAAGTAAATAAACATAAAAATAAGGCACTCCACTGTAATTGATCTGCCCTTGTTTAATGTTTTAATAGATCTCTCAACTTCAGTAACATCCTGCTGTTTCAAATTCACATGCAAATCTGATGGCATTTTTCTGACTCCGCCAAAACCAACTGCAAAATTCCACACTGACCTCAGCAAGGGCAGGATTTCATCCCCTTCTATCAGGCATCACAGCAGTTTCATATCTTTAGGGGTTTGTGTTTGTTAATACACAATAACGAATACACAAAGTATCAACCCAAAGCCAACGAATCCGTGACTTCAACTATAAATCAAATGCGATAATTGTAATCATTGCTTTTGCGATTTTTCACTTGTGCTAGGCTGGGAAATACCCATTAGTGTTCACACAAATGCATATATACATATTTATATATAAACACATACATATTTACCTTATATAGAATGAAATCTGTCAGAAGAAAAGTATTTTCTATACCTTGTCTCCTAGAAACTATATACTTAAAATAGTAATGAGCCAGCTGGCAACACTAATGGTCAGACAATAACTGAACGGACTATTTCACAGTTTCTGCAAGTATTAAGCTGCTCAGTGTTGGAAATGATGGGCACTAGAAAACACATTTGGTCATATCAACACTTCAGGCATTTAATCACACACACATGTATCTGTCAATATTTAAAGTTTCAATAAAACCATTTTAATTTGACATGTTCTGTCCAGTTCTGTAACTAACAGTTTGAAATACTGGCTTACTGTGAAATAATTAACACAAAACGGCAAAGTCTCTATAGCTGTGTTGCCTGACAGCCAGGAGAGGGGCAGAAGGCGCGCACCACTGTTCATTTGGAAAGGAACATGTGACACAACCTGACATGTCGAAGTGTGAAGAGGTTTTTGCCACTTCAGCAACAATATATGTACTGATGGGTGAAATGGCAAAGAGAAATTTGAAGAAGAGGACTTGGAAGTTATTTTATTTCTCGTAATTAAATGCACAAGAAAAACAGAGCTATGGCCATTTCTGAATGCCTTTAAAAGCTTCCCCCTCCTCCTCCCGTCTTCCCCCGCTGTTGAGTAACAGACATTTCAGAGTGTGCACGGGGGAAGTAAACAAATGCATAGCTGCTGTAGTTGCAGGGCAAGGAAACATTTATGTCACTGCTGCTATAATCACATTAGCGGTGTGCGTTAATGGTAATGTCATGTTTGATCAAGTAGTGGGGTCAAAAGCCCTTCGAAATACAACCTGAACAGAAGCACAAACCAAAATGTCAAGAGAGTCGACTCCTAACAGTTTTCTTCCATATACAGACCCCAGCTGCAAAGGTGAGCTTTCGGTCTCCAACACTCAATATCAAATCATCCCAAATCACACAATTACTCTCTACACTTGGCCAGGTCCCCATTCCCTCCCATTAGACACAGATTTGATTTTACTCTTATTCCCCACTGTGTACGCGCAACCGCACCCTGCCATGTCCGAAAACATCCCCACCAGCAATAACACACACCACTAGAGTTTAGTCCTCCTCCTGACTGCTTCTCTGTCAAGGACAGAAATGTTTACAGCCCCAGTGTTTAGGACCATTTTTCTTTCAGTAGGTCGTTTTCACTTTAAACACAATGTGCTGCTGTCTCACCGCTTCAGCACATAGTATTCAGTACAACCCAACGGTTAAGAGCAGAAATCGCCAACGACAAATTCTCTCAGGTGGGAAAACAGCCGGGCAGGATACGTCCCCTGTAGCGTCCCAGCGCACTCAGCGTGTACATGTTTATCAACCACGTACTTTTTTATCAACCTTTTCTGACATCGCCAGCTCGGGCATGTGTTCCACCCTTAAACCACGACAGCATTAACCCTTGCGCAGAGTAGCACATAGGAAATGCACGGCCGATAAGATTAGACAAGGACCACTACCATCCAGAACTTCCCATGCACATTTTTCTGCCATCTCCCCCACTTCTTTCCACCAGCCTCCCCCAGGAAGCAGAAACTCATCCCGCCTGGCACACCCTCCCCTAGGTCTGCCCGCCGGACACCAGTCACGTTCCCTTTCGTTCTCCGTTACTCTCCCGGTCTGCCTCCGGGCTGATACCGCTCTGGGTTTCCCCCATCCCTGGGGCTCACCTTTTCCATCTGCCCGGCGGTTGCAGCCACCGCCTGCATACCAATGTGGCGCCGCAAACAGCCCGGCACCAAACGGCCCCAAACGGCCCCAAACGGCCCCAGCGGCTCCCGCACTGTCACCCCATGAATTTAAAGCGGGGGGTCGCGGGGACGAGGACAAGCACAATTCACCCCGGCCAGCAGGACCTGTCCTGCTCGTCCCCTGAGGACACGCAAATGCTTGCGGGAAGCAGGCGCTCAGACACGCAAATCTACCGGGGTGCATGTGTGTGCGCGCGGCATGGGGTACCAGTGCCACATCCGTGCGTGTGAGTGTGTGTGTGTGCGAGGGGAGGGGAGCGAAGGGGAGAGGGGTGGGAGGGAGGGAAGGAGAGGGGAAGGAAGGAAGGCGGGAGGGAGACAGCCCCGCTGCACCCGCGCATACCCCGCTCCGCGGAGCGCGGAGACTCACCGGGTCACCCTGGTCTCTGAAGGTCAAGCTCAGGTTGGTTTCTCGATTGCAGTTGTTCTCCAGACTCTCACCGCTCGGGTCTTCCCTCTTTTTGTTTGGGTTTTTTTTTTTTTTTTCCTCTTTTTCCCTTCCCCTGCTCCAGCCGCGGTGGCGACGGCTGCTGCCCGGCGGGGCTCCCGCTGCCGGCCCCTCGGGGTGAATCCCGGCTCCTAAGCCCTGGCCCCGCGGCGCCGCTCAGATCCCATGGTCGCAATCCACATCGCGGCAGATGTACCACAGAATCACGTAGAGGATCAGCAGGATGGCGAAGATGAACAAAGCCACCAGGATAGCCTTGGTCACCGGAGAGATGAGGGACTGCATGTCACCCGTGGGCCGCCGCCGAGGACACACGACTCGGGAACTACACGGGGGCAGCGAGCGCGGACGGATCCCGCGGCCCCGCCGCCGCCGCCGCCGCCAGCGACCCGGCAGGCAACGGCGGCTGTGGCGGGGCCGGTGCCGGTGTGCCGGGGGCTGCCTCCCTCAGCGCCCCCGCTGCGGCGCTCCGGCGGGCGCGGCGGCTGCCCGGCGGGCGGGACGGGGCGGCGCGCACGGACACCTCGGCGCCTTGGGGCTCCCGGCCATGGGCACCGCGGCCCCCGCCGCGGCTTCAAGCCCGCCCTGCGGCGGCGGAGGAGGGGGGCCGGGCACCGGCAAACTTAGGCGCAGGGGTGTCCCATGGGGGACGGGTGTCAAGCGCCCGGCTGCGCTGCAGGTCTCCGGAGACAGCCATCCACGGCGGAGGGAAAGTTGCGGGTGGGACGCGGCGGCCGCAGCCGCCCCCGGCCCCGGCCACAGCTGGGGTGGGGCACTGGCAGCCGCCGGCAGCGCGGGCAGCCCGGCCGCGGCACACTGGTACCGCGCCGGCCGCCGTGTTCCGCCCAACCGAGGTTTTCCCTCCCCTCGCCGCCGCTCGCCCCCACCTCCCTCCTCCTCCTGCGCTGCCGCCCGCCCCCCGTCGCCCGAGTGCGTGCCGTGGCGGTGGCTGCAGGGTAGATGGTGCGGGGGGCCGGGGTGTGTGCCCCCAGTACACCCCGTGCGCCCGTACTCGGCGTTTCCATCATCCTCAGTGCCCATTGGGGACCCAAGGGCGGTGGGGAGGGCGGCTGAGTCTTGTCCCTGCTTCCTAAGTGGAAAGGTCACCCCTCCACAGCACCGATGAAATTAAAAGGCTTTTTCCATATTGTGGTAGGTCGGTAAGGGTCGCACCTGGCAAGAACAACACCGTGGCTCTGTGACCTCTGATATATGCACCAAAGGCACCACAGCACAGGTAGCACAGAAACAGGACAGGAAGATGGAAAGCGGATGAAAGACCATCACTTGCATACCGACCCCCTAGCAGCAGCTACAGTGCAGCCTTCAACTCGCCACCGAGTTCTGCAGGACCAGCAGTGCCTAAACTGCATTACACCATACAGCATTCATCACCGGCCTGTGGCCCAGCACAGCAGGCCAGGACCAGGAACGAGGTGACTCACAACCAGCACTGCACTGGTAGGCGACCGGCAATAAAGATGCTCTTGCTTCTGGTCACCCATGCAGGTGGCCAGCAGGAGCACACACAGAAGGACACAGGCTGCTCATACAGTGTAAGCTGCTTCTGGTACAATGCGAGGGATTGTCACCTTGCATCGCTCATGGGGACAAAGCAATGTGTGTCTTCACAAAAGGTGCTTACTGGATTTCAGTTCTGGGTGCAACCATATCATAAATACAGGAACGCTAAAAAAAGTCATGGAACCATGTAAGATAGGGCTGAAAGAAACCTTGAGACATCAGTCCCCTAAGAAGGATAAGAACAACTCTATCAAGAGGGAAAAGGAAAGATCAAAACTTCACTACGTATAAGCTGAATGAAGGAAGGATAATGAAGTTTGAGGGGAAGAAGGTAAGATAATGTTGTATAGGTATTCTAGGCATAAACGGCTTAGAGGAAAAATTCTTAATGCTGAGCATGGGAATTTAGGAGAGGCAATGGAAAGAAAGCATGAAGGAGAAATATTAGGCTCTTAAATAAGGAGACTAATGATGCAGTGAAATGTCAAAAGGGTATGAGATAATGCCCCAAGAGAATGTGTTGCAGGACTTTTTGAAAAAGCTCAGCTTTTTTGTGCTGGAGGAATGGTCAGCTCACCTTCCTGCCTCTGTCTCTAGAGTTTTAGTTCCTCATCTGCAAAATGCAGGTGGCCGTATTCCCGACCTTTTACTTTTGGTGTGACCAGCTTATGCTACAAGATTTTCACCAGCCATTTTTTGTCTTGGCTGGAGCTGTAATGCTACCGGGGTACACGTACCAAGTTCTTTAAATGCAGCTTGGACTCCAAACAGGAACTTTGCTTGTTAGTTTATCCTCTGTGTGTCAAAGAAGTGCTGGATCCTGAAGGCAGGTGGTTACCTGCTTTTGTCAGATTCTTTGAGACACCAAAAAGTTCATCTTTTTTCCAGTCCCCTTGCTGGACATTATTATTTCCTGTGTAAGAAGGTGTCATTCCGTGTAGACTTGTTGTTGAGCTTATTCTCACACTCGAGCATTCGTGTGCTGCCATCAGCCGCTTCCCTGGCTTGTCAGCTCTCAAGAAAGTGGTACCAAACCTGGCAGTGCCAGACACAGCAGTAGAAATGGCATGACGCTGTATGGAGTGATAGCTGATGCCTCCATACTTGTCAGCACGAGAAGCAAAATAGTGTACCATCATTTCTGAGCCCAAAATGTGTCTGATTGTGTAACATGTGCAATCTGTTCTGAACAGGTTTCGAATTCTGCTTGTTTAATTTGCATGTACTTATGCACAAGGGCATCCCTGAGTAATTAAAAATATATAGCCTCTCCGTGTTTGATGTTCTGTCACTGGTGGAGTCTGAGCCAACAGAGAAATCACAAGTTAAAAAGCAAATATATTGCCAAAGCTGTCCTTAGTTGAGAAAGCTGATTTAAACAAGGAAGTAAACATAAAAAACATCTTAGTTTTCAGACGTCTTATTAGTAAGCAGTGGGGAAGAAGGAAATCAATCTTTGCCAAGTGAAGAGAGATAACAGTGGCAGAAAAATCATTTTAATTTCCACCTTGTAAGCTGATATTAAATTAAACAGGAATATTAATACATGTAGCTTCAAGTATTCTCCTTCTCAATTCCCTTTGACAATGTGTGCTGCAGCAAACACACATTTGCAAGGAAGAACACGCACAAAAGGTGGGTGAAAAGACCCACAGTCACAAGCTAATGCAGGCAGCTTTAAATGCCCGAATTAACTTCCATGCTAATGTACCGAATGCCTATGCAACACAGAGGGCACAGGGAGACCAGGCTGTTTCTTGTTGAGCTCACAGACAGCCTTAGCCAATACAAAGTTATCACCACTCCCTGTCACCTCTCCAGTCCTCCTGCCAGGGTATTTATTCAGACCAGCTAGAACCTATTGGAAAGGCAGGCGTGGTTTAGATTCCCAGGCTTGGCCAGTTCATGTCACCCCAGATTCCAGTACTGGAGACAAATCCTGCCAACTCATAGTACATCCCCGGTGTGGGAGGGGATCCGAGGCCATCGAATGCCTGGGAGCTGGCTGTGGTGTTTAAAAAGGGAACAACCACTGGTCTGTGGTGGTGGATAAGGCTTGTGCTGGCAGAGCTGGATGCTTGAAGGAGTCGTCATTATTAATCCTTTCTCACGGTAAACCAGACACTAACAGCAATGCAAACCCAGTGTGTTTTCCCTATTGCAATTAAAGACAGGCAGACTGGGAAGAAGATTGATGAGTTCGAGTTGAAATAAATAACATTTTTTCATTCCTTTACCCATGAAAACATCCAGCCAGCCTTTCTTTTGGGGGGCAATTGCTTTTGCATGTAATTTCAGGGATGTCAGTGAAAGGCTTGTGATTTACACTGGTGTTAGCTGGAGGTGACTCCAGTCCAGAGTCAAACACAGACTGGTCATTTCTGAGTACAATCTTTCGTTGCATGTCCAGTTTTCAATGGCTTCATGGGAATTCTAAAAAAAAAATAAAAATGTCAGGAGATACATTCTGGTTTATTAGAATGATTTTGAGAGGCACAGAACAAATCCTTGGAGAACGAGTGTCAGAACCATATCTAAGATGCCCAGTGAACGCACATAGCCAACTGTTCCTGGAATGTGTTTGCAATAAAGAGGGCCACACATGTTACAAATACCAAAGGCAATTGTCAGCAAGCGAGCTTGAGTATGGCAATTTATCTGTCATTGCTGCACGGTGCTCAATGCGTATTAATTTAGCCCAACTCTCAAATCTATTGTCTTAAAAAATAGATATATTCAGTATTTTTTGCTGTAGAAATTTTATCACTGACTTCCACAAAACCAGAATTTTACCTAATTACAAGAAAGTAATGAAAGGACAAAGAAATGAGTGAAAACTGGAATTCAGTCTAATAAAAGACTACTTGATAATGAACAGTCATAGAAAAATACATTGTTTAAGGGACTGATAGTGTGTTTCAGAGCCTTCCACCTCTCTAGCATCTTTCAAATCCTTTCCAAGCCATAAGTGACCACTAATTGATGGGATGCCTGCCTGGCAGCTGACTGTAGCTTGAGTGTTTTTCTGAGTGAATGTATGTCTGTATCATAAAACACTGATATGAGTGGCACTAGTTAGATTAGGTAAATCTATAGATTACATTTCAGGCCCCAAATACTGCTTTTTAGGCCAAAACATGCTGCTGCCCAGACAATATCTATTCAGTGAATTAGAAGAGAGTTACCAGTCATCTCACGTTTCACAATGATGAGCGCAGCATAAAAGCCTGGGCAGACGTGAACAAGCCACACCAAGGGCAATCAAACAAAGCAGGTCTTCCTCTCAAAAGAGAGAGCCAGAAAACAATTTCTGAGCTATCAGTGATGCTGATTAATGGACCTCCCTGTGGTCAGCTATTTGTATGACCCAGCGTCATGAGAAAACTCAAACTATAAGAGCTCATAGTCCACCAACATTATTCAGAAGATGTAGCTTAATGTAAGGAGGTGTAAAACTTTACAGTTTGGAAAGATTCACAGCAATGAGAGATATTGAGTAATGGTGCTTTACGGGGAGGGGAGTGGGGATGGGAAAGCTTATTGGCCACAGTAAAGAACATATTACAGGCATCTTTGCACAACACAGCTTTGAAAAAGATGTTCTTTATAGAACACTCAAGAGTAGAAATGCAGGAAGGAGACAGGAGTTCCATATTGTCATGCTGCATCACATCAGTAATACCCTCCTGGGGTACTGGAGTTCCACTTTTCAGGTTAGAGTGTTTGGAAAATGAAAGGCAAGAAAAAGCAACTAAAACAACTCAAAGCTGTAAGAATGGATCTTTATCAAATCAAGGCCTCAAACTGGGACAGAAAATCAGGTAGCTCTATTTTCCCTGACTCTCTTGAAGCTGCAGACACAAGCCCTCTTACCTTTCCATGGAAGATGACAAAAGAGGACTGCTAATTCTGTTTTCCTTTGGGTTTACTCAGAGGTGCCCCAGGCATCATGCAGGGTATCTGGCTTATGGCACAGACACCCCATCCCAGAAAAAGAAGGGAGATGGTTCACATGGACTATCATGGCCTGGCTGTAGGAATTGTGTTTGCTCTTCTCCCCAGGCTGAATTTCATCCTGTACGTAGCTAAGGCTGTGGTTGGTGCTAGCTGGATTTATTCTTCATGTCGTTCTCCGCTAGAGTGGTTAATGTCGTTACTGACAGACCAAAAGAGCTTGTGGTTACACGGTAGGGTTAAGACTCAGGAAAAGTTCAGCTCCAATATTGACTGTAGCACTGACTCGGTATCCAAGTTTGGGTCATTTACTTAATTCTTCTGTCCAGGAGGAGTAGAAAGTGGTTACGAGTGCATTACTTTATTGTTGTGGATGTAACTTGGCTAAATACTGAATGTTGTTGAATACCAGCCTTTTTCAGGTATCAGCTACATGTTATTGGAGCTGAAGGAGGAGGAACATGTGGTTTGACAGATAATGCTTCCTTGACGAGAAAAGTCAAGCTGTTTAGAGAATGAAGGTACTCTTCAAATTGCCACTTTTGCAAACCCCAGCTGCACTTTTCTTCTTCAATTTTACCTACAGGAATTTAAGAACACAGAATAAACTCAGCAAGAGAGTTAAGGAACAGGAGGAGCAAAGGAGGTATCTCTGACCTAATTGTCCATCACCACTTCTGAAATGTGTCTTTCACATCAGAGGACAGAGAAAAGCTTAGGCACATGTCCATCTGAAGAGGTGGTTAATATGGCTCAGCTATGTTTCCATCAGATTTCAAAAGAGAATTATTTTCATGCCTTCTCGTTCGTGGTGCAATGGTGAAGTCTATAGAAAGAGATTTTTCTGTTTTACTTATTTCAGTTATATAATCATGCTAATCAGTCTTTAGTCCTTTAGTGCAAGGGGAGAGAACTAAGCCAGCTACTGAGACCTCACCATTCCCTTGTCTTCTCAACTTAATTCATCCTACATGCTCCGGCATGAGCATTCTACTAATACCTTGGGTTATGGATTTTTTATTTTCACTGAAGTATAAATTTTCCTTTTATACCATGTTTGGAATGAAAAATCTCTATTGGGACCCAAAGTCAGAGGCAAGCTATTTGCAAAACATCTGGGAATTGCCTGACACTGTGTGGAGGAGTTCAGTGGAAGAGCTGGGGGGGGGAAGGGGGGGGAGGCTTTCTATTCTTGCATGCACCTTTAGAAAAACACTTCTGAAGTAAAGATTTAGATATTGGACATCAAAACAGAATCCGTTCAATTTAAAATCATTTTCTCTAGCCAGCAGCGACACAACAGGACTTCAGGACTAATAGCTCCACTCACCCATACCACTAGATAAACAGTTTTGCTATGATGGAGATGGGCTCCAACAATCAAGCTGTCACTTAAAGAGCAGAAAGATGTCCTAGAAAAGAAATATGATAGGTCACGTGCAATGTGGGAGAGATCAATATGACCAACAGAAAGCTCTACTGTGGTTCTATTGAAAAGATTAAGAGAGGTGTATTCTGCACGGAGTGATCTAGTTTTGTCTCCCATCTATCTCTTTCAAATGGTAAAGAGAGGTTAGACATGGTCACTGTCAAACACTGTTACCCTTTAATTGCATTTGTGTTTTCTTCTAGAGATTTATTTTGCAAGAGTTATGTGTTTATGTTTGATTTGCTGCTCTGTTTCTGTGCAATAAGAAGTCAAACTGGCCATCTAAGAGAAATTAATCCCAAACTCACTTGAAGAGCAGATAACTACCTCTGGTTATGCTGGATGCTGGCAATATATTCTACTTTCTGCTCTGTGTGGCAGAGTGATGTTGGTGTTCCCTCATCAGGGCCCCCTTGTTTTGAGCATTTTGCTAACAGCAAAAGGCAGGCTGTGTTTGAGTATAGTTGGAGGAAAGCTGAAACATGTGTGCAACAAATAAGGCATTGAGGAAAGTAGGTCAGGGCTGGTCATGGCAGAACCACTTGTTTAAACAAATGTGCAGGATTGCCAGGTTTTGAACAGATGAGTCCTAAGTGAAGCACGTAACTGGGCTGGGAAGCTTTGCTTAGCACGGCATCTCAGGGTCCTCGCAAAGCACATGTGTTTAAGAGCAGATACGCAGCCATTGTCAGGATGAGGTCTCAATAAAGCTTAACAGGAGAAGATGGTTACTAAATAGGAGGCTGGATTTATTCAGAGCAAATAAAAGTTTGACTTTAAGAAGTATTATGATTTCAGTTAATTAATATTAATAATTTCACATAATGACGAGCAGAAATTTCTAGCATCATATAACCTATTGTGAGACTGAGAGAAAATATCTTTTTGATTATATATAGAAGACCTTCAGATTCAAGTTTGACCCAAGCATAGCACTCAGAATGCCTGATCTGTCTTTAAGGATTTTGTTATTATTCCTCTTCATTGCTATAGGCTGCACTGTGCTGCAGTAGGGGTGTGTTTTCTGAAATAGATATTCAAAAAGAAACCATATTAGGATACACAGTACAATCACTAAGCATTTTTCCAAAAGGATAGATAAAGAAGTCAAGAGAAGCATATTTATGTTCTCTTCAAAGCACCATGTCCAAATCAGGTGAATGAAGGAAAAGGGAGTGGTGCAGCACAATCAGTAGCAGATTGGGATTTTGGCTGTGTGAATGCTATTATTTTTCTCATCAAGATCACACTGTTTTCCTTCTGAGCCCCAAGCACCTGCACTGGCTATATTCTCAGGCTCTCCCTTTCTATGAGGTGGCTCAGCTCTGGGTGCCAGGGTCAGATGCAAGCTGAGGAGATACAGCCAGAAGGTTCGTATAGCTGCAGCCTCCTGAGGAGCAACATCCTGCTATTCCTCACCAGCGTTTTGTGAAACAAGCACATTTTGCTGCACACCAGAGCTTGTCACCCAGATTTTGACAAAGGTAGTCACAATAGCTTGACACTTTTAATTTCACTTTATGGAAATCTTGGTAGTTAAGATTGACTTTCTGTCTTTTAACAACACTGTAGCAAAATACTGAATCATGGGTAAGAGAACAGTCTCGCCTGTTCAGGTGCATGGACACTGGGAAGCTGGAGGGGAATTTTCTGCTGGAAAAACTTCCAGTGAACACCATTCATCTCTTAAAAACAAGCTCTCAGTTGCTAAATTTTCAGATTTGGAGAGAGAGCTTATTGCTTTCCACTGGGAAAATTGGCATGATGGTTCTGTCATGCCTAGCCTGATGAATCTTACCAGCTGTGTTCTTTGCCTACAGGACTTTGTCAGAGGCTCACCAGGTGGCACCAAGTGCTTCAGCTTTCTACGGTCTTAACCCTTCTCCTACTTGCTTCTCTCTGGTACCTAGGCAAACAGGGTAAGACTGTCATAACCTTAATTCTGTCTCTTGAAGCTTAAATCAGACTTGCGGTCATCTCTTTGTGTAATGTCCCCTTGAAGTATGGGCAGAGCTAGGGTGCACCAGAATCAGGTTCAGTTTTCTACTCTGCTGTAGGCTCCCAGGATAGCGTTAAAGTTATTTAGCCTGAAAGTGAAAACAGGGATAACTCCTCCCTCCATTAGAGTTAAGGGTCTCAGGATAAGTGCATAGAGGCTATGAGTGACCACATATGAGAAAGAATGATCAATACCACAATGTGTAGGCTTCTGTAGTCATTAAGGCCATCCTGAAGGCAGGTGAGGGGAAGTTAGAAGGAAGATGTGGTCCTGAAGCTCTGGTTTTTTATGCTGTCTGTATCTGTAACAGGTTGTGGAGGCTACAGCTGCAGGCACTGGAACCAGTGCACGTTGCCCAGTGCTCCAAAACAGTCCTGGTCCATGGTGACAGGTTCAAGAAGGAAAGGTCAGATTCTGACCTGTGACACCTTTCTTATGTGAGAAGCAGGTTTGGGATGGGAAAAAATAAATAAAACCTTAAAAGTTCATACTGATCACAAATCATTCCTCTGGGGAAACATGCAGAGCAGAAGAGTATGGAAGTGTGGAAGAAGCCTTCAATATTGGGGTGAGACACTCTTCTCACATTGCTGCAGTCTTTACCAGTAGAAGTTTTCTTTTTATGTTGGTGAAGCAAATCTAGGTAGTTGTAAAATTAAACCTTGTCAGATAATGAGGCAAACTGATTTCAACACAGATATGAAATTGCTAGTTCTCATATTTCACAGACACTCCATATTACTTATTTTAGGACAAGGGGCTAAATAGTTTTTACTTAGGGCACAAAGGAGTACAGGTTTTAAGAAGTGAAAATGGAACAGATTTTCAGATTGTTCAAGTGTCTGCAACAGGTTTTGCAGCAAAACCTGGAACTAGACAGGTGATATTCAAACATAAAATAAAAATGACCTTCCAGCACCAGATCTCAGTGGTCTTGAAATGATCAGATTTTTGTATCAAGAATAAATCTAGGAGGTAGGCTAAGCCTTACTGAAATGATCAATTATAGAAGTGTCCTGTTTGCTTTCATAAAGGTAAAACTAGCAGGGTTTAATCACAGTCAAATTGATTAAATTAAGTCAATCATTTATCTTAAACGCAGTGTAGTCTAACAGGAACTAGTTCAGACTTCTTCCTTCCATGTATACCTGGACAATCTCTGCTAATTTCTGTAATTCTGATAATTGTCTATATTACATTGTTTTCCTCTTTTCCATTTTGCCAACCACAGCTACTTAGTTAGCAAAAGCATTGGCATTGCTGAGTTACTGACCATAATGAATAATTAGTGCTAGAGCCAGTAGCCTTAGAAATATGTACCCACCATTCTGTCCATTGCTTGGTCAGTACTTCACACAGGGTAATCTTTGTCCTTCCCCTTGTGTAGGTATTGCGAGAGCTACCCCAAAACTTTGTAAGAATATAATACATGAAGTACAAAATCAAAACAAGAATAGAAACTGGAGCTGGAAAACAGCAGAAAATCAGGTTACAAACATTTTCCTATTCCCATTTGTGTTATGCCTTTGTGTCTGCATGGTGAATTTTTCAGCTGAATCCTGCGCCATTCATGTCGGACTTTTATCATTACTGGAGACAAGGTCAAGCACTTGCTGGAACTTTCTGATTTATGTATTGCTCTTAAATTCTTTACCTGCTCTGCTTCTCTATCTCCATAACCATTTCTCTGTTGGTCTGTTTATTTATGCTGACCCCAGTGATGCAGCATTCAGCTACCTCGAAAGTTTGCAGCTTGATCTCTCAGTAATGTGTTAAGCTAATGAAAACCTTGTACAGGCAGGTTGCTGAGTAATAGTAGTTTTGAAAGCATGTAATAAGCTTTCTAGTTGGATACAAATGAATTCTATCAAGACGAGAGGGCTCTCAGCAGGGAAAAATACCCGCATAGTACAGTACTAATAATTACTAAGGGTGCCTGCGGGGTTGGGGTTTTTTTGGTCATTTCTTCTTGTCTGAGAGCTCCACCTAATGGGACCGAAAGGAAAGTATCAACCTTTCAGATTTTGCGTTAAAACCCCTCTTATTTCTATGCTGGTGTTTGTATGCTGGTGTCTTCCAGAGAGAGGGTTCGAGAAGAGGTGCATCCTTTGACTTTTGGAATAAAGGACAATTAGTGAACAGGAATGTCTTCTATTTTAATATTGCAGAGTTTGAATGTAGTGTGATTTCTTGTAAAGGCAAATTTAATATCGATAAACTAAATGTCTCCCAGTTTTTGCACTCAATTTGCTTAGCTGCAAGATCTGTTCTCTTACACAGCCAGGGTTTCTTACTTCTGCGTACCACTACTGCATATCACTGCAGCACTTTCCATGGGTACAAAATACAGCTTGCAAGATCAGGGTCCAAACCCGCAGAGAGAATATTATTAGACCATAGGACTACATATATTCACACAAACTAATGGGAGAAGGATATTATTACTGTTCTGAGGACATGGTGACCAAGCATTCCCAAAGATGAAATTTCCATAGTTAATATTGCCACCTGCAAACATTCAGAAATAATGAATGAATGTCCCCTCCTCCCTGCCCCCACCAAAGTGATGCATAATCACAAAAATCACGAGTCTGGTTTTTATATTAAATTGATTCCAGATTTTCACATTTTTGTTTTTAACAAAATGATGTTTTCAAGCTTTACACTGAAACAAAGAGGGGTAGAAATACTTCCTTTGTGCAGTGAAGGCTGAGATCCTCACATTAACCAAGACTTTAGTATCCAAGACCTGAGGAACATGATGTAGAACACCATTAGACTTTCAAACTATAACAAACAAGGCAATTATGTGTAATATTTTTAATATCATACACATTACTGAGGAGGTATTATTTTGCCTCGGCACAGAGAATTAAATCAAATGGAAGACATAGTAGGGCCAGCAAGAAAAGCAAAGCAACGTGAATTCTTGAAAAGGCAATGAGGATGCTGGTTTGGGGGGAATATACCCTTTCTGATACCTGGCAGATTAAGAACAATTTGCTCTTGAAAGTCTGAACATAAGCCAACAGAGGATGACAGGCAAGAAAGAGGCCTGTGGGCACTAACAGGTATCTAAGGAAATAGACAAGAAAGCTATCAGCAGGCAGGCAGTTTCTCCCAGTGTAGAGAGTGAGCAGCTGAGTCAGATGCTCTGTATTCAAGGTTGCAGTGAATGGCTGGCAGTTGGGTAAAAGTGTTATATCTAGACACTTCTGTTGTTTTAAATACCATATAGGTATTCCAGGACTCATACAGTAGTAGTATTATTGTATTGGTATTGTTACAAATATTGTATTAGAAGCCCTGGTAAACTGCCTCAATTCAAACTGAAAACAAGCACTCCAATAAAATCCCTGCAGGTCTACATAGAAAAGGTAAGGAAGCCTAGGGAAAGTTCCAATTCTGAATGAAATTACTCCATTCTGGAGATGTAAGTGAGAGAACAGATGGCGGAAAATAGCAGGCTCACATACTCTACCTAAATAATATATTCTGCTGCCACTGCTGGAGTTGGAATACTGGTTGGAGGGACCCCTGGGGGGACCCAGCAGGGTGTTTTTCACATCCCTGATAAATCTTGTGGTTTGTACCCATGGCTAAGAGGACAAATAAGGCTTTGCTCTGAAGGGGTTCCTTACGTGTGTGTGAATTTGTACTGGTCTGGGAAACTCAAAAATGACACATCAGGCTATACCTCTACTTTAACTGTGGTGAAGTAAAAACTTGAGGCTGGGAGTCTCCCAGATGACCACTGCCCACGATTGCTTCTTTCCTTGGGCTAGGGGTGGCTGCTTGGCTCAGCCTTTCCAAACCTAAAAGCTGTGAGGAAGTAGAAGGCTACAAGGACCACGGGCTTTCTGCTTGGCAAGGAGGCATACCTGATCCCTAGAAATGAGTAAACTGACATCTGCTTCTAGCAACAGACCAAGTTTGAACAATCCTGCACCTCCTGTGCAGCATATTGTCTCCTGCACTCCTATGCAGAGTTCAGATGTCTGAAGCACATCTGAACTGCCTTTGAAATTAATGGAGGGAAATGGGCACTTTCTGGCATACCATTCATTTCAGAAAGCAACTTTAGCATAAGATGAGTCACTTGGTAGAAGTATCTGTTTCAGTAAATGACAAATGGAGTTTAGACAGCTAGTTTAGATGTGTATGTCCACCCTTGGTCTGATGAATCACACTCCAAATACCTACACCAGGCTGCCACATACACTTGGAAGAACAGCATGACCATTTCAGGTGGCTGACTTCCAATTAGGTATAACAGAGAAGCCAGGGGATAAAGTGGTCTGTGCTTGGGAGGGAAAAAGCCTCAAGAAGTTTGTAGAGAAGGATACTGAGGAAAATATGCTGAGATTTACCTCTCAGTTTTTCCACCTCCCAAACCCATGAATTCTACTGTCAGTGGCAGCTGGTCCATGAGGGACCACAGTCAGGCTGATCCCTTTGCCACAGCCCATAGGTTCCCCAAGACCCAGTGGAGCTCTCATCCTGAATTACCTGTGGCATTTCCCTTGAGAAAAAGGAGGAGAGAGGTTTTTGTGGAAAAGGCAAGTGTGGTTGGGTGCAGTAAGATCCTGATTTGGAGCTCCAGCTGGAGTCCCATAGGGCATACATTAGAAGTGGCAGATGCTGCAGAACTCGTTTCATGTGATTCCTGTCATAGCACATACTTCAATGTAGCTTATGTGTGCTGTGTTGTATGTCTTGCTTTATACGCATTTTAATGTTTCCCTCCTCTCCCCTGCCCCAGCTACTCCTTCCCTCACTGTTTGTTTTTCCCCACAGTAGTGTATTGCAGCCCACCCTATGCATCATTGATGTGGTAGCAGAATCTTTTGGAGTTGTGCTGCAAGAGAGAGGCAACAACTGAAAATGGGAATCAGCAGCAACTCAAAGGTACAGTTTTTCATGGGTCTCAAAGAAAAGATGGTTTAAGTTGTTCTAATCTTTTTACCTGTTTTTATTCTAACAGGGATCTAAAATCAGTAAATGCTGTAATTGTTACTTAAGAAAGAGGAGATGAATATAAGTGTGAAGTCAAGTGAATTGTACAGAGTACTTCTTTCATCTTCTATTAATTGTTCATATACTGTTGATTGATGTGAACATTAGTTTAGCTGTACTGCTGCCCCCAAAGCTTTATCGATGCTAGTGAGTTAAATATGCAGAGGGTTATTCCCTGGCAGAGGCAATGAACACCTGCCTGCATCTACTGAGCATTCAGACACTGACAGCAGGGTGGTTCCATGCACCCAGTGTACTTGGACAGATCTGTGGCTGTGCTGACCCCTGAACCATGACTGCAAATTCTTTGGACACCAGGTCAGGCTAAAGCAATGCCTTGAAACATTCCCAAAATGCGTTTAATGTGACCAGCCCAGATATGGCCTCAATGGCCAGCCCAGTGTGACTGTCACCTGAGTGCCCTGCTGCAGGATGAGGCAGTAAAGGGCTGCTTGGCAGTAAGCAATCAAGAACCCTGAAAGCAATTGTTATTATTACTTCTTAACCTGGGTATTGAGCTCGTGAATTCGGAATTTATAAAGGTTGAACCTTGATAAACAAGTGACACTTTAAACAGAAGAACAAATTGTGAACATTTCTTTCATATTGATCAATTTTATAAAAGCATCCAATCTTACAATAAAATTTATAAGCATTTGGGAATGCCTGCAATAAACTATGGACAACTCTGCCAATTATTTATGGAAAAGGCGCATGTTTGGAATTGTGTGTCTGCTCAGATTAATATTATATATTTTTTGCATAAACTTAGAATTGGAAGAATTTTGTGATTCAGCTGATTGAAAGTGACATTACAGAAACACACGTCTGTTAACTAATTTCTTATTTGTCTTAAGCCAACAGCTTTGTAGGCTGATCTTTTTAATTATTTGGGGAGTATCAACTGTGCCGAAGACAAAAATTGTCTGCCATGAGAAGTTAAATTATCTCCCTGGCTTAAGTCCAGAGACAATATTGTAAGTTTGAAATATGCAGTAGAGTTGGTGAGGTCTGTGCACCACCCCTCCTTAACTGCCCACCGTGAACATCTCTAGGGAGAGCTCCAAGGGCTTTTTTACGTGATATCAGTGGGTAGACAGTCCTACAAACTAACTGAAGAGGTAGTTTTGGAGCTATAGGCTGTCTCCAGCTGCCAAATTGGATTTCAGTATATTTCAGAAGGTCACCTGAGAGCGTTGCTTAGTATGTATGAAAAAACTGAGGATTCTTCTGCTTCCTGCCAAACTAAAAGTTGCAAAGAATATTGCTGACTGGAAAACTGAAACAACCTTCATTTAGAACAAAGGGTTTTATTAGTTTCTGTGGCATTTCTAGGGAAGACAGGGAATTTTGAATTTGACTTTTTTTTTCTTTTAAATAAAATCAGCAACTTCAGGTGTTGTTTGCATGCATATTGACATTAACTGGCACGCTGAAATCATTGAATCAATCATGTGATTTCTCTTCTTGAGGATTACTAAAATGCGTAAGGTCTGATGATCTTCTCATCCTGCAGTGCAGGTTACTTTGAAATTTCTTAAATTTCAGGGCCACTCCCATTTGGTTTTTTACCAGACACAAATCAATTCTTTGATGGGAACTTCCATGAACTCTGAAACTGGTGGTTCTTTGCCCGCTGGTATAGCACTGGGAACACCACCAAAGATCTCATTTTACTGTCATTGCCTTCAGAAGCATGTCTCCTACTGACTTTACTGATAGCAAGATGAGGTGTTGCTACAGAATACCAAATTCTCTTACAAAAGCAACATCTGCCCTTACTTAAATGGAAATTTTTCCTGCTAATGGAGCATAGGATTGAGCCAGGTAAGATGATTGCAAGAGCATGTTTTTCACCTTGATAAAAATAGAAATGATGGAATAGCTTTCCTTAGCTTTTCTTTTGTAAATAAATTCCTACACTGCAATGATATTTACTTTGGGAATATAATGTAGCAAGCCAGAAATTGTGGAATGTAAATATTTGAGCCTAACAGTCTGATTTCCTTTGAATGTATGACAGCGATTGCCTAAATTCTTCCAACTTCCTAGACACTTCAGGAGTGCTCTTAATTAGACAGTCTTTAAAATAAAAGCAACAAGTCTGTCTAGTGTTGTAGGGCTATAATTTTGGTAGCTAGATGATTGTAAGATATTACTCATACTGTTATTCTTATCATTCTTACCTTGGGATAAGATCATGGATTCATATTCTGTAGTTGTGCTTCATAGTTACTTGCTACTGTTACTATTATAATTATTAATAGATCAGTAAAAGATGTTGCTCTGTGCAGTAGTTGTATGGTGTGCTTAGAAGAGGCTTCGGTATAGAGACATGATGCAAGTATTTCTTGTTCCTGCCTGAACATTAAATAGAACAGCAGAATTTGGAGGGGGGAGTGGGGAGGTGACTGAGAATGGTTAGACCCTGGATACTGTAGAAGCCTGTAAGGTGAGAATCTCTTAGGGAAACTAATGGGGTTTCACTAATGGCTTTCATGGATTTAAAGGAAAGCTAACAGCAAACACCACCGGAAGAAAGAGACGGGAGCCCAGCCAGCTTTGTCTGAGTCTGCCGTCGTGGAACAGGTTTCCCACAGAAGCTGTGGCTGCCCCATCACTGGCAGTATTTAAGGCCAGGCTGGATGGGACTTGGAGCAACCTAGTCTAGTAGAAGGTGTCCCTGCCCGTGGCAGGGGGCTGGAACTGGATGATTGTAAAGGTCCCTTCCAGCCCAAACCATTCTGTGATTCTATGATTCTATGTCTCTCCCTCAGTAGAGCACTCACCCAGTTGACTCCTGAGTCACATTCCCCGAACACCTGAGCTGAGATACAACTCCCAGCAGCGGTTTCTTTCCTGCTCCATGCCTCAATGCACATGCTGGAGATGGATCTTTTGACCTGCTGGTCAGTCATACTCAGTATCTCAAGTCACAGAGTACAGGGAGCACATTGGGCCTTGCCCTGAGAAGCACATTTCTCTGCAGTGGTAGAACTCCTTTCTCACATGGGGGACACCGTGCAGCTCCTGCAGCCTCCTTTCTTGGAGAGGGGGATCCCTCAGGCTGCAGCAGCTTCGCTGCATGGGAACAGCTGCTGCATATATTGGTGGTAATTCAGTTCTGCAGAAGTCTTCTGTCTCGATCAAACTATTTTTGCGACACAGAAGATGGCTGTGTCTGGTTTTGATGCAGTAGATGGCAAGTGTTGACACGGAGGAGTGCTTGTGTTTCTGGGATTGTATTTCAGGGTGACAGGTTTTTAGCTTCAGCTCAGATGGGCACTCTAGTTTTGATGCAAAAGCACTTAGATTCAATTAGGCCAACCTATAGGAAATCATTAAGAGCTCAAAGATTTCTAAATTAGATCTAGCTGAAGGGTGAAACATAACATTTTCACATAGCAGGCACAGCAGCTGCTAGAGGAGGTCTGGGGGGGAGCACTTCAGCTCCCTGCTAGTAGCTCCCTTCTGACAGGAGGAAAAGAAGTTTAGCTGTCTTGAGACATTATGTAAGATCAAAAATGGGGTTACAATGAAATTACAATTACAAAGTGCTAATTGATCACAGGCACAGTGAGTGCTGTTGCTAATTAGAAAGGGGCATGGATGCCTGTGTAGCAGTCTCCCTCTCAGAATGGGGTTTGCTCCAGTTCAGGTTTTTCACATCACTTTATTTCCACTCAAAGCAGCTACTGGCAGGTGGAGAGGTGTATGGCTAATACAATTTCCCACCTTGGCATTTTATCTTAAAATACTTTAGGGAGAGGAGGGCTTACCAGCATGCAGTATTCTTCCATTACATATTATTCAGGTTAAAACACTGCTTTATTGCAATTTAGTGCTCATAGGTGAGAAGTGTCCTGCAATTGTACACAGGTGCATCAGAGCTTGAATGCTTCCAAGACAAAAGAAACACAAAGCAAAAAGGTTGTTGGCTAGGCAACAATTAAAGAATATTAACAACAATATTAAATAATTATTTCAGCTGTATCCAGTATGGAGTATTAAGCTTCCCCTCTTTTTTATATACTTTTAGTAGATATTAGTTCTGTTCTATATAGTATAATATACTTGAACAACAAAATAAAAACCCCTGCAAAATTAATTGTTACCTTTCTAAAGCTCTTTATGCTTTTATTTCTCATATAATGCAGATGCTGTAAAAGATAATCATATGCTATTATGAACGATTCATTCATATTTGTACAGTTCTTTAAAAAGGTAGGAAATGGCTGAGTTGTTATTGCAGTTTTTGGCTATTTTTACTATTCTAGCACAGAGTAGAGTAGACAAAGCCACTTGGTAAATAACGCCACCTCTCTACTAAAAGCAGAAAATGGGAGGAAGAAAAACTTGCATTAGAGGGCTAGCTACTGAGGAAAAAAAAAATAAATCACAGCACAGTTTCACCCACTATTATTTAGTTTGAAATAAAAATAAAATCCTTTACCATTTCTGGGCTTCAATAACATATACACTTACTTAAGTCTTATATGTACTTAGGTATGCACAAAACTGAAGCATGTGTTATGTGCCACCACCTGAGTATGAGACCTATGAAAATCAATAGATATTGACACTGACCTGGAAGGAGGCGAAAGTGGGAGGAATTTCACCCGCTGGTATCATTAACACCTTGAGTTTTTCAGTTCAGTAATGTGAAAAATGTTACACAGAACAAGAACACAATAAATAATTGTTAACCATTTATACAATTTGTACCAGCTCATTTTCTTCCTGGTATCATAGGTCTACATTGGAGGTTTTTTAGCACACTATCCCATAATTATTATTTATTTCCACCACCCCCTTTTATAAATCATGCTTACAAAAATAGGAAACTGACTGTTTATCCTTTTGTTGAAATTATATGGTTTAGAGAGTGGAGATTGCTTGTAAAAGGGGTGCTATGAATTCATGGGAGTGATTTCTGAATGACAGAAGGACATTGATACATTTGCCAGCAGTTTTTATTTTGTTCTGGGTTCAGCAGTAGCAGTCATTTTTCCCCTTCTTGGTAGCTGGTGCAGTGCTGTGTTTTGACTTTCGGCCTGGGAACAGAGCTGATAACAATGATGTTTTGGTTTGGCCAAGGACTTTGTGAGCCTCATGCTCTGCCAGGGAGGAGGCGAAGCCGGGAGGAAGCAGAGACAGGACACCTGACCCAAACTGACCAAAGAGGTATTCCATACCACAGCACGTCATGCCCAGGATGTAACTGGGAGTTAGCCGGGAGGGCTGGGAGACTGCAGGGTTGGAGGAGGTATGGGTCGGTGCTTGGTCGGGGCTGGGGGGGCAAGTTATCGGTCAGCTGGTGGTGAGGTGTTGTATTCTCTTCCCTTGTTATTTCCTTTATCATTATTATTACTGGTGGTAGCAGTAGTGATTTGTGTTATACCTTAGTTACTAAACTGTTCTTACCTCAACCTGTGGGAGTTGCATTCTTTTCGATTCTCCTCTCCGTCCCTCCGGGAGTCGGGGGAGGGAAAGAAGGGGGGGAGTGAGTGAACGAGTTACCTGACTGGGTTTAAACCACGACATATTTCTATCAGTACTTGTAAACATCAAATATTTCTAGATTATTAAATCAATATTGTAAAGAAAAAATGGTGTGCAGCTCAAGGAAAAATGAGACCAGCTTCTATCAAAGGCTGATTTAATATAGCACTGGTTGACTGCAGCTCTCCCCAGGAAAAGAACTGGATATAACGATGTAACAATGATACTAGAGACATGAGCAGAATGAATTTTTCTAGATATGTATCTTTAACAGCACCTTGGAGCACAAGCCATAGACCAAACTGTGACCTGATTAACAGCTATACAGAGTTTGAAGATTGTTCCAAACCCGAAGAAATTAGTAAATGTATATGCTAGAGAGGATACAGCAAGGCTGACTCAAATAGACCTCTTTATGAAATGCTTTGTAAGACAGACATATGTAAGATACGTTTTTTACTATGCTAGGCCAAAAAGAGGTGACAAAAGAACAGGCAAGACAGGTGTGGTGGAAGGAACAAATGCTGTTTCCTGCAGGAGAAGGGGACCTTGTCTGCATGTGGCTTCATGCCTGAAGCCTGGAGATCTGGTCCTAAATGCACAGGTCCTTCTGAGCGTTTCTTGGAAGAAGTTTAGGATTCTTTCCAAAAGAATAAAAATAATAGAAATTTTCTTTAGCAAGTTTCTTTTAGGAGACTAAATAACGGTAGAAATCCAAGCATCATCAAAGTATCTCAGTGTAATTAGCTGCCTCGAGACCTTCAGAATTTATCTGCTTGCCTATCACAATTTCCAGAAAGGTAGGAGAAAAAACAGGCTTCTTAGGCAGAAATGTAATTATGAACTTGATCACATTACTCCAAATATATATTGATTAAAAATGTGCAAAGTTAGAATAGGAGATCAAAACAGGCAACAAAATAAAACTGTAGGTAAATACGACTGCTAATGTCTTCAAATGTTTGTAAGAATTACACATTTCCTTTTTGTCCTATCAGAGAAACAATAAAAGAAAACTAATTGTCTTAATTTAATCGCCACATTAAAGAGTTAGGATTTTAATGCTCATAGTTTTTCTCACAAGCTGGACAATAAATTGAATTATTGGTCAGCATGGGAGGATTTGGCTGTAAATGCCAGGTAATTTGTGGAGGTGAAAGAACGATGATTTTCTGAACTTAGTTATTTTGTATCCTGTAGTGATCTCTTGCTAATCTCCTTTCCTATAGTTTTAATGCCACCATATGGGCTCCAAGCAGTGTGCTCAGTATCTGTAGCAAGATCTTGGAATATCATGCAGGTGAAGTATTTTCTGGTTTGATTTTTAAGGAGAGACGAGGTTTTAATGAGTTACCCCTAGATGGCACTCTTTAGGGATATAACTGAAAGCACTGCAGTAAATCCTCCTCCACATCGGCTTTACGCATTTTTCTAGCCAATTACTCCAAATTCGTTGTAAAATGAGGACAAAATTACAATTTCCTTCTTCAGCAGCAATAGCGATAAAGGGAAAAAAAAAAAACAAACTAGTATTCCCAGTGCTTTGCACACCAAATGAGGTTGGAAAGTTCTGCTTCCAAGGTCAGTCTGGAATAATCTTTGCTCATCTTCACATGATCACTGATGACTCCTTTCTTTTTTTAATCTTTGTTTATTTACAGATGGTCCCTTCTGAATAGGATCTTGCCACTGGCATAACTGCAACATGTATTGCTGAGCTAGTTTTGTTGCTGCAATTCCACAGCTGGAAGGAAAGCAACTCACTAACAAAAGTTTCCTGCCACTATTGTATGTCTTCTTTTCTTTGGAAAGATAATATTAATCGAGAAGATTACTTGATTTCTTGTTTCTGGCACTTCACCAGCCCCGGGAGGGGTTTTTTTCCCCAGTGGTGAAGGTGTTATATTTCTAGGAATCCTTCACTTTCCTATCAACCTCTGAATGCCTAGCTCTCAAGCAGAATGCCAGAGCCGCATACTTCCAGCCAAAAGGATTAAAAAAGCATATGTATTTTTATGTTCAGCCTGAATTTTGAGCATAACCTCGAGGACTATGTATGGAACTGTAAGTGCATCTTCACGCATGAGTGGCTGCATTTCTTGATGCCCCAGGACGTGCCCCAAGTAAAGTGGCTGTTGGGGGACAGGCAGGCACCACACACTCACTACTGCACCTGAAACCCTCGCTCAGAAACGTGGAGTTTGCAAGATCCCTTCATGCCTCATAAAATGCAGTGTGTTCATGAGTAAAGTTATAAGGCCAGATGAGGCTACATACAGTGAGATCTCCAGAAATCCGAACTTTTTAGGCTTATTTTCATTAGCAGGCTCTGAAAAAACAGAACTGAATGGTTATGTCCAATGGCTGCTCTATCTTTTATGCAATACATGACACAGCAATTGAGAAGAAAAGAAAGGAAACAAACAAAGTCTGCCATTTTTATGAAAAATAGAAATAAATCTTTATTTGCAGATAACTTCATCCAGTGGCATTTTGGAGGCTAGAAAGGAACACAAAACAGAAAACAACAACTGTGACAACTGTTTGCCATAATCTTGCAAAAATGGTGTTAGAAAGGGAATCCCATTATGAAAGAGTGAAAGGCAGATGCAAGACTGATTTCTTTGTAGTTCAGTTCACTGTCAATACAGCATGGGAGTTTCACCAAAAACAGAAAAAAAGGAAAAATAATGCTGTTTCAAGGCCTGGGCAGGATCTCTAGGGCTCCAGAGAGCTGACATGATAGCCCTCTGAGCAGAAGTCCACATTGCCCAGAGGACTGCAGGCTATTCTCAGCTATCCTAATATGGATGTTTCATAGTTGTTTCCTTCCAATGAGGACAAGTCTTTCTAATTTCTTAAGGAATTGATAAATATCTTTTACTCTTCCACTAGAAGCTCCTGACACTGGGAACCACTAGGAATCATCAGAGGCTTTGGTCAAAATGGTGAAGAAGCATGACAACAAAAGACAATGGGGTTAAAGATATACACAGTTCTACTAGCAAGAACCTTGAAATCAAAGAAATGGAGAAATACCCCACATGAACAATACTGTGATTCTATAATCCCTCCTGCGCATAAAGGTTGGCTCTCAACTGTTAAAGGTAGTAAACAGGTTCTCAGGATCAAGCCACTAAAAACAAAGATTAGTGCAGTGATATGCTTAAAATAATTGAAATATGCTTAAATAATGGATGCTCCAGCCTGTGTATTGCATTTGATCAGCATATTTTCCGTCTTTTTCACTTGCAGAAAGCCTGACTGCTGTCTCTTGAGAGGCAAATAGTTTAGACTGTGTCTAGGAGAGGTGAGCATGATAGAGCCTGAGACAATGTGGCACATAAGAGCTGTGGAGCTTCAAGACTGCCATCTGATTATTAGTTTGGAGATTCATTCTGTCTGTTCTACCATAAAAAATAAATTTATATAAATATGTGGTAAAAAGGGTGCAATTTTTTCTTCACATAATACCTATTTTGTGCTCTTCATATAATACCTATTTTGTGTCACCGAAGTATCAATGCATTGTTACAATGCTGGTTTTGAAATGTATTTCCACAGAATCTGAAATTGTGTATGCCTGTAATTATTTTATCATCAAAATCTGTAAGTGATTATTAATACCCTACTTCTTGCAAATTGCAGCTGAAAACCAAGAGCTATTCTTTCAATTGCTAATATAAGGCGCTCCCAAAAAATCAGGCTGCAGAGGTTTTAATGGAAGGGTTTTCCCTGAGTTCTTCTGCATCTTAATTGCTCGTTGGTCCAATGGGAAGGACACCATCTCCCCATCCCACAGGAACAATGTGTCAGTAAATTCACTCAGTCTCCTGAGGCACCCATATCAAGGAACATAGAAGGAGTCACAGAGAACGCAGAGTATATTGTGCAAGCTGGGCTGGGATAATGACGAGTAAACAAGGCAAGAGGCTCCTACAAAACAGCAGGATGGCAAAGGAAGTAGCTGCTTGGGAAGTAACTCCCTACACCAGGACCAGTGGGGAAAAAAACCAATCTCTGTAAGACTCATCATGCTACAGATTCACAAAAGGCACAAGTCTGTGTTAAATAGCTGCAGAAACATGCACTCCTAGTATATCTTTACTTTTGAGACAGTAATTTTGTAGCCTTACCAAAGTACCATTAACAATTTGGTTAACATTACTGAAAACTGTTGTCTTATTCACACAGACAAAAACTGCAGTCTTCTTAAACTGCAAATATTAGCCTGATTAAAAAAAACTTTAAATTCTCAGCTGTGTTTATCCTGTAAGTCCAGAAATGAGCATTTTCATCTGTTAGAAAGATGCTCACATCCTTGCACCAAAAAAGTTGTGCACTGTCTTTTGCTGCTCTGTGATTATTAACATAAGTGCATGAAGACTTTGGATAGCTCTAAAGGAAAATGTGACAAAACATATTGAAAAATTATTTAGCCGGTTACCACCCCTTATCTATATGCTTCCCCATGGTGAGTCACTAAGAATTCCTTTTCTGTCACAAGTCAAGGACCAGTGGAAACTACGTTTTACAAAAAAGAGGAGAATAGCAACTGTGAGTGGCACTACAACAGGAGACATCGATTCATATAGCTCTGTCCCATTATTTGTGACACAAATTTGTGACCCAACCACCTCAGTGTCATATTCATTGACAAAGGACTCAGTAATAAAAGCTCACAAAACACACCATTTCATTTCTTGCTTTTACTGATTAATGGCATGCAAAGGAATATCCTTATTAGTTAAATATTCTTACAAATGGCCTATTGAACTGTAGGGAGGGAAACATTCACACAGAGAACTTGGCATAATGCTCAGTCCTTCCTGGGCTCTCTCTGTGAGCTTCAGAGAGAATAAAGCATTTTGTGGTGCCACAGAGGCCAAGGTTCAATGTCAAAACATAAAATAAGCTTTGTCTATAGGGATATATAGGCAAGTTCCTAACTCTGTGTGGAATCTGCAGATCTTTTTTATTTTTTCTTTTTTTTTCTTTAAATAGGCTTTTAGTGCCTTTCAAAGGAGAAGAGCGAGTAAGGTAACACCCCTTCTTCCTGGAGTTACTTGGTCTACAGAAAGCTTAAGTTCAGATTGTGTGCGGTTCTGGTGTCCTCAGCATAAAAAGGACATGGAACTGTTGGAACAAGTCCAGAGAAGGGCTACGAGGATGATCAGGGGACTGCAGCACCTCCTGCATGAAGACAGGCTGAAAAAGGTGGGGCTGTTCAGCCTGGAGAAGAGAAGGCTGCAGGGAGACCTCATAGCAGCCTTCCAGTATCTGAAGGGAGCCTATAGGGATGCTGGGGATGGACTCTTCATTAGAGACTGTAGTGACAGGACAAGCGGTAACAGGAAGAAATTCTTTACTGTGAGGGTGGTGAGACACTGGAATGGATTGCCCAAGGAAGTTGTGAATGCTCCATCCCTGGCAGTGTTCAAGCCCAGGCTGGACAGAGCCTTGGGTGACATGGTTTAGTGTGAGGTGTCCCTGCCCATGGCAGGGGGGTTGGAACTAGATGATCTAAGGTCCTTTCCAACCCTAACTATTCTATGATTCTACAATTCTACTCCTCACAAAACTTATATCTCAGGAGTGCATCCTGGCCAGTGAGAGATGCTTATGTGAGGTTCTCTCAAACTCTTTTGCTAAAGCTTATTTAAAATTTCACTGGATAAGATGGAGAGTCGGAGCTAGAGTGATGCAGAAGCCTTCACCCTGCATCTGCTGGAGGCACGTGGACTCTCTTTTCTGCAGACAAGGAACTTCAGTCATTATCATATGTAGTAAAAAACCCACCAAACTTCAAAAGATGGCAATGAGAGTATTACCAGGAAAGGATAGCCTCCTGCACACTGATGAGAGCTTTGCAATGCAGGTTAGAAATGTTGGTTTAACTTTCTTTGACTAGTCTTCAGAGTGTATCATAAGAAAAGTCAGAGAAGGGATCAATCACCAGAGGTTTTTCTTTTCTGGTTTCCAGCAGGTGTTCCTGCTCCGGCAGGGGGATTGGACTAGATGATCTTTCGAGGTCCCTTCCAATCTCTGTCATACTGTGATACTGTGATATTAAAAAGCCGGTATGAAAACTGTTCCATTTCTGGTAGACAGCATTTTTTCCTTTTGTTGGCCCACAGTTCCTTTGCTTTCCTGGCATATGCTGGGAGGCCCGGACTTCTACTTCACAGCTGGATCCCTCGCTGATTTTGTCTAACATCTGCAGCATTTCTGTGCCTCAGTTTCTCCATGTAAAACACTGTCCTGAGCTATCAGTAGCTGCAAAATGAGAAGAATGAGGATACAGGAAGTTGGGAGAGTTGGCAGGAAGTTTTATTTCAAAGCTTTATTTATATTTCAAAGCTTTATTTATATTTTTAAAAACTTGCAGTCTGTCCAACTCATTGGTAGCCCAAAGGAATACCCTGAAAAACTGAGGTATTTTCATATGAAATATAAACTGTGAGGCCAGCTGGAAGGAGGTATCATTGTGTATTCTCAATTAAAGACAAAAGAAGGGAGAAAGAAAACACTGCTGACACACTTAGTAAAAAATTACCTATAAAAACACTTAGAGTAATAAGTTATATTGCTCGCAGTGGCCTAGGTACATTTTCTTCCAGTGGAAGTAGAACATTTTTTTAAATTTACCCTTACTCCAACCAGAAGCAGTTGTGGTTTGTAAGACTGGAAAAGCTAATTTTGGAAGGAAGCACTGTGAGTCTTCAGCATGAAGCCGGTTACAATCTGGAAAGCAGAGGCTGAATTATGGAGGAAGTGGGTTTTTCTGCTGTAATTTTTTTCATTCAATCTCCAGTGTGTAGAGTTGTATCAGGGCAGTTACCACTCAAAAATGAGTGAGCCCCGAAAAGATGAACAGGACTGCTGCATACACTCTTTTGCATGTTGGTATCAGCTTCCTCTGCTAAGTTTCTACTTTGCAGCTTCATCATAAACTTTCACACTGGGTTAAATTTTGGCATACTCAGAGGAAGATAAACCAGATATTAATGAAAAGGAAGATTCGTCAACATGATAATGGCAAGCTAACGCTGCTGGTGGTTAACCAGGGCGGGCGAAAGAAGAGGAAAAGAAATGCTAGTAGCAAAACACTTTTGCTGGGTTTCATTTCTTCTTAGACCTATTCCTTGGAATTACATTTCCCAAAAGAAATAAGTTAATCACTCTTTATCACTGTCAACAAGACCAGTTGCTTCAGTGATTTGCTTACTGTCTAGATATCAAAAGCCTTGTGAGGTTGTAGGATACCAGTTGTTACCTGGAACCAAGTTTTGCTTATAAAGTGAATTAAATGATAATGCCAGATTCAAAGGCTGAATACAGGTGAATTCGTATGTCTGTACTTTGGACCTATCCATAACAAATGTTAGTGGAGCAGATCTCTTTTTTCCCCAACTGAAGAATTCACCTCTGTTAAGCTCAGCCTAGCTACATCTCTGCTGTTGCTGCATAGTATAAAAAAACCCACTCTTATGAAAAAAAACTACATTGCTTCCCTTGGCAATACACATTCATTCCAGTGCTTGCACAGAACTCTGATTGTGTGCCTTCCACTCTTCATGTGCTCTCCAAGGAGTCGGGATTAGTGTTGACATGACATATCAGCTAGCTCTGTTGCCAGTCCCTTATTACAGATTCTATGCTGCACATGAGACAAGACTGCATGTCTTATTAACCACTGGCCTTGTGATGCATGCCAGGAAAGTCGTAACTTTTGTATTTATGAAACAAAGAACAATATCATTATCTTGTCCTGGAGTTCTCTCATAACAAGATTTTGCTGAACAAAATTCTGTTATTTCCTCCCTCCATCACTCTTTCAAAGCCTTACCTAACAGGCCACTAAAGTGATTTGTATAAAGACTTATTAACAGCTGTTTCTTTGCTATGGTTTTCCTTTTAGGGCTGTGGAGTACAATAACTTTCTGTAAAATAAAAGCAAAAAAAAATAAAAACATGATAATTTTTCAATGCATCCTCACTCCTCGTACAAGCCATCATTAATTTTTTATCAGTAGGTCCTACAACTGCCAATAGAGACAAATGCAAAGATAATGAAGTTGTCACCTGATTCTGAGGCCTGTTTGCTTCTTCAGCTCAAGGAAAAATTACCTGGCTATAAATAGAGTTTTATTCATATTATACACAGGGCAGGCAGTTGTAGCTGATTTACAATAAAGCCTCAGTAAGGACACTAGGTTAGACACAAGCATGAGTTGTTCGTTCCCCCTAATGATGTTATAACACATATATAGTAATAGAGTGTAGCAAGTGAACATTTCTGCAGCCTCAATGCTGAAGCAAGAGTATATGCAAAACTAGTGGTTTTCATTACAGTCTTAAATACTCAGGCTCTGCTTGTTCAGATTGTTGCAACCTTCTCTACATATTCAAGTTATGTGACCTCTGTACAATGACTGGCTGCCTTCCCCGTCCCCGTCCCGTCCCGTCCCCCCAGCAGAATGCTCCTGTTATCTTCAACATTCTTAAGGATGTTTCCTGCTTAGAAATCTAACATCACCAGCTGTGGCTTCCTGATAATCTCAGTGTGGTCTGGGGGCACTGAACAGCTTGTGTATATATTTTACATAGCCACAGTTTCCTAGCAAAATTCATGTCTATAATGTTTTTGCAGCACCTTTTCTTAATATACATTTAATTATAGCAATGCTAATGGTGATCTCTCTAAGTTCACCATTCCAGAGGCAGCCATAAGTATATAGTGTGACCACAAACATAGGGACCCTTCAAGATCTCTGTTAAAGAGGTGTGGGAGAGAAAGGGAGAGAGTTAAGTGTCCTAGTCTGTCTCTGCATTGCCTGCTCTCTGAAAAGAGGTGCACTGGAGAGGAAATGGAAGGACCGCTCATGTTATGGACTTGCTGCATCCCACCACTATGTCACAAGTCACCACCTCCAGCTCCACCTCTAGCTCAGCCATATCAAATGGTTCCACAAATGGCAACCTCCATTGTGTGACTGGAGGCCCCTTCCTTCTGCACCAGAGACCCAACACAGTCTTGCATTCACCTAAAAGATCGGTGACTGGCTTGTTTGCAGATGGCTCTCATGTAAGGGTGACTTAGATTGGGGCAGGGTGTTGTGCCATAGCCCATTATCTTCCCTCTGCTGCAGCAGAGTTCTGAACTGCTCATAAGTCAGCTCTTAAACAGCTGCAATTTACAGCATGGATTTTTATGTTTTATAGCCATGATCTGTCACAGGTTTTAGGTCTGTAAAGGGCAAGACAGGTTCAATGAACCTACTACATCTATGTGCAAGATATCTGATGAGAGACAAGAACACAAGCAGCTCACTAATCTTGCTTTGAGGCTCCTGTTTCCAGTTTGATCATTTCTTCCAGTCAGATGGAAATAAGGTGAAACTTTGGAAGACTTGAGTGGTGTTGAACAGAGAAGCAGGGCAGGAGCACTGCCCAGAGGAGACACAATGGGAAGCGCCTTGGAATGGGGAGAGAAGAAAAGGAGCTTTGCTCATCTTGCTTTTTCCTTTCCTTGGGGCTTCAAGAACCATCTTCAAGATTTACCTCTATTGGGCTAGTTATCCTTAACAGAAAAAGTGAAGGACCCACTCCAGGAATTAGGTCATGCAATCTATGTTCCTGGCAATAAATAATGCAAAAGGAACTGAGTGAAGGTATTAATCAACACATAGGTGTGTTTCCTTCCTTTAAACCAGGAAGAGGAAAGTTTATTTTTTTTCTGCTACCCTGCTGTTATGATTTTAAGTATCTTGGCATGTTCAGAAAGACTGTGAGGTTATTTTTTCATTCCTCTTGGCAGATTAAAAATTTTATTTTAAAATTTGACTATTAAAAATGAAGTTTTCTTTTTGTTAGCTACTGTTTATTGATCATAATTTCTGATTCTCCCTTGTTCAAGCAACTCTGCACAGATGTGTCTTTTAGTCAATAGCATCTTGTTGACTAGGACTTACTAGGAGCCTTCATTGATGCCTACTGGCAGTTGGCAGTACTATGTGAGAGGAAGGAATTCATAGTAATTACAGGGACTTTTAAAATCATGTTGGCTGCCTCAGAAATTAAAAGGTATGCTTGTAGAAAAGTTAGAGGAGCAAAACTCTAAATGAATTCTCCCTCATTGACCCTTGCAATCAAAAATAACTGCTACAGCTGAACCCAGGACACAAATCCATTAGAGAATCTTTGGAAAAAAAAAAAAAAACACAAAAAACAGAGCAAACCAGTCAATCTTGGGGTTTTACTTCTGAATTTAATTCTAAGAGACCAACCCCTTTGGATGCTTTGGAAAACCTAGATGCATCATGCCTGTGACATTACTCATATGAGGAGGAAAAGGTCTCCTGTTTCAGGGTTCTTTATGGAGTACTTAAATGAGTAAGAACTGATGTTGTTTAAAAAAAAATACCAAGCAAGCAACATCAGGGTGTGGTACATGTAAACAAGGGGGAAAATTACAATTATGAAAAACAGGAGATGGCTGTGAATCACTGAAATTTATGTGATGGAAATGCAGATGGCATAAGCAAGAATTTGAAGGTTCCAGAAGAGGAAGAAAATAATACTTACCAAAATTTTGAGACTTCAAAGTAATTATTTAACATTTCTGTACTGTTTTTGAAGCAATCAAACCATGTCAAGAACAAATGGAGTGGCCCTCTCCTTAAAAAGTCGTGATAGTAGTTGATAATCATCTGCAGCTGCTTCTTCTAACAGTTGCTAGTTTTCATCCCCGAGCTAAGCAAAGCCTTAGGAAATTCTTGGTTATGAGATTCATTATTTGCACAGCCCATGTAGTTAATTTATAGCCACTGCTATGCTCAACAGCTGGCTGTTCTACTCCATACAATTTTATGTGGATTCTTCAGTACATGTGACACACTGTTTATACAATTAAAAAAACTCTGTATATTTTTTGTCTTTAACTTCAGCTCTTGGAATTAAGTTTTTTTCTTAATTACAAGTCTTCATTGTCATGGTTTCAGAGAAACGGTTGCTAAGTACAGAATGCTAAGTACAGAAGCCAGTAAGACAAAACACATTATTCTAAGACACTACTATAGGGTTTTTTGGTAATCCAGTAATTATTTGATGATCAGAAAGAGGTTTGTCCTGAGCAGCCAGCTCTGGATGACTTTATTTCAGCAGGGGGATTGGACTAGACGATTTCAAGAGGTGCCATCCAACCTCAATTATTGTGTGATTCTTTGTTTGCCATGTCAGACACTTCATTATCATTTCAAAGGAGGTCATCTTATATAAACAGTAAAGAGACCTATTGTTTTCTGTTGCTACGTGCCAGCCATTTCCCAAACACTTCCCCGGGTGTGTGAGTGCATGCACCCATGCATGCACACATGCACACTCTCCCTCACACAAAAACATGCACACAGGTCTGTGTTCTTACCCAGTCTATCTGAATATTGACTTGGGTATAATAAAAAGCACAACTAGAATTTCTTTTAAGTGCCTATGTCAGACTGATAATGCTAGCCAATGCGAAGATGTCATTTTACTAATTGTGTTAAGTCAGTGACCAAATGAAAAGTATGAATGTGCCAGTCCCAGAATTCTTTCAGAAGCAGTTCATTAAGGCACCTCTGGTATGTCACATTTCCACCACGAAGGCAGTGAGATCTGAGAAATAAGCCTTCATACACACAGCCACCATCTCCCACTTCCACAGTGATCATGCTTCTCTGTGGATCTGTGAGAGGCGCAGTATTTCAGAAGACTATTAGGACACTGGCATACACTTTAACTCACCACTTTCCCAAGCAAGCCATCTGTCAACATGTCTTGAGCAGATCACCTATAAAGCCTGAGTGTTGTGAACCTGAAACACATTAAGAGATCAATTCCAATTGCACTATGATGTGTCCTATGGGAAAGATAAATCATAAAGTAAAACTTCCATTTAAAGCATGTAACCATATCTTGCTGTTTTTCAGAATACCTCCTTCATGGGGTCTATCAAGATGCTGAAGCCACTGGCTTCAAAGCTCTAACGAAAATTTAAACAGTGCTCTGCCATGTACCACTAGTTTTATCACAAATGTTTCCAGCATTTTCTTTCTGCTCTGAACACTGTAGGACAAAGAAGAGTAGCCCATTTGCCCTTTATTGGTCAGATTGCATGTACTTTACCAGAAAGACTCAGATTACTACTGCCAGACAAATCCTGCAGGAGAGAGAACACCCGGTCCAATTACAAAAAAAAAAAAACAAACTGGAATTCAAAATCCATAGGTATTATACTAAATTCCAAGTGCCAAGACAATATTTTGAGACAGTATAATACATTAGTTGAGGTTGTTTCCACCCTCTTTTTTAGAAATCCTAAGTTACCACAAAACTCATCCGGTAGGTAGGTGCTTTCTATTTGTAAAATAGCTGAGTATTGAAGACGCACTAATGAAGAATTGCTCTGCCAGAACCACAAGCCTCAGGAATGAATGGCTTGCAGGGAGGGGTGAGCAGTAGTTGAGAAGCTGTGAGGAATGTTTGCACTGGCTGATCATCTTTAGTGAACGTGTTTTACCAGGGACACTATTTGAAATTCTCAAGTTCCACTAAGTAACACACAGAATGGAAGATCATAACCTGAGACTAAGTGTCAACATCTTTCAGCATTGTCACTAGCAGCTGTCTTTATCTGAAAAGCTACTCAAACTTTTTAACACAGTTGTTTGCATTACTATTACTTATTTTCTTGTTATGTAAACTTAAGTGCTGATCAAAGTTGGCCATAAAGAAAATGTCTGTGGCTAAAGGAAACAATCCTTAGACTGAGTATTTGCAAATAATTATGTATCTCGGACATCAAGTCTAGCATTTTCCTGATGTATTAGGCTTTGCATTGCAGTACTTCAGCATCGGAAGTATACAAAACCCACTTAGGTGGTACGTCAGCAGCAAGTCTGTGGCTGTAAATGCTACATTTATTGAGCCTTCCAATAAACTTTTCATATTTAGCATCTGGAACTGCATCAGCTTCATCTGGCTCTTCCAATAACAATCCAGCAATGTGAATGCAGTAATCTTTTTGAAAACCATCATCTGTCAAATGGTAGGCTGCTTTACTTGACACATTCACTGTATCCATATGGAAAGACTTATACAATGACATCTTCCCAATTTGCCACTTATCTAGTGAAAGTGCCCACATGTTATTGTTAGCGTAAGAACTGACACATAACCACCGGCATGGTTATATGAGGTGCTTTACTGCAGCGCTGGGAGACCAGGGGCACACGCCCAAATCTGGCTTCAACCCCGTTACATTGCGCTCGCAATTTATACACTAAAAATGTCGTCACTAATACATATTCAACACAGATTACATCATTGACTAATACATATGCATCAAGGATTGCCACATCAGTCTATTACGACATCAGCCTCTTCTGCGCTTGCGCAGCCTCCCTCTGGTGGTCGTCCTGATGAAGTAAGGAGTCTTCCTCGGATGAAGTAAGAAGTCTTCCTCAGGTCATCCTGTTCACTTTTCTGTTCCTTGGACATGTCCCAGTCATTATGTGGACGCCAGCATTCTCTTATTTTCACTTGACTACTCCTGGTACCTTCGTGAGTTCTGCTTTGGTAGAGTTTCACAATACTCCCCTGGATCCACCCATATACCCTTCCCCATATATGGCTATGTTAATTGCTTATCATTATAGCTACCATTGTAATATTTAGTTATAAAGTAACTAAGATACACAATAGCAGAATTTCAACTTGTTCTTAATACAAAAAGAAACCCTCTACTGATCAACAGATTTTCAAATATAATCATCTCTTCTCTTTGTATTATTGTTTCAACACACAATTTCACCTATTACTAACATTATCATTTTCCTGAAAAAACAGAACAGTCCTAGCTGCAAGGATAGCTTCATTGCTCTAAAGTGCTTAAACTCTCTTGGTGTGTCCTTTTCCCCTTTTGCAAACAAAGAAGCACAAGGACCACAACATTAAACAGAACAGCTAACATTTGTCTCCTGTCCATTCATATTAATCAAGTCTTAACAATGGATTCGTAGTAGATATTTATGGAATACTTTCTCTTGCATCCTTGGAACACATTGTAATTGTTAACACATGGCTAAAAGCCAAATGTTTCTCTGACACACTATCATACTATTAAACAGTTCTTCAATGTTTATATCTATGTATGAAGAGAAATTTTCTTTAACACAGAATAATGAATAATTATTGATTATTAATAATCACTGCCAGTTCTTTTTAGAAACATTTCTTTTACCATGCAAGTGAAGCTGTAAAATCACTGCAATGTTAGCTGTTCCCTTCACTTTTATAATAGGTTTGTTTGTATTTCTGATCTATTGACTATCTGAATACACACATTTCTATTGCAGTACAGGCCAGCTTCATGAAGAGGCATAAGCACTATTCCCAAGAGAGATTCTGAATTTTATGTAGCAACTGCTTCATGCAAAACAGAAAAAGGACAAAGAACACCTCTCCTGATCTCCCCTTCAGGCTAAAAGTTCTGAACCTAATGACATATCCCTTTTCTATCCCTTCTACTTACTTCCGTGGCTGTTTTGTGGAAAGTTTCATTACAAAGCCTTGAAATGTCCTTCTCATCAATAGAATCATAGATAGAATCATAGCATTATTTAAATTGGAAAGACCTTTAAGATTATTGAGTCCAATTGTTACCCCAACACTGCCAAGTCCACCACTAAACCATGTCCCTAAGTGCCACATCTACACGCCTTTCAAATAACTCCAGGGATGGTGACTCAGCCACTTCAGCTTGAGGTCATTTTCCCTTGTCCTATTGCTTGTAACTTAGGAGAAGACACAGACCCCCACCCTGCTACAACCTTTCAGGTAGTTGTATAGAGCAATAATGTCTCCCCTGAGGCTCCTTTTTCCAGCCTAAACAATCCCAGTTCCCTCAGACATTTCTCATAAGACTTATTCTCCAGGCCCTTCACCAGCTTTGTTGCCCTTCTCTGGACCCACTCCAGCACCTCAGTATCTCTCTTGCAGTGAGGGACCCAGAACTGAACACAGAGCTCGAAGTGCAGCCTCACCAGTGCCCAGTACAGGGGGATGATCACTTCCCTATTCCTGTTGGCCACACTATTTCTGATACAAGACAGGATGATGCCTGTTGGCCTTCTTGACTGCCTGAGCACAATCTGGCTCATGTTCAGCCTCCTGACAACCAACACCCCCAGGTCCTTTTCCACTGAGCAGCTTTCCAGCCACTCTTCCCCAGCTCTGTAGTGTTGCATGGAGTTGTTGTGGCCCAAATGCTGGACCTGGCACTGAGCCTTGCTGAACCTCATTGATGGCCACACCCCATCAATCCAGCATGTCCAGATCCCTCTGCAGAGCCTTCTACCCTCCATCAGGTCAACACTCCCACCCATTTTGGTGTCATCTGCAGACTTACTGAGGGTGCACTCAATCCCCTCATCCATATCACGGATAAAGATATTAAACATAACTGGCCTGAACACGGAGCCCTGGGGAAACACCAGTTGTAACTGGTTGCCAACTGGATTTAACTCCATTAACTGCCACTCTTTGGGCCCAGCCGTTCGGCCAATTTTTTACCCAGAGAAGAGTACACCCATCCAAGCCATGAGCAGACAGTTTCTCCTGTGGAATGCTATGGGAAATAGTGTCAAAGGCTTTACTAAAGGCTAGGTAGACAATATCCACAGCCTTTCCTTCATCAACTAAATGGGTCACTTTGTCATAGAAAGAGATCAGGTTAATCAAGCAGGGCCTGCTTTCATAAACCCATGCTGACTGGGCCTGATCACTTTGTTGTCCTCTATGTGCCATGTGACAGCACCCAAGATGATCTGCTCCATAACCTTCCCTGGCACTGAGGTCAAGACTTAACAGGCATCTAGTTCCCTCAATCCTCATTCCAGCCTTCTTGTAAACGCGTTTCGCATTTGCTAACTTCCAGTCAACTGGGATGTCCCTAGTGAACCAGGACTACTGGTAAATGATTGAAGGTGGCTTGGTAAGCATTTCCACCAGCTCCTTCAGCACCCTACATCCACGTAGTGAAGACACAGCCTATGAAGAACAGCAGACATAGTAGCTTAGTACAACAGAATGATTTTGGAAATGGCACTGAAGCATCATACAGAAAAATGTTAAGGGAGTAAGTATACTTTATTGCTCAGCTTTCTTCTTTAACTAGTTAGCAACTGGCATCCATGTTACTTTCTCCAGAAGGAATTTCCTGCACAGAAATAAAATGTCTAAAAAAAAGTCTAAACCAAGGTGGCTACATTCTAATTGTGAAAACCTCTTTTTCAGGGCAGGAAGGAAACAGGATGATCTCCAGATATCTGTGTGAGTCATAGCATACTAAGGAAAGACAGATGGGCATGCTTATTTAGCACAACTTTTTTAACTCCTAATTTGGTGCAACTATTCTCTTAGCTTTTTCCTTAATTACATTGACAGGAGGTGAAAAAAGCAACAGGTCCCAGGATGTCTGGCTTAGATTTGCCCTGATTTGTACAACTGTAACAGACAAATATTTCAGGATATCATAGATAAAGACAGAGACTTATATAAACTGATGTTTTGGATGTTTAGGACTTCATTTCCTTGAATCACAGTTTAAGAATATTATCTTGAGGAGGGAACTAGAAAAGCTTGGAGTCAGTGCTGTTAGGACTGCAAAACTGCCACAAGCTCACCTTTCATTGTAGCTTCAAAATTTATTTTTAGTACTGTGCTTCACTAGCCTTACCAATATCAACCCACCAGAAAGCTATGAATGCTTCAGAAAGCTGGTGGCCCAGAAGTAAGGTTTAAATATAATGATTTTCCATGAGCTGTAAGAGGATCTAAGCAATTCCATTGCAATGGAAATGAGCTCCTATTGCCTAATCCTGCTTCAAGCACGATGTTTTCAGTTTGCTAATCCTACCAAGAAGCTAGACAGTTATTTAATACCCTATTATCTAAGAGCAACATTTTGTATTCTGCTTAGTGTGCTCTCTGCTCTCCAAGAAACACAAAATTAGCTCAGCTCCAGTTTGAGTGAAGAAAGGCTGTCATACAACCAGAAGCCTGTTGGACAAGAGATCCCCTTCCTTCCATCACAAGTTCGTATCTGGACACAGATGTTTACGATTTTCTTCTAAATCTGTTACCTAAGAGGAGGAGAGCAGAGGAAAGGAGAAGAGAGGAGGGGAGAGGACAGGACTATGATTTCTCCACACTGTCAGGTTGTAATAAATTAATTTTGTTATCTTGGTGATGTCTAGGGAGAAAGCGAATAGAAAGCCTCTGCATTGCAGCTATGCTGGTCTTCAGCACTCCTCAGAGAGGGGCTACTTGCAGCAGGGCTAGGGACTTAAATGCTCAAGATACTTTACAAACCATAGGTGTTTTAGGAGCTAAAGATTTGCTATACATGAATAGTACAGCAAGGAAAGAAAGACCTTTACTCTGGCAAAACTTTCTGGGATAGGCTTATTTATTTGGACTTTTGCTAAGCGTATGGTCTGTGAATTCCAGTTATCTGGTCTTTTCTAGCCTCTATGAATAAGTAAATCACAACCCATTAAAAGATTAGCAGCTGTTCTCACTGACTGCTGGTAAGTCAGTTTCCAGCCAACCAGTGTAGTACTCCAAGTTTCTACTAGTTAAAAGCCTCTCAAAGACTTACACTGATACAAAACTAAAGTCTCACAGTTCAGTAAAGGAGCAAATCTCCTTCCAGGGGAATAACATAAACTGTAGTGCTTGGCATTGTGCCATTCTGCAGGCATTTAGTCAGTACCAGCTAGGACTGTAGAAATATCCACTCGTGACTGAGGGTTTGAGGTTTTTCTCTGAATTCTTCTCCCAAATCCAGAGCATGCAGAAATCCTGAGAAGTTAGATCCTCCATGCCGTCAGGAGAACATGTACTCCACTGTTGCTCTACTGCTGAGTGAAGCTCTCTGTAGAAGGGAAGAAAGTTCAGTCGCTGCTTGGGCATAAAGTTCAGACCCACAGGCACAGCTGGGGGCTGTGCTCTGCCCTGCAAAGCTGCATCAGGCCTCGGCAAGCAGCCAGGGTCTGCCAGGGCGTGTAGCAGGAGTGAGCACATAAAGTACTGATGACTAACACTTGCCAATCACACCCTTGCGTTACTTCCACTTTGATTCAGAAAAGACTGCCTCTTTCTCACGTTTTATCTTTACATAGGCTCCCTCACTTACACAGGGTAATTTTTCTGACATGTTGATTTTTCTTATTTAGCATTTGATCTTTTGACAAAAATCAGCGTTTGGTCCCCATCAGCAGTTTTAGGACAGCTAAAGTGCTCTCTTAGCAATTACAGATGATCTGGTTATATCACACAAAAGCCACTTTGTGTCATGACTAATTTGAGATCCTCCCTATTTCTTGTGAAGAGTCCAGCCTTGTTCCCTTACACATAGAGAATTAAATTCTGTGTCTGATTCTTCTGTCGTTTCCACCGAGATACAACACAGAACAAGCAGACAAGCTCAGGAGACAACACAAAGACATCACCAGCAGCACTTGCTACCTACCCTGCAGGGCTCCTTTGCGTTTCAGTGCATGATGGTATCTGGCACTGAAGGACCACAGGAGCCAATCTTCTTCTTACAACTGCACCTTGAGTTAAGAGCCCTCTTTTTTTCTAACTTTCCCAATGAAAGTTTCCTGCTTGGACAAACTTTCAACTGTGCTCTCCTGCCAAAACTTGATTTTTAACTTTCCATGTTTTGATAAATAGAAATATATATATATGTTTCTGCATGTTCTGGCTTAGGAAGGAGAAGCAGCATCTCAGTCAGGTGTGTGAGTATCTCCACAAATATGTGTTAACTACAACAGTCCTAACTAAAGTCTGCTGAACAATATCCCTCTTCACAAAAGCAGCAGGTGATGCTACAAACTTTTATCTGGCCTTTGCATCGCAGTAGCTACATACATGCAAATGCCTGATAATCATAAAACAAACCTTAGAGGAAGTAAAAGGAAAGCATGATTGCCTATTTATAGCTTCCTTATGCTCTAAGTGAAGCTAATGTATACACAGGTGTCCTGTTCCCAGGAAGCTATATTCATTATGTAACACAATTCAAATATGAATGATTAACCTACTGCATCCAATTTGGGGCAAAACAAGGCTACAAAGTGGAAATAAACACCAAACAAATACATAGATCCTACTGAAGCAAAGACTTCACTTCTAATTCAGTTCTGATGGGACACGTGACTTACAGCTTCTGCTGCTATGAGGAAACCTGGCACGCATGTCCCCTTTACTGACAAAGACCTGCTTTCAGAAATAAAACTTCTTGCTTTGGTTACAGCTCACCATTCACATGCTGCTTTGAATAAGTTATGAGAAAGACATCAGGTGTGTCAAAAGGCACTTCATGGCTGCATCTGCAAGTACAAAGCAAATCTCCTAGATACTATTTTCTCCTTACTTGTACAGATGCACTCCTTACATAATAACCACTTCAATTTTTGAGCACCTGTGACTATTTCTTAGAATCATCTAGGGTGGCAAGGACTTTTAAGATCATCAAGTCTAACCGTTACCCCAGGACTGGTCACCACTAAACTATGTCACTGAGGGCCTCATCTCCAGCTTTTTAAACATTTCCAGGGATGGTGATTCCACCACTTCCCTGGGAAGCCTTTTGCAATGCTTGATCACCCTGCTTTTCCCAGGGACACTGGAATAAAAGCCCTTGCACTCCATCTATTACTTATTAAAGTGTAAGAGAGAAAAGGGCCTTAAGGTGGTTCCCTCTTCCAGTGCCTTCCCTAACTGGTTTCAGTTTCTGTCCTGTTGCCATTGCTCTAAGTTTCCTCAGATTGCAGCTCTTAACATAGCTCCACCGCCAGTGGTCAGTTCTGGGTCCCCATTTCTAAAGAAAAGAAAAGCTTGCCTTGGCTTTGCAAAGCTAGCTTCCCTCCCCAGTCCCTGAGGACTACGTGCCATGCTCAGATCTCTTTCAGAGCTTTCTTCCAGTGTGCTTTTTAATTCGAATAAAAGCTGGCATTGAACTTTTCTTCCTGATCTTCCTGTGACAGCAGAGGCTGACTTCACTCAGCCAACAGCAGGGACCTTCCCTCAACCCTCTCCTCCTCTGAAATGTATTTAAGCAACCAGTTAGCTGTTTTGAACAACTGCAGAGTGTTAAAAGAAAAGCAGGTACTTTAAATTCTATGCTAAGCCTATAGAAGTAATTAAAAGTCATGCCAAAGATGACTGCATATGTGCTACAGAAAGCAAAATCAAAATTATAGATATTCTAACACAGAATTTATAAGAGATGTATAGAAAAACACCAACCAAGCACTATGGGACTGGCCTTAGAGCTAAATATCTGAGCATTTTTTGTCTTTAAACCAAATATTATTGGGGAATAGCTTTGTTGATAAGATTCACCACTATCCAAAAACAAAGGTGCAATGGCCTGAGGGAGGCTGGAATTGCCTATTTTTTTCTCCCCCAATTTCTTTTTTCTTACTGGTTTTAGTCAAAAGATTACAAGTCCAGTGGGGGCGGGTGGGGTGGGGAAGGAACCAACTGCAAAATTTTCAGCCTCAGTTATTCAACAGCACAAACTATGCTGACCTTTTCCAGACAATTACATAAACCAGCAATGATAAGCAGTAGGGATCCCTATTAAAATACAGCCCATGGCTTTTTTGTGTGTGCATGCGTTCTTTCTGGCCCCCAGTTACTGGCCACACTGAAAAAGATTTTATGAAGAAAAACAACAGATATGACGAATTCCAATAGAAATCAGCTTCCAAAAATGAATAGCAAGCATAACCACAGCTGAATTCAACATTTGCCTAATTCACATGGGATGGTCTGAGACATCTTTTATCCTTTATACTCAACTCAAACTAGGCATGCTAGTAAAACCCCATTAATCTGTTTCATGAGTCATAGGCATCTTTGTTCTGTGCACTTTGCTGACAGTTTCCTCTCTCTGAGGGTAGAGAATGTGCTTTGTCTAAAGTTTCAACTTGTGTGTTAACTTCTCTCTGGCACAGCGCATGTGCCCTACCCGAGAGACTGTTTTCCTCCACCACATGTTGCTACAGCTGAAATCGGCTGAAAATCTCAAGCAGGAAATCCCTTAATGTGAACTACAGAGTTGTGCCTGGGTAGTCTCTACAGACAGTCTTGGTTACAGGTTCCCAGAGATCCTACTGCTCATGTACTGTGGCCGCTGCAGATCGTGTCCCTCTTTTCTGTCTTTGCAAAGAAATGGAAATAACTGAGCAGGTGCCTGGTGGCTTGGTTTTTAACATGTAGACTAGACAGTTGTATTTTAAAAAGGAAAGTAACTAAAACTAGCATCTAATGTTTGCTTGCTGGATCACCAATACAATGATTGCAGTTGTGATTAAGTTATGCTGGGTTTTGTTAGCACAAAGCATCTTTCTATGGAAAAGCAATGGCAACCTCTCCCACATAGTTTTGAGGAGACCAGATTGCAGTTCCCTGCTATTCCTCTTGACTTCCCCAGCAAGAGCAGGCATTTCTGAGGCATTCTCCAAATAGTGTATGAAGATGGCAACACAAATGAAAGACTTTTTTCTCAAAAGCCAACTCATAGGCATAATCAGTAGTAATGCACACATAGCCACACAAAAATGCATCTGCCTCTCCTCACAGGTCCTATTTCAGCTTCTGAAAAACCATACTTGTGAGGATGTATAGTTAATGATTTTCTTCCACTATGCCATTCTCTACTAAGGGATGTTTCTGAGCTCTTAAATAGCTCCACCGAAAATTAATGCTGCTGAGTAAATCAAGGGGTTCACAAGCCAGATGCCTGGGAATTTGACCATGCGATCAATTGTTAATTTTTACTTTCCCATGCGATAAACTATAAAACTTGAAAAAGGATGTAAACTTAAACTTTTAGTCTTCTGGTACTTTGGGGTATTAGCTGAATTACTGACTTCATATATATATCAAATTAGTTGTATGTATCATTTTCACCTCTTATACTTGTAAAATCCTCGTATCATTATACAAATGCCTCACTGAAGAAATGCCAAATGCAAGGGAGACAACAGTTTATGATAAACTGTGAATTATGCCAGTAACTAAACATACCTGGAAACTCACAGAAACTAAATATACTAAATGAAGAGACATAAAGTTACAGAACCATTAAATTTCTAGACAAATTAATGCTGTAAGTCATGTAAATATCTTCAAGAGTTGTATAAATTATTAGTTGTAAATAAAAGATGAAGAAGCATGTACAAGAACAGCACAAACATGACATTCCGCTGTTGCCAAGTGAGAACAATAAAACAGTGAAACTGGTGTGCTGAGCTGATGTTTTCTTTAAATCCTATTGTGTCGAGTTTAAAAAGTTCACTGAAAAAGCACCGGGCCAGAACAGAACTTGTCAGGTCTGATGCATGTTTGTCTGGTGCTTCACCCTCCTCATACATTCTCTCCTGCTCAGCATTACTTTTGGTAAGACAAACAGATAAGCAAAGCTCGATTTTCCTTCTCTTTAGCCAGCTTGAGGATGTGAACGCTAAGCCTGGTGTGTATAATTAACGCAGCAGAGAAAAATACTGTGGATCTGAAGGTGTTTCAAAACATTCTACAATTCTATGATTTTCAGCTGTGCTTAAGACAGTAAGGAAGTTTCTTCTGCCTATTTCTTCTCAGTGCTGTCTTCAGTAGAACAGAAGAGGAAATGGGCTTTGAAGCTACTGTAGAGTGGCTGGTAGAGGGTGGAGAAGACTTGATGTTTCTTTTGTATGAAGTTAAACCTCTGGAAATCAACGGGTTGTCAGAGAAACAGCATGTTGTAAACATCTTTTTTTCTGGTGGTATCAGTTTCGTGCTGTCCAATCCCCCCAGCACTGGAATGTGACAAGACACAGATGAGGCTCTGTGTGCTGCATGCTCCTGCTAACTGCACAATCTGCAAAGATTTTTCGAGAGTTTTGGTCAGTTTTTCTGATGTGCTAACTTCAGCTGCAAAGGCTGAAATTTAGCCTTCCTGGTGCTGTATCCAGGAAGTCAGAAATTACTTTTATGTGACCTGTGGTCTGCCTAGGTCATCCACTGCATCCACCTTGGCTGCATCCAAGGATTGCATCTGGAACATTTTAGCTTGTTAAAAAGCCAGAGCTAAATTTTGAAAGATTCAAGAGTGTCAACCCACTTGTAGAGCTGTGGAAAGAAACAAGAGGAAAGAGAGGCTGATGTTTTCAAGATCACAAACCAGGAATAAAACCAGAAATCTCAGCTACTAAGCTTCCTGTTTGCATCACTAAACAATCACTTTCTTTGCACAAAATGTGGAAAGTCCTCTTTTGAACCGTTACACAAACCAAAAATTTTGTGCATTCTGTACGCTAATATAAAGGCAGTGGTGCTATGCAGGACTTGACTACTTTAACTATAAAAGGACAACTCATTCCCCATAGTTACAGTCTCTCACAGCATATTCACAGAGAGAGTCTAAGCACACCTTTCCCTTCTTTTCTGCTAAAGTTCATCTAAACCGTCAGCCACAGCTGACCCTAGTGTCCCATTACACAGAAGTTCCCTATAGGAACTCATGTTAGCAGGATGCATCTGGACAGAGGGGACTGAGGTGGCACATAGATATTTGTCACTTAAAGCACAGAAGTGTAACACAACTAGTTCTTATTCATGAGCAGGAAGAAAGAAATTACCAATTTCTGCAGGATTCTGTACATTTAAAAAGATTCCTCCTGGCATATGCATCAGCAGATGTCAACTAGAACTGGGGACCGTATATAGCAGTATATGTAATTATGGTAGAAATATGGTAGATCCATAAACTTTACCTCTCTTCTGAGATACAAAATGATCAACATGGTATGTTCCACTTTCTTAGCTGGTTTTAAAATACCAAAGTCTGCCACTGCACACAACACAGTGCAGACTGAAGCATCAACAAACCACCTTAATCATTAGGATTTGCCCTGGTTTTGCACAAGAAACGAGATACGCTGTAGTCAGTAGCAATGCAACACCTCATCAGTACACGTTTTTGATCTCTCCTCCACATCTGGTACTGCTATGGTGCTTTAGCTTTTTTTAAATTGGCAAGCATACATGGTCTCTCTGACTCCACAGTTCTAGACATATCTGGGGTGCTTGAAACTAAGGACATAACGAATTCCTTTGCTGGTTCCCATCTACTGCTCTCAGCAAAGGGCAAGGGCAAGCTTAAATGACTTTGCAATTACCCAGATAGAGAAGGAGACAAGGCAACAAAATGGAACATTATATGGGGAAAAGAAGGCGAAGCAATGATAGGAAAGGTGAGCAGTAATAGCTTTGAGATTCTGAACCTGGTAATAACAAACCCCACATGTAAAATTCCATCCCTATCAGGACCAGCGAGACCTCACTCCAATTCCTCGCTCCACCCCTACCAAATAAAAAGGCAGGAGGATTTGTTTAAGCTTTCTGATAGCACTCTGGGCACTTAGGAAAAGAGCAGTGTAAAAATAAATGAATCAGAAAAATGTATGTGGAATGACAAATGCATGAGCTATTTTTCTCAAGTGATGCTTGCTTTCCACATTTCTTAAATTCTATGGAGAAGTTATTCACAGCTAGTGCTCCCAAGGCAAGTACAGTTATGCTAGCTTATTTTATAAACTCAAATCTTCTGTGCTCAAATGGAAAATATGGTATTGTTTGACTTAATGACTTTTCCTAAACTACTCAGACAGGAAAAGCGTGTGTTCTAGCTGTGTGGTTTGTATTTTATATACATACCATTTTGCCTTGTACTTATCTTTTTTCCCCCTTAATTTTGCAATGTAGTAAGAAAAGATAGACAATCAAGAATACTATAGGTTTTCTTTAGTAAGCTGCACTTCTCTATTTCTTCCTTTAGATAATAACAGAAAAATATTAGAAGAATGGAATGTTGTGTCATTTCTCAGAATTACAGTGTAGATCTTCTCCCTCCAGGTCCCAGCATCTGCAACAAAATCACATATAAATATGTAAATTTGTATTCATAAGATGTCCTTTAAGGAAATAGTAAAAGAGAGCTTGAATTATTTAGGATTACTAACTGCCTTTCTGTTTTGTATTTTTTCTTTTTTTTCTGCAAAGGCAGAAAGGCAAAAGCAGAAAGGAAGCAAATAATTGAGAATTGGAGGAAAAACTCTTTTCCTCTGTAGTATGGAAGGGCAGAAATACTACTCCTGCACTTCAACTGGCTTTAAATCATCAGCTTCAAAAAAAGAAAGTCCAAGTATGAATCAACTAATTAATATATTATCCCTCAGTGTAAATTAAACCATGGAATAATTTAAACTGCTTTGGGTTTCTTCTCAGCTGGACCATGACATCAGTATCAGCAGCTCCTCAACTTTTTGCTTTTTTCCACTCAGACAAGTATGTAGGCTTCCTCACTGTTACACCCTGCTCTCTGCCACTGTTGTACAGACAGCTGCAAGAGAAAGGATACTAACAGTCATCTTTTGGGAACCAAATTCAGGAAACCAGCTTTATTCACCAACAAAGTGCACAAGAACTGCCACACATTTCTGTGTCATGATCCAAAAAAAGTTCTATGGACTGAGGAGGGAGCCTGGCTAATCAGCATCACTGAGCACAAAGACACAGAATGTCAACTTCTCCTAAAGAAGATGACGGGAAAAACCACAAGAAAGGTCCTAAAGCAGGAAATCCACCCTTATGCTGGGAATGATTCTTTAAAGAATAATTTTAAAGTTTTCAAAAGGAAGAATAATGGTTTTATACCTGCCTTTTTAAGCACCTACCCATTCAAGTGGTATTGAGCATTTGCCTCTTTAGATTCATTTCTTCCTAAGACAATGCATGACTAGCAAGGCATTTAGTTCTGTGAGAGAAGACTGACTCTGGGAATTCCCCTATTAAAAGCATTGCGAGTTTTCCACTGCCAAGATTCTGCATTTATTATATAGCTTGGTCTTCTTGAAAACAAACCTGTCCTGGTGCACAGGCACCAAAGTGAGTATCCTTCCATACACATGCATAACTTGGTGACTTGAGCTTCTTTGGGTCACATAGCCAAGCTATGCAATGATGGAGGCCACTGCCTTTCTAACTACACCTGGGCCTGAAGCATAAATTTAAAAGCTTTAATCATAGAGTCTTAGAATCCCAGAATGGTTTGAGTTGGAAAGGACCTTAAAAATCTTGTAGTTCCAACTCCCTCTATGGGCAGTGACACCTTCCACTAGACCTGATTACACTAGACTACCCCTTGTCCTATCACTACCATTATAAGAGTCCCTCCCCATCTTTCCTGTAGGCTCCCTGTAACGAAGTGCAACAACAGTACACTTCATAACACCCTGGAGCAGCTGCTTGATTCTGTAACACATGACTAGCTTATGACCGTCTTAGGCTGTAGACAGCTGAAGTTACCAACAGCATTTGCCATAGCATCTCAATGAAGGATCCTTACATGAAGATCTAAGCAAGAAACAGAGATGCTTTTATCAGTGCAGTTCAAAAGATTTTGCCGTAATGTGATACATCTCGTATGCGTACACAAAAACTGTTACAGACAAAATGCCTTCACAAATGGCTGATAAATTCTTGCACTGTTTGTCAGATCTGCCCACCTCTTCCAAAAACCCAGCTAGACCCTCACTGTGTTTATGAACCTGATCAGACACATAATCTGTGCTACGTAACAGAGCTGGAGATACAAAAGACAACAAAACATACAAGAACAATTCTCTCTCATTAAACTTTAGCTTTCTTCCCTGTGGTTTCTATCCTGAGCCTTCCACACAGCACATAACTTGGGGTCAGCTAATACGATAAACACAGAAACTCTTAAATCCTGGTAGTCTTAAAATTCATGCAGGTTTGCCGAGGTGAGCAGCTCCATAGAGGAGCCTTCAGCACCGGAGCGAGGGGAAACCCCACGTCCAGGAGCCTCCGTTCTGAGCGGCGAGAGCCACCGAGGGAGCCTCCAGGCCCCGCCAGACCTTACCCAGCAGCCGGCTGCTCCGCTGAGGCGGGCAGGGACTCACAGGGGGCGGAGCCAGGAGGGACGGCCCCGCCCTGAGCGGGGAAAGCCCGCCCCAGCCAGGGCGGGAACAGAGCGTGGCGCGGCAATTGGCGCCGGCTGAGCGAGCGGGTAGCGGGCGAGAGGGAGCCTGCCCTGGTCTGGTGAGGGGAGGGTGCACAGTGGACAGCGCTGCACTCCGTGCTCCCTTGTGAGGGTCCTCCTGCAGCAGGGGCTGAGCTGCGGGACGCTGTCAGTAGCTGAAAGGTGTCAGGGGAGCTGAGAGGGAGCTGGGATGCTTGCTCCAGGCCCAAACCGTGCAGGGGTCGCAAGCGTCCATCATAGCGCATACAGAAAAGGAGGAGGGCAGTAATCCAGGAAGCTGGGAGCTAGTAACAGAAGAAAAGAACCAACAAAAAAAGGAGTAAGAGGTGATTGTCCTGCTGTAATCTGCGCTGGTGCAGGCTCACCTTGAGTACTGGGTGCAGTTCTAGGCCCCACCATTTAAGAAGAATTTGAAGGGCCTTGAATGCATCCAGGAGGGCAACAAAGCAGGTGACAGGGCTGGAAGGCATGTCCTGTGAGGAGTGCCTGAGAGCACTGGGTTTCTTTAGTTTGGAGATAAGGAGGCTGAGGAGTGACCTCATTGCTCTCCCCAAGGACCCAAGAAGGGGAAATGGAGAGGGAGGTACTGATCTCTTCTAACTGGGATCCTATGACAGGACATGTGCGAATGGTTCAGAGCTTCACCAGGGGCAGTTTAGAGTAGCCATGAGTGTAATGAGTAAATTCCTGTTTGTTAATCAAATCTTGCTTGCTTAGGAGTTGCTTGCTTAGGAGTTACTTGCTTGCTTAAGAGTTACTGGAAAATCACGATGCTTTGACATTTTGCTTGTAGACCACGGGCATCCGTTAAAGTAAACGATGTATGGGGAAGGCGATAAGGAGCCTTCCTCCCCACACCCACCGGGAGACAGAATGAAACCCCGAAGGAGATAGGGAGCCTTTCTCCCCACACCCACCGGGAGGCAGAATGAGACCCCTTATCTACAGGTCATACAGACGCAGAGGACGCCAGGAGGTGACACGTATATCGGATGAAGAGCATAAAACCAGTGACTTTGGGGAAGTGGGGTGCGTGCTGTTGGCGGAGCGGAGACTCCCCGGCCACCCAGCGCTGTTCTGCTTGCTGTCGCTCAATAAACCGATTCGATTCATTGGTCTGGCTCTCGTCAATTTATTTGAGCCACATTCTAAAACAATGAGGAAGCATTCCTTTACTTAGAGGGTGACCAAAAGCTGGAACAGGCTTCCTAGAGAGGTGACAAATGCCCTATGCCCATCAGTGTTTCAGAGGCATTTGGACAATGCCTTTAATAGCAAGCTTTAACTTTTGGATAGCCCTAAAGTGGTCGAGCAGCTGGACTTGATCATCAGTGTAGGTCTCTTCCAACTTCCATTTTTTTTCTCCCTACTCCCTTCTTTCCCTAACAGTACATGCTGAGGAAATACTGGACATCTCTTCCTAGCCCAGTACTAGCGGAAGGGATTGATTGGGTATCATGTCCCATCACAGGCACTGGCGCTGTCGCTTTGTGGAAAGAAATCCTGTGCCTTCTGATGGGGGTGAGAGATGTCGATTGTCTTTGGATCACTTGAGCATCTGAACAGTTTTGCAAAAACCAGGTTTTTGAAACTCTTCTGTGTTCATACAGTTTATTTGGGTTTCCACAGCATAGCAAAATACAACATCTCTGATGTCAGTGAGGCTCAAAGACCAAGACTTCAGCCAGAAGCACGTTGTGCTCCTAAAATAAATGGTTGCAGATCTATTTTATGTGGGCAATACCTGCTCATTTCCTTGTGAGTTCCCCCACTCCCAACCCCACCCCTCCCCCAAATACTGGTTTCTAAAAATGCCTGAGTTGTTTCTTTTGGAGAAATGTAACAGAGCACAAGAGCCTGAGAACAACAACGCTCCATCAGGAGTCCATCTGGCCGAGTGCTCTCTCTCTAGTGGTACCCCAGACGTGTCTAAAGGAGAGTATATGAGGAGTGCAGGTCTACTTCTGTCAGGGTTCAGAGGGTGTTCATAGGCTTCAGTGCCTGGGACTGGCCTCCCTTGGGACCTGCACTGCAGATGGCCCCTTAGATCTACATCAGAGCTTGTCATGCAGAACTACAGGCATAATGTATCATAGCTGTTTTGTACCATTCCATTCCCTGCATTCACAATGAGTTGCATAATGATGAGACCGTTATTTACCTGAAATGCCAAGGGGTTTTCAGCACCAAAACCACTTTCAAGGACACAGGTTTACAGGTGGAAAGAGTATTTTGTTTATTTATAAACTTATTTTATTTAGTTCAGACCATTTTAGTTAATTTTAGTCTCATTTAGTTTAGATTATATTTTCATTTTCTAAATCTTTCAGAGAGGTGCTCTGGTGGTGGCAGAGCAGCGCAAGAACCCAGCCAGAATGGGCCGGTCAAGACCTGACAAGGGGTGGTACTCTATGCTACAGAGGACAGCAGCAGGTCCTGGGGCCACGCTCGGGCCACCCTGGGAGTGCAGAAGGCTGCCTCCCCCCGGATGTGGGGCGCGAGGGCCACCTACGTGGAGCACGAGCCACTGCCTTTGGGACACCATGACCCAAAGGAGCACCATGAAGGGGCTGTGCTCAGCTGCAGAGGAAGGCAAAAAACTCTGGGGACACTTGCTGGTCTACCCTGGGGAGAAAAAAGCCCTTCCCACTCCCAGCTGCAGGACATGAGCGGCCACCTTCGTGGAGCATGAGCACCAGGTGACACCCAAGCCAGAATGAACTGAGGAGCCCTGACAAGTGGTCATGTTCAGTGCTCAGAGGAAGGCAGAAAAAACCCGGGGACGGGTACCAATCTGCCCCAGGGGAAAATTCCTTCCTGACCCCAGTGCTGGCGATCGGCTACTCCCTGAGCAAGTGAGCAAGACCTGCTCCTGGTCATGGCTCTAAGGGAACACTGGCACTGCCTTTTCTGCCTCCACCTGGAGCCATCTTAGCGGCTTCCAACAGCAGCAAAATGCCACTGGCCTGATGAACCCTGGCAGCAACAACCTTTCCTGTGCCTGGCAGTGGGAGCTCCAAAGCACTGGGTCATCTGTGGATCCTGTTTCTAATGGCTACCGCCCGCTATCTCCCCAGAAGATGAGGACGACGATCTCCTCAAAGACTAAGGCAGGATTTCCATTCATCCAGTGAGCTGGGAGTGTGGCGCCTCCAGGAGCTGGAGCAGCAGAGAACCTCCAGCAGCTCTGTGCAGCTTCAGGCAGTCTTCCCTCCTCAGCCCCTCCAAGTAATTCGATCAGTGCCTCAAGGAATTCCTCTTGGGTGCCTTCAGGCTGCTAGCCCTGTCCTGGTGGCAGTGCCAGGCACTCTGGCAGTGGAACAAGGGAGGATGCTGCCTTACACTGCCCCAGAGCATTGTGATGCTGCGTTGGCGGGTGCTGGCACTATGACACAGGGTTGATGGGGCTCCCGCAGCCCTGCCCACTGCAGCCCTGCTGCTGCCCCTTTGTCCTCCATCCCTTGGAGAAAGGCTTTTGGGGTGCTGGCCTTGAGGCAGTGCCTGTGCCCAGGAGGCTGGAGGGGATGTCCCTGCCTATGTCCCTGCCACACGCTGGGCACCACGGCTGGGTATCCCTGTAAATCAATCTGTGTGTTCAGACTGTATCAATAAAGGTATTTATACCATGCAGTCATTTGAGTGTGGCGATCCCAGAGGTGGAAGAAAGGGAGTTTGATTTCTTCTGCATGAACTCTGCAGAAACGTAGAGAGCATACAGGATTTCCTCACCATTCCTTACCAATACACCTCTGAAGAGCAGAGACAAACAGAATTTAATATCATCAGGGAATATAACATACAAAATCAGCACTAAGTTATCATCTTAAAATGTAATTATTTTTTTATTAGAAGAAAAAAATAAACAGAATTGGACATCACAGGTTTTTCAAAAGGAACAAACATTTCATTACTGAAAATATCACTTTGCCAGAAACAAAGGAAAGGTATTGCAGATTTTCTTTTCAGTAAGTCAAATATTTACAGTAAAACAGACTTAAAACAGTCAAAGTTTCATGGAAAAATGTGGATATAGGAAAAACAGGTTTCAAAAAATACGTAACCATGAAACCTGAATCTCAGCAGTTAAATTACAAAGAGAGATTTATACAGTTAGTAAAATTGAAACATCACTAGAGGAATCAAGAGCTCCTATCAGCAGAAGACTTATTTTACTTTCTTTGGCTACATCTATACTATAGCATACCTTACAAGCCTTTATTGTTTAAAAAAGCACTTTTCACTGTAATTGATAAACCTATGTGGAGGTCTATAATGTATACTGCTACAACCAGACAGGCTTCAGCATTTGTACTAGACTAGCCATTTCTAGGAAATACTATTATGAAGACATACTGTTACAAACAGCTCTCTAGACAGCAAAAACCTCAACTTACTAGAATTCAGTGAAGATACTGTAGTCTTCTGAAACAGGAATTAAAATAGATTTTTAATTAAAGAAAGTGAATATAAATACTTAACAATAAATAACAGAAATGTGAACACACTGCAGTAACTGTAAAAAACAACCAAACAAAACAAACTTGTTCAACAGAAAAGGAACCATAAAAATACAAAATAATCATGTTTTAAAAAGCAACACATTTGGTATGCTTTGCCTAAAAATACCACAGAATTAATTCTAACAAAGAAGACCTCTTAAAGTCTTGCTTACATTGACATTGCTATATCTTTCAGAGGAACTACTAAAACATCTTAAGAAAATCGCTGCTTATGTTTAATTAATTCAATATCTTAGATGATGGGCAGCTAGCTATTTAACACCTGATCCTAATAAAAGGATACTTGCTCCAATTCTACTGGTGTGTGCTATTCCAGAAGAAAATGAATTTGACTCCTAAGAGAAAGGGAGAATAGTAGAGAAGAGGTTGCTTAGAAAATTCCATGAAAGTTAGTTCCTCAAGATCTACGTATTAGTTAAGAGAACATATTCAGAAGAGAACTAGCAATGAGTATCTAAAATTATGTATATTAAGATTAATCCATTTAAATAGCCTGTGTGTCACTACCGCAAATCTGTTTGACAGCCTTGTATTCTACTGATGTATGCATAAAAGCATAGCTGAGTCTCCATTACTGAGGAAGAACATGTTAAGCATTGCTGCTGCGGGCTGTATTTGCTTAAAAAAGGTTACACAGGAAATAAAATATCCCTCTTTTTCTGATAAACTGCAATAATGACAAAGAACCACCAACAACTTGTAAGAGAAATAAGTTATGTCATTAATCAATAAGTTGCGTGTTCTATTATGAAACTAAACTTTGAGTGGCATCCAAGATATACAAAATAAAGCTACTTTTTAAAGAACTGTTCACCTAATGTCTCTTCAAATGTTGATTATCACACCAAAAAAAATGATCTATAAAATCGTATTTCTCTTTATTAGCTGTTATGAAAACCATAATAGACTTTGGACATAGAAAGGTCTTTGGATAGTCTACAGGAAGTGTAGTTAAAGTATGTACAGATGTTATTGGAAGATAGAAAAGAATAAAAATATAAAACTATGTGGAGGGAATCTGAAAAGGAAACAGTATCTAGCTGATAGTTGTAATAGGAGGAATCTCTACAGTAGTAGAAATGGAATGAACTTTAAAGGAGATGGGCTCTCAGTTGCTACAGACCTTGGTGCCTTACTATCTAAGATAGTGCTTTAAGTCACATACACATACTGCAGTATTGCTGCTACTGGAAGGGAGTAAGTACCAACAGAGAAGGCATTTACTGCAGGGAAAGACGAGGATGACTAAGATCACGTAACTGGCCTTTGCAGAGGCTGTTTGGGATCTACACATCTTCTGCAGAAACTCCTTTCTGAAATGATCTTTGCTATTGAACAGGCTGGTTGTAGAGGAATGTAATTTGTTTCCCTAGGAAGAAACCCTTAGGCTACAACGTCTTAATGCGTCTTCTGTCCTGCAAATCAGAGAGCATCACAAAACAGTACACAACATGGGAGCCAGCAGACATTACCCAGCAGATTCTGCAGCATCTGTGGCTCATTTTGAACATACACTTAAAACAGGAAATAATAATGATACTTTTAAACAAACAAAAAATCCCAAACAAATCTGATGCAGTTTGTATAATCCTTACCCAAGGATCAAATGGGGGTTAATTATGTTTATAATACAAGTTTTATATTTCACCCTTTATAAAAAAAAAATTCACAAATGCACTGACTGACTATACCATATCAGTTTGTTAGTGCCCCTAAAACTTCATTTTGCTGCTAAAATACTATGCTTATAGACAGGAAACTTTGTTGGTGGAACTAGCCCCTTCACCTTCCCACAGCTCAAGTATGAAAACACTGGGAGAACATACGGTTTCATGGGTCTGACTTTTACTTAAAAATGAAAAACATATGTGAACCTTTATGTCCCCACAGAAAGAAGAAACAAAGGTCGGAATACATGCTTCAGTAGATGCCAGAGCAGAAACCAGCACTGAAACCCTGCCCTTCAGTTTGATTTCCAATTGATTAAAAAAAAATAAGAGATGCTTCTGGCAAAGAGCCTTCCCATACATGCTGATAGATGAGGCCACAACTAAAACACCAACACACCCAACTATGCTGCTTACACATAAGTATTCCTGGTGTCAGAAACATTTACACCTGAAATAAAAAGAGTCATTGTAGAGTATTGCCAAATTCTGGTGGATATGAAAAGCAAAAAAGTCAGTGTAATCTCTAGGGTTATTTTTGTACTTATACCAACTTTTTAACAGTAATCAAATGTGTGTGCACATCAAATAATAGCTTTTCACCACTGCCAATATTGCACACCTCCTTTTTTCCCTAGTGCTGTCTTCACCCATCTGCTTCACCATCCACTGCAGTGGCTGTGGCCGCCTTCTTTCAAAACGTGTTCTCAGGAGACAAGCAGTAGGGTTTTAACTGCCCCATGAAGACTTTGCTTTTAGCAAATAAAAATCTATTTGTTTTCCCTTTGCTTCTTTGAAGATCTGGAGATCTGTGCTGTTTCTGACAAGACTGGGAGTTCATTGGTAAAAGGGGCAAAAAATTATTTTGAGGCCAGAAAAGAGCTACAACGATTTTACTTCACAAGATGAATTGGAAGAAACTGAGAAAAAAGAGCATTTACCTTCATATGTCACAGACAGCTCCAAAGACAGCTCTTTAGCTGTTCACATCACTGAGTTTATTCAACTTTGAACACTTTAATCTGGGTTTACAACTTCCAGCCTTCATTGTGCTGCTGTAGATGTCTTATTTTTTATCTGACCAAACCACAGACTGTGCATGTCTTTTAAAGATCCTGTTCATTAGGAATAAGTCTTAAGGTAACCTTCTCTCCTTCTAAGGCATTTTCAGGTCAGCTATGATTCAGATCAGAATGCTCAAGCTGTTTGCAGAAGCTTCCTAGTAGAGGCTATGGGCAGGACACAGAGTGAAAGACCTAGCAGCGGAATCATTTCAGGCTGAGTGGGTCAAAGACAGATGCTACCAGAAGAAGTGGGCCTCGGATTACTCACACAATCAGATGACCAGCATTGTTACTAAATTATTTTTATTTTTACAGATGAGTTGGCTTTACATGTGTAAGGACAAAGCCTGGGTGTTTTTCTGATCAAAGTTTCACATGTAGAGGAGCTGGTAACCACAAATTATGAAACTCATTTTCACAAGATGTCAGTGAAACATTCAGATCAGATTAGTAAGAATGAAAAAAAAATACCCTGATATTCATAAATCTGAAAAATGTATTAGCTATGAAGTGGTTAGTGCCATCAAACTGTACCCCTGCCTCAAGGATTGAACTAAGTGGAAAAACCACTAGCTCCAGTGCAAAGCAGTCATCTCACTTCTGTTCTAACAGGAAGTTGCTTTTATCTCATCTGAAGATGGTAACTTTGACAAAGACTAATTCTGGAAACAAGAAGCTACAGGGCCCTGATCTGGAGTGGCAATTTCAGTGAGATAGCTAGGCTTTTTCTGTTACTTCTGCAATCCTGAGGAAAGCAAAGACCAAAAAAGTGTTTTGGTATGATGTACTTGTAACAGAGAAGCATGCAGTACTCTGAGGAGTACCAATTCTTGTTCTGTCAAGACAGCAACTTCTTAGATGATGACTAACAATCGCTATAAACAAACACTCTGTTAAAGGATATCCCTTGAGCAACATAAATAATGTCCTGTGTTTGTGCACCTAAATGTAATGACTGGATCTACACTGCTGGCATAACCAATGCATATGTATAGATTCAGTGTTACCTTATAGGGTTGGAGTCCAGAGAAAAGGAAGCAGCTAACAACAATGTAATGTTAACTCCAGTACTTCTTCTGCAAAATTCAGATATTTTAATGGAAAACTTTGTCCTTACTTTAAAATGCAACACAATTTTAAGATTAAGTGTGTTTAAGTCTGTTACTACAGTTAAAGTCTTCATTGCCTCCTGTTAAATTTGAAAAATACGTGATTAGGTGCTGTCAAAGAGAAGAAAGTATTACCATCAATTTATGAACTGGTGACAGTGATTCACTGGCTCCTTGACTTTCCACTTTTCCTACAAATCCTACAAACTAGAGGCATAGACCCCTCAGAGGAAAGTATAGGCTTACAACCAATGAATCCAAGTCACCCACACACCACCAGTTACATTCAAAGTCACACTCTGTGTGCCAGTGAACTATTTACCATCCAGTCAATCATCAGTGCATACTCACTAAGTGAAAATCAGGATTTAGGAGAGGTGTTTTTGTCATGTGCGTCCCCAGGCAGAGCACAACACAACTGTGTCAACACTCTGACCCACAGCAGCATCACTTCCAGGTGACACAACACCACCCAGGGGACAAGCTGGCCCTCAACCCAAAGTATCCAATACATGACACAAAATGGCCATTGGAAAAGGACTTCTATGAAAACAGGGTCTTTAGTATTTGCCTTCCCACACCAGCAAAATTAGTTAAACTGCTCAGAGGTTTCATCTGTACCTTTCAGTTGTGCGCACAGTGCAGCATTGCTTGCACATATTAAAGCTATTTTAGCTACTTTCTGTCCAATCAAACAAAAAAAACAAAGCTTGCTACGGGCAATATTATTAGGCATCCTGGCATGTTTAGTGTTGGGTAGCTTTTCCTTAGGAAAAGCAGGAAAAGAGAGTGCTGGGTGAAGAGAGCGCAGGGTGTAGCAGCACTCATCTACTATTAAAAGCTGTGGCCAGTGTTCAAGGCCGGAGGCTCATTTCTTCTGGCGAACAGTTCTTTTCGGGGCTCCTTGGTCCCGTGCTTCCCTCCGTCTGCAGGAGCGGCCGGTACTGAGCAGCACACACCCGCACGTCCCAAAGCCGTGCTCCTGCTCCAGCCCGCCGGAGCCGGGACGACTCGACCCGTCCCGCACGTGAAACCCGGCTCTCGGCCTCAGCCCGCTGCGGAACAGGGCTCCAGCCACCGCCCGCCCCCGAGGAGAGCTGCGGGCGCCCCACCACCCCGATGACAGGCTCACACACCGCAGCGCCGTCCCGCCACCGCGGCGGGCAGGAGCGGCTCGCACCCCCCCAACCAGGAGAAGCCCCGAAGGGAAAGGCGGCCACCGCCCTGCTCCTCCTCCCCTGACAGCGCGGCTGCCTGGGCGTGTACCGCGCGGCGCGCCCTGACCGGCTACGGTGCCGCCCTTCGGCCAAGCGGGAGCAGCTGTAGCGGTCAGGGAGCGGGCGGCGTGTGTGAGGCAGGCAGTCATGCAGCGTTGGAGGCTTTTTCCCGTGGTGGTGGTGGCGTTGCTCGGCGTCTTGGTCACTGCCCAAGGTGAGGACGGGCGGGCGCAGGGTAGCGGTCTTGCTGCGGACCCCCCTTCCTCTCCGGTCCGGGGGGGGGGGCTTCTGGCCTGTCTTCTGTTCCCGGGGTATGGGTCGAGCGCTGTCGCTCGGCACAGAGGAGAGCGGCATCGCCGGAGCGGCCCCGGGGACGAGAGGAGCACGGGATGGAGCCGGGCGGGTCCCCAGGCGCTGGCTGCTCGTGTCTGTCCGGGGTAGGGAAACGGTCCGCTCTCCTTCCGGCCTTTTTTTTTTTTGTTGTTGTTCTGTGTGTTTGGTTTGCCTTTTTGCCACTGTTAACTTAACTGGAAAAGTATTCGTGAGTTTTCTGTCTGACTCCGGGACTGGAAACTCTGTCTTGAGTCTCTTCAGTAAATACGTGACACTCGTCCCACTGCGGTCGTTGGGTGCGGCGGGTCCGTGAAGGAGGCTTGAAGGGGGGTCTCGGGGCGGCGGGGAGCTCTGCTGGAGCTCGGCTTCCATTTTAGGAAAGAAAGAGGAGTTACAGCAGTTCGAGCGCATCAGGCAGTTAGTTACTCACCACAAAGTGCCGTCACACTATAGACCTTAAAAACAAACTAAATATACTATGGCAAAACAGCAGGGTAAAACACACCAGTATATTTTCTGATAAGCTGCTTATGGCTTCAACATGTGTCAGAGATGATTCTTCTGAACTCTGATAAAAATGGTAGGTATGTAATAAATAACACGTTAGTATTTGGTATAAGGAAACAGTTTCGGTGGGGGAGAAAAGAAGCAAAGTTCCCAGTACCTGGGGTTCGATTTTTTTTTTTCCAGGAGGAAGATTCCTAAACTGGAATATGCCATGCAAATTATTTCCTGTTTATATGATTTATTTCTAAGAAACCTTTTTTTTACCTTGTTAATATGAATGCTCAGTACTATGCCTAGGCATTTTCTTTCCAGTGCTTTGTAAAAGCAACACTTAAGTATCCGTCTCTTAACTTTGACTGGAAGCTGTAGAGAGTGTATGCAGGATAAGCAGCTTGGCGTCAAGCCCATTTGACTTCAGTTCTTATGCTGTGGCCTTATTGTAGTCTAAACTGGTAGGTTAGCAAAGCTGAGCTCTTGGACAACTAGTACAATTTTACAGAAACCACCTTTAAATCTGACAGATGATTCAGGCTGATGACATTTAGATATCATCTTACTGCTTAAGTGGGAAACGTGATTCTTTTCCCCTGCAAGCAGTCCTCACAGTCGTGGACAGCAAGATCTTTGGTGTGATGCTCTTAAGATGTGGAAGTTATCTGGTGTGACTCAAAAGTAGTCTTCCTAAACTTTCTGCCAAGAAGTTTGGAGGTGAATAGAGTCTGTCTGGTTTCTGCTTCACTGGAGGGGAAGTGCCCAGAAACTGCCTTCAGGGCTTTTGTTTTGAATTCTGAGGAAATGATCCTACATTTTTAACAGATTGCTCTGAAAAATTGCTTAGTTTATGTGCATACTATTGACTGCTGATAACACAAGCTAAGTAGGTAGGTTATAATTAGTTTGGACACTTTATCCTTACACAAAATGCATAAGAATTCATGAACTGTTGAGAATGTCAGCCTGGGGAGGGTGGGGCTCTCCAGGGGAATTTCCCATTTCTCGTGGTGCAAGCTTACATTAAAATAAAGGCAAAACCTGCATGACATACTTTTGAGAATGTTGATGTCACTGTTGGCAGGGTGTCTGTAGTCTGAATTTGCAGAACTGCTATGGAAAGTTAAGGGTCTTGCCTTACAAGCAGCTCAGCTGTTGTGTGACAGTTTGGAGGTGACTGGTTTCACTGGGACTGCTCGCTTTCATAAATTGAGCAGATGAGTGGGTGCCTCTGGACTGAGAATTTATTATCAGATCATCCATTTTAGGCATGTGAAAGCTGCTAGCAGGATTTGAATGTATTATTAAGCAAGGGTGAACTTTGTTATTTGAGCTTGCTTAGAAAAAGAGCTTGCAGTTTTAACCTCAGAACTGGTATTAAAGTGTTGTCTCATTTGCCAAGTATGAGCTCTCCAAGTAAGACAGATCTGGAATTTAGATATTGTTGGGGCTGCATCCAGAAGAAGGTTGAATGTAAGTTTTTGTAGCATCAGTTTCTACAGGCAGTCTGACAGCTTGCCCCTGCTGAGGAGTGGGATCTTTCCATTTTTCTCCTGCTTTGGTCCAGTGCCCGCTGGGGCGGGTACTGGGATGATTCAGTTTGGTAAATCAGCAAGTGACTAATCTGATGCATTGAGTTTGATCTGCAGTCTTTGAGTGTTGAACCCAGCACAAAGGAGTGGCAGGGTCGAGCATGGGAGAGTGAAAATGAGGTGGGAGTGGGATGGGGGAAGTGGGGGGGGCAGGAAGCTGCCTGCTTCTGTGAGGTTCAGCCATCCTGCATCTGCGAAATCACTGGGTAGCCCAGTATCTAATTTTAGGCATCTGGTTTTCAAAATACAACAACAACAAAGAATTAAGCAACAGATCTTCTGTACAATTAATAGGAAGAGCACAGCAGAAGGAAAACTAAACAAAAGAATTCACATAGATGAACAGCAGAGAACTGCTGCATGGAGACACAAGGCTCAAAAGTCTCCCTTTCTACTGGAGAAAGATAAAGGCATAAAAAGCTGTCTTCTGACTGAGGATGTCTAGTTTGGACTGAAAAATATGTTATTTAAGTATTCTTTGCAAGGATTGAGTAGAGTTTGCTGATTGAAACACAGTTGTGGTAGTGAGCACCAGGAGGCAAGCAAAATACGTGCTAGAAGCTGAGGTATCTAGGTTGTATGATCCGTAGCCTAGGTTAAGTTACAGGTAGGTGTCTCTTCTTTGTATGACTACTATAATTATAGGGCTATGAGCAAAAGGAAGAAAACACTTGTGCCCCTGACTTATTGCTGAGGCAAGTCAGTGTTGAGAAAAATGACTAGTTGGATGAAAGATGGTGAAAAGAGCATGTGTGTAACCAGGTAGATGGAGTTTTTCAGCTGGAGGCTGATCTCTGCTTTGTGGGCTCTGGAGTTGTTTGCCATTTAGATCTGATTAAAAACAAACAAAAAAACAACAACAACAAAAAACCCAAGCCCACACCAACACACCCACCCCCCCCCCCTCCAACACAGCACAACTTACTTTCAGTTGAACAGTTTTAGTAGCAGTGCTAGTGTGCATACATGTCAGCATGAACTTGGAAGGTGCAACACGTTTCTGCATCTTTCTGTGTACTCTAATTTGAAACGGCTAAGAGGTTGTTTGTTGTTCTTTTTTAATGAGGTGGTATTTATATAAAATGGCCACTGTACTGCTACATCAAAATGACATCACTGCAGCAATCCCTAAACTTTCCCTAGTTACAGTGATTTAACTTGGCAGGAGGTAAGCATGACTCAGCCTACTGCTGTCCAGCCAAGACCAATTTCAGTATTTTCCTGATACTCTGGTGCATGTGGTGGGGTTGCCTGCACTTGAGAAGGGACTCTGCTTTACCTCTTGCTGTCTTGAACCTCACTGCAGTCGACTTGTATTTCATCAGGTGACAGCTGTGTTAGTGAAATGCAGTAATAATAGCAATCTTGATCAGTTAAGATCGTCTTGCCAGGGGCAAGCCTCTTTCTTTTAGCCAAACTGTTTTCCATGCTCTAGCATGGAGACCTACTCTTTGAAGTCTAATAAAATTTGAGAGAATATTATGAGCAAAACAGTCTCAACTCAGGAAACTTTTACTTAAGTTAGTTTACTGCCAGTTTACCTAAACTTCTGCTGATGCATTTGGGCATTGAGAGAAAGAAAATGATCCATCAAACCCCTAAGGTACTCCCCGTTCCCTGCTTTTAGCTTAAGCCAAGCACACCTACCCAGCCCATCCGGGTTTTTGCTGCAGGTTATGCTCAGCCCATCCCCTGCTCCTTCAGTGATATGACAGGCAGAGCAGGAAGGCTATACACCTCATGGTTTCTTTCTGCTGCTCCTCCTTGCTTCCTCCTGATTTTCCTTTGCTGCTCTTTGCTTCTAAGTGTTCCTGCCCCAGTGAGGGTTGCTTATGGTCCCTCAGGGCTGCCACTGCTCTGGTGTGGGTGTGGCTCTAGTGTCAGTAGCCCACAGCTGCAGTCCTCAAGGGTGCCTTTTCCCTGATGTAGATGGCTCAGCTGCAGTTCCTCAGGAACATACCGTGTTGGCATGGAACCTTTCCTGCCAAGAGCACATTTCCTGCCATGGCCCTTCTGCAAGTCTTTCAGACTCGTGTTTCCTGTACCTGCTGGCTGAAGCTGTTTCTTATTCTTGCTTCTGTTCAAGCAAGAATATTCTGTGCTCCTCTGATCAGTTGAAGGTTTGGTGCACACTGTTCTTATCAGTGCCAATGTGACATGGCAGTAAGTAATACTGGGAAGTTCATGGCCTCTTCCCAGGCAGGGCATCCTGCACCCTCTGCTGCTGAAACCCTGCCTAGTTCATGTCCTGTATATTCCTGAGCAGCGTGTGCCTACAAACTGTTTGGACATATACATCTTGTGTCTCCAAAACACATAGCATAATTTCTAAGATGAAATAAGAGTATTTATCATATGTAGCAGCACATATTTAATTTCATTATCACTTTTCCAAAGGCCACCTACTAGGCATTTTCTGGTCTTCATGTGGTAAGGACTCCTTCTTTAGGAATTTAAATTTTTAGGGATTGCTGCAAGAAGACAGTAACTTTTTTCTCAATTCTGGTGTTCCCAGGGCTGGCTCATACTTTTCCACCCAACTGAACTTGTGGTGAATGGTTTTCTGCAGGGCTGCTATGACGGGTTTGTACTTCTATGTCAACTAGCCCCCCCCCCCCAGCTCTGTAGAGGTGAGATTCCCTTTCCCTGGAGTGCAGTTTGAAGTAAACCATTGTACTGTTGTATCTTTCCAGGTGTCTGGGGTTTAGAGGGCATATGATACACCCACTCTGCTGCACAATTTCCCCCTCATTCTTGGACAGCTGTGGTTTTGAAATGACTGCTGCTGTCTGAGTCTAGCCAAAGCTGCATTCCATCATACCAACAAATACGTTTGTTCCATCTAGGGTGCTGCCTACATTTTCTGTACAAGTAGAAAAGTTCCTAGCAATGCATTTCTAGCTTTGCCACTGTGAGGACACAGCACGTGCTGGTGTTGCTGAAGAGAAGGACACAATCTACTTGCCACGCTTCTTCAGACACACTGGTTCATCGTTCATACTTTCCATGTATGTTATATTATTCCACAGATCACACCGTGGCATCTCATACTGCTTGGTTGGTTGCTTGCGCTATGGCTTCCTGAGGCAAGTCTAAACTGTGTTCTCCGCCTCAGTACATAAGCAGCAGTTCTGTGGACCTGCCTGACTAAAAATAACTCTCTTTTGTGCTCACACCCTTAATCTATTCTGGCAAGTTGAGCTAACTGGTCATCCTGATTGTTATGTTTCTCAGATTGCCTTTGAATTTCAGATACGCATTAGCACTCTGTTCAAGTAGATGTTTCTCTGAGTAGCTGTTATATTACTTTCTGTTCTTCTTCTGCTGAAAGTGGCTTTCCTCACTGCTGCTGGTTATCATGATTCCAGTCTTTGAACCATTTCTGCACCGCTTTAGTGATCACTCAGGAGTCTGAGTATATGCATATGTGGGGCCAGCAGTGCTCCTGAGCATGTTCCAAGGTGACTCTGAAGGCTGTTACTTCTGTGAATTGATGGCAGCTTCTTGTCCCTTTGCAGGTGGTACCTTTCCCTGTGGAGGGCCTCCAAGCTGCTTGGAGCCACATTTGCTGCTGTGATTTTACAGGGTGCACTAGTAAACAAACTGGTTATTTTCAGCATATAACTGATCATATGATGGGGCATTTTATAGCCAGAGGAGTCTTCATATTGTTGATTTGCTGCCCATGGGCCAATCATTCAAATTGGGAAAAATAAAGATTACCTGTTTCCCATTTCTTAGTACAGCTTTGAGAGTTTTTCTGCTAATTAATAAATAAACATTGCAGTGGGAAAATTCTCTAGAGAGATGCTGCTTTAAAGTTTTGTGGATGATGCCATGGCAGATGGTAGGGCTGTTTCCACCCCTTGCAATAGCCAGTTCCGGACATGGCATGCTATTCCAGGTGAACACAATTGGAGTCTTGCTTCTCCATCCAGAGGGATTGAAAAGAGTTTGCAACATCAGCTGTAGCATTTATAATGTTACTGCTGTAGCATTTATAATGTTAATCAGCTGTAACAGGTATATTTTTTTTGCTTCTGGCTCATGCAAGAGCTGCAGCACGCGTGGAACTACAGTTGCTAATGCAGCAGCTGCAGCATTCAAATCTCTGATGTCTGTTTTTAACTGCCATTCTCCAGTATGGAGAACTTCCTTCTGGATGGGCCAAACAGGACTATTGTAAGGTAAATGTGTTTGAGAGCCCCACTCCCCTTGTTTTTCTGGCAATCAGTTGCTAATTTCTTTTTAAATATCACCATCAGTTCAGTACCTTTTCAGCAAATTGTTTGTGTTGCTAATGGAAGAACTACTGGGTCTATCTATGTACATGCAACATTATTGGAGTCAGTAAGAGTCCTGTAGCTGGTTCCCTCCTGTACAAAGTACATTGCCTGTACCAAAAGCCCAGTGCTTCTCAGCCTCATATGTCTGTCTACATTACTCAAGAAAGTAAAGCCCTAGGAGGGCAGGGGTAGTAGGATTGGTGGCAACAGGTGGGGGCTACCAGTCTTGTAGCCTCAAGCTGAGGCTCCCTTCAACTAGAGGAAGACGTGTTTTCCCCAGTTACTCTGGGAATAGCTACTTATTCATCACTGCTGCACAAGGGCAGTAAGGTGCCCTGAGCACCAGTATCTGTTAGGGCATGATGTAGATGGGGCCAGCTGGTGCCTGGCCACCTTACCCAGACAACCCAACAAATTTGGTTATCTGCACCTGCTGCCAGAGTAGCAGCAGACATCCCCCCAGTGCAGTGAATTCAGATTTATGGTCAGAACAGTGGTACAGAGGCTGGGGCAGGAAAAGGCAGTGGTTGAACCGAGCTCCAGCTCTGCCCTGTGCTCAGAACACTGGCAATGCTGCATCTCTGGAGGGCCTTCCGTTTGATTCATACACTCCTTTTCCATTCAGCAGCATCCACAAGTCCCAGTGTCTATGACAGGGGCATGCAGAATTGCTATTCTTTCCAGGCATTTTTTCTCAAGATTTACCATACTGACATTACTGGTATTATTCCTGGCCTTGCTGTTAATCCCACTGCATGCTCCCTCCAGGATGGTACCATAGTAGGCCCTTCCTTGGTCAACAGGGATCCTGCCATGTTATCAGCCCCCCGCTACCTAGATGCTGTGAGTTATTCCCAATAGAGAGAACCAGTGTTACAGCTTGTGTGTCTTGCTCTTTGCCTATTTGTCTGTATTTTATCAGCTGACGGAGGTGTCTGTGCACCTTGCAAAAATACATTGTGGCAGAAACAGCACTGAGTCAGTGTTTCTGCAGACTTGGGACCAACGCTTCAAAAGATAGTGTTTGGAAGGTTGCTTGCTATCATAAAAACTAGTTTTAGTTTGTGTTTTCATATTAAAAAAAAAAACAACCACCAAAAGTCTTGCTTTGTTTGTATGCTTGTAAATTCTAGTCTGGGAAAGATTTCGCTACTTGCTGCAGGAAAGCACATTTTTCACTTCATGGGAATAAAAATTACTGCAGCGATATTCATCACAAACTCCTTTTAAACTGGTTTAGTCTCTGAATTTGATGTGACTGGGGAGCCCAGAAGAATAGGATCCAGAAGATTTTCTACAAAGAACTTCAAAAAGTCGTAAGGCACATTCCTGTGACAGTCCAAGAGCTTAGTTCTTTGTGGCATCAGGCCTGTTTACAATAATTTTTCTATATATATATATAACAGGTTGTTTTTTAAAAAATGTAGAACAGCTCCTCTAAAATACATGATTAAAATGTCAAATGCAGGAATCATTCTAACATATTTTGGGGAAAAGATCATTTTGGAGGAAAACATTTACATTTTAAGTCAGGTCTGCTAACACAGCATCGTTGGATGTTTAATAATTGCAGTTGGTTTCTTTCATAGGTATTTCAGTCACCTGTGATAAGTGCACATACTATAAACATGTAAGAAATGGCATCTTTAACTGTATTTCTGAAAGGAAAAGCTTTTGACTGAGACAGCTGGTAACTAACTGCAGATGTTATTTCTGCTCTATTTTCTTGATAGATTGAGTCCTGCAAAACTCCAGTTGAATCTCATTTCTTCAGAATTTTTCATGAGAAATGTTACTGATTTCTTGATGTGTGTAAAGTATCCACAAAGCACATTTCGCTTTGAGCCAAAGAATTTTAATCTTGGTAAAATCAAACTTGTTTTATTTTTTTAGGATAGCAGTTGTACTTTCATCAGATAAATGTTATGACTCAGGATACAAGTTAATCTTTACATGAAATAGAAGTTCTTTTTGATTAAACACCCATCAATTTCATTGGTAAAAATCCTATTTTATTTATAAAACTGTCTTTATATGCTTTTTTTCCTTAACCACATAAAATATTGCTTCCATCTTTTCTGTTTGTGAAGAAGTCCAATACTCTGAAGGAAAAAGTAAGTGAAAAATTAGTTAAATTGTGATATTTCCAGGACAGCAAATTCTGCAAGTCTGGTTATACTTTGAAATATTGGTAGTATTGCTTGTTTTGTTACTGCCAGAAAGAGACTACCTTCTAAATCTTTTCTGTCTTCCAGTATCTGAAGGAGGCTTATAAGGATGCTTGGGAGGGACTCTTCATTAGGGACTGTAGTGATAGGACAAGGGGTAACGGGTTAAAACTTAAACAGGGGAAGTTTAGATTGGATATAAGGAAGAAGTTCTTTACTGTAAGGGTGGTGAGGCACTGGGATGGGTTGCCCAAGGAACTTGTGAATGCTCTTCATCCCTGGTGGTGTTCAAGGCCAGGTTGGACAAAGCCTTGGGTGATACGGTTTAGTGTGGAGTGTCCCTGCCCATGGCAGGGGGGTTGGAACTAGATGATCTTAAGGTCCTTTCCAACCCTAACTATTCTATGATTCTTCTATCTGGAAAAAACGGAGTTACACTTGTTTGTTCCCTGTGATTTGGAGGAAAACATGGAATTTTTGTGAAGTGATAGTAGTAGCATGATGTGGTGAATTAAAAATAAGTGGGGCAAATGTGCTGGGTAGCGTACAGTTTTTATTAGAGCTGATGCTATTGTTGGACAAAACAAACCACTCTGGAGTCACGCAAGTTGTTATTAAATTTAGAAACAAGAAGTTTCAGGGTAAGGTTCGGGGGAAGGGTTTGGGGAAGCCTGTGTGGAAAGCTTTTGCATAAGGCTATCTTCTTCTGTATTTCTATCTTTACCTCAATCTACTGTTTCTTCCCTCACCTTCAGCTATTCATGCCTGTCTGTATTCCCTCTTTGATGCCAGGAATCTCTGCCTGCCTCTATGATTCTTAGTATATCCTGAATGCCAGGCATTTTGCAGCTGAATCCCTAATACAGTAGTTTCTTCACCATTCCCTGCCCTCTCCCTCCCTGAATGTTGCAAATGGTTATACAGGCATCATCTCTGCAGATCAGATCTGCCCCTTCTTGTCTTGGTGAGGTTTGCAATCTGATTTTCAATATCCTCCCCCTTCTCTCAAAAACTTCCAAGCTTTCCTTTTTGGTGTTTTGGGCTCTGTAAAGGCCAGCTCTTTACTTTGCTAACTACGGAGAGATGTTGACTTTTTTCCCCCAAAACCTCAGGGAAGACCTGTGATTGTGCCTGTAGCAAGCTGGTAGCTTCTCTGCATCCAGACCTATTTGACTCTGTCTCCTTCTTCCTCTTTCCCACCCACAGCTTTTTCTACTCCCTTCCCTTGTGTGTTGCCATTGCATCTTTGTCCCTGGCCTCTACTGCCAATCCTGTACCCAAGCACAGTTTCCTTCAGCTTGCAATTCTTATCTGACCTGAGGACAATTTTTCCATCCGCTCCACGCTTTCCTGTGGTGGTGTGCAAAACAAGTAAATTTATACTGCAGATTAAAGTCTGGTATGTGTAATAGCTGCCTGCAACTGATTACCCTGGAATATAAAATCCAGTTTGTGTTAGAAGGTGATAAAGAATCAGAGTGGAGGTGGTGAAACTATTTCTTAGGGTGGACATGGAGAATTCTTGATAAAAGTTTTTGTCTAAATCTAGCAGAAGTATTTTCACAAGATGCACTTGAACTAGAAATGCTTATGATTTCACTGTGAACTCATTCCAGATGTTTTACTGAGTGCCTAAACACATTGGAACTACGAAGAACATTGCTTTGGTACTGAAGGGAAGATTTATTTACTTCCTCAAGTAACAATAATGAAGGATGGGCAGTAAAAAACCCAAACCAACCAAACAGCAACAAAAACCCCAACCCTTTTTAAAATGAGAAGCAAAAAGTAAACCCTCATCTGACAAAACCTGTGCCACATTTCTGGCTTGCCGTATGTGGCTGTCAGTTGAATTCCAGCTAATCTATTCAGGTTTTTTATCTGTCCTGTTTGGGTAACTAAAACTAGTCACATTGACTTGGGTGCATGCAGCATCTCTGGGTGCATGGCTGTCCTTCAGAAATATTTTTTTTTAGGTGCTAATTTTGTGTACATGATGCAAAGTTAATTGAAGTATCAAAAATAAGCCTTTTCTTGCAGTGTTCCACATCGCCTGGAGAAGCAGGCTGCTGTCACATCGCACATCCTGTGGCTGAAGCTAGCCTGCACATTTCCAAACCAGTACTGGTGTGGGGCAGTGGACCGTGAGCTGCAAAGTGCTGGCTCACTGAATTGTTACTTAATACCACTCTGTCTCAGTTAATCACTTAATAGTAAATATAAGTAGGAAGAAAAGTGTCACTGGTGCCACTGAAACATGTCAGTGTTTGAAATTTGAGCAGAACAATAGGTTTTGTTACACAGTGAGTTGATTACTGCCAGAACTGATTTGATCTGAGAGCAGTGGATTAAAATACGAGTTGAACCATTGCAAACCACTGTACTGGGTCTGGTTTCCTCTACCACCCCCTTCCCCACAGGAAACCGTCATTGTAAAACCCAAATTCTTCCTCTTTCTTTCAGTAAAAGCTGTAGTAGCTACTTTTAAGTATGCGGATTGAAAAGGCTGAAAAAATCATTTTAGCCATAGCTGAAGAAGCTGTGATGAAGAAGAGTCTAGAAAAGCAAAGTCAATTTTACTGTTCAGTTAATGTTTCTGACTAGATTATGGATTTTGTTTGGATTTTGCTATTAGTGTACAAACCGATAAACTGGTAAGATTTCTGTTGAGGAAGGTAAAAGAAACAGGCCATGAAGTGAGTTGTCAGCTTACAGCTATCAGCAGACATAAAACAATTCTGCTTACTAAGAACCATTGTTTTGGTGTACTGCTGTAAAAAATAAGAGTAGTCTTGACCTAGTGCATAATGCAGTTGTATATCTCAACTGAATTTTATTTTGAAGAAGGAATTTCTAAATGGAAGGCCATGTTTCATTTACTTGTTCATAATAAATTATAATTGAAATTCTTTTTCCTTGATCAAAGTGAGAATTATTTACCGCTCCTAACTGCTGAGGTTTTGGGCTTTTACTTCACCCTTTACCAGATTGCAAATCTTGGTTTCCTAAAGCTTCCTTCTTCCTTGTGCTGACATTTCTTCATCTTGTGCCGAATCTTTCATCTAGTGCAGACCTCCCTAGCCTTTCTGCAGCCGAGCCTCACTGCTGCACTTTCCTATTCGTTCGAGCCCCCTCTGAGACTGCTCTTTCTTCCGTCCCTCCTTGTCCAATCCAAGAGGCTGCCAGAGGCACAGAGTGTGAGCAAATACGGGTACAGACAAACCAAAATGCTGATGTTTCCTGACCATTTGGTGAGTAGGAAAGCCTCCAGTCTATCATCTTACACACATTATTGCTGTGTAAAGTGTTTTACTGACTTGGGATGAGTAGAAAAAACACTCAACTCTTGAAGTCGTGGCTTCAGATCACACAATTGCCCTGAAAACACTCTTTTTTTTCACACAAGCCTGGGCAGAGTGCTGAACTGTACAAATGCACATACAGGTTTTCAGGAGAAAGGGAGGTGAATGTTGTTATTTGAATAGAAGTATAGATAAACTTCTGGTGATAAAATAGTATTAAGTTATGTGTTGTCAGTTTTACTTTCAGGAGAACCAGTGGTTTTATAAAATTACACAATACTGAAGAGTTTGCAGCCTGCTTGGCTAAAACAGTTTTCTTAAATTTGAGACTAATCTCTTGATTAACCACCATTCTAGTCTTTCCAGTGTATGGTGCTGGCTGCAGTTTGGGTTGTTATCCCGCTGTGGTTTAATGGTCATGAAACTGTTCATGAAGGTGAGAACACTGAGTGTTCAATGGGGCTTGAATACATGCCCCTTCCCAACCCCACCTCTGATGTCCGTCTTAGTGCCATGAGTGTGTATATTGCTCCACAGTTCTCAAACTGTAGTTTTGCCTGCTTGTTGTTGTGCCCGCTGTTTTGAAGTACATGCTTCAGAGCAAGAGGTTTCATGGATGTCAGTCAACTGTGGAAAGGTTGGTGCCAAGAACTGCTGAAGCTGTTAGGAGACCTAAGTGCAGAAATCCTTAAGAAGTAGTAAGGTTCCGTGACTTTGGAAGAGAGAAGTGCTGACATACTGATTGACCTTATGAAAATCTGCAACTAGCCCATGCCAACTGAGACTAGCATGCAAAATGAAGAATTGTAAGGGTAAATATTCACGTGCATGAGGTGTCCTAATTAAATTAGGGAACCCTGAATGTGTTTTCACAGAGGGTTCTTGTAGCCTTCAACCTTTCAAGTACAATGTGATTTGACTAGTCACTAATACCCACACTACTGTTTACAATTGTAGTAAAACTTTGCAAAACGCCTATGTTTCTGTAGCATTCTTGCTGCTTGTCTATTGATCCAAATGTTTTCGGAGTTAGTCTTGCTACAGTTACTTATCTATGGTGCCAGTTGATGCTGGGAGGGTTTCAAAGAGGTGTTAGAGAGGCTGGGATGCTGGTATTTACTTGGTTGTACAGGTGTATCTTTTATCCTTAAAAAAGGAATCTTTCGTCCCTTACAGACAGCTCTAAGCTTCCAAGAAATAAAGTCCTTATTTACAGAACCAACCTGTCCTTTCGTTTCTTTTACTTAAGCATAAACAGCACCAAAGTCTTCAGTAAAACTCCACTACCTCATTGCATTGTAGTGTATAATGTGAACTAATCTGTTGACAAAGTTAATACACTTTCATACTGTAAAGACTGATTGATAAAATAGTTAGGGAAGAGACCTTTCATAACAAGAGTAAATGTGAACCTTGAGGTAATAGTGCACCTGGTTTTGGAAATTTAGGCTATGTGAGTAGCAGCTGCAAGGCTTGTCAGCCTTGTAGAAGCTTAAAATCTTGTATGTTGAGCAGCTTAAATTTTGAAACTATAGATTGTGAGAAACATTTACATAAAGGATTTGGGTTTCTTAGGCTTATAAAAAAAAAACCCAACAAACTACTAACATTTCTCACCCTAAGACAGTTTCAGAAGTGGCTGAATAAAAAAGCAGGTGCACAGTGCCTGCTTGATCTGGGTGAGATCTGAGAACAGGGTTTCTTGAGGATGCCTCAGAGCTCCTGGTCCAACCCTGGCATGGGTTTCTCGAGAGGCAGTGGTGGAGAGCAGAAGTGTCTTGGCCCATTGTGCCTGCTCCAGGAGCCTCCCTGGGAGACTGGCAATTGCACCGGCACCTGAGATGTGGGAAGAGGGGCAGGGGGTCCTCCTTGCCTGTCCCAGGAGCAGAAGGACAGGGCTGCCTTCTGCAGGTGCTCTGTTGATGCAGGAGAAGGCAGTGGCAACAGTGGCCTCAGGGGTGATGTTGACATGAAATAACTTCATGTTTAACGCACACTGATGTCTTTGTGGTTTAGGGCTGCTATGAGGAAAAGTACCAACAACTTGAGACCAGTTATCTAGAGTGTAAATTTCAGCACTTGCAGATGTAAGGACCAGTATGCAGGCTTTAAATAACATAAAGATAGGCAATAAACTAGACACCTGCAGCCTTCATCAAGGGTATGGTGCATATAAATGCAGACAAGACTCTGCTTCTGTCTGCCAGTTGTATTGTGCCTTAGTCACTGAATTTACGCAAAAGGAAACTTAGTATTTTCTTTCCAGAAAGTACTTTATTGAAACATTCACTAATTTTAGTAATGCATTTATGCTTGGTAAGGCCAAGTACTTAGGTGAAACAGCAGTAAGTATAGTATATGACATTTGCAGTCTCAAAGTGTGGTCAGGCCCTTCTGCAGTTACAGGAAGAAGAAGTGAGTGACAATAAAATGAGTATGTCCAGTATCTTTTCATTTGTTGCCATCTGGATTCAGCAACTTTATTATATTTTGCAAAACCCTTTTTCTCTCTTCCCATTTTCTATCCCAGTGCCCCCAAAACTTAATCTTGTAATTTCTTGAAACAGGTGCTGTCCTGTCACCCAAATGTTGTTCTTACAGCTTTTGTTAGTGTAGCTTATGTCTCCCCTTACAGATACCATGAGACAAAGCAGTGCATTTCAGTTCTTATCTTTAAAAAGAATTGCAGAGAGACAGAGTGATTTATTGTATTTGTAGTTATATGAATTTTGTAACACAAGGAATTTAGCCCAGTGACTAGATTCGGTCACATAACCACAGGGCACTGAGGCTGGAGGAAACCTCTGGAGACCTTTCAGTCCCAACCCCTGTGCCAGTAGGGTCAGCCACTGAAGATTGCCCCGGACAATGGTCAGTGGGGTTTTGAGTATATTGAATATATTGAATGCAATCTGCAAGAAACAACTTTCCCTGAAGCACAGAAAATACTTCAGCTTTTCCCAAGCTGCTGTTAGTGCTTTGGAAGCTCTTTTAAGCTTAAAGAGTCGCTCTGGAACCTGTGGCTTGCCATTTGACATTGGTTTACCACTGAGGGTTGTCACCAGAAGAGAACCATCAAGCATCTGAACCACTGCTTGGAGGAAAAGTGGTCACATTGGTTATGGATGTGCAGAATTACAAACTGTATGAAAACAAACAGACTGTGGTAGACAGCTCATCACTGGGCAGGTTGAGATTAAGATGCCAAATACTTGCTTTCATCTTCACTACTTGATTTAAAGGACTCACAGGAGTTCTTAGTCCTTCTGTAATTGTTTAGTTTTCTTTTACCCCTTCTCATTTCTGGAAAAACAGCTCAGTATTTGGCAGGATTGTTGCCATCATACTAATTCTCTAGTTTCATGGTTGACTGTTCTTTATGCTTCCTGATGATTTAGAGCTATTCATTCTGTTGTTTCATTCCTATATTAAATCCTCCCAGGAAAAGTCTACTTATTGCAAATGTTCAAGCCCCATTGTTTTTTCCTACTTTCTGTAGCTCAAAAGGGCAACCAAAGTTTTCCAGTGCATGAGAAACTTTTAGACAAGTGAAATTCCCCAAACTGTGCTTAAAAATGTGTTTTTTTTTTCTTTCTGCCACAGTAAATGGCTTGTTTTACTGTTTTCTCTTAAAAAACCCTCATGTGACTGCAATTATTTATTTGGAGGAAGGAACAGTTAGTAATTCAAATATTAAAATAAATTACAGTTAGTCTAAGAACCATTTTCTAGCAGTCACATCAGAAAAAGATTAGGCTACATAAGGATTTGGGCCTATAAGGATGCTGGGGAGGGACTCTTCGTTAAGGACTGTAGTGATAGGACACGGGGTAACGGGTTAAAACTCAAACAGGAGGAAGTTTTTTAAGGGTGCTGAGGCACTGGAATGGGTTACCCAGGGAAGCTGTGAATGCTCCATCCCTGGTGGTGTTCAAGGACAGGTTGGACAAAGCCTTGGGTGATACGGTTTAGTGTGAGGTTTCAATCCCATGACAGAGGGGTTGAAACTAGATGATCTTAAGGTCCTTTCCAACCCTAACTATTCTATGATTCTGTGATTCTACATAATTGCCTGCTTTTTCCATGCTGTATTTTCAAGATTGATGCAAATAAAGTAACTTTTCAGAGAAGGAGCTTTTGTTTGACTGTACAAAAAATAAATTATATTTATGAGGATAGTCTAATGCACCTTTTTGAAGAGGAAATAAATCTTTATTGGTTGCAGCAGAGGCTCAGCTGACTTTATTCCCATCAGATTACATTAGTGAACGCTCCAGATGTGCAGAAAGCAGACACTCTCCAGATGTAAAAAAAAATTATCATTGTTTTTTGACTGAGTTAAAGTTGTATTTTTGTTTAGGGTCATACTTAGGTAGGAAGGAGCTTTGTTTTCTAAGCAGAACTTTGTGCAAAGCTTTTACTTTTCTCTTGCTCAGCAGAGAAACTACGCTTGAGAAGCAGCATTGATAGGTAGGTCCTTACAGGAGGAACAGGGTTTGAAACCAAGTGTGGGTTGTCTCTTAATTTCATGAGACTCCAGGCAGGGCTAATTACAAACTGCTGCTTGTCAGTGGGAGTAAACATCCCATCTGCGTTCCCTGATGCAGAGGCAGCTTGCAAACCTCTGCCTCGGCTGAGAGGAAGAATACAGTTTTAAGTGCGTTCTTCCACTTGCAGTGAGGAGTTTTCAGGTTCCAGCTTCTCCAGTTAAGACCTTAGAAAGGCAGAGCGGTATGGCAAGCCAGGTCACCTTTCTCACAGTTTTTTGTTATTACTTGTCTCCTGTTGGTTTTGCCTGCTTAGGACATTTTGGAAAATGATTGTCAGAATGTAAGCTGATCAGTAGAAGTCTTTTATTGGAGATGACTAATGCTGATGGGGCAAAACCTGGATTGAAATAAAGTGCTGGTAAACTTAAAAAGCAATTGTAAGGGATACAATGGCTTTGCTCTGTTTAAAGTGTTTCATGAACAAGTGTGTTTGCCTTCCTGTATTTTCTGTTAGGGCTAGGTGATGATTATTTCTGTTCATGTTTCTAGTCTCCCAAGGGAAAGAAGTACAAGACACAGGAGTATAAAATCCAGTTTTCGTGCTGGAAGGAGCATGTGGACAATGGTTTTAGTCATTTGGTATAGTTTTAAGAAGTCCCACAGGCAGTTGGACTCAATGATCTTTATGGGTGCTTTCTAACTCAAGATATTCTATGATTCTGTCATTCAAAGTTAGTTGGCCACTGACAGAATGGCGGGTAACATCCAGCAGCGGGCTGACCACTGTCGTCCGGTCCCTATACCTGTCGCTGGAAGACCAACTGCAGCATGCAGGCTCTATGGCACTCTGTGGTGACCAGGGCATTGGGAAGAGAGAAGAGCACCAGTATTTTTAGAAGAACAAAATCCAAGCAATCTGCTGCTCAAGTCGGAAAGTTACGTTTGTGGTGATGCATCACAAGTCTTCTCTCTTGGTGTGTTGCCATACACATGACTAATGGAGGAACTTTCCAAAGCTCATCTCTTCTTTTGCAGTGGAATGTAACTATGACTTATACATTAGCAGAAAGTATCTGAGAGTGGTAAGGGGTCTTTGCAAAGGACTCCTATTTGCACGGTTACTTGACTCTCTTGGATACTCTCTAGCTCATCAGCTTTCAAAAGCTTACGTGTTTGAAGAGCCTGATGCTGCATGCTTGTAAAACAGAATGGTGGTTTCAGAGTACTGAGTAATTCCAGTCACTATAGAATTATTATTTTTTAAAATTAACTCTCAAGTTTGCTTATTGCTGTCTCAAAGCATGTCCTGTATGAGAAGGGTAGTCAGCAGTCTTCCTAAATTACTTCTTCATGAATATCATGGAGAAGTAAAGGAAAACAATCCCTTACTGCAACATCACTGAATGCATACTTTTTTACGCTGGTTTCCCCCTTTTTAGGGAAACTTCTGCAGCTGGAACCATTCAGAGTTCTCAGACTAAGTTTCATGGTGTCTGTGGGGGACTTTTCACGTAGCCTCTTTCCTGGTCCAGGTAAAACTTCGGCTGCACCAAAGCGTAACGTTGCATATATGTGCCTCTGTTTTGGTCTGCCACTGCTAAAAAGTAGTAGTACTCTAGAGATATACCTACCAGTGTAACTTTCATTGACTTAGTAATACATCTCTAACTTTGAAACAGGTGTTGGTGGTCCATCCTCTGGTTGCTACTCAGGTAGAGTGTATTGAGGAGCGTGCATCTTCAACAGTCTTCCTGCTGCCTTGGAGTTAGACTAGCAAAATACCTGGTCAGATCCTGTCTTAAGCATTCCTCCCTGGAAGGCTGTGGCCTGAGAGATGTATGTACTTGGGAAAACAAACAAACCAGAATTCAGGTTTGAGGAGCGACTATGCAAATACCTGTTTAAATTTCTGTTGAGTGTTTTGACCTTTTTTGCCTGTTAATATGAAGATTTTATAGTGTAGTATAAAAAAAAGTGATAATTTCAGAGTTAACAGATTTGGTTCTTCACAACAGGTAGTTTTACTGAGCATTTTAAGATTGTATTGCAAGGAGATGTAGGCTTCAGATAAACAGCCTGCAAATATTTTTGCATTCTGTGAAACAGTTTTAACTGAGCTAAGTATCCAAAAGAGCTTGTTTTTCCCCCTGGAGCACAGAACACCAAGTAAAATATCTTCTTGCATTCTGTCCAAGATCCGTACTTAATGACTTTATCTAGGAGGTTCTAAATACACTTTGCTTGTGCACTGCAATAAAGACATGAATTACCCCTCTTTCCATGAATGGGCCTGTCACAGTCCAGGTTGTGCTGCCTCCCTACTTGGCTCTGGGGCAAGGTGGTACTCAGGTCAAATGTTACAGTATGGGAATTGCTGCTTAGATTTCAGAGCTCAGTTTCTGCTGTGGCAGTTCATTTGGCCAGACTGAAGACAAGCTGGAAGGATGCTTTCAGGAAACTGCAAGCTTGCCTTTGATTATATATATTTTTTTTAATTCCAGTTGTTATTCTTTGCTTCCATATTAAAAAACAACAACAACAACAACAAAAGCCCATTAAAAAAAAATGTTTCTTGCATTTCCTCTCTGGAGAAAAAAAAAGAAAAAAAAAGGCATTATTAGTGCAGTTATCTGAGAAGAAAGACAGATTTCAATTTTGACCTCAGTTGAGATGAAAGATGTCACCAAGTATATGAACATCCATCATTCTTGGTGCTAGACTTGTGATTTGTCTTTGTCTTAATTTGCCTTGTCATGTAAGCAGAAAAGGAACACTATGCTTGTGGTTTGGTTTTTGAGGTTGTTATTCCTCTCTTCAGACTTTGCAGTAGTGAGTTCTGGTTCCTCTTCTGTAGCTACATTCTTAAGGAAAAGCCAGGCGCATCAATGCTTTATGCATTTATCTTCTGAATTAAGGTAGCTCTGCCTGGAGTTAAGTTTTCCTCTGGCTGTCTTGATGCTCATTAGGTAAAAAAGTCTTGGAGCTTCTTTGGGGCTGGAGTGGTGTTTTTGTATGTCTTTTTTTCTTCAATAGCTGGCATCTACTTTCATGCCTTTTTCCATACTTCCGTGACAGCAGGAATGATAAACTATCAGAAATATCCCAAGCAGTTGTTTTAGCTGTCCATTTACCTGACAGGCCTCTGCTGCTGAGATCACACTACTATATTTATGCTGCAAAACCAGTTTGTATCATGAATATATTGAATTAATGTGTTTGCAGTTGGCTGAGTAAGCAGTAGTACCTCTAGCAACTGACCTAATACAGCAAGAGAGAATGTTCTTTTCCTGAGGGCCAAAAATGAAGCTTAATCTGCCTGCAGTGGAGAGCTCATAGCTGCATTTAGTGGCCTTTTAGGAAATTGATGATTCTGCTCAAGATCATCTGTGCTAAAAACTTCACCACCTTCATATTGTTAGCCTTTGTTAAGGGAAAAGATAAGTCTTACAAACCCATGAAAATTATTTTTAATGCCAAGGTATTAAATTCATTACCTGACCTATACTTTTCACACTGGGCTTTGTGCTCCAAGGCTGCCCTTCACACTCGAGTCTTGTAAGTTCTTGTGAATTGGAGCTGTGCCCTTGCTCATTTTGTGGTTCAATGGAAAGAATATGCTGTGGATAGCATTAAAAGCATGCAGTAGCAGTGGCAAGAATAAAGGATTAAGTGCATTATATTGACTGTAGGAATATGTGTTCCGGCCCTCCAGATACTTTCTAAAGAGACAATTTTTAGTACTTTTTTTCCCTGAAGGGATGTGTGGATAGTGGTCTCTTTCTAGAGAAATTGAGAAGAATGTCTGTCTTCAGCCCTGACTCAAAATGTTCTTCTAGTCTGATGCAGGAAGCAGAAAACATTCCTCAAGATAGATCAGAAACATGTTTATGACTGTAATAAGTGTTGGTTTTGAGTGAGAAAAAACTGTTCATACTGTTGCTTTCATCTTCTACAGGCAGTTTGATGACTTCAGCTTAGAAGATGCATTTGGTAATCCCGTGAAGTCTAGTGTGGTTGTACATACTAATTTGAAAGTCTGAATATTTAGATTTAGGGGCACACAGAATTGTGGTATTTCTATTAAAAAAAAAGCAGCTCCCTAATAGTAAAGGTATTTCTGCATTTTTGAGTCTTCTCCTAGTGCTTTCACAAATTTACTTTGTGATTTCACAAGCTTAAAGGCCCTATGAGAATACCTTCTGTTGGCTTTCAATCTGTATATTTTGAGCTTGCTCTGACATGGCCCTTGACGTGTACCATGGTCACCGCAAGCAGCACCTAGTTTGAGAGATAATGTCTGGTAACTGTGTAGTGTTCCTCTGTGGGTCACTGTTGAATAAGCATGCCATTATATTCTTGGTGAAAACATTGTGAGGTGCATTTTGTGTTAAAATAGTCTAAAGTAGTCCAGTTTTTAAATTGCATTTAAAACTTTCCTTCTTTCTTTGTAGAGGATTTCAGTTTGGAACACGCTCTTGAGCCTGGTAAGTATGTTTTTCTGGATACTGCTCAGTACTTGGTACAGTGTCTGTCTGTACTTTATTACCTAAACATAATAATGGCACTAAGTTGATTGAGGCAACAGACGTCAGTACTTGGTACAGTGTCTGTCTGTACTTTATTACCTAAACATAATAATGGCACTAAGTTGATTGAGGTAACAGACCATAGATAAAAATAATTGCAATCTAGGTGTGTTTATTTACCTTAATTTTTAAGGGTCTGGATCACCATACAGAAATGTATGTACTTCTCAGCCAAGTCCTGCTTGTTTCATTGCTGTGTCTTCACTAGATGGCACTAATTGCATAAACTATTACTTATGGAAGTAGTTTTTAAATCTGAAGTAGTCTCTTCCTTTCCAGGAAGTAATTTTAGTAGCACAAGGAAACTTTACAGTATGAGGAAAATTACTCTTTCTAATGTGCTTTAACTCTACAGTGTGGGAAGCAGTAGAGACAGAAGTGTTGTCACTCAGCCAGTAAAAAGGTGTATCCAGTTAGGCAGATAATACACAGCTTTTCAAGTACCATCAGTAGACCTGTTGCAATATAGACAGCTTTCCTAACACAGGGCATATATTTGTAGGACAGTAGCACTGTTTGGTGCTGTGTTTGACTTAGCCTTTTGAAGTTTTGTCTCTTAAAGCTGTCTGTTTTCAACCATTGTCATTTTTGAAAACAGTTGGCTAACTGAGAAACAATTGGCTGAATGAATCAGATGGTTCAGATAAGTGAAGAGGGGAGAATTTTTTATAGGATGGCAGGCCTAAGTTGGGGTCTTAGAACTGTGCTGTACGGGTGCCTGCCGCTTAGAGTATGCAGAGAGCCTAAGAAGACGCAATCTGACTTGTGCCTGGAGCTGGGAGGAGGCAAGACCATGCAATGTCAAGGAGAAGTAGCACACAGAAGAAATGGGCTGCTAGATTGGTTCAGCTGTTGGTGAAAACCCAGTTCTAGAAACGCACTCTTGGTGTGTCATTTGATGTAGGCAACAGTCTGTAGCCAAACCATACAGCGATAATTACTAAGCTCTCTTATCCTATTTTGTGGCAAGCTAAATGAAATGTCATTGTGGAGACTATATTTCTACTGCTTTATGTATATCTTTCTTAAAATTATTGAATTTTTATTTTTACTTAAATGAGGTACCAAGCTCTATTATTGGTTAAAATCTGGTAGTTTTAAAAGAGGAAACAGCCAGGTAATCTGTACCTGGTAGAAAAATATAAAGACGTTTACCATTTGAAATCAGATGTGCAAACTGAAATGCTGCATAACACTTAGTGGGTTCTTCTGTATGTGTTCAGTTATAGCAAGGGTCTGACATACAGGATAATGCAGCAGAAAAATGTTAATTTCATTAAAGTGAAGTGTTTGACATAAAATAACCAAACAAATACAGCATTGGCTAATGAAAAGAAAGGAAAATTACATGGGGAAGATTTGATGCTACTTTTTAGGTCAGATAGTCTTTCAAGGTTACTATATGCTCTGCATTTTGTCTCTTCACACTAGTAACTTTGTTCACTTTATTCTAATTCCATTTGACTACAGATGAACCCAAGCCAACTCAACCTGCAAATCCTAAGGACACTGGTAAGACTAACCTAACAGGAATTTCTGAACAGTAGAAAAGTATTTGTTAATCTTTCCTAATCCTTTTCAAGGTTACTGCATTGTAGTCTGCTTTTGATACCTTAATAGTTTGGGTTTTTTTTCTCCATTGTGCATAGGTAACCCCGAGCGAGGTCCACATGTACTTCCTAAAGACTCTGGTAAGGCTTCTAGCACAAACTCCTGAATTGTGACATGGTTTTACTATCTCAGTTTAACTTCTAATAATAACTCCTTGTTAACTGGCTGCTGTGTATGTCAGATGTTGCATTGAATAAACACTGAGGATTGAGGAAAACTTGTCGTGCAAATAAGCTTTGCAGCAGTCTTGAAATGCCATAACAAGCCTGTTGAGTCACTTTCCTTTCACTTAAAAGTGAGATGGTATGGGGAGGTGGAAGGATGGGACAGTGTGTGTGCTTGTGGCAATGCTGTTCTTGGCTGCTTGTGGTGGAGCACCTGTATACTGGGTTGAGTCCTTTCACCTTTAGTAATTGAATCTCTACTAGTCGTGCTAAAAAGTAAGTGGGAACTACCTGTGCTCTGTATTCTTAAAGCATCCAAATTAAAGGTTCAGCTCAGAGTTAAAGGGTTATTTTATTTTTTATTTTTAAGGCTCATTTAAGAAATACAGTTCTTTTGTGTTTGAAAGGGAGGCTTAAAATTCAAGTCCTTCCCTTTCTGTTGTGCTTTAGAGGTCTTCTGTCCTTACCTAACTCGGAGCAAAACATAGATAGATGCATCTGTGATGATGCCATTATCCATGAATATGGTGGTAAAGAGCCCTTTCCTGGAACACAAGTGCTGGTTCTTGTCCCCTCCACTGCTTGATTGATTTGCAGCAGCAAGTTGAATTCAAGTCTTGCGTTCTTCAGTACAGTGCTTCTACCACCCAACTAAAATGGCTGCTGATGCAATTCTTTTAGCTTTGCTGCTTGAAACACAATTGCTCTGCATACACTAACGATTCATTTGGCAATAAAGGGAAGGAGAACTCAGGCCTTATGAGGTAGGGTCTATTGGAAGTGGAGAGGGACTGGTTCAGTGTCCTGCAAAAAATCAGAGGAGGAAATTGCATTTGGATCTTACCGTTGCTGTGCAAATACTGCAGCCACTGGATGGTGGCATGTTAAATTTTTTTCTTTCCCCCTCTAACTACTGTGTTGTACACATTCAAAAGACTGGTTGTGACTTAGAAACCCAGATCTGAAGAAACGCTGACAGCTGCAGCCTTGAAAAGAAATGGTTCTTTCCTGTCCATGGTCTTCCTCTGCTCTAATAGGATAGTCAGACTTGGGCTTTTCCAGTTAAGTAGCTTACAGGGCTTCTTGCTTGCTTAGCCTGAATTGTGCAGTATTACCTGCTCTTGGACACTGATTTCTCTCAGTTGTTCAGGAAATCCAGAGGCAACAGTACTGCTATCAAACTGTATAGTGCTGAGCTGAAGGGAGTTGAGATTGAGAGGGCTTTTGACATGTGAACATACTGATGACTATGACACTGAGTCTCAGACCACCATAAATTCAGCTGAATGAACTAGAGAAAACTTCCATGTGCCTTGAGATGTCTTTTAACTGAACTTCAAACATGTAAGATGATACTATTTTTACTTTTTATAGACTTTAAAGATTCAGATCTATATGATGGCAGTTTACCAAAAGGAGGAGGTGGTGATAGCGGCCACAATGGTAAGATTGTAGGTTGTGCTTCATATTGATCCTGTAACTACTTGAGCTTTTGATAAAAGCTTGCTTGCAAGCTGGTTAACATTGTCCAATTTGTAATACCTTTGGTTCTGGTTTCTGAAAGTTAAGAGTATACCTTCCAGTTCAAAAGCAATGTGTTCTGCTTTTGCCAAAACCCCACAGATAATTAAATGGTAGAACTGGTCTAGAGGTAAAACCTTCAATGATTTTTACTGTTATGCTAAGAAATAAGGGGTTTAAAAGTGGGATGTGAATGTGGTACTTATTTCAAAATTCACTGTGAATATAGTTCTTAAAGGAATCCAGGTGTTACTTGCAGATCTTCTGTGAGATATTCTCAGTTTCTTTTAGTTCTTGTGGTTAGGAAGCCCAGGTGTGGGCCAAAAGAGGGTCTGTCTTGTGTTCTCAAGGATTTTTTCTGTCCCACAGGACGAAATGATCCTTAGACTTCCAAGTGATGTAAGGTATATTTACTCTGAGCAGTATAAAACCATTTCATATCTTACCAAACTCTTTCTTCAGTAATCTGCCATGTCTGATTGTTACCATAGAGCTCAGTATACAGATGGTCACTGGGACCAAGCTGCAGTAATGGTCATCGTTAGGATGAGGTTGCTCATCCTAACACATCCCAGTGTGCATTACTGCAACTTTAGTGTCTCCAGATCAGAGTTAGCTTAAGTATCTTGATGTGGTGTTGAGATGTGCCACTGGTTACTGACTTCTTCAGAGAGTTGTCCTAGAGATTACTGATGCTAATTTTTTTGGAAGCTTTCACCTCCCAGGGTTCCTTTGTAAAAACTGGAAGGGGCAGGAAGTGTCTGTTGAGACTTGTGTGGTGTTTTCATTTGCCAAGGTTGCACTTTCAGTGGTATGAGTTGCACGATGGCAAACAAGGGTAGTATTTACAGAAATTCTGTCTTCTTTGCTAAGAGACTTGTAAAGGTGTTTAGTAAATGAGGCTGGGATTTTAGGGGAAGATAGTTGATTCCATGGAAATACAGTTGAATGCTTCCCCAAAATTATATGCTGTTCCTGTCCACTGAGTGTTCTGTGGTGGTGGGCAAGTTGATTAAGCCACATTTCACAGATGTGCTCCGCTCATTTAGTAGAAGCACAGAGTAACCAAGCCTGAAGTTGGCTCGAGCTGTACTTTGAAAATAGAAAGCCAGAGTTTAGCACTGTTTGGATATAATAGATGGTTTGTAATTTTGCATAATTAATTGACAAAAAGATTGTCAGTGATGCTGTGACTGTTCTTTATACATGTAAAATCTAACCCTTTTTTTTCATTTTCACAGAACGAAAGGGCCCAAGTCCAAATAATGGTGAAGAAGCTGAGGGTAAATGCAGAAATTTATGTGTATGCATGTCTGAAGCTTTTTTCCTGGGGTTTTCTATATTGCTAATATTCTGCTAGAACGATCAGTGCTGGTATTGTGTTTTATCTTAAAATCGTCTGTGACATCTAGGATTCTTACTTTCAAGCTCTTTCATAATTCTTTAAAAGTCTCTATGTTGCAAATGATTCACAGGTGTTAAGGTCTCAGAGATGCTGGTACAGTGATTGCATGCATAGTAGGCTATGAGTAGGTAGCTTTTTCAATTAATGGAACTTAAAACAGGCATGCTTAAGTTGCTTAACAATAGGCATTGCTAAGTAATCTATGATTATAAAATTACGATTCACTTTTCAGTATTCACAAACTGTGATTACTATGGTTTAATGTAATAATTTCAGTTTATTGTTTTTTTGGAAGTGTTCACAGGGTTTACTTCGATTCTGAAAATATATACAATATATATGTTTTGGTTTGATTTCTTATAGGTTCTCAGGGAGCAATAGCTGGAATTGTAAGTGCTGTGGTTGCAACAGTAATTGGAGCAGTATCTAGTTTCATTGCTTACCAAAAGAAGAAACTCTGTTTCAAACAAAGCGGTAAGAATTCTAAATTAGATTTGTTTTCTACTGTCTGAAGAGGTACAGTTTTGTATTTAGATGGGAGCTAGAAATTGGTCTTATACATAAGGTAGTTTAATAGCATGGTCAGTTTGTGTTCACAGGGAGTAACCTCTCTTACCGGTCATCTAAAGCAGGGTGTCAGAAGAATGCCTTGCCCAAAATTGAGACTTCCAGAAGCAGACAGACTTTAGGCTCTGCATTTCTTAAAATGAAACTACTTCATGCTAAATAGTAAGCAGGAGAGCCTGCAAGAAAACATTTCTTTAAGAAAAAATGAGTGGAGGCTGGGGATTAGAGACTATTTTAATGCTGAAAAAATACTTTGTCGTTTCTAACTCTGTAAATCTTGTCTTTGTGTTTTCACAAGGTACTTGCTTACATATCAGTTTCCTGACAACTACCTGGGTGTTCATTTCCATATGATTCTTCCTTCTGCAGTCATCTGTTGCTTGCTGTCTGCTTCCTTTCCACCAAAATAAGATATAACTTGGATCAGGGAACTTTGGGAGTACTGTGGGGCAGAAACTTTGGTTTTGTCCATTTTAATCTGTCTGACTGGCTGGTGAAGGGTGATGATAGAGCAATCATCCAGCCAGTCACTGCAGTTTTGTAATTTGGGAAGTTTGGAAACATCTACCATGCATGTTAAAATTAACTAAAATGCAGGCGACACAGAGGCAGCTCAACTGCCATCAGTAGCTCAGTTTCTTGTGTGCTATTTCTTCTCTCAAATTATTTCTATTAATTATTTCTCTTAATCAACAACTTGAAAGATAAGAGAATTTGAATGCTAAACATCTGCTTGTTTCCCAGCAGATGAAGAGAATGTGAATATGGAAAGCCATCGGGGAGCACAATCTGAGCCACCTGGTAAGCTCCTGTAGTGTTATCCGTAACTGCAGATAACTGGCAGGTGCATTACTCATGTGTGTTGCATCTGTTGGAATCGGACACCACCATTTTTGATTGCAAGTCCATATCGAACTCTTCAAGAATGTGTATTAAAAATGTTAATAGTGTTTGGGCAGAGGTGAAACTACATTGGAGGCAAGGAGGACTGAACTTAGTAGCATCTTCTTGTAACTGGAACATTCTTCTGTGGTCTTAATCTAAATCCCATGGAACTAGTTCTGTTTTTTTATAACAAAAAAATAAATAAATGACACCTTATTTCTCTCAGGTAATTCATCAGTTTGCTAAAAAATCCTATCTGGTTCATAATCCTCTTTATGAACGTTTTTTCTTTAAGCTATTAAATATATAAAACTCATGGAGAAGATGTTTTCTTGTGACTGGTTATAGAAGTCAGGACGGGAGTTAAACGGATATCCGCAATTCAGCTAAGCATTAGTGAAGCAAGCAGTGCTGTTGAAAGACCTCTGCCACAGGCAGCTAACATATGATTTGCAGCTCAGAGATGCAAAAATTTGGCTAAGGTTCACCAGAACTCAGATGTGAAACACATCAAATGATGCATACTTTAACTGATAAAGTCAAAGTTGGGATGTTACCATGAATGATTACTCCTGCCTATATATTGATGTCATGTTACATCCCAAATTTCATACCTCTGTTATATTTTGCAAGCAAGCATGAGCATGTTTTGAACCAAGAAACTGGGCGACCATGGTCAGCATGGTGCTACTCCTGATCTGAGTTCTGGGACTTAGCAGTCATTGGCTTTGCTTTTGGTGATAGAGTGTTGATGTACCTACATGGCTTCTAGTTAGAAGCAGTCTTGCATTGAGCCACGTCAGATGGCGTGGCAGAAGAGGTTTGCATTTTTAACATTTTATGTAGGCTTGTCTTTGACTTCCTGAAAATGAAGTGACTCAGCCTAGCACCTATGTTCAGTAACCCACTTTTTCTATCAGTTACGCAGACTGTATTCCATTTAGTTTTTTGCCTCTGCAAAACACTGCATGTTAGGTTATGCTGCAAGTGTAGATAGCTGCACTCTAGCAGGATGTGGTTATTTGAGTAAGAAATCTGGGTTGTAATATCCCTTGGTATGCAGGGTACTGGCTTCACAGCATCAAGCCTCTGCTTACCTGAATTTATCCCCCAGTTTCAAATGCCTGCTCAAAAAATCTGTTGTCCACATACACTGTTACATAGTAATGCATAACTTACAATGACATAGTGTGCTAATCTTGAGTTGTTTCTCACTTTTTAGTTCAGCGCACACTTTTGGAGAACTGAAATAAAGAAAACATGATGAAGAAACATCATTGAAACTGGACAGAGAGCCTGCATTCTGCCTGGGGAAAAAAAAGGAAACAAAAAAAAAAAGCATAACATTAACAGCAGAGCCTGAAGTTGCATGAGAAAATAGTTCTTGTTTGAAACATCTCTGGGAGTTTGCCTTAGACCTGAGCACTTCTGTATGGTTAGCCCTGTGAAGCATTGTTGCACACCAATATATGGCCTTAATGACAGGAGTGTAGAAGTATGTTGTGCCTTTACATTCTTTACTCCTGTGACAAATGGGTGTGTCTAAAGTGCATTCAGTGTTTTTAACTTTTCCATACATCTCCAAAAGAAAAAGAGGCAAGTAGTGTTTTGTTAACGCCATTGCTTTCAGGCAGTGTGCAAATAGTTTTTTTAATATCCTGTACACAGTGAGTGTACCAGCCAAACAACCTGGCATATGTTGTGGGCACCTTGAAAGCAAATGGCTCACTGTGTAGGATAATGAATCTGGGTGTGGGTGCTGCTGATTCAATCCATGTAACTGCCTGGGTCACCCACTAGAGAAGGAAGAGATACTTGTTCTAGAGCATCCAAGAGACAAAGATTCAGTTTTGTTTTTGGTTTTCTGTTGTTGTTGTTGCATCTGTCTGGTACAGATTCAGAACACTCAAACTAGTGCACAGAGACCCTTCATTCTTTCTGGCTCTTCCTGCTTAGCAACTACTGAGCCGATCAGATGTGGAAAAGCCTGATCTGCAAATCAGAACCATAATTGGATTTTGTACATCTGGTGAGATTGGTGTTTGGTAGTTGTCTAAACAGTTATAGATGAAGCATTAGGGGGTGGGGATTGACATCTTCAGGCTTCCATAACCAAAAATTTAACAGAAAATGATGTTGAATTCAGAAGGCTTGTCATACACCCTAAAAAGACAGAAACAGTGCTACAGTTCAAAAGTGCTGAAACGCAAGACTGACCAGAACAACCCAGCCTCACTCCACAAGTATCCATTGAACAACATAAATAGCATATATGTGAAGGATGCTTTTGGACTTGTGAAGGATTGCCATCAGGACCTATGACTGCATCCTCACCTGAAAGCACTAGTGGCCTTTGCTCTCGAAAGCCACAGGAAGGTTTCAAAGATCTGTGGAAACATGGAAAACTGCAACTCATAACAGTTAAAGGACTGAGTCTGGACTAGTAACTAGTTCTGTCTGGAAGGTGTAGTCTGACCAGTTCTGTTGGCTTGCATTCTAATTGTTTCCAATTTTTGTGCAGTTTTACAATATGTGTCTTACTAATGTGCTTCAGCCTCCTGGCCAAAGGGTTCTACAGAAAGATGACATTTCACAGAACATCTTAGAAGTCATGAATTTGGGTATTAAACATGTAAATGTATCTGTGCATTCAAATATGAATGTATGCCAAGAATAATTCATTTAAGAATTTCTTGTACATGTTTCTTAGCTTGCAAGAAAGCTTTACACAGATCTTAGTATTTTGTTATGGAATTAATTTGTAAACCTCTTTTTCCTTACTTCTGCTTTTAGGATAAAAGAACTAAAACCTTTAAGTGTGTGTTTGAGGGTGGAAAAATGATTTTTATATAAACATTTGATCTATGTAAATACAAAGAAATGAAATGTACTGCTTACCTACATGAATAAACAGGTATCTCATATCAATGCCAAGTATAGAGAAAACAGAAATAAGCCAGTGTTCATTAGGGATAAAATGGTGGGCTCACACTAGCTTTCAGCTAACCAGACTCTTGAATCCTTCTTCAGCTTTTGCAAGCCTGAAATTACTTATTAAAACCTCCTATCAACGTTGTGATTTTTCTAAAAATAAATCTATAAAAAAGAAAATGTTTATGTATTTTCTTTTGTAGTAACTCTAGAAATAAAAACTAACCCCCCTCCTTCTGCACGCGCTTCTACACAGTCTGCAGAGCTGTTTCTCTCTTCTTTCTCTGGGTGCAGTTGCTGTTATGCAGCACCTTTTCCCCCTTCTGAAATACATTATCCAAGAGTGCTACTAGCATCACTGATGGGCTCAGTCTTGGCCAGCAGTGTGTCCCTCTTAGAGCCAGCTGATGTTCGCTGTATTGGACACACGGGAAACTTCTGGCAGCTTCTCATGGAAACCACCCGCCTAGCCTCTCCATTACCCAAACATGGCCATGCAAACCCAGTGCAAAAGAAAAGGTTAAAGAGAAAGTTCAGGCTGAAAATTTTTGAGTTTCTGTTTCTTATTTGTGGATAAAATGTTCACTTAGTTATCAGGGTAGTCTTTGGTACACTGCTATTTGCCTTACTACCCATTGAAACTGTGATCTGTGCCTTCCTAACTCAACTGCTCTTGCATAGCTTATCTAACCTTCCTAATTCATTATTTCTCACATTCATTTGGTCAAGAAAAATTATCAATTAACAATTATTCATCACTCTACTGAAGTATTTTTATGGTAACGCCCCACAGATAAGCTGTTGTCCATCACGGCCTTAATAGGCTGTCAGTAGCACTCAGGTCCCAGTTTGGGAATTAAGGTTCCAGATTCCAGTGCAGGTCTAGATCAGGCCATGCAGTGGCATGAAAAAATACTGTCCTTTCTAGGCTGAAAGTACAAGTTCACTCTTGTGAGGTACTTTCACCATTAATCTGAGTTCAAATGGATGGCAACAAAGAGCCCAGTCCTGTCCCTGTAGCACACCCTCTTCAGTTCTGTTTTTTACTCCAGTTTTCCTCCACTGAGGAGCAATTGCCTTCAGTAACAGGAGGAGGGAAAAAAAATCAAAGCAGGATCTTCTAATAGAATATCATGTCACTTTAGTATCTGCTGTGGTGGCAGTTTAGTTCATCCTGAACAGCAGTGAAAAGGACTGCTTGAAAAATGTTTTGATGGTTTTCAAATGTGATGTCCCTGTCAAATACTTATCCAAACTTACCCAAATTAATTCACTGGGCTGTGGAAATGAAAGCAGGCAATTCTTAAGCATAAGATTTTGCAGCTTTTTCCTGTAGCTCCTATTCATGCTCATTCTGATGTCTATGCCAAATTCTAAATGCTAAAGAAAACTATTTAGTGCACTCAGCATTCAGTGTACCTTGCGCTGAATTGTGCTCCCAGTTGTGCATTTTGGGGTTTTTCTTGCTAGTTATTTTAGGCCAACATCTAAACTGTACTATTCTTTGAGTATTCTCCACCTGACAAGATTATGAAACAAACCCTAACCTTTTCATAAACTGAAAAGAATTTCTCCTTGCTCTTTTCTTTTACACAGATATAAAAGACACATTTGAAAGAAGGGGAAGAGATGATTAGGAATAGGAAAAGGACTTGAATGAAGCAGAAGTACAGGGTTTTCAAACCCCTACATTTGGAGTGCTTTAAGAACCACGAGAATAAAATACTAAAAATCATGTTCCTCCACCTGCTTGTGAAAAAAACGCTGAAGTTTTAGCTAGCATATAGTAGTTGTATTATTCTGTTGCCAAGAACTTCTATCACTGAGTCACTCATGTATTTGGTTTATATTTAAATTAATGTCTAATATTACTGGATGTTTCAATATTTTAATTAAAATACTTCAATTCTTATGACAGAAGATGAATACTATAGGATATTAGTGGCTTTCCCTAGCAGCTCTAGTGTATAATTTGATTCTTTCATCTCCGATAGACTCATACAGCAGGTCTCTCATGACAAAGAGAGCAATGTCTAACCTGTACCCACAGGAAGGATGGGGCTGCTACTGTGGTGAGTTGTGACTGTCCTTCTCTTTCAGCTTGTCTAATCTAAAAGAGGCCTGATGGGTGCAAAGGACAGACAGACACTCCACCCATTTGCTGTTTTTTAAATACAAGGGCTTTTTTTTTTTTTTTGAAAGAACAAGTAAAACGAATGCAGCAAGTCATCCACCTTGTCAGATAAAAATTAGGCAGAATGTTGTTTTCCCTTTAAATTGAAAAACATGGGTCAGTAGTTCCTTAAAGTGATAAAACTGTAATTTATGCTCAGGTGTAAGGCCTTATATTTGTTTTCAATATATATTGTTTACTTGCTATCTTGGGCAGGCTGTTGCACATCTTTGACAGAGGGAGCTGAGATTAAGAAAGTCCTGTAATGTCCCCAAGAACAGAAGTGGGACAGGTATTCAAGACATCCGGACTCCAATGCTAGGTCCACTTCTTTCTGTGCCACCTTCCCATTGTTTTTCTTTAGTATCTGGCTTCAGAAGAGCTAGACAAGGGGTACATCATCTTCAAACTTAAGAACGTGCCATATCCCAATGAGCTAGTATCAGCAGGCAGGTGAGATAACACATCGTTTCATTTACAAGAACAAATGCTACTGAGCATTTCTGAGTTGCTTGGACTTGCCTGGTTCTAGTACATAGCCTTGGTAACTTTCCTGCTCCCTTCAGGCAAATTCATCACTGATACGAAGATTAGCACATGTGTGCCTGCTTTTGTTATTCTGGGAAAAAACAAACAGTGGGTTTATGGGATTGCTTGTGTCATGTTATAGTTCTTGTTTTAACTGGCTGACAAAGTCACCTCTTAAACCTAAATGTCCTTAACTTGTCTGAGATTGAGGAATTGGCCCTGACAAGGAGAATGATGGTACGTAATTTGAGCTTTAGAGCTTCTACTGCTAGTGTAAATAGTTAAGCCATGCAATGCAGTAAACCAGGCCTTTATAAACCATTCTGCTGGTTCAGATTTGTTGGGGGGGGTGTGGGGGGGGGTGGTGTTCAAATCTGACCTACTTGGACTAGAAGCTTCTTGAAGATCCAGTATCACCAGGTTCTATCAGTCCAGTTTATGTTGTTGCGTCAGTTTTTTGTAGTTGGCATCAAAGCATGAATTCAGCACATGCACTGTATGTTCTAGGTAACTGAAATGAAGTGCAATTGAGGCCAGCCTGTGCTCCGCATCAGACTGAGTCACTCAGCAACATTGCAAGTGTACAGATTGGCCACTCATGGTAGCAGAGTCCTCAGTGTATTTCCAGCCCTAGTCAGAACAGTGTTTTCTGCCCCCCCCCCCGCATTTTAACCCCCAGCAAAAGGGAGGACACACACCACTCTCCTCGGTGCTGGGAGCTGGTGTGACAGCGTCAATCCAGTTCAAGAGACAAGTGTCTCTTGACATAGGTATTTGCTAGAGAGAGGCTATGACAAAACTGAATTTAAATCACGTCAGTGATTTTAAACTATGTTCATGGATGGATGGATGATTTCCCAAAGCTTTGTGCTCTGACACTCGGCACTGAGATCTCTCTCCATGTAGGATATTTATGTTTAAAAATATATCTAGATCAATGGAAAAATCACGACAAACAATGTTATCTACTGGAGGCAAGCATCTGCCGAGGTGGTGAGCATACCTCGGTAGTGCAGTATCACTTTTTAAAAGTTTATAAAATATAACTTTTTTGTCTTCCTCCTGCAGACAATTCCCAGGTCTCTGCAAAGCAGGTTCTTGGCCTCCATTTCCCCAGCATGGAGACTCGAGTGAGCAGTTAGGACTCTGACAAGATTGCCTTTATGATCAGCTGTTGCTCAGCCAACACCTGAGCAGGGAAGCAGCACTTTGAGGACAGAATCTATCTGAGAGATTTTTCTTCCAACTACACTTCAGAGGAGGCCAGTCTCCTCTCACATGCTGCTTGAGCTCCCGCAGCACCACACCCTGCTTTGAAGGCGAGGATGTCAAACAGGTTGGCTTTCCCTCCGGGAAGGAGGTGGATTCAGAGCACGACGGCTCCCTCCTCATTGGGTGCTGCCGCTGGTTCTCCAGCAATCCACGCTCCCTGCCTGGGTGATAAATAGATTTCTTAGAGGGCGGGGAGCACCTACGGTGCTGCTCACAGCTTGGCCATAGCGGGGTTGTTTGCTTTTGTTGCTTGTCTTGTACTAGAAGAGGTTTTAGGGACTTCTGTGGTGTTTGGGTGTGATGGTGAGAGAACTCTTTGGACAGAGCCGCTGATTCCAAGTGTCTCCCTCAAACCTTGGCGCTGCAGTTGCAACATCTACCATCATTGCTTGGAAAAAAGACAATCAAGGCACTGCATAGAAGACAATGGGGAAACTCAAAAGTATCCTTCTTCTGTGCCTTGGCTTTCTTCTAGTCTATGTAAGAGGTAAGTGACCTTCACCTTGGCTTATTTCTAGGGCATGATTATTAAAATGAAATAAACACAACAAAAACTTAAACCCTAACCCCTAAAAAAAAGTTTGTTTATTTAGAAATGCTTGCTGACATTATTTTTGTTACTCGTTTCACGAGAAGCATTCAAGAGTGTTTAGATAAGTACTTCTGCAGTTTCTAAGGAGATACGTATCTTCTGGATGATTGCTCATAACAGCTGTGCTAGTTGGAGTCTGTTTATTTGTTATAATTTCTTATTTCCTCTGTAGTGTTGCTGCCCTAAAATTACTGACAAGCTTAGAGCTGAGTATCAACTTTTAAAATGAAAGCTGTAAAATGAGAGGTTCCAAGGGAGTTTGAAGTTCCCAAACAGATCCTTAGTCAACTATTTACTTCATGTTTATACAGCTCTTCTTAGTTATTGAAATGTGTTAGTTATATTGTAAAAACAAATTCTGATTCAGTTTAAAGGATGCTCATACCTGCATACTGGTGCTCATCCTTTAGTAATTATAAATTAATAATTTATTTACCTTAGCCAACACATTCCTGAATATAGAAACTCCACACACAAGCATACTTTCTTTGTTTCATGCAGGGTTAATGAAGAATTGAATATACTTTGTATATATTTTTGATGAATGAATAGCAGTTGGGAAAATTTAGTCCTTTCACACTGAGTCATTTTTCTATATTCAAATGCAATTTTCTTTTAGCAAAACATTCTGTAAAGCTTTTTTGGCTATCAGACCAAATAGGATCATCCTTGTGTGCATGTGCTACGTAGTGTACTTGTAATCTTTTCTTTTTTGTACATTAGCATTACTTCAGAAACTTGCAGTGCAGTGTTTGACTGCAGCAAGAAGTCATTCACTAACCGCTAGTTCCAACATAGCTGCTGCTGCTCCTCCTCCCACCACCCCCGATTTAAATGCAGTCCCTGGGAGACCTTGCAGTGATGGGCAGAGAAAAAACTTGCCTTAAATTAGTGCCCAAGTTCCATTTTCACAAATAAGGAATTATTTAGAGGTCTTCAGCAAGTAACGTGGTGGAGAAACAGCAGAGCAGTAGGACTGTGCTGGGCTGCCCTGCAATATGTTGTGAACAGCAGTGACTCACATGGTCTCTCACCACTGGTATGCAGACTTTCTTGTTCTGGAGGATTGTCTTGTGTTGAGTATTTCTGTTCAAACAATCTGAGCATGGGCAACCCAATTGCCCTACACTCTAGCATTTTAATTACAAGGATAGTCAGCCTAACCGTTCTTGCCTTCTACATGTGATAATTTAGAGCCAGTTCAGGCACTGCTTTGGGGAAGGAATCATTGCTGAAAGACGTTGTGGGCTTCGGGCAGTCTTGCAACTGTGGAAACTATTTAAGCCACTTTAAAAAGCAAAATGAATTATTATAAGTCTATGGCAACAGTCACTGAATTTTATCATCAAAGAGTATAACCCTCCATGTTTCAGGGGACATTTTCAGGAATCACTTCTCAGTCCCAATTAAGACATGATATGAGGAAGGGCTGGCCGTGCTGGTAAAAAGCTGGTCTAAGTCCTTATGATGGGAATGTCTGTGACATGATTCATCTTTGTATACGCAGTCCTAATTCTTACCTAACCTTTAACTGTTCTAACTTCTAGAATCTACTGTACCACCACAGCTAGAGCACACTGCATCATTTCTCTTACCATCTAGCATTTCTTTTATGTCCTGCTATCTTCAGTTAGTTGGCTACATGGCCTTGACAGGCACATCTCAACAGAAACGTGACATACCCAAAGACCACATTGCACAAGAAAAGTGAGACCTGATGCAGTTCAGAAACTTACATGCTCGCTGCAGTCTTCCACACTTTTACCTACATTCACTGGCTTTTATTTCCAAGCTTAGGCAGGTTACATGAGATCCCCCATGTAAGCTGAGCTCCTACAGCTAGTTTTCTGAGTGTCTTCTAGACTAATCCAAATGAAAGAAACCTCATAGAAACTTCTTCCACTGAAGTTCATGCTAACACCCCATGTTGGTTACTGCAGCTTGGCCCACATGCAGTGTGGTAAGACACAGTTTAGGTCCTAGCCCCCCAGTAACTGAGATAATGCAGCTGTCTGACACATACTATAGGTCCTGTTTGGGCTGTACATCTGTGTGCATACCTGCAGTGGGACAGCTGTGCAAAGGGCTCTCTGCTTCCTACACAGCTGGAAAGCAACTGAGACTCTCCCTCAGACATGACTGCTCAGAAATGCCCTTCAGGTTCCCAATAGAGATAAAACCTATACACCCATGGTCTTCAAGATCAAACAATAGATCACATGTTTAGTCAGTAACAAAGACAGTGCAAAGGTTGATGATGTTTAAGACATATTAAGTTTACTTCATGAGGTATTACATGCTACACAGGTAAAGGGAACAGCATTTATTGCTAACTAGTAAACCATGTACTACTGTCCAGCTGAGGCTTACAAAGATGTTGTAATAACTCAAAATGAATTGTATTCTTGGTTAATTAGCTGGGCACTTTATGGGAGAAAATTACAGACCTGTTTGGATGTGAGACATTATGTGACAGTTTTATGAATAAAGTAGCTTTCACTAGAGTTAAAAGACAGAATAAGATAGATGAAAAACACAGTCCTGTTTTTCTGATACTGCTCCATCAAGCTCCAGTCCTTGCTGTCACCCCATGTGAGGTCCTTTGTGTACGTGCTGAAGCACTCACGGTATCAGAAGGTATATGTCAGACAATGAGTTCTTCTGTTGCTGGGTGCCAAAACTATTTCACTCCCGATACCAGAGCTGCTATCATCTGTAGCAGCAGTAGAACTGTTGCAACACCAGGGCTTGGGAAGAGCTTATAACTGGTGCAGTTACTCACTTTCTCGAGTTCACTTTTCATACACTGCTGCCACATTGCAAGACTGGTAACAGTGCTCAGACTGCCTGTTTTCAGTGTGCATATCTCCATTGTTTGCAGCAGTGATTTGTCAATCCTTTTCCATTGGGTAGTAAGTAAACAAATAAAAGCCATAATTCTTTCAATATTAAAAACTAATAAAAATATGCCTTTCTGTGGCATTTTGCCTCGTGGTTAGGAGGAGATACAGATTGTTTTGATTAGTCTTCCTTTGTTTCCACAAGGGGTTGACATGTGTGAATGTTGTGGGAAAATACTATCTAAAATCTCATCTGTAGTACAGTATCTCATAACGCCAAGTAGGCTATCCCAGTTGAAAGAAAGGGCATGCATGGGTTATGAAAATATAACACTCCCACTTCCACTGTCTGAGCTTTGCCTGAAATCAACACATTTTTTAATTCCTGGGGAATTTCTTTTAAAAGCTAAATCACACCGATATATTTTCAAAGGGCAACAATGCTCCAGATCAAATGAAAACAAAGCCCAGAGTAGGCATTGAGATTAGCAGACAAATTAAATCAAAGTCCTTCCTTATGTCCCAGGTCTTACATCTAGTGGTGGAGGAACCAGGGGTACACACTCCACACCAGGAACAGTTCGGAGTTAATGACAACACGATCTCCCAGATCACAATCTATACCACATCAAAACTGTAACTATCAACTCTAACTCTATCAGGTTACCACCAGCAAGGAGCAGAAATTGAGATACAAGATAGGTATTTTTGTTTGCAAAGATCATACAGAACATTTTGCTTCTTGAGCATAATGGTAACAAAAGAAGGCTGGCTCTTTGTTCAGAAATCCAACCCAGATCTGCAGAGCATTCTGCATGCCAAGACTCTTGATCTCTGTTTCCTCTGAAGTCTGTGCCACCAGATCCTCTTCTGAGTCTCCTGCTTTTGAAGTTCAGATACCAGCTGATGCTCAATCACCCTCTGCTCAGGGTCATTCAAAGAGGATTCTTTGTGCACACTGGTGGCATGTGCAAAGGCTTCTTCAGCTCTGTGAAGGGAGCCTGGTTGCTTCTCTCATGTAGTTCAAATGAGATGGGAGGTGGCTCCTAAGACTCCACAGGGACCTGTGGCTGAGCAGAACTGCTTGCTGATGTCCGGCAACTCCTTCCAGCATTACTGTTTTCTAGAAAACATATTCTTGATGGTATGAAAGATAGAAGATGGAGGCCTTGCTTCTTTTTTGTCTTGCGTCTTCAACACACAAGCAAAGAATGTGAAATGCCCCGAACGTCCCGTTTGACTTGGCAGATTACTAACCCCTTTGGAAGAAATGTAAATAATTATGCTGATGGCCTATGCTGACCTCAGGGGGCACAGATTAGTTATATAACAGAATCTCTGAAACAAATTCAACCCAATGTTAAGTTGCAGAATAGCCCTACTGACATCTGTCTACCCATAACCAAGGGTATTTTGCACGTATTTTACCAGTGTAGTTGGGATGATGCAGGGAAGAGGAACAATTGTGAGCAACAGAAATAGCAAAGCCTGGCATCTCCCTGACCTTCTGCATTATCTTCAGCTCCCTCTGTTGTCGCTACCCCACCATCTGGGACAGCTTGGATTAGCCAGCTGGTACTTAGGCAGTGAGTGGTCATTGTGAGAGCAGCTGCTGCTTGTGCCACACTATATAGGGCTTTAGGAGGAACACTCATCTTGGTCTCTCGTTTGAACCTATCTCATGTACAGTTCTCATGGAACGTGACCTTTGTTAAGCCTGACACTCTCAGACCAAGTGGCTGAAAAGGGGTAGACAGCTTCCTGAACCATGCAGGAACAGGTTGAAGCTCTGGGTGAGCAGCCCATGCCATGGCCTGATCTCTGCTTCCTTGTGACACAAAGCTGAAAACCTGAGGCGCTCAGATGAATGGTGCTGCTTTATGGGAGAGCCCTACTTTTTTGCTCTGCCTGTAGTTTTACAGCATACAACAGCTTCTTCTGCACTCATTCTGAAGCAAAACATAGAAAATTATGTATACTCTATTTTATGTATGCAGGACATATCACATCATAAAGAATGACAGCTACCTTTGAACAGCTATTGTTTGTCCACAGCAAAGCAAACACCACAGAACTAGAAGATTTTCTTTCATGTTGGATGAAACTATGCTGCACAGACCTAAAGCAGTACTGCCACTCCTGCTTTATTAGTGCATCTTATTTGCTGGTGATTATTTAAATGTGTTCTTGTATGAATAAGTGAGGGAGACCTTTTCATTTCCCTTGAATTCAAACTGTAAACAGAAGTGGCCTAACAAAAACCACGAAGCCAATTATCAGGTCCATATGCTGTGGTCTACAGACTGGAACTTGGATGCTAATTACAGATTTTAAAGCAAACTCAGTTTCCATCCTAACATCAATGGTCTGTAATGGCAGTCATTGTTTATGGGATGAAAGGGCCATGATAGAAAGGAAAACTACAGTAGCCTCATCAGGAAATATGGATCATGAGTGTATTACATCAAAGAAATAGTACCTGCTCGAGATTTTGTCCAAAATGTCCACTCTAGGGTATAAGCCTTTATGTTCTCCCACAACTTTTCTTACATGAGTAATTTCCTTTAAACAAACAGAGTTCCTGAATAAAGTTGAACCAATAAATGGGTATGTTCTGAATCACATACCTGGGAGGAAACATTCCATTTTCTCATTACAGGGAAGTATGTCTCATGACTGTATAATAATCAGAAATGATCTCTGCAAAGAATAACTTACCATTTCAGCTAAAAAAAGAACATAAACTGGGTCCCATGAGTGGCTTTGGCAACATATTCTTCCTTTTCAGAAAATTTTTGGTCTCATTTGTGAGTCACTCACTTCTTCCTCAGTCTCTGCCAGCTTCATAATGATTTAAGCTCATTGTATTCACAAAGCAATTCATATTTAATCACACTGAAGGGATATTTTTGGTCTTGTTTTAAAATAATGTAAATTCAATTTATTTTTCCTTTCTATCTAGCTCACATTTCTGAGTTAGTTGCTTCTAATTTATTTGTAACACAGGTAGTCTTAATGCCCTCAAAGCCCATAATTTAATCATGTTAATGAAAAAAGGATTTATCTAACACACATGTGCATATATACATTTAAGATGTATGTCCACACATGTATATACACATAGAAACACATTTTCTCATGGATCTTAGTTTCATTCTTAATACCAGACTATGCATATTAAATGCATCAGAAGTTAATTTCATTTGTCTCATAACCTGACTCTTATTTAGCAATATTCATGATGCCCTATTTAAATGTGGGTCATTTTAATGGCCACAAACTGTGTTCATCTTTATCCAGTGCAGGACTGAGCCTACTTACAGAGATTGTAAAATTGCAGTGTTGCCACAGTAGCCTTTCGTCAGAAAACTTTTGACTACATTTGTAATGGTGAATAGGTGACATCCACCTGCAGAATCTAGCCTTCTTCCTCATAAATACTCCTCAAAAACTGTGGGACCTCAGGCCCTTGTCATCAGTCAGCTACACGGGTAAAGGGTGATGGATCCATTTAACATTTAGGTCACAAATTAAACCATAGACAAAGATGCTGCTGTAGGCATTTTAGTGACTGGGTATGTGGGACGCGTTTTCAGAAAACTAATGTTGTAAAAAGTTTGTGGACATTAAATGCACACATGCCTGAGGACATGACTTTGTAGAGTGCTGCTTTGGTGGGGTGGGACAGCCTCACTTCCATGATGCTTCAGCAGGATGTGTCTCATATTCAAAGAAACTTATTAAAAGCTGGCTTAGGATCTCTGCAACAAAGAGCAACCATAATAGTCTCCATAGTAGAACAATTAGACTAACAAGGATTTTATGTCACTGGGCTTCCACACATGGTATTATACAGGCTTATAGAAAGTATGGGCATTAGTGAAAGCAAACATCCTACCTGGAAAAATCATGCCTGTAAAAAGAAATCTAGCAACTTTGACATTTAAACTACCATGTTTTGATGTTTGGCTTTATGAAGTCTATTTTCCCCTGACTGGCTGCTACAGAGGTCTACTGTTAGCTATGTAGGCCAGGTCTACTACACAGTTTTTTACTGGCGGTTGGGTGGGGATGAGGGAATTACATCCCAAATAAGGCTGGCAGTGCCAGCAGAAATCCTGCTGGTAGTTTAGTTCCTTGTGTTTGAGCAGCTAGTATAAGCATGATTAAAAGAGGTCCTTTTGCCATACAAACTGTGTATTCATCTGGAAGGCTTGCTTTCTTAGTTTAGTGCTTTCTTATTTGTAGATAAGGACTGCTCTGTGATGTCAGGCAGGAGCATATAAACATTATTCAGATTCTCTGCTGTGAATCATGGTGGACCACCCAAGAAAAAACACCACTGCAATAGTTCCATTTCTTTGTAAAAACAGGGATACTCCCAGAAGAAAGGCTGGAAGTGTTGCCAAGAAATAGCATACCAGCCCAAAGCAGTAATAACAGATAACTCTGAGATAATGCCTCCTGCATAGCTAAACCTCTTAATAACTTTATCCAGGTTAAAAAAAAATAAACCAAATAAAAAGAAACCCCAAACCCAAAACAACAAAAAACCCCAACCAACCAAGACTAAACACACACACACACACAAACCAACAAAAACTGCACACAAAAAAACCCCAAACAAATAAAACCCCCAAAGGAACAAAGCTGTTTTCTCCTCACTGAAATTCCTTTCATTCTCATTTTCATAAGTTTCCAGCTGTTTCTATTATGGAAGCTCATCCAAGGAAAGAAAGGGCCATTTTTGTTTGTGGAAAATTAATTTCTTTCAGTCTGTTTGTTCTGTGAAACAGCTTAACTGATCTATTTCCATTGTCATTCATCTTCACAGTTCCCTGAAGTATCCAGTTCCTATTGAGCTAAATATTCTCTGAGCCTCTAAATGTGTTTTTGTTTGTAGACCCACCATTTTGTGGATGAAATCTGGGCTGTTCAGCTATTTAACCATCTGTTATCCTCCCAAATTACATTCTTTAAATGTCTAGGTGCAATGGTAATGAGCATTTAAAATTCAGCTCCACAAAATCTTACTCCTTGCGGTTGTTTGACGTTATTACCAGAAGAAGCTGGGATGGAAGTCCAAGGAATCTTTTGGTTTATTGGAATATCATTTACCATGGTGCACAGATGTCAACAGACAATTTGCCCATCTGTCAAGGTTTATATTTACACAACCAAACAGATTTCAGTGTAGATTCCTGTCTTACTCCCAGTCAGTCATTCTGTGCTGGTGTCTGGGAGGTTTTATTATTTGGTTTATCATCAGATATAATTAAAAAACCTCAAACCAATCTGAATAATTCCTGCAGATTTTCAGGCTTCTTTTTTTCTATTCTTAAAAATCCTGTAGTTGTCTTCTGTTTCTCCTTTGCAGGCTTAAAACATCACCTCTTGTCTTTTCTCATCTGTTTGATAACAGAGCAGACATGACACACAATAGGAGAGGGAAATGTTGGTATCATACAGAAGGGCAGATATTAGTAACTGTTTCAGTCTGCTGTTTTGCTTTGGTTCTCATATAATTGGGAGCATCTGTGTCATCTTGCTTGAATTCTATAGTATCTTTTGATGAGGTTCTTCCTATTTATTTATTTTTTCTTTTCCCTAACTTCAAAGAAATATTTTACCTGGAATTTTTCCAGAGTCTTCCTTCACAAGACAAACTTGTCACATTCTCTTTGCAGCTCTAGGACCTCTGTAGCTGCTTTCCATATCGTTACTTCCTGCATGTCAGGACCTGCCACAAAGGAGCTGGTCTGGCCAACAGCTCCTTAGTGTTACAGAATGATTTCTCATGACTCACTCTGATGAGCAATGGTTTGAGCCCTGCCAGCTGTGCCCTGCAGCAGCAGGGCTCAGGTCAGATAACCTCTGTCAGCGCTCGGGATGCCTATGAAGAATGAAGATTTATCCAGAGGACAAACCCAAAGGACAGTCAAACTTCTCATGTTGCTGGCACTGAAAAAAATGCTTCAGAGAAATATAATTTGACCAGATTAGTAGAGGCAATGCCATGACGTCATCCTGCAAGTAGGGGAATATAGATCAAACTAGCAACGCAGCTAAGGACCCAGTCCAAAGGTTACTGGACTTGGCAAGGTTGGCTGAGCAGCCAGGGCAGGGGAAGGAGAGATTGTTGGATGAGCTGGCACTCTAAGATCAGTTCAATTGTATAAGAGATGAAATGCTACACTGCTAACATTACAGGGAAAGCCTTACTCTGTTATCTGCTTTTCCCTTCCAAGCACAGGTTTGTCATAATGTTTTATAGGGACAGTTTTGCTTTTAAAGTCATTCACTATTCTGCATTCCAGCCTTGTTTTAGCCTTTCTGTAAGACATCAGCTATAATTAAGTTCACAGACTTACATGAAAATCCTCACAGGAATCAAGACATTCCCACTTTATGCTCCCACACTGATTGTTATTTGAAGCTGACACAGTGTTTTGCCACTGACGATTAATCTTCCCAGGGGCTCTCTGACACAGGTGAGAGCTATTAATCAGGAACAGTGATTAGTGCGAAGATGCCATGAAGACAGACAGCACCTGTCAGGGCTGAGCTGAACTCAGAGCGTTGCTGGAGAACCTCTGACAGCCTCTCTCTGTTCCTCAGTTTCCCTTCTTGAGCAATGATGCCTTTCTTGGGGGCTGGAACCCAATGACCTTTAAGGTCCCTTGCAACCCAAGCCATTCTATAACCCTTGCTGTGAAGTGTTCAAGCCTTACCAAGAAAAACACTTTATTGAAGAATTAGGTATTAAGCCACTTAGATGGGATAATAAACAGACCCTGATCAAGAGGCTTACTCGATAGAGCACAGTAAAACATTTCTGCTTAGGGAAGCCATGGCACACTGTGACTTTTTGTGGGTTTGTACAGGCTAATCTTGTATTTGGTGTGCAAACACAAGGATGATGAAATTTCAGCCTGGATGAAAATTAATGGGTATGTACTCTGCAAAGAGATGTTTCAGGAAGGCTGGTTATTAAAGGGAAAGTGGCAGATTGTAGAGAGTGGAAAGTAAAATTCACATGAATAGCTGTGTTTGTTTATTTCAAAATCATATATTTTAGTTTATACATTTTGAATATTTTCCAGTTTCATTTGCCTGCTAACTTCAAATGTCAGGATGCTAGTTGCCCCCCTGTGACATTTAGTGACATCATTGTCACCTAACACAGGACAGGAAGGGCTCTTTTCTCCACTTTCAGTTTTTTTATGGTACAGTAGAAAATAAATTAGGTAAATACATCTTTATAGCTTTTACTTGCTGGCACGTGTTACAGGAAGAGTTATAAGAAAGAATTGATTCATGTTACAAGTGATCACAAGGCAGACTTGCTAGTAAAGCTGAGCTAGTAAAACAATAATGAAGACATTAAAAATTCTCACCTAATGATTCTAGTTTGCAAGTACCGTGCTGAATGCTACTTTCAGCAGTCTCCCAGCAATAGACCTTGTGACCCTGTGCCCTGTAACAGGCAACCTGTGTTCTTCAAAGGCATGTTTGCACAGCCGCTGAACATGGATAACAGAAGAGAACAGCACCTCATTGCACTACCTAAACAAGTAGTTTCTTTGCATTAGATCAGCCCATTTCTCATGGTCGTTCAGGACTACATGGTGCTGGGACAACAACTGACATCTTGCTCTGTGCCTGCTCCTGTTTGGATGGGTTTTTGTTTTGTTTCTTACTGGTGTTCTGGCTTTGTCCAGAGCCCTCAGACCTGAAGGTCATGGAACCTGCCCTCTGACTTAGTCTCTTTCCTTCTGTCACTTTCCTCCTAGGTCAACGTGATTTTGATTTAGCTGATGCTCTTGATCACCCAGGTAGGTAAAACTCCTATTCTTATTTTACCATGGCATTTAGACCCAGTAATATAACTTAAGTCCTTTTCCTTGAAGACTGGAGTATGAAGTAGCTACTACTGAAGTTAAAGATACAAAGAACTGAGAAACGCTAGAGTTCAATGTTTCTTTCATAAAATTGAAAAATTCTTTAAAGCAAACAAACAAGAAAGGCTTTGAAAACATATCCCTTAATTTTTGGCTTCTGCTGTGATACATAAAGGTTTAATGAATGAAGCTGTCTAGATTTGCAGATACCTTCTTTTGTGAAATTGAAAAAGATTAGGCTGTTATTGTTTATTGGTATATCATTGTGTCCCACAGACGACATAATTACCAGGAAGCCTATAGTGATCAGAAGACCGACAAGGCCTGTGCTGAGTAAGTAATGAAGACAAAACTGGTCATAACTTATTTTAGATAGGTAGAAACTGTCTCCCATGAGATTCTTGATCATATCTGCTAAAGTGCCATAGCTGAGATCATTTGTGAATACAAACTGTCTTCTATGTGTAAAGTAAGAGGGTTATTTTGACAATTACCAATTACATCTCTTCCAGTAAGGAAGGACATGCTGCTTCCAGTAAGGCTTTAGAGTGTAACTGGCCAGTGAAGGCATTTTATTTCCTGAAGATCTTCATGCTTTTCCAGCCTGTATTTAACTCCCTGGGCAACTGTTGCCAAACATGGGTAACTGTTCTTCCACTCTTTTCTCCATTGTCTTTTAGCATAAATATTCATGTGCTTGATAATGGACTTGGAAAAGAATCAGAAGGTATCTGGGTATTCTTTCTTCTCCCCATGTATTTGCTTAATATTACCTAGTATTGATCACTACAAAGACCTATGTCGGAAAGGAAAAAAAGTTCTGAACAGTGGAGAGAACCAAAAGGTTTATAGCTGCAGTCCTGAGAATGATGATTTTCAATTAACCTCATTATTGTTAAAAAAAAAACCAACAACAAACTCCAGACAAGAAGAAAACCACACATCCAGTTGTGACGGAATTTAATGATAACAGAGTTTTCATCCAAATTATATTGAAAGAATTTCTGGCTATCAAACAAAATGCCTGAATTGGGAGATGCAGGATAACTTTAGCCCACACAACAGTGTCAGTCTTTTTCTGGATAAAAGTTGCAGTAAGTCTTTAGGTATATGAAAGCAGTTACATTCTCACATGATTCTCTGGCTCACTCTTTGAATAAATGAGCAGCTTTTTGTGAATGTGGCAGCTGCTAAATCCTGTGAAGGTTGCATTTTTCCTTCCCTCTTAGTTTTTCAAAGGAAATCTTTGTTTGGCCTAGGTTAGAAGTGTCAGTTGTAAAATACTACTAAGCCACTGAGCTTACTGTCCTGACTTCCTTCAAAGTCAGTGGAGAGAAATCAGCATGTCTAGGGATGGTCATATCACTCTAAATGCGGATTTGTTCTTATCTTACTACAGACATTTCAAGTAGGTTACTTGAATTGTGCCCTAAAACACTGTCCTCAGTTGTGTTTGCAGGTAAGCTGGAGATGCCAGTATCTACAGTGAAGCTGCCTCAGTCAGGTGAAAAGAATTTGATTTTTAGGGACTTTAAAATCTGTTAGAGGTATGACTATGAGATGATTACCTACCTGAGTCAACTTCACTGATTCTTGGGAATGAAGAACTCCATGTTTTCCAGCCCATGTCAGGATCTCTTTCAGCACTGAAGAGGATTACAGGGAGTGTAAAAACAATTAAAACTATTAAAAAAAAAAAGTGCTAAAAATCAATTATTGGATTTGAGAGTGCAGAAATTTAATACAAAAGTATATCTTAGTATCTGCCTAATGCTGCTTCTTAACCTCAGGGTTTCCTCTATGTCTCATTCAGCCAGTATCATTGAGAAATGAGGCTGGCTGAGATGATGATTTTGGCTCAGCTGAAGCAATTTACTGTAGAGGCTGTGTCCTCCAGGCATCACTTCCCACACACCTCTGCCTGAGATGAAGCTCTCCTGTAGGCGCTTGCCATCTAGTGTAACAACATTCAACACAAAATTTAGTAGAAGGTGATGTTTATTTACAAAATCTAAAAAAGCTACCCACTCACATTCTTGCTGCCATTGATTTAATTCAGCCATATGCTCAAACCCACATACGCATGAGCGCCAAGATGTGTGTGCTTAGGTGGTCTGTTGAGTGTCATGTGTAGCATGCTAGCTACTGAATACTTATGCCATCTCTTTGGTTATTCTAGATCAGAAATCACAGGCTGGTTTATGTACAGATATTTTACACCTCTTAAGAGTCACCAACTAGAGGTCATTTGCTTCATAATCTTGTTTACTTCAGCACTCTGAACCCTAGGCCAGGTTGCTGCCTGGTGTTTTTGCTTATTTGGGGTACACAGACTATATCTATAGTGTGGGTGGGTGAAAAGGAGAGGTAGTGGAATAGGTGGTATGCTGCTACCTTTGGCTTTAGAGTGCCCTTCTGCTTTTCCTCTGATGACAAGTCATCTGTGCTGTCATCAGAGCACAGGCCTGGTGGTTTTGACAGACACGACACATTCCTCAATTTTACAGCTGGGAAGGGTGACCTTTATTGTCTGTTCTTTTAACCCTTTGCTCAACTGTTTTTCTGGTCCCTACAGACATGTGCATTTCCATTTGTATTTCATAGCAGCCTGACAATTTCTGAAACAAATCTCTGCATGAACCTTCCAGAGCAGAACCCTACACTTTATCTAACTTCTTCATCTTGACAATAAATTGAACCCAGTTTGCAGTTTATTGCTTCTTATTGTTAGCATTTGACAGGTAAAGGTATTTTTGAAATGCAACTTTCTGCTGGCCACATATAGACAGCAGCAATACCTGACAAGAAAAAGCCCAGTCATGTAGTATGAATTTGATTATTTTCCTGCCAGATTTCCTGGTGACATCAAAACATTTAGAAGTTGTTGCATAACTGAGACTAGATACTGTTCAAAATCAGCTTCCCACTCCCTCTGGATATAAAGAACACAAGAAGGCAGAGTTCTGCTTGGTGTTGTATTTGGATGGATTTTACTGGGTTTTGGGAGTTCCGGCACAATTATAATGGAAAAAAAAACCCCAGTTGAGTGTCTATCTAATTTTCTGTGGCAAGAAGCATCGGTATAAAAATTTACGTAGATTTTGCCATCTCTTTTCTTCTGATTCATTCTACCACTCCACATTTATAATGAGAAGGAAAGGGATTCTTGGAGTTATGACATTCATCTAACATATTTCTGCCTATCACTCAGTGACCTTTCAGAGCTCACCGTCATTCCATACACACCCTACCATGTCACCCACATAGTCGTACCCACACCAGCATGTTGAAATGGAGTTCCTCTTGTTTATGCATCTCCAGCTCATAAACAAACTGTTCACTGAATGGAAGTTCCATCCCAGGTACAGTGGAACACACGTACAGTGCTGGGGGAATAGTCATAGCCTGTTTGTTCACTGAGTAACATGCACATGCCAACATCGAAATATATGTGAAAACCTTTATAGCTCAGCCAAAGAAAAGCAGTCTCCCAGCCAAACTATCACATAAGATTGCTTGAAGCAAAACTTTTTATGTCACCACGACCCTTACAAAAATTAGTTGATTCAATCTCGCTCCCCAAGTAGGTTTATTACTTCCCAGTGTTCGTTCTGAAATGAATAGTCAGTTTTTGCAGTTCTACAAATCGGACTTAAGCCAAACATGCATACACAAATTTTAACAACAGACATCATTGTTAATACTTAAGTATATTTAAAAAAGATATTTTAATATTTTAACATGGCAAATTTCATTTATGCATTTGCAGACATATTAAAGAGTTATTGATCTTACTTCCATTATGATATTTATTCTGAGCTTATTTAAAGCAGGCAAAAATCTTTTGTATTTTGAGTAGAAAATATTGTTTCATTTTTCAGTTACTGTGTGGACAAATATTAAATTCTATAAGAGTTTTCAAGAAAAGTGTAATGCCTTATTTGCATTTGTGGGTCTGACCTGAAAAAGTTGCTTTTCATTCAGTTGTACATTTTCTACTAAAACTGACATTTCACTTCCTTCAAGAATGGTGTGTAACGCACTTCTCTACATCTTCCTCCTTTTCATTTTTAGACAACGATCTGCACTTAGGAGATGCTCTTGGTGGGGGTGAGTATTGTCTTCTTTTCTCAATATAATGAAGGCTTTTTTCTATAGTCTTTTTCAGAAGTCTGCCTGATTTGTGAAAAGAAATTTAGTGATTGGAGGCAGAACTGTGGTAGTGTGAGTCATTACAACTCCTGTACATGCAGGCCCTTTTGGCAGAGGCCATCACGCAGAGTGGGGCCAGCAGGATGGGCTGTGTTTGGTTGCTAGCAATGGGACCTTGCAGGCTGGCTACCTGTGTGTGCTGAAGTCAGCTCTGGTTTACTTTACCATGCCAGGCTGCCACAGTCATGGCTGGGGAGAGGATGTGCTGCCCATTCAGCTGTGCAGCACCGTTCAGGGTGGTGGCCTCTGACAGCAGGTAGAAGAAATCAGGTGATGGCAGTCATTCCTTCGGCTGCCAAAAATGAGTCTAAGGTCAGCAATCAGAGGTAACAGTGGATAGAGGGAGGCATGAGCTTGTTGTAGCTCTGCTGATCACAAATCAGAAATGCAGGAAGGAATGTATTAGAGATGAGCGTTGATGGCACAATATAGCTAAAGCTTGAAGCACTCAAGCTGTTGTAACACGCTGCCACTTCCAAGTGTTTCTATAACATCCAGACCTGATGTAGGAAGAATTCATGGTGCTGTGCTGAGCTGTGTAGGTATGGGAAATCCTTGACTTGGGGAATTTTTGCATTCCACTTGAATCAAGGCTACCCAAAAGAATTACTTCTCAGCACAGATCCTCTGAATTATGATTCCAGTTGCAGTGGTTTGGTTTACTCATGTTTCAGTCTTAGAGAATCATACTATTTACACTATTCTTTCCCATTTCCATGGTTTTCAAATTTCCAGGTTCTCCTGGGGCTTTTCATACCTGTGTTTGAATGACATATTAGCCTGCACTTCATAAAGCTGAATCTAATTTTCTTTCTAATTCTTATGTTTATATTGTCATTTCTTCCTGCCTGTACTAATTGTTCCATTCCTGCAAGTTTTTAATGAGTGCTGTTATAAGAGGGTGGGTGTTGATTCAATTGTTAATGAATATCTTAAGTATCTTTACTAAAACCCACCTTTTAATTCAGAGAATGGCAATTGATATTTTCCTTTATTTCTATTTATTTGCTCCATTTTCAGTTCAGCTTCTTAATTGATATTCATACAGAGTATAATAGGATTAATGACATCTACCTCACTATCAATAGTTCTGATATAAAATATCAGATATAAAATATATCTTCTTATAATTAGAGAAGACTGAATAAGTGCTGCAGCACCATAAAAATAATGAATAATGGGATCAGTAGTTTTCTGCTTTTGTGCACTGGTGAGTCTTGGTTTGTTACACAGAGACCTGGAAGAGAACAAGTCTCTTCTTCTTTTGAATATAGTTAATTGGGCATAGTCTGATTCAGCAAAGCTTTAAGACTCTACCTAAAATCTATTGACTGCAGCAGGATGAACTCACACGAAGTTAAGCATGTATCTAAATAATTTACTGAATCAGAATCTAAATAGTACTCCCAAACAGAAGCATTGCATTTAGCAGCTGGGCAAGAAGAAAACATGATAAAAGGGCATGTGGCATGTATTGAAGGAGAAAGAAAGATTCAAGGAGAGGAAGGGAAACTGGTATTTATTTCTGTGACCTAGTTTTAATTTATTCGGAGCTAAATTCACTGTCTGGCTCTGAGAACAGTTTAATATGTGACTGAACTGGCTGAGGAAAGGACAGCAAAAAGGACCCAGTATGGATACACAGAGTAACAGCCCTGGATGTTAACTTTGTCAGGTTTAGACCTGAGCCAGCTCTTGCTACACCATCACTTTTAGTCCAGTCTGGAAACTGCTATTAGTTATCAGATCTCTCTCTCTATCCGATGCATCTCTTTATAATACCTTTTGTAAAAATTAAGGCCAAATACCAGCACAAAGTCCTAAGCAACAAAGCTCAAGTCTGAGTTCATTTTGCACTGTTCAAGAGTAGAAAATTCATCGTGCGCTAGATAAATTCAGAATACGTTAGATGAAACTAATCTGCAAATCTTATTGATACCTGCTGATACAGAGATAACCTGTTGTCTCCTGCCCAGCTTGGAACACCAGCTTCTCTGTCAGCTCTGCTAACTGCACCCCTGACACCTACAATAACACACTGTGCTTCCCAGATGTCAGCATTAAACAATGCTAGCACTTACCAGAAACACAGGAAATACTCTCCTTCAATAGTTTTATGAATTCTTGTGTCATTTTAATTTTGCAAATGCTCTGTTTTCACTTTCTAACCAGTTATAGTAGCCACCTATTTGTTGATATGTTGCTTGAGACTTCTTAACTGGTTTCAAGATCCTTTTGTTAACTCACAGGAGGACAAATTAAAAATAGGCATAAAATCTCAGGTTATCATGCTCTTTATTTACAGCTTTCTGTTTTGCCTCTCCAACCATCTAACAATATTAATTATCAGTAGGTGACATCTCAAGAAAACCTTTATACCCACCTCTTCCACCACGACCAGGGAGCCATGGTATTTCTGGTAAGAATATTTTCTTCTAAGAAATCCTAGCACAATGAGCTATTCTGAGTAAATATTTTGAATAGTTTACTTTCTTATTTCTTTGTTAATAATTTTTATCACCACTTCCCTCCATCTGCCTTTTGTTGTCACTGTTCCTGACACAGTGTTTGGAAAGTTTTCCCGAGTTTTAGTGTTGGTACCATAAAGCTTTAGTGGTCTGCCCAAAATGTGGGACACTGACTCCTAAGCGGCATGAGACTAACACTCATCTTGCTTGCCTTTTTGGTTTGGATATGTCTACACTGAGCCACGCTAAGGTTCAAATTTGACATCTAGCCACAGGGCATTGGTAAGCCTACATTCAAATCTATACTGAGATATGCATCTGAGATGGCCGTGGGACTGGGGAGGTGGATGTAAGCCTGTATTGCTTTCGAGTGTGGTCCCAGACACACACTTAATTGAAGTGGAAGTGGGAGACCTATCCCAGCTACCGCCATGTATCCCATAATTACTTCTGGTATGATTGTAGTTGTGAACTATGATCAGGCCCTTCTGGAGTCCTTATGCAGGTCTTCCTGGAAAGGTTCCACTGGCTTCCTGCTCCAGGAACTGCTGAGATCTGAGATGTCCATATTGTACAAGGATTTGTGTCTCTGACAGCCCAAGCCCACACATCCCACAGGTGCCAATACAGATGCAGAAAGGCAGAGCAGCAACAGTTTTAGTACTCCAGCGTTCAGGTGAATTTGAATAGGTGACCATTCAGTGGAAGACCCTTGATCCACCCATCATGTCAAAGCTGGAATTTCAAAAGTCCCTCAGCCGTCCCCAGAACACTGCAAAAGGACCAGACAAGGGAGCAGAAGGGGTTACCAGAGTTCAGACATTTTGCAATAGAAATCCTAATCTTTATCTTGCAGGAGGTTTTGATGACTCAGATCTCCTTGATGGGAAGCCTTTACCACCACACATAACAGGTAGTATTTGCTAATTCTTCTTGCAGCTTCTCCCTAATACTTGTAACTCAGAACTGGCCACTTTCGCTTTAGCAATAGTCTGTCACTGAAGGTGTAGGACAAGACACTGCTGTTTTTATTTAGACTGATTGTCCTTCTCCACAAGCCATGACTTTGAGTCTGAACTCTAGCTTATATTCCTAAACATTTTGTAGCTTTCTGGCATATGCCAGAACCCTGCAGGATTTATCCCTTTGAATTCAGCTAGGACAGTCCACAAGCAAGGGTCTTCTGCTGAGAACTGCAAGCAGATGAACGGTGCCTATGATCTTATGCTAAATCAGCCTGTGAAATCAGCTTGATGTAGGCTGTTAAGTATTATCCTGTTTTTAGAGGATAATAGTCTCCAAAAATTGTCAGGGGGATGGATGGTTATTCCTTCAGCCAGTGCAGCTGCAGTTAGGACTGGAAAGGGAGCTCCTCTCTCAAAGTCCTGATGAGCTGCCCCCTTTCACCTCCTGTATGAAATGACACTTCACTGAGTAAAGACTTTGTTGTCAAAACAAGATAAAGCACATTTCTTGATGAAATTTCACCCTCTATTCCAGGAGAAGAGGAGCACAATTTCAATCATGGAGGAAACACGGGTATAGTAAATAATGTATTCTTTAATTTTTTTATATCATCATAAAATGTTAGTCTTATAAAAGTAATACATACACTACATTAGGCTTTAAGACACTTTTTTCACACCATCTGTAATGTAACATGATTTCTAATATTCTACTTAATTCTATTTAATGAATTTCTAATGTTTCACCAAACAATTCTCATAGTTTGGCAAAAGCATACCTTAGTAGAGAATACACGTAAGTGAAACCATTTTGATGTCTCTGAAAAAGAACTCTTTACTTTTTCTACAGATTCAGGATTAATAGCTGGAGTTACATCTCCTATAATTTCTGCTTTTGTAATACTGGTTGTTGGATCCATAGCAGCCTACTCTGCTTACAAGAACAAGAAACTTTGTTTCAAACCACAGGGTAAGACCAAATCAGTTTCCCGCTTTCCATGATGATTTAGTGGTGGGGTAGATGTGAATTTTACAGACAATTTCAGTGGGAGCAGAAAAAGCTCAGGGCTGAGGGCATTTGAAAATCTCATCCTAAAAACCCTCTGTGGTAAGAGAGAGTGGTAATTTTAATGTTCTTCATCAAGGACAAGTATAGGAAGCCATAATGTGGTCAGAAATTGGATGTAAGTCTCTTTATGAAGAAAATTACATGATGTGAAGTATCTGCCACCACAGAGGTAACTGACTATTGTGGCTCTGTTTGCGCCTCACCTGGGGCACCCCATGTACCTTCTGGCTGGGGCCCCCATTTCAGCTTTGGCCTGGTGGGCATCCTGCCCTTGCCATAGAGGTCAATTCAAACCTTTAATTCACCTTATTTGTTCTATAATGGGACTAACAATTATGACATGAGTGAGACACAGGAGGTGTGTACAGCTTCACAGGCATTACTGAGAGATATGGAATCCCCATGTGATTCAGAAAGACTCAGCCTGGAGATGCCATGGTGGGCTCTGTGCAGCCACTGCTTCCTAGGTGCTGGGGTAAAGCTTGGGAAGGGGAGATCCAGCCAGAGCATGGCCTGAGATGCCCTGGGATAGATTGGTCAGTACTGTGAAGGCTATCATCACAAACAGATGTTTGTGCCATCAGGGTCCCAACAGTTTCTTATTTTCCTTTGTCTGAATGGCCGTGGTTTAAGCAAAGCGTCAGGTCAGTAATCCCATGTAACTCTGGAAATGTGAAGTTAGAAAAAATGGGGAGGGCTGTCTATACATATCTGGAGATATGAGGTTCCTGCCTGTTGTCTTACCAGAACTGAGGCAAATAAAGCCCAAAAACCTGGCAAAGAGCATCCATCATGGACACATTGAATGTTAAATCTTCATCTTTCAGGTGGGGCTACAGTCTAAATCACTGGAAGAAGAATTGCCCTCTGATCACAGTCTCCTTTGATGGGTGACATCTGACCCACAGATCTGACAGTGTTTTTCTACTTTCTCACACTGACAAAAGGAAATCTTCCTCTAATGAACGTTTTGTTGAGACCCTGCAGTCCTGCTCCCTTTCATCTGACGTCCCTCTTGCACCCTGAGCTTTATGTCATCAAAGACATGATTAAAACATCCAGGGATTCTATTGAGCTCTCCAACCTGCATTGATTCAGAAGTTATTTCAAGCAACAAAGAAATCAAATTTAATATAAGCTAAAGATGGAAATATTTTGGTTTGGGAGCATTTGAGTCACTGAACAGGGTTTTTTTTTTTCCTGATATTTAAAATTACCCAAAATACTTAATACTTCAGATAGAATAGGAATAAGGAAATTGACATTTCCATTAATACATGTTGGGTTTCATTAGTATATTTAGTATATAGATGCCCACTCTGCCCCCTATCTGGAAGTGTTCAAGGACAGGTTGGATGGGGCTTTGAGCAACCTGGTTTAGTGGAAGGTGTCCCTGCCCATGGCAGGGGGTTGTAACTAGATGAACTTTAAGGTCCCTTCCAATCCAAACCATTTTATCATTCATCTGATTCTATGATATTTCTGTATTTTCTATAATGTTTAAGTAAAACTGGAAGTTGTGTAAAGGATTAAAAATTTGAGTGCCTTTCCTTTATGTTTATGTCTGAATTCTAGCAAAGTGAAAAGGGTTACAGGTGGAAAATTAAGTCTTAATTTTAAAATATTGCATGAAAAGAACATGTAAATTGATAAACCACTGTTAAAAGAATAAAAAATGAGAGGAACACTTGTTGATTTTATTTATTTATTAATTTATTTATTACTGAAATGATGTTTAGATTCTCTCAGGAGCTGGAATCTGATGTAAATTTTGTTTCTCTTCTTGAAAACTTAGGCCTTGCTCTAAGAGCCTTCAAAAGCATTAATCTGCCATGGTTTGTTTGTTTGTTTTTTTAAGAAAGAACCATATTATTCATAATATATGTAAAGGAGAAATAGGTACAAAGTTTTCTGAATCGTTTAGAATGAGTCTGTGACACTTTGTTCCATAAAATCTATGTCACACCAATTTTTAAACTTCATACATATATGCAAGTATGGTTGAGATAGTTTTGCCACAAGGCTGTTTCATCTTTTTCCCTTGTTCTTGATCAGCCTCGCCATGTTAACAAATGTCCTTATGTAGACAAATCTATCAACAAAAACTAACACTTTTCCAGTCTCTGTGCCTTAATTTCAGTAACTGATTCAAAATACTAGCAAATGAATGACATACAGATGAAAGCTGGACAAACTAGTAGTTCACCAATGTAATTCTGCAATACGGGCATTTTAGAAAACTCTTCAAAGCACAGAGGGACTCCATGTGTTTTTATCTCCATTTTATATGTGTAGGATGCTTTTTCTGACAGAAATTCCATTTAGATGGAGGTAAGCATGATTTTGTGTTTATTAAATTATTGAAAGACATCATCTGAAAAATTACTCTTCTCATAAAGTCAAATACCGTCTTATTTAAAGTATATATGAAACGGATATATAGCAGTTACTGAGGATATTACCATAATCTTAATTTGATCCTGAAGGTAAGAAATTCTAATATACAACAGTTTAAATATGGAAGCATTTTGACAACACAAAAACCAAACGAGGAACTTTGTGGCTATCACTTTCAACTTGTGAATGAGAACATCTTTTTAATAGGGTTTTCATGGACACTTGATATTCCTTTAAAAGTACTAATTTTGAATGTTGAAAGTTAAAACAGATCGACGTCTATTTTGCTGGGTGGACATAAAGTTTTGATTAATGAAAAGTTAGTGTTGCCACGTCAGTTGTTTAACAATGAAAGTATTTTCTTCTTTCTCTTGAGAATTCTCAATAAACACATACTGTGTTTTATCTAAGATTATCTGAGTTTTGTTTGTTTCATTACTTTCTGGACATATGCCAGCTGATACCTTTTACATACAAATTCACCTATGTCCTTCATAGGGGAAAGAAAAAAATGCTTCAAATTAAGGAATTCGGGGGGGGGGGGGGGGGGGAATGGAGGGTGAGGAGAAAACAGCTGAAATTATTCTTTTTTTTAGATTATTTTTCCCTGCAGGAGCAGTGTCCAGAGAAGGATCTGGGTGCATTACCAACATTTTTGCATTTGAAATATTATAATTTATTTACATTTGTTTACAGTACTTTCAGAGGAATTTCTTACTTGTGTTAATAGTATTAACAAAAAAGCAGATTTTGTTATAGAGAATTTGAGCAAACCCCATGAACATGAGTTGGTCAATCCTGCCCACCCAAGGGTTTAAGTCTCTGAAGCTCTTTGGTTTAATTACATCAACACACAGTCAATCAGTATACAAGTGTGCAGGCACACTTTTCAGTGTTAATTCCCCTTTTAACTAGGATGATGATGATAATAATAAAAATTTTATACTAATTTTACTAATTACCATTACTATTATTTCAGCTAATTGGGGTGGGGGGGGTATGTAGGGAAGTTCTAATGCATTTAAATTGTGAGGGGAAGGAAGGAATATAAACTGGTTGTCAGACCATCAGAAGAACTGTAGCTTGTATTATTGGTTCTGACATTCTAAAACTGTTCTATATCATAAAAGGTTGTCTGGCGTACAAGTGAAACAGAAAATCATCCAAATGTAGACATTGCTTTTATTACCAAGGAAATGCTTTTGGTGTTTATGAAGTCCCCCAACCGAAACAGATCTGACAGTAAAATTATCCACAACAGAGATCTTGACACTCATAAGTGCAGTTTAGTTGACCTGTCTATATAAACAGATGATGAACACACTTCCCAAAGTTTGTTTTTGTGGGATAAGTAAAGCTTGATTTCCTATGCATTTAGGTCCTTCCTTCCTCAAACACCTTGCCACTACCAAAGCAATGACATCCTCTTCTTCAGTAGACCTTTAGGATGCCTCCAGTGTGTGAGAGAACAAATATTACACCTTGGAGTGGCAACACTGATGGCAAGTTGTTGCAAGTAATGGTTTAAATAGTTGAGTAGGATGTGCATTTTCTTTGGTGGCACACTGCCTTACATCGCAGCCCTCTGCTAAGTAGTTACTGATGTCCACAGAACAGTTGGATGCAGAAATGCCCTGGCTGAACCACATTAGCCTAAACTTACCTTGCAGAGAGGTTGTGTGTCTAAATTACATGTAATAGTTACCTCAAAACCACGTTGTGCAAGTATCTGTGCATTTACGTGTGTATTTCTGAAAATATATATATTGCCCTCTGAACTGAACAATGTCTCTGAAAACATGTTTACTTCTCTGGGTGACAAGTTATCGGACTGTGTATGTAGCCTCAGGCTTATGATGGCTCCGAAGAAGCTAAGGGGCAGATTCCCTTAACTCAGGGTGAACCCCATGTGTCTGGGTTACCATAGGTCAGGCTGGACTCATCCTAGTCATGCGCCGAGATTTTTTTTCTACGCTCTGCCATTCTCACCAGTGACGGCATTGGTGTTTTTTTCCTTAAAGGGCTGCACGGTAGAGTATCCCCCAGCTTCTCTCTGGGGAATGGAAGGGGAAGGGGAAAAGCAGAAGAGGAAGGGGAAAAGTAAAGAGAAAGGAAGCCCCCCTCAGCCCCCGCCGTGACGGCAGCACCCCGGGCAGCCACCGCCAGCGCAGGGCGGGAGGGGTGGGCGCTGCAGCGCAGCAGCCAATGGGGCGAGACATCTGCGCCTCACGGCTAGGAGGCGCCGCGATGTCTCATCCTCCCGTAGGGCTGTGAGGGTGCAGGGTCGGGGTCAGTCACGGAGCAGCAGCAGGTGCTGGGTGTGTGGTGGTTGCCGGGGCCTCAGAAGCGGGGCGCTGCGGGAGCGCACCACGGCGCAGCGGGCGAGGGGGGCACGGCCCTTTGCAGTAAAGTCAGTTCCTGGGGGTCGGGATGGGTCGGTGGGTCGTGCCAACCCTCCCAAGCGGTCTCTGCCGCTAATGTCGTTTGCGGGCCGCTGCGCAGGAGCCCCTGCGGATGTAGTTCACGTACCACCGTCTTCAGCAGGAAAGAGGCTAATCCCATCGCGCCACTTAGCGGGCCTGCCGCCAGCAGGTGAGGCGGTGGAGGTGGTGCCGCCGCGGGCTGCGCCCCTGTCCGGTTGCCCGCGCCGGCCGCAGGATGTCCGGTGAGTACCGCGGGCCCTGCCGCCGGGCTCTTGTCCCACGGGCTGCCCTCGCGTGTCCCCACACCGCTCCGCTGTGGTCAGCCGTGCTTGCGGCGTGGGGCTGCACAGGCCGGTTCCTCCCGTGGCCTGCGGTGAGGGCGGGAGGGGGTCTCCGCTGTTTGGTTATCGCAGACCGCTTTGCTGTAATTAGCACTCGCAGCTTAGGATTTAAACCGTCTGGCTGGTGGGATGGAAGAGCTGAAGTCATTTATGTATCCTGCTTGTAGGTACAGGCTGGCCTGCCCAGGCCTCTGTGTGCTCTCCTGGGGCGTCTGCAGGGTGACAGATCAGGGTGGGCCCCCTCGGCCTGAGGCATGCTCAGAAAAGTCCTTCTCACAGCCCATTCTATGTTCCAGTGGTACTGATTTTATTCAGATGTCCTTGAAGCCATGAGGGACTGGTTTAGAGCTCTAAACCATTTGGAGGTTATCACAGACACCTACCTGGGGCATTTGGCCTTGCGGATCCCGAGTTTGAATCTGTGTACGTGGCGCCTCAACACCGTGGGAAGAGACTGGAAACATCTAACTTGAAACGTATCAAGTCCTCTGAGCTGTCCCTGGATTGCTTAGGCAATTTTAACTATTTGTTTTCAAATTGGGACGTTACTGTTTTGGGACTAGCTTTGGGTGCTGATTTGTTACACTTATTTGCATGTTATAATACTGTTGCATTTGGGTTTTCAGAAGGATCATTCACTCTCTGTTGAAACTGCAGGGTCTTGAAGGAGAATGTAACAGTTCTTATCTGAAATATACATAGCAAAAGCTCCAGAAATTGAGAAATAAGTCCTCTTTCTGTAGCCTTCCAAGATAATAGTTGTAATCCTGTCTAGTAAAATTCAGCATTGCTTTAATAAAGGATAAGAAAGAATTTGGCTTTGGATCAGGCAGAACTTTGTTAGACCAAGAGAAATATTGCATGCCATCAAATGTGAATTTCTATTCTATAAGAAAAAGGTCTGTGTAAAGTGTTGCTGTACCACCTTCATCTATAACGTAAATGTTTCTACTCTTGGACCCAGGCCAATAGGTAGAAACATTTCTACTTCTAGGGGAAGCATGGGGATTAAAATTGTCATTTGTTTACTAGGGCAAGAACTGCCTCTTTGCTGTGAACTTGTACAATGTTTTTTGATGGTGGTCTGACACAGGTTATTGTCTGGCATCGTTATTCATTTTACGTATTTATACTGCTCTTAAGGTTGTGGGTGGCAGCTGGAGTAAAGCTTTCTGTGCCAAGTGCTTCAGTTATGGTTGTGCTGGGCCAGAGGTGAGAAGGCCTGTAGCTTTCTTTATCTTTGCCGTAGTCTAACACATCTTCACTGAGATGTACTTCTGGGCGAGGATACAGAGACCTATGTGTGGGAAGGAGAGTAACAAACTTGCTAGAGAACATGCAGTGAGTTGGGGCTGTGTTATGTCATTGTCACTCGGGATTTCAGAAAAGCACTTTGGGCTTGGCAGGCAGAGGTCCAGACTGCAGCCTGCCTGTACTGCAAGTTGTGTCTGAAGTAGAAGCAGGGAGATGACAAAAGAGCAGCAGATAGTACCAAGGAGGAATTTAAGCAAGCAGTTGTGCAACACTTGCATGAATGGCAGTACATACTGGGGACCTAACCAGCCTCTTGGAGGATTATAGCTGTTGATTTATGTACTCTTATGCATAAGAGGGCAATGTGTTATTTAGAATATACTTGCAGGAAAGTCAAAGCATATGACTCTCTGGTCTCCTACTGCAATTTCAGAGTGGACAACTTGGTGTTTTTGAGTCATTACTCCAGGAGCCATAGCTAGAGCACATTTATACTTTCTCTATCAGAAGAAAGACCAAAATATGTTTTAAAAGCTATGTCTAGTGAATTATGGAAATAAACCCTACCCCACTGAAACATGTCTTGAAGCTGGCAGGTGCACAGGTGCATGTGGTTCATTCAGTGATTGTTACTATGAGTCAGTGCTGATTTTCAGTGGGTACCTAGTGTTTATTCATTCCCTCTCTCATTTCTTTGAACATCAAAGCGAGCACCACCCTGTCTGCTTGCTGGTGCAGATTCTAAGTAAGGCTTTTGGCTGCCCTGGAATTGTTTTTCAGGCCTGTTAAAGAATTTTGTCTCTGGCAGTGTCAGAGGTACTCTTATGAGTAAGTATCATAAGAAGTTGGTGATCCTTGGCTAAAGCATCCTGTTAAAAAGATCTCCCTGACTGTATTGATTTGTATTACTTTTACTGTCTTGTCTTTGTTGCTATCTGTAGCTGCAGAGTGGGTGCTAAGATAATTCACCTTACTTGCTTGAAAACCCTTGGTTTGTTCCAAGCAACTATTGCTAGGTATTAAAATTGAGGAGCCACTGCTGAGAATAATGATTTCTGAATTTGCATCTTGATGTGCTGTGTGGCATTCCAAACAAGAGAATTGAGCAGATTTATAAATTCATACAACATGGGTTTAATGTGATTCTAATCATACACTTAGTTTTCTTGTAATTCACTAAGCATTAATGGTATTAGCCATAGGATTCCACAGCTTGAAAACAATTTGCTTGAAAACTTAATATTGTTCACACTAGGTATTTTCTGTGAAAAATCCAATTGTCATTCAGCACATGGAATTGAAAGTTATGCATAATGGTGTGCTTGACACTTACAGAAAAAAAAAAACAAACAAGCAAACAACCCTCAAAATCCAGCTGCAATGAATTTTAATTTCCTACACCTTTGTCTTTCAAACTTGAAAGATCAAATATTCTTTTACAGCTTAGTCAGTGAGTGAAACCCTATATAGATTAGATTCAACACAGTATTGCCCTTGATTTCAGTTAAATTGGAATTTTCAGATTAAACAGGGTACTTTCACAACTGTATCTGAAAACCTGATCCTTAGTTGTAAGTTATAAAAATAAAACATTTACTTACAGGGTCAGTGTTCCAAAGAACATTATAGAATCATAGAATTATAGAATAGTTAGGGTTAGAAAGGACCTTAAGATTGTCAAGTTCCAACCCCCCCCCCCCCACCATGGGCAGGAACACTTCACACTAAACCATGTCACCCAAGGCTCTCTCCAGCTGTTGAACACTGCCAGGGATGGAGTATTCACAACTTCCCTGGGCAACCCATTCCAGTGTCTCACCACCCTCACAGTAAAGAACTTCTTCCTTATACCTAACCTAAACTTCCCCTGTTGTAAATTTGAACCCATTACCCCTTGTCTTATCATTACAGTCCCTAATGAATAGTCCCTCACCAGCGTTCTTATAAGCCTTATAAGCCCCTTCAGATACTGGAAGGCTGCTATGAGGTCTCCACGCAGCCTTCTCTCTCCAGGCTGAGCAGCCCCAACTTTCTCAGCCTGTCTTCATATGGGAGGTGCTTCAGCCCCTTGATCATCCTCGTGGCCCTCCTCTGGACTTGTTCCAACAGTTCCATGTCCTTTTTATGTTGAGGACACCAGAACTGCACACAATGCTCCAAGTGAGGTCTCATGAGAGCAGAGTAGAGAGGCAGGATCACCTCCTTCAACCTGCTGGTCATGTTCCTTTTGATGTAGCCCAGGATACAGCTGGCTTTCTGAGCTGTGGGCGCACACTGAAGCTGGCTCATGTTCATTTTCTCATTGAGTAACACCCCCAAGTCCTTCTCCACAGGGCTGCTCTGAATCTCTTCTCCACCCAACCTGTAGCTATGCCTGGGATTGCTCCGACCCAGGTGTAGACCTTGCATGTGGCATGGTTAAACATCATAAATGAGGCAAGTCCAATTTTCTTCCTTGAAAATGGGGATTAGATGAAAGAACAATTAATGATAGAATCTTTTTTTCTTTTTTTTTTTTTTTAAATCTCCCTAAGGATTCTTAGCAGATCAGTGATGCCCCTGTATGTTTTTAAAATGACTAGGATGTGCCTCTGTCTTTGCACCAGGAATATTTTAATGTTGCAGTCCATAGTTTAATTATCTCTGTAATGATTCATTCTATTAGGAAGGCCATAATATGTATCCCACATCTGATTCTCAAACTAGACAATTGGCTTCTTTTCTGTGTGAGGTGTTAGCCAGAGTTTCTTAGGAGCTGTATTTTTCGGCAATTTGCTTCCTTGTGGTTCTGACCACAGCCTTTGCCCCAGCAGTACAGGGCATGAAAGTATATGTAGGATGTGGTAATTCACCGTACCAGCTCACTGAACTATTTAATGAGTAGCTTGTGTATTTTTATATGTATTACTTAGGTAAAGATTTAGCTTCTCTAGCTAAAAAGAATATGCAAAAGCAATAAGAAGATTATATGTTCAGTTTTGTGGCTGTTATTTAAAACAGTATTTTAAGATTTAAACTCCCACTCATTTCACAGTTTGCTTTTTGTATTAACCCACCTCCCACATTCCTCTCAGTGGCTGTTTTATTACCTTTATTTGGCTGAAGATGCTTGTTGCCAAAAGTGCTTTGCTGACTCTTTGTGTCTTTTGAGAATAATTTTTTTGCTAAAGTAGCTTTCAGTGGTTTTGTTTTGCATTGGCTTTTATGTATGCTTAGATTATTTGCTTAACCTTTTGGAAAACTGCAGTAGAAGTGGTTTACTTGCACAACTGTCCTTTTAAAACACTCCATGTAAGCAGCTCCTTATTCATTATTTCTGGAACACCCATAACTTGCTTGAGCCATTATGGTAACAGGAGATTTGAAAGCTCCCTTTTTCATTTGCTTCTTCTGGAAATTGTGATTAAAAATGTTGCAGGAGTTTGCTTAGCTGAGGGATCATAGAATCACAGACTGGTTTGGGTTCAAAGGGATCTCAAAGATCATCCAGTTCCAGTCCCCTGCCATGGGCAGGGACAGCTTCCACTAGACCAGGTTGCTCAAAGCCCCATCCAGCCTGGCCTTGAACATTGCCAGGGATGGGGCATCCACAGCTTCTCTGGGCAGCCTGTGCTAGGGCCTCACCACCCTCACAGTAAAGCTATTTTTTTCCTACTGTGTAATCCAAAACTCCCCTCTCTCAGTTTAAAGCCATTCCTTCTTGTCCTGTTGCTACATGACCTTCTAAAAATTTCCACTCCGGCTTCCTTATGGGCCCTTTTTAGGTACTGGAAGACTGTTACAAGGTCTCTCTTGAGCCTTCTCTTCTCCAGGCTGAACACCCCCACCTCTCTCAGCCTGCAAACTATTTTACGGGGTAAAAGGGACCTGCGAACTGGTTTAAATTTGGATGGATGATTCATTCTTTTTGGCCAACACTAGTGGAATTTTCATGAGGTGCAGGAATCTGCTACAGTGTCAGCAAATGCATGTGCCTGATTTGAATTAAGGTCTGGCTGGAGATGAATGGGAAGTAAGGCAAAAAAGGGTGAAGAAGACAGCATACCAGTGGGTCTGTGCTTTGCTCTGGATTTGGAGGACATGTTAGTACCCTAGAGCTTGTCAGCAGCACTCACCATCCTTCACTGCATACCTTGATGTTAAGTGAGAGGTTTGAACATGTTCATTTTGTCAGCATCTGGCTGAGGCAGCCATGAGGTCATTTGCTGGGTTCTCTGCAACTAGTTCTGTGAGATTCTTTCCTAGTGTCTCTCACAGAGCCTGGAAACTGTATGACAGGGTGTTTATGTTGTTGTTATTGTTTGGTTCCTTTAATTTATTTGTCCCTTAAGATGATGGTGGATTTAAACAAGTATTTATTGAAGGTCTGTAGAGCTCAGTGGAATTCCCCTCATCTGTGTGACCAGCTCATCTTGTTCTGGTTAATTTTGCAGCCTAGAATGCTGAAGTCTTCCTTCTGCTCCGAGGAGGCTGTTCACTTTGCTGAATCATAGGTTCTGGCTCTCCCCAGAACCCCAATAGCAGTGGTTCTGTCAGAGGTCAGAGCTGAAGCTGAAGCCCCTGGTGATACTGCCACATGCCTAGTATCTCTGCAATATACATTATGTCTCCTGTCGTGCCAGCTTGCTTTTTTTTATATTGCAACATTTTTTCCCGTGTGTTCCTTGACAACAAGGAACACTTCTGATTTTCTTAGTGCTACTTGAGGTAGGGATTGTTAGCTTCTAGGTACATTTGAGCCAGCGCCAGTTACTCCAGTACAAAGAGGACAGAGCAAAGAATAATGCCTGTTGTGTTGATTTAGTGACATTATGGAAAGAAAGATGTTTCTGGCTATACTTAACACGCAGTTGTTTCCTTAGCTTTTGGTACTATATAAACAGGAACATTCTCCTTATCAGTTGTATTACACTGTGTTAGTTAAACGTAAAATCTAAATATTCACAGTTTGGCTTTTTTGACTGTCACTGTATTTAGGCAATAAGACTCGGGTAATTATTTGTTTAAGGTTAGTCCAAAAACTTCATAACTGTTATTATGTAAATGAGGCAAACAAAACATAATAAAATTCAGAGACATACATTCTGCACTCATATTCACTGGGCTTTCTACTCAGTTGTGTCTTCTGGGGGAGTTTAGGAGGGAAAAGAGCTTATCACAGGAACTGCAGCTTGTTATAAGCTGCAGCCTGTGGGTTAGATGGAGGAGGAAGGAGCCTGCCAAAAGAGATGATCTAAAGTTGTAAAGTGACTCTTTTGAATATTTGCTTACAGTAACGGATCAAGCCTTTGTGACCCTTGCTACCAATGATGTGTATTGTCAAGGTGCTCTGGTTCTTGGACAGTCACTGAGGAACCATAGAACATCTAGAAAATTGGCAGTACTAGTTACACCAGAGGTTTCCAGTGGGTTGAGGTAAGTATTCATGTATTTTTTGAGGTTGATGTTATGAAAGAATAAATAACAGCATAGAAGATTTTAATAGGCTTCCTGTGGATTTCACAGCATTATGCCTTGAAGTTCCCCCTTGGCTAGTGATTTCTGAGAGGAGATCCAAATAATGTCCATGGTAAGATTGTAATCCTAATAAGAATTCACTTGCAGAATGAGAGCTTGTGGCTGGAAGTTATCTTAAGCCCACAACATAACATAAGCTGAAAGTTTAGGAGCTACAGTTTTTGTGTTTTGCTTTGACACAAAATAAAGGTGCTACTATTCCCCCTGCCCCCCCCCCCCCCCCCCCCCCAGTGTTTCTCTTTTAGAAAGAGCAATACATAACCACCCATGACATCAGAACTCCAAAAACCCCATAGGATCTCAGTTTTAGATGACTAATCTTCTTAAAATATTGATGCATGGCTATCATGATGAGAAATATATATATTTTCAACTTCTTTTTAATCACTTTCCAATTTGGGATGTGATTTTATGGACACTACGGAATTGCTTATACATAAATCTCAATGGATCTGTTGAACTCAAGCTCTGTTATTTGGAGGACTGTATTGCTTGTTAAAAGAAACATGATATGCCATAGCTGCTTAAACTCAATTCTGCTGTGGCTTAAGAAGCGTGCAAGTTCCTGATTTTTATATGCCATGTGAAAGTATTTGCAATTGATCTGGCTCAAGAAAGGGATTTTCCCATTTTTGCTGTGATTAAGTGTGAAGGAATATGTTTCTGCAGGCTTTTTGAAGTATGGATTTTGTCAGAACACTGGAACATTCCTGGGGGAGTACTGTGTACATTTGACACCTGGGTGGATATCAAGACCATCAGGTTCTTTTCTCCCCATTCAGTGGAGAGAAAAACCTTTATAATATATTTTTAATCAAGAATAGCTTTTTTTTTAAAAAAAGCACATCACGGAACTATGCTTCTAAAAATCTGTACCTGCTCTTTCCCAGTTAACTACTGTCCTTTGCAGATCAGTCAGACGAGCTAATGACTCTGCAACCTAGACAATCAGCACAGGCTTTTATTTTTCTGTGTTTATATGACATGCAGGAACTTTAATGTTAAAAGCATAATGTAAACAAATAAGCTGAGTTTAAAAAAGTGTCTTTTGTGTCTTGAAGGAAAATTACCTACTTTGGTGTCCCCTATAAAATTCCCATGAAAAGATATGCATAGAAAAAAGATGTGTTCCTAGAAGTCTCATTTTAAAGGATGTGTAGTAGTAAACAAGCATATACTGCCTGTTTTAAGAGATACAGTTTTGAAGCTGAGTATACTTGGGCATAACAGGTGTAAATGTCTGTGCTGGCAGTCTGTGCCACATCCTGTGCAATGTGCAGGGAACACAGTTGAGTGCTGTTACTTCAAGTCAATTGTGCAGGATTGAAGCTGCTTTAATTTTCATTGGTGTTTCTCTAGAAGATTTGGTAACTAAAATAAAGACTGGTTTCTTCTCCATATAGCACTTGTCACTTTTGAGTTGTCAGAGCTGTGCTTACAACTCAAAAGTAGAATGGTAGTAGAATGGTTTATGGCCTGATAAATTCCTATCACTTCAGCAGGCTGTTAACAAGAGCTTTTCACATCCTAACCAATCAATCTATTGTTATAATAAATGTAGTGCTGTGTATCACTGTTGTCATGCCTGAAGTCAGCTCATCTCTCTACTGCTTGCTCTGGTAGATCTGTCCTCCGCAACGTATTTGACGAAGTAATCGAGGTGAATGTGCTTGATAGTGCTGATTCAGTCCATTTGGCTCTGATGCAGAGGCCAGAACTGGGTGTAACCTTCACTAAGCTTCACTGTTGGACTCTTACTCATTATAGCAAATGTGTCTTCATGGATGCAGACACTTTGGTGAGTAGAGCGGGAGCTGTGGAAATGTTTGTGTCTGTCTCAAAGAACTGCTCTTGAGTGTGGGATACTTCCTTGTCAAGCAGCCTGCTGTCCCATGAAGTGACCAGATTTGCTGGTGGTCCCAAGGTCGCAGGAGCTCCAGCTGGCATGTTTTGGCAAAGTACACAGTTTTTCTGGCTGCATAGCAATTAATCCTGGTTTGAGAGTAGCCTCCGGACTGTCCTCAAAAGGCATCACAAAATAATTCTGTGCAAGTGGGCTTCTTACAGATGTTTATAATAGATCACTCTCATACATATTTGCTTGAATTTTGGTTAGGAAGGGAGGCCAGTTTTAAAAAGAAAAAAAAACCAACCCAGAAATGTTGGTAACTTCCAAAATATATTTTTAAATTACTTTTCAGAAGTAGAGAGCTAAAAATGGCCATAGTTTGGGCAAGTACAGTCACGTCAGCCTTCACTTCGGAAGACTGTGATGCATTTTAATTTAATAAGCTTGTATTTAATAAGCTTGTATTTAAATTAGCAACCAAATTAAGTTATTCTTCTCATGGGCTGAGAGAGGGAGGCCTATGATTTCCTGCTTTAGGTTAAAGTTAAAGGAGGAAAGCATAGTTCCTCCATAGTCACAGGCCGTGGTCATCGTGGCGGATTTTAACTTCCCTGATGTTTGCTGGAAGGACCACTCAGCAACCCAGCCACAGTCCAGGAGGTTCCTCCAGTGTATGGATGATAACTTCTTCCTGCAAATGGTGGATGAGCCGACCAGGAGAGGAGCGCTGCTGGATCTCATCCTCACTAACAAGGAGGATCTGGTCGAAGCAGTAAGGGTTGAGGGCTGCCTTGGTTGCAGCGACCACAAGATGGTGGAGTTCAGGATCTTGTGTGGTAGGACCAGTAGAATAGCAAGTAGAATTGCAACCCTGGACTTTAGCAGGGCAAACTTTGGCCTTTTCAAGCAATTGCTAGGGGAAATCCCATGGGCAAGGCTGCTTGAAGGTAAAGGGGCCCAAGATAGTTGGTTGACATTCAAGGATTGCTTTTTCCGAGCTTAAGATCGGAGCATCCCAACACGTAGGAAGTCAAAGAAGAGGGCCACGAGACCTGCGTGGCTAAATAGGGAATTGCTGGGTATGCTCAAGTGGAAGAGGAGAGTTTACAGGTCATGGAAGGAGGGGCTGGCCACTTGGGAGGAATATAAGGCTGCTGCTAGAGGATGTAGGAAGGCAGCTAGGATGACTAAGGCCTCCTTAGAATTAAACCTGGCGAGAGGGGTCAAGGACAGCAAAAAGAGCTTTTTCAAATACATGGCAGATAAAACTAACACCAGAGGCAATGTAGGCCCACTGATGAACGGGATGGGTGCCCTGGTGACAGAAGATACAGAGATGGCAGAGTTACTGAATGCCTTCTTTGTCTCTGTCTACTCTGCTGCAGGCAGTCCTGAAGAGCCCTGTACCCCTGAGACCTTAGATGAAGTCAGGTCAACGGAGCGGTTTGCCTTAGTCGATGAGGAATGGGTTAGAGACCAGTTGAGCAATCTGGACATCCATAAATCCATGGGTCCAGATGGGATGCACCCGCAGGTGCTGAGGGAACTGGCAGAAGTCATTGCTAGACCACTCTCCCTCATCTTTACCAAGTCTTGGGAAACGGGAGAGGTGCCTGAGGACTGGAGGAAAGCAAATGTCACTCCAGTCTTCAAAAAGGGCAAGGAGGAGGACCTGGGTAACTATAGACCGGTCAGCCTCACCTCCATCCCTGGGAAAGTGATGGAACACCTTATCCTTGGTGCCATCTTAAGGCATATCAAGGATAAGAGGGTTATGAGGGGCAGTCAACATGGCTTCACCAAGGGGAAATCATGCTTGACCAATCTCATAGCCTTTTATGAGGAAATAACAGTGGATGGATGATGGCAGAGCGGTGGATGTGGTCTACCTTGACTTCAGCAAAGCATTAGACACAGTCTCCCCCAGCATCCTCACAGCTAAATTGAGGAAGTGTGGTCTGGATGATCAGGTAGTGAGGTGGACTGTGAACTGGCTGAAGGAGAGAAGCCAGAGAGTTGTAGTCTACGGGGCTGAGTCTAGTTGGAGGCCTGTAACTAGTGGAGTGCCTCAAGGGTCAGTACTGGGACCAGTATTATTTAATATATTCATCAACGATTTAGATGAGGGAATTGAGTGTACTATCAGCAAGTTTGCTGATGACACTAAGCTGGGAGGAGTGGCTGACACGCCAGAAGGCTGTGCTGCCATCCAGCGAGACCTGGACAGGCTGGAGAGTTGGGCAGGGAATAACTTGATGAAATATAACAAGGGAAGGTGTAGAGTCCTGCATCTGGGCAGGAACAACCCCAGGTTCCAGTATAGGTTGGGAAACGACCTGTTAGCAGTGTAGGGGAGAGGGACCTGGGGGTCCTAGTGGACTACAGGGTGACCATGAGCCAACACTGTGCCCTTGTGGCCAAGAAGGCCAATGGCATCCTGGGGTGTATTAGAAGGGGGGTGGTTAGTAGGTCGAGAGAGGTCCTCCTTCCCCTCTACTCTGCCCTGATGAGACCGCATCTGGAATATTGTGTCCAGTTCTGGGCCCCTCAGTTCAAGAAGGACAGGGACCTGCTGGAGAGAGTCCAGCACAGGGCAACGAAGATGATTAAGGGAGTGGAGCATCTCCCTTATGAGGAAAGACTGAGGGAGCTGGGTCTCTATAGTTTGGAGAAGAGGAGACTGAGGGGTGACCTTATTAGTGTATATAAATATATAAAGGGGGAGTGTCACGAGGATGGAGCCAGGCTCTACTCAGTGGCAAACAATGATAGGACAAGGGGTAATGGGTACAACCTGGAACACAAGAGGTTCCACTTAAACTTGAGAAGAAACTTCTTCTCGGTGAGGGTGACGGAACACTGGAACAGGCTGCCCAGGGAGGTTGTGGAGTCTCCTTCCCTGGAGACATTCAAAACCCGCCTGGACACATTCCTGTGTAACATTATCTAGGTGTTCCTGCTCCGGCAGGGGGATTGGACTAGATGATCTTTTGAGGTCCCTTCCAATCTCTAGCATACTGTGATACTGTGATAGTTGTTTTCAAATTCAATGAAGTAATCTTTCTCTTAGAAAGCATTTCTTCCCCTGCTTTCCACAGTGGCTCAGGCTTTCAGCAGCTGACCAGCTGTCTTCCCATCAACTTTAAAAGTGATCTGGGCCTTCACCTGCTTTGATTTTTCCCACTGCCTTGTGAAGCTTAAAAAACAAATCAAAGCAAACCTCTGAGCTTAGCTTAAGTTAGAAAACTGGTAACAAGAGACAGTTTTTCTTGTACCTCTTCAGTCAGTCTGTTGCTAACTCATATTACTTGGATTCCCAGCTTTCATTTGGCTCTGCTGTAGTTACTGAGAATAATGGACTATGGGAAGATGTGCTAAGAAAGAAGAAAATTGGGTGTTTTTGTGGTACATTTTAATATTTAAAGGGACCTTCTGGAGGGTCTCTGAGGTTTAAGAAATAATTTCACAGGCTTTGTGCTTTTATCAGTGTCGTGGTTTAAGCTATCGTGACTGCTACTGCTGAACCCAGGACGCAGAAAAATCATGGAGAACCACAATTAGTGTTGCCTTATTATATTAAAAGTAGAGGTTCTGATGCCTAGCATATTTTGTGTTGTCATTGGTTTCTATGCTCTGCAAGCTATATACTTGGTCAAACTGGCAATTCACTCCATCGGTACTGGTTTAGCAACTCATGTTCCAGACAAACCTTTGCTCTAACAGTTTTTTCTCTCATCCTACTGCCTCTAAGGTGCTTTGCAATGTTGATGAATTGTTTGATCGAGAAGAGTTTTCAGCAGCTCCTGACTCTGGCTGGCCTGACTGCTTTAATAGTGGTGTATTTGTGTTCCGACCTTCTCTGAAAACTTACAACCTACTGCTCCAGTTTGCAGCTGAACACGGCAGCTTTGATGGTAAGGGGCAGGGCATAAGGTTGAAGTGCAAGACAGACTCCTCAGTAAGCTGTTTTTCCATAGCTTGTGTGCTCTCAGGCAGAATAGAGGAAGGCAGGAGTTCTTCAGGCTTTATGAATTGTGCCCCCGTAAAAGTTTAAGGTGCAGACCTTTGCCCCTTACAGTATACTTAAGACCCATTGACTTCTTGTGGACTGTGCTTCCCAGAAAAGGGCAATGAAGGAACATTGTACCTTAGTCTTGCTCAGTAAGTTTTTGCTGTCTGGTTTAGGAGAGAGGAATACAGCTGATCTTCAGTCTTCTGCTCTGAGGAAGACCAAACCCCTTTCCTACTTCTTTCTTCGTATCTTACAATAGGACTTCGTTTACCCTGAACTTGCATCGGAGTGGATCAGGTATTATTCACTTGTACCTGCTCACATGGCCATAATTTCAAGTCCAAGTTACAGTGCCATGAACACACCAGTCTCACTCCCATCCTTGGATTGAAATTTTCATGTAAATTTGAGTGTATGAATAATTGTAGTAATACTGGTTTGTATATTTTGTAGGGGGTGATCAAGGCTTGTTGAATAGCTTCTTCAGCAACTGGGCAACAGCAGATATTGGCAAACACTTACCTTTCCTCTACAACTTAAGCAGCAGTGCTGTATACACCTATGGTCCTGCTTTCAATCAGTAAGTAGTAACACTTCTGACTGACTGTAAACCTCTGCAGTCTGCTAACAAACATGCTATTATAAGAGACAATAATAAAGGCCTATTCTGTTGATTATAAATTACAGTAATCATAGAATCATAGAATGGTTAGGGTTGGAAAAGACCTCAAGATCATCATGTTCAAGCCCCCCTGCCATGGGCAGGGACACCTCGCGCTAAATCATATCACCCAAGGCCTCGTCCAGCCTGGTCTTGAGCACTGCCAGGGATGGAGCATTCACAACCTCCCTGGACAAATGCAAGAAGAGTGTCTGGCATCTGGACACAGAGTCCCACTGTCTCACATGTCTTTTTTCAGAGAAGCTTTTGTGATGTTTGAACAGATGTAGATTACTTTAGCATTAGGTTCCGACACCTTTACTTTGAAAGTTGTTCCCTTCTTTTCCCAATCAGTTCTATGGGAAAGAGTCAATGTGGCTCTTTTTTTTTTTTTTTTGTGTTTTTTTGTTCGTTTGGTTTTTTTTTAAATTTTTTTTTTTTATAAACCATTTCTTAAGATCTTCTATGAAACAAAAATTGTGCTAGTAATTATATGATTTCTAACAGTGAAGCTGGAAGTTTTTCTGGCAGAAGGCAAGTTGGCTTTAGGGTGTCGTGAATTACTATTCCAGTTGCACAAAACACTCTTGCTGGAAGGTGAACTTAGGGTGATGCATTTAGTGATGTATTAGTATGGGTTCACTAATAACCAATTTTGTTGATTCAGTGTTTAAAGTTTTATGTATTTATTTGTGAACAGCGTGTGCAGGAGGACTGTCAGTTTCCTTTGTGATCTTTTCTGCTAGAATCAGCACCTGGAAGCAAATGGCAATGCAGTTTTTTTTCTGTATGCTAAACAAGATCCCTGAGACTAATAAAAAACTATGAATACATATACTCATATTGAATTTGTTGCTGTTGCAAAATGTCAAAATTACCTCACCAGTGAGAGTAAGCATGTTTCTTTAGCAGTTTATATAGGCTACCCCCCCAAAAAAAAAACCTTAATGTATAGATCTGTGTGTTTAATCTCTACAGTTTTGGTAGAGATGCCAAAGTTGTTCATTTCCTGGGAGCAAGAAAGCCCTGGAACCACAAATACGACCTTCAAACAAAGAAAGTTATGCAGGATGGCACCACTGATGGATCTTTACATCAACTGTCATTTCTCTCCCTCTGGTGGAATATATACAGTGCCAGTATACTGCCTTTGTTAGAAAAACTTCAAAAGATGGAAGAATCAGAATCTGAGGAATGCAAGGTAACTGATGAGACGGTAGTGGGAATATACTGAAATGACCAAAAAAAAAAAGAAATTATGTGTTTGCTGGAGGAAGGAATTACATGGTGTGGTGGGTTGACCCTGGCTGGACACCAGGTGCCCACCAAAGCTGCTCTATCACTCACCTCCTGAACTGCTCAGGGGAGAGAAAATATAACAAAAAGCTCATGGGTCAAGATAAGGACAGGGACAGATCAGTCATCAGTCACCATTATGGGCAAAACAGACTTGGCTTGGAGAAATTAATTAATTACAACTCAAATTGGAGTAAGGTAATGAGAAATAAAACCCGAATCTTAAAATACCTCCTCTCCACCTCTTCCTTTTTACTGTGCTTCACTCCCAATTTTATCTCCCTACTTTTGATCTCATCTATTAATATGCTTTATTTCTTTACTGCACAATTTCTTAAAAATTATTTCAGCTATGGTAACACGAAGGTGGGAATACCTATTAGATTTATCTCCTGGTGATGCTGGCATACTCATGAGTTCAAAAATGTAAATTGCAACATGCTTTGAATCTTGGACCGCAAATATTTTTGCATTTATTAACTTATTCCACTAATACTGCAGTTCCTCTAAGGAAGCGAAACTGTTTTAAATAAGGTATTGCTTTCTTGCAAAATTGTATTTCAGTGCTGAGATGTTCTTATTTTTGTTAGCACACTTTCAATGGAGTTGAAATTACTCTGAAAAAGGTCAGCCCTTGTGTGGCAAATTCACTGCAAATGCCTGTGCTTCCAGAGCAGATATGTGAAGTAAACCCTGTGGTGTGCTCACCTGAGGAACTAGCTTTCAAAGCTGTAAGTATGTTGTATATTACTATGCACAGTAACAAAGTAAAAGATACACTAAAATGATATTTTTAAATTATGCGTCTGATGTGGGAGATTTTATTTTCTTTACGTTAGCTGGAGGTACTGAAGTTTTTTGCTAGCATCAGGAATAGTCTAAAGAGTATTTCTTAATCTTTAGTGACACATACATGATATGTTGGGAGGTTGAATGAGTTTTCATTGAATTTTTATGAAGAAGCTAGGTATTAAAAGTTATTAGGTAATTAACAAAATGTGATTTTTGTGATTTGGGCAACAGGGAGTCTCTTAAAATAATTCACTGATGAACACTACAGGGGTCCTAGTTCTTTTGTCACAATTCTTGTATTCGGGTGTTTCTGGTGCACTGACTCTCCTTATTTTATGCAGGAATTAAGCTGGACAAAATAGCACAATGTTTCTGCAGGTGTAAGTCATTACCTGTTGTATGACAAACCATGCTGCAGCAAAGTATAATTGGGAGAATATAAAATTAATGTTCCAATGTCATCTGCTGTTGTAACTTGTGGACTATCTTCTAGTGAGATGAAGACAGTTTGGTGCTTCAACCTTTTAGACTATAGTTACTCCATAAAGTAAAACTGTAATCTTTCCCTTCTTTTCTACCCTGAGTGCAGAGAGGCTGAAGGAAAATTGCAAACTTTCCAGCTTTATAACTTAAGAATGATTTATTTGCAAAGGGTAGGTTACCTTGTGTGCCTCACATGCTCAAACCAAATAGGGACACATTTTCAAGTTGTTTTTTTTTTGGGGGGGGTAAAACCCTCCAAAATATTTACTTCAGGTAGTTTAATTCAAGTGTAAACATCTTTTAATTACTAGGAATGGTTTATCAGAAGATAGTATTAATTAGAAATTAATATTCTGATTCTCTTACTGAGGAACACCATCATTCCACTTTTTGTTGCTTCGCTTCAGCTTTAGTCTTCTGGGCTTGTTTTGGTGGAAGAGACTGGGGTCTGTGTACTCTTTCATGTCTTGAAATCTGGCAAAGGCAAATATTTTTGGCAGTGTTTTTTGGACAATCTCTTTTGCCTCTGTTTTGGAATGCATTGTTCTGTTCTTATTCTGTGCATATAAAAACCTCATGAGTTATAGAGCGATTATACTAAAATGAGATTTTTTTGGCCTTGTGAGTGGAGGCATCTATTACAAGCTAGCTTTCCAGGCTGTCGCTGGAGAATGACAGCCACTTTGAACCTATTTTAGAATGAGATGAGATGCCCTCTGGAGGTACTTATCCTAGATTGATTCTAGTAGGAGCTTGGTTTCAATGCCATTTTGATAGCTAAATCTGAGCAAGATGAATTTTGTCTTTGGTGATAACATGTTTCATTCCTTTTCTTCTCATTCACCGCTTTCCCCTACCCCAAGACTAAAATTGATTTGTATTGTATGAGTTCTTATTATAAGGAAACTATGAAAAAAATATTATCCTAATAAAACCTCAGTGGCTGTATTTTAGCAACCTGTATGTGAAGTTGAACAAAGCGGTTTTAACGTCCATCCCTCTGAGCCTGACAGACCTTCAGAACAACTTGTCTTTCGTCCTGCGTTTCAGGAAACCTCAGGACTGGTATAAGTAGCTTTCTGCACTGTACATCTGTAGATAATTGCATGCAATTAACAATAACATGCAATTGATGCTGCCAACATCGTTTTGGGAAATCTCAACTAATTGTGATGCAATCTGCAAATAAATTCTTTAAGCTTTTTTAGATATGCAATTCTTTAATTGCTTCCAATACTGGAACATGATCCCTTTCTATTTTTCTTTAAAAAACTTCTGGTTTTCTTTAAAAAACTTCTGGTTTTCTTTAAAAAACTTCTGGTTTTCTTTAAAAAACTTCTGGTTTTCTTTAAAAAACTTCTAGTTTTTAAATGTATATTTTCCTGTGCTAGCCCCCAAGTAATAAATGCATGGTGTTATGCATGTAGCTCTCCAATACTAATATAAGCAAAGCTGTTTGGGATCTTTTTGTTCTGTTTTGGTTTGGTTTTTTACCCGCTGAAGTGATCTTTCCAAGCAAATGAAAAATAAGCATACAGCGAGTCAGGCATGGGGCCTAAGCTGCTAGGCTGTCCTTTGTGATCTTGCACGACATGTATCTTTGGTCAGTGTGACACCAGTGCCAGACTTGCTAGGGGTGACAGGGTGTCAGGGACTTGTATCTAGTACAGTACATAGCGCAACCAACATCTGCTAAACAATACTTATCTCACTGGAGATCAGATAAAATACATGACTAAAAATTCTAGGAACTTATGTTCACATGAAAGACAAAATTTGCACAGATAGATGGTTAACTTCATTGTAGGAGACGCTCTAAATAAGCTATATTTGTAACATTCTTATTATGTTGTTGCTGAGTATGCCAAGGTCTGACTTAAGACAAGTAAAGTAAATGCTTGGTATGTTCGAAGATGCTATGGCAAGTAGTAAAAGCATGGGAAAATGAGATCACATTATCAAACTAGGAATTAATGTTTGAATACTGTTTGTTTTATTGTTTTAACTGGGAGTGTACAAAACAGAAGTTTGACATTTTAAGGTTTAACTTCATAGAACTGAAAAGACATCAACCAATTGACTTTTTCTACTGTTCTTCTTCCCACAGAACAAAGTCGCACATTCCATTTCAGAGCTGTCTATTCACTTCAAACCACAAGAACCAATTCCAGAAGATGAACGGAAGAAATGGGAGGAAGGTCGAATAGACTATATGGGGAAAGATGCTTTTGAACATATCAAAAAGAAATTGGATTCATTTTTACATTAAGATGGAGTGTACTGTAATGGCCATCACAATCCATGTTTCTTTCTTAAATGCAATCCTTGAATACATGGCTATTTTCATAGTTCATTTGACACCAGATTTAGAGGTAGATGTGGATCCTCATATATTCTGGCGTAAGATTAACAGATACAGACTCTTTTTTTAACTCTTAAGTGTGCCTCATCTTTATTGTTATGTGTGTGTCATTGTCATTGTTCTCTTGCAGTGCCTTCTGAAGTATGATGAACAGTACCATCTGACCTTGAGCTCTCACATTTATCATTCTTCCCTGGTCCTCCCCATAGCATTCTGCAAAAGCAGTCATGAGTGTGAAATGTTGGAAGTTGAGATTATTTCCCAAATTGAGATTATTTCAAAAGTACTTTTAGAAGATACTATAAAACTATTCTAATGAAAGCTTTGTTCTTGAAACCAAGTTGACACTTTCAAGGGCAGCCATAGCGTAGCCTTCAGCATGAAAAAGTGAGGAGATGAAATCCTGACCTCATGGGGTCTGCAGCAAAACTTTTTAATTTAAGTATATTTAGGATTAGAGGAAATTCAGACTTCATCTGAGATCTCTAGTAGATGTTCTTCCTATTTACAGGAAACTGTTCAGCTTCATCATCAATGTGACCTATCTTAAGATATACTGGTAATGTGTGTTAACCTTTTATATTGTTACTATAGGATACCATTGTTTTTTTTTTTTTATAAATATTGTTAGTTTTACTTGCGAATTCAGTGTTGTGTAGTCAGAGGAAGAACTGCTGACACTATGGTGTAAACCTTCTGGCATTTTATGTCAGTTAATTTACAGTACTTCAAACTGCAGCTGACAAGGGCATTCTTCTCCTTTAGCATGGTTGCCCCTTATTACAGGCAATTTGAGTGCCACTGAAAGCACAATTGACACCCATTTTAGTAAACAGGTCCTTTAATCAGATCTTTTAAACAATAGCTGTGTGTAGGAACTAATAAATCTGAGTGTAGTTCCAGAAAAATTTACTCATGAGACTCTATTGTATTAAGGACACTCACGGGAGATTGCTTGGTGGATTTGGGTATTGCATTTGACTAAGATTTGCAAGTGTGTCGTAACAAACAAGGAAAAAAAAACACTTTGAAAGAAAGGAGCTTGACAGACCTGCCAATGTAATAACAGATTTGACACAGTTATTCGTAACGCCACTCAATATTAGATTAAGAATAATGTCTTCAGTGCTGATGCAGGGCTCAAAACACATTTCAGTCTTAATATATCACCAGTTTTGGTGTACAGGTAAACCTAATGAAATAACTTTGGAAATCTGTTCAAAAAACAATGATGTAATGTTATGCATCAGAGGGATTGCCATAGATGCTAAAGGAGAAATGGGAAGGGTAGGAGGGAAGGAATTTTTGTTTCTTTTTTCTCCATCAAAAAAGGGGTGGGGGAAAGAACTTGCACAAATTAGGAAAGGAAGATGTCCCTTAAAGGAAGAAAAATGATCTTTGAGTATTTTAGAATTACTTCAAAATAGTGGATTTGCTTTTACTTTTGTGGGATATTTCTGATTTTTATCTAGTTCTTTCTCATTTGTTCTAAGCACTCTTAAAGTGGGGCATCTCTTTGGTGCGTCTGCTGAATTCAAGCTTCTAGTTCAAGTGAGATGTTTAGGGTCTCTGGAGTCAAAGAGAGAGATGTCCAGAAGATGATTCTTCTCAATTTCTCCATTGATCATACAGGGACTCTCAGCATCCCACCTCTCCTAGGTAGGTAACCTTTGTGTGATAACACAAGTAGGTGTTACACCTCTTGTGTGTGGCCCAGTGCAGCACCATGTGGAGATTATAGCAGCTGCAGGTACTCCTGCTCATGTAGCATTTCATCTGCCAAGTATCCCTGTTCCTTAGTGAATTTGTGCACTTCTGAGAAAGTTCTGTTGTATAAGCATTATTGCTGTTATAATCCAAACAGTTTGAAGACTGTGTAAAACTGTAGTCAACAATATGAACTCGTGCGTCATGCAGCTGTACTTTCTACAGTAACTATGAGATCTTACAGGACACATTAATTAGATTATGGGAGAAAAATAATCGTAGCTGAAATGTTTGAAAATAGGCCTATGAATGTAGTAAAAGGAGCTGTCATGGAATACATTTGAAAATGTTAATATATAAAATGGTACTGTGAGTGAATTATACAATGTTCTGTAAAGAATTGTAGTACACTAATGTCATGGAAATAAATAGAAATGGAAAGGACATATGAAGTTGTGTTTATCAAATGGTGCTGTGTTACAGGTTGTTTATTGATGCTGGGAAGTAGTATTTGTGACTAGTTACCTTAATGTTTTTTTATTTCATTTTATTAAATTGCTTCTGAGACATTATCAGTACCTGCTGAGCAGAATTAAAAGGTGTGAGTTATAATTACTTATACAGACATATAATTATAAGCTTTAGGATCTCTTGAATTAGCACAACAGTAGTTGGTTTACTGTATTTCATGGAAAAGTATAGTGTGGTTAAGAACTCTGCCTGAGCTTTTGTGTACTGTCTTCACTCAAAATCTGCTGAACTAGTTATAAATAATGTCGTGTCGGAGTGTATTCTAGCATAGTACTGTTATCACCAGGGTGTGAGAAGGGAGAATCATCATAGAGTCACAGAGTGGTTCGGGTTGAAAGGGGCCTTAAAGATCATCCAGTTCCAGTCCCCTGCCATGGGCAGGGACGCCTTTCACTAGACCAGGTTGCTCAAAGCCCTGTCCAACCTGGCCTTGAACACTGCCAGGGATGGGGCATCCACAGTTTCTCTGGGCAACCTGGGCCAGTGCCTCACCAGCCTCATAATGAAGAATTTCTTCTTAATATCTAATCCAAATCTATCCCCTTTCAGTTTAAAACCATTCCGCTTGTTCTGTCACTACCTGCACTTGTAAAACGTTCATTTCCAGATTTCCTGTAGGCCCCCCTTAGGTACTGGGAGGCTGCTATAAGATTTCCCCAGAGCCTTCTCTTCGCCAGGTTGAACAATCTTAGCTCTTCCAATGAATACAGAATTTTCAAGTGCTGTGCTTTGGGCAGCATTCCTCACTTTTCTGGACATTCTGAAATCTTGGGTTCACAAGCATATCTGGGGGGGTGTTATGGGCTGTCTGTTGCCATGAACCACAGGTTGGCAAGCTTCACCTAGAATTTCTTCCCCGTTGAAGTGTGGTATAGCCCCAGGTATTTTTAGGGTAAAGAAAGTTAAGAAATGTAGGCTTTCTGTGGCACCATTCCTCCCTAAACAAAATGTATTTCACTTTGGCAATTTGGAAGACACTGTACGATAATAACCTGAATGAAATGTGAAAGGGGAAAAATGACATGTTAAAATGAGCACCACTGCAGATCTCTTACCAGCTGGTCTGTGCATGTGTGTGACAGTTTTGTCAGTGTTGTTTAAGCCTTAGCAACCTGAAAAGTAGCTGTAAGGATTTTGAGAGGCCCAACTCTGACCTACTGCTGTGAGGCAGACTGTATTTAAACAGGACAGCTTGTGCTTAAAACATGCTGATTCTTCTCCTGTCATGTGCTTAGAGTTATTCACAGCTAGATTTAGAGGGTAATTTTATTTGCCATACAACAGTTTTACTGGGAGCTCTTTGTGTATAAAGAGGAGATAGTGTGGGTGTGCCACAGCAAAAATTCTTGGAAAATTTTAGACGTGGGTTAATGCAATTTCCTGGCCTACAGGAAAAGGAGATTGTTCTTGAAATATCACTTTACTTACTGGCTGGTGTCCTGGGGGGACCTGTCCAACTGGGTTGTTCTGAAGAAAGAAATTGTCGTTGTCTCTCTTGTTCAGTGAGCTCATAGCAGCTGTTTTGTAAGGCTGAAGACATTCAAGGCCAGATTGGATGTGGCTCGGACAACCTGATCTAGTTGGATATGTATGTCCCTGCTCATTGCAACCCAAACTATTCTGATTCTCTGTTAGTTAATGCTGGTCATTGAAGTAATCTGTATTTTCAGTATATTCGTTGCAAGATGCTTCAGCTGAAATTCTGCTCATCTTGTTGGCTGGCTCATAAGTAATAGTTTCTTTGATGCAGACAGTTAAAAGGGATGACACTCAAACAATACATTGCATCCTGGTATAAATTTCCAACTTGTAATAACAGCATACCATCATTATAGCAAAGGTAGTTAAAACAAAAATACTCCCTACAAACAAACAAACAAACCACAACAAAACAAAACCAATGATATATAATTGACTTGAAACATTATAAAACCTAATTGTTAGAAGACTGACAGTGATATACGATGAATAAAGGGGTAAAGGGAGGGGAAAAAGCTTTGCAAGCATTCTTCCTGAATTTTACTCTGATAGTTGTCAGAACCCTTTCAACTTCAATAAACTGGAGGGGAAAAAAAACCCTAAAATTCACAAGTTGGAGACTGCGTCTCCTGGATTATTTTGACACTCTTCCCACTTCAGGATGGTGTGACATTAATTGTCTTGGAAAAGTGTTTGTTCCCTTTTATGGTACTGTACGTGGTTCTGAACCATAACAAACACAAGTTCTTTGCCTTTAGATGTGTACTATCATAAACAGGTGATTTATTTTAGAGAAATAAAACTTTCAAAGCCGCCTTATAGTATTAAGTACTTGGAACAAAACTGCTTGTAGTGTGTGTGTGGGGGGGGTACCTCTTTTATGATTTGTTTTGTTTAAAGACTTTTTTTTTTTTTAACCTCCATAAATTCTTTTTGTTTCCAAATCTTTTACTTACAGCTTTTGGAGAAATGGCAGAACAGAAGCCAGGGCTGTTTGGAACCTATAGAAACCCCTTTATTTCAGAAACATTGGGTGGGAGGGAGTTAATATTTTTTCTTGTTTTCAAAAAAATCTTAGTAATGCAGTAATTCAAAGACAAACCATTTTTTTAATAAATTTGGTTCTTACAGCTGTTCAGATGCAATGTTACAACCAAACATTCTACAAAAATTCTGCCGTATTTTATTCAGTTTAACACTACGTATATGTGTGTGTGTGTATTTTAACCTACAGACTGGTAGTGAGCAAAAGTTTTTTTGTATTTACTCCTCCTTTTTGGTCATTTCACATACATACTTCTCAAATATATGCAGGAGTCCTCGGGAATTTCAAGCTGGATAAGCTTCAAGTTCAATTGTTTTTCTCAGTTTCTGTTACACAATTATTTTGTATCCTCAAATGATCTGATGATCCATGTGCTGCCATTCTCTTTGATCCTAGCAGGCAGCAAAGTGACGTGTCTGATATTTAAACATGGTGAAGTGAGGTCTGTTAGAATTGTATTGTCACGCTACTGTGAGACTTGACTTTTTTGAGTCAGAGAAATACAGCAATTCCAAATGTCATTTAGTAATGATCACACTATTTAGGTGCAAGTCAGCTTCATACAACATGGGTGTCAAACATACATACAGTTCAGCCACAGGTCTCTCAGTAAAAACAAACTTTATTTGTTACAGAGTAGTGCTTCCCTCTCTGTAGAGGTAACCATGTTTTAACCATATATAGGCACATTCTCCTATGGTTAACACTGCTTGACGGTTGCCTCAGGTTTTCCCAAGAAGCCATTTTATGCCGTGCTTGCTCCCTTCTACAAAGGGAGAAAGGACAGAATATAATTTAGTTTTTATTCTTACATTCATGTATTTTGCAGAAAACTCACAGATGATTTTTCAAGCAACCCTAGGTACCTGACTTAAGAGTTTATTTATTTCAGTATTATTCAAATGCTAACAGTTTTTTACCTATTGATGCATTTTACGTGGAATTGTGCAGCAGGACAACTGTTCAGTGTGATGCTGGGTTCACCTGCTTTATCAGGAATATACATTTCTGGCAGATGAGTATTATAGATTGTGCCGAGCTTGCATGTTCTGATTAGACTGTACATGGAAAGAGATCTGCAATCATCCAGGGCTAGGATCTGCAGGAAATGAGTAAATTAATTTCCCTCCTTTCTGTGCTTACTGCTGCACCTTTTGCTGCATCTTCTCAAAATTTGCACCTTTTAATATACATTTAGCTTCAGACTTTGAAAGGCATTTAGAACTGAAAGTAGTCTTTCTTCCTGTCCCCTGTGTTTTTTGAAGTGATGTTGTACATCCTATTTGTTGATTTCCCATTACTTTGCTTTCCTCCCTGCAGATTCCCTCCATGTGCACTGTCTGCCCTCCTCCTCTTCCTGTCTGTGGGGAGAGCCCATTTTCCTACGCCTTGTTGAGATCTTTAACGGTTACTTGACAAAAGCCAGTCACTCCTATGCTGCCAAGCCTATTTCCTCCCCCTCCTGCCTGAAAGCCCATCTGGCTTTCCACAGATGCCAGACAAGATTAAATACTCTGTGCCTGGATATCAGGAAGGCAGCACATACATTCACCTGAGTACTTAGTGTCTGGCTCTATATGGCAGTTTAATAAATTTACCTTTCAGAAGAGTGAGATGTTGCTCAAATATTTAATGTTTATTTTTATATAGGGTAATTTTTTTCCTGTAAGGTGAAGGGCAAGCTTGCAAGATGGACATGGTATAAGCCAATCCAATTGCACTTAGCTCATGTTGCTAAATCTTACCCTAAATTTAAAATTGGGTTGAAAGCATTTTCACTGTGCTTGGAGATGTAGTGGAGGGGTTTTGCTGATGGATGGGGCTTCCTAGTCTGTCAATGAGAGCTTGGAACTGTGCTTCCGTGCTGCCTAGGTGCTTGAACACCTTCCCTTTCCCTGGTAAATGCTCTGATGGTGGCCTAGTTTAGGACTGGACATGTTCTTGGGTATAAATGGGGTGGGTGAGGTGGGTAAGTGGGGTAAACTGAGGAAAAGCTTATCCTCATGCTTAACTGATAGTGTTAGATGTTACTGAACTGACTGGCTTGACTCTAGAGAACAGCTTTTGGCTTTGTTCCCCAATGAGCAATATGATTTGTTCTCCAGCTCTGAATAGGTCAAACTTTCTTTAAAATGTGTGGTCTTTTATGCTCTTTTCTTTCTGCATGAAACCAGCGAAATATGGCTGCTCTGCTTTCAGTCCATGTCAGCCACAGAAACGTCAAATCTGGCAAGTTCTTATCAATGCTGATGTGGTTTTAAATGCTGTCAAGCAGTAAGAACAAATGTATTTTTGGATGCTTCTGTCATGTCTGACACTGATCTGTCCTATCGGTTCATAATTTCCACATAACTTGCTTGGTGACCTTTCAGAGGAATGGTGAAACAGGAAACAACTTGAAGAAATGCCTAGACAGCTTTCTGGAGACTTGCATTTGATGCTGCATCATTGTCACAACCTGTGCTGTTTAGAGCAGAGTAACAGGGATTTACCACACTGGTAACATACCAATCGAGGTGGTAAAAGTCAGGAGCTTTCCTGAAAACACTGCAAAAGGTGCATAGTCCAGGTATACACATCCGTTTTTCCTGAGGCTGGGGAAAAGGGCTGGGATCTGCTGTTGCAACTCAAGAGATGATAGAGCAGTGTGCTGCTCTGGGATTATGAGCTGCTATGGCTTCCTTATCCTTATCTCCTGTTTCTAAAGGAGGCAAATGAAACGTAGGCAAACTTGGTACTGAACAGAGCTGCACTAGTGTGGTTCTTCAGGGCACCTATCTTCAGGGAAACAAGTCACCTGAAGTGCTTGCTGTGCTGCTCTTACCATCCCTTGTTACTTTCAAAATCCTGGTGACCTTTAGCTGTGTGGGAGGAGTGAATACATGGTGTTCAAGAAGACATAAAAGCTTGACTTAAGAGTCTCAGGCTTGATTTAAGGTCTCTCACAACCTACTTGTTTTATTTATTTATTTAAAGCAGAAAATGTAGGAACCTCCAATTAAAAACTGGATTTGATACAAAACTTCTGCAAAAGCATGGTTAGGATTATATTATATATATTAATATGGTTAGGATTATATATATTAATATAAATTAATCCTGAAAGATTAATTTATGCAACTGAGGGCAGCAAGACAGGATTAGAGAGATGAATTCCCTCCCTTTCCCTAATGACTGTATAGAGTACTGACACTTGTTTGGCTTGGAGAAGATGACCTGTACACTGAAGTGATTAATGTGTGCAGTGATTTTTTTGTTTTAACACCTCCTACTGAAAACAAAGTGCTGTCTCATGAAACAATGGGGCATAATAGCACTCTCATGAAATCAGGAGCATTGTCACTCAAGTGGGACATGTGGAGCATGAATTGGTCTCACAGATCATGGAATTTGGGACCCTTCTTGTCAGGGCAGCTGAGTGATGATTTTCAATGCTCTTCAAGTGAGATGACCTAACAACATGGAAAAGGTATGTCAGCAGGGATTGCTGTGCTTTAGCATTTCAGAATAGCTAGATACTTTGCTGCTTAGCCTGAAATGATAACTTTAGCTACCTGTGTTTTAACACATACTTGCTAGTTCAGTATTTCCTGGGAATTATTTTATGATAGATAAATCAATGTACAAATGAGTCAAAAAATTGCTGTAAATAAGCAGCCCAATGTGGTTTAGTGTATTTCCAAATTAAGCGTGCAGTTGTGCTTTTAGATACAGGACAGTTTTTTCATTAAGGTAAGGCCTGAATAGAGATCCCCTCCTGGGCTTAGTCCTGTTGCCTTAACAAGTATATTACCTGTAAAAACAGTGGCAATTAAAGTTTGCTTTCTTATAATTCATAATTTACTTGAATTGAAAATCAGTAATGCAAGACATTTTGTTTCATTTGTTTGGGTATAAGATCTAGAATTATGCACTTGAGGGATAGATTATACAGGTCACCCAGAGGTGGAATACGTTCAGAGCAGTTTTATTTTTTTTTAAACTACAGGCTTATTGAATTTTTGTGGGTAAGAGAAAAGGATGGACAATAAGCATCAATAATGTCCTTTTGGTTATTCCAGTGTAATCTGACTCATATTTCTCTATGATTGCAGTCATGTGAATGTGAAAACTATCAGCTTTTTTCAGCTGTCTGTACTTTGATTTTCAGTATTAAAGTCTTCCATCTGCATTGGTGTTTTCTTCCTTATATCTAATCTAAATATCCCCTCTTTCAGTTTAAAGACATTCCCCCTTGTCCTATCCCTACAGGCCCTTGTAAAAGGTCCCTTTCCAGCTTATTTATTGGCCCTGTTCAAGTACTCTAATACATAGGAATTTGCGATTGATGGTCAGAAAAACTAAGGTAAGTAGTCATTCTTTTTCCATAAATATTTGGGCTGAATTTCTTATAACTTACGGCTGTAATTTGGAGCAACGAGTGTAAAGTGAGGAGAATGGTTCCAATTCTGAAAAATTTCAACATTTTCTTATCACAGCTGCAAATAATTACTGGAGTTGCAGAGCACCAGGTCCTTGTTAGTTCATTCTGAAGGATGTAGTGATGTTGATTGTAATTAACCTGTGTTGGGGAGCTGAGTAGGCAGCTGGGTTACAGAAAAAGGAAAAAAACCCAACGAAGATGGCAGAAATTAGCACTGATGAAAGCCGCAGGGGTTTCACTCATGTCCAAGAGGCAAAGAGGAATATGCAATTTGCCACTGAAGTAGCTCAGACACAATTTGAAGGATGCATGTGAATTTCAGGGCAACACGTTTATAAATGTCTAAGGGAAAGGAAACCTGCTTCTTCAATCCAAACATCCCTCAAACCCATCTGGTAACAATCAATCAGTTTAACGAGCAGAAAGAAATGGACTGTCACTAATAAGCCTTACTGTTCTGTCATACAGGAAAGGACTTTAACACACAGACAAAAGATTCTTCTGGCTTCAGTAAAGGGCTTAATTGATGGGTACTGCCAGGGTGATATCAAGTGACAATGGCTTCATATCTAGCCTGTCCAATAGAAGTAAATAGACAATAAATATGCAATAGGAACATGGTATACTTGTAAATGAGCTAAAAGAGACTAAAATGTCTGGCAGCCCAATCAGAAGTAATGGCAGTGGGAGCAAAGAATCAGCTTTTCTGGCTTGGCTGACAGCTGGGCTGCATGGTAATATTTGATTATCCAGTCTTTCATATGCAGAACATGGTCTTGTTTTCAACACCCTTGTCATGAGCACTTGTGGTTCAATGGGGAAAAACTGCAGAAGGGCATACACAGGATATCTTAGCCATGCACGTGGCTTCATAGGAACACAAAATATACCTTGCACCTGCATATTGCATTGTCTGTGTTACTGGTACTGTGGCCTATTGGAAACTGATCTATAGAGTAGAATAGTTATTGATGGCTTCTATGTCATCCATGCTGTGTTTGTCTGAGGGCTAACTGGGGTTTTGCTGAGGGCTAAGTCTTGTCTGGTCCCATCTGTACAATATTTTTAGTGATTAGAGCATATTAGGTATGATACTTGAGACTATATTACAGGTTAGTCTCATCTAAAGTTATGATCTCCAAGCCCATTCCACAATGCAACCCAAAGCACAATGAGTGGATATACTTGAGGGATATGCTTCAAAAGTACAATTCTGGTCTGAGCTAAAATTGTCACCTATACATACCTTATATAGCCTAAGAAACCCAGAAATTAACAGGTGTTTTTAACCTGAAAGTCATTTCTTCAGCTTCATCTCTTACTGGAGTATGCATTTAGCCTTTCACTAGGAAATCATAGAACAGTCCAGGTAGATGACATCAACTGCTCTACCCCTGCCCATCAGTTCTGTAGCCCCATCATAGAAGGCCACCAAATCTGTCAGGCAGGATTTCCCCTTAGTGAAGCCATGCTGGCTGTCACCAAGCACCTTGTTGATTTTCATGTGCCTTAGCATGCCTTCCAGGAGAATCTGCTCCAAGGTTTTGCCAGGCACAGAGGTGAGACTGACTGGTCTGTAATTCCCTGTGTCATCTATTTTCCCCTTCTTGAAAATGGGGGTTATATTTCCTCTTTTCCAGTCATCAGGAACTTCACTTGACTGCTATGATTTTCAAATATGATGGGCAGTGGCTTAGCAACTTCATTCTCCATCTCCTTCAGGATCTGTGGATGGATTTCATCAGGTCCCATGGACCTGTGCATGTTCAGGTTTTTTAAGATGGTCTTGAACCTGATCCTCTACTACAGTGGGCTGAAGGTCTTCATTCTCACAGTCCCTGCATCTGCCTTCCAAGACTTGGGTGGTGTGGTCAGAGCATTTACCAGTGAAGACCCGAGGCAAACAAGTAATTGAGAACCTCAGCCTTCTCCAAATCCAGGGTAGCCAGCTCTCCTGATAGCTTCTGGAGATCTCCTGGCACATTTCCTTCTAGTTGGGACACAACACTCCTGAGCTTGCAGCAGGTGATTCTTGAATATCACCCAGCAGGCTTGATCCTCCCTGCTCTCTAGAGCTTTATCCCATTGAACCTTACTAAGCAGGCTCCTGAAGAGCCTGGTCTGCTGACCAGCTCCACTAGCCTCCAGTAGACCTGGCCTCCCAGATTAAGTCCCATGTTCTAAATACCCAAACTTCTGACTAGGGCACTACTGTTCTAACTATTTATTAACCTGGCCAATCCAGCTGGTCTTCATTTTCTGTATGTGCTATGGTGGACATTTGTGACCCCCACACAGCATGGGCCTGGAGCAAGCAGCCCAGCTCTCTCTCAGCTCCCCTGACACCTTTCAGCTACTGACAACGTCCCGCACCTCAGCCCTTGCTGCAGGAGGACCCTCACCAGGGCGCACCGAGTGCAGCCCTGCCCATTGCGCACCCTCCCCTCACCAGACCAGTGCAGGCACTCTCTACACTCCGAGCTCTGCACTGCAGCCTCCCCTCTCATCAGCTCTGTCTGGTGCCGACACTGATCGCCCGCATCTCTGGTGGCAGCTTCCTGTCAGTCTCAAAATCACTGCTCTGTCAAGTACTGGATACATAGGGAGAGAGATTCAAGACCGTGGCTCAGGTTTCTGCTATTATGGATTCCATGGGCAACAGCACCATGCTCCCTGGGGTACAGGCCATGTCCTGCTCTGCTGCTGAGTGTTAGCTCAAACCTCTGGCCCGGTGCTCTGGCTGCGGTTCAGGCAGCCGCTAGCGGTCACAGTGCTTTGGAAATGAAACCACTGCACGCAGAGAGGGGGCCCGGCCAGAGCTCCTGGTGCTGTGAGCCCAGCTGCGTCGGGAGCTGCCCAGAGCACAGCTCTCAGCCTGCGGAAACTGGGCGCTGCACTTCAGCTGTGAGTGGCTTTTCGTGCAGTGTACGTGGAAGCGAAAGGCGAGGCAGCGACCTGCGCCGGAGAACCTGGAAGGTTTGATTCCATGTTACCTTGTACACGCTCCTCTGCCAAAGCGCTCGCTGAGGGTCCGACGGGCTCCGCGGCGGCTGCTGTGGATGTTGGCGGTGCAGCGCTGCCCCCTGGCGGCGCGTTCTGTTGTCGGCTCTGCAGCGCTCGGCTCCAATGCTGGCTACTGCGGCAGCGCTCACCAGGGAAGGACGGCGCCCGTCCCTTCTGCAGCGGCTTTTAGCGTATTTTAGTCAAGTAAAGGTGCTTCATGAAAAAAAGAGACCATGACAGATAACCCCTAACCAAAACTGATTGCTGAGAATGTCATATTATGGCTCACTCTACAGAATGGGAAGAGGAATAGGCATAGCCTGCTCCACTGGCTTCTGCATTTCTCCAGCTGTGAGAATGAAAAAAACCTGCGTACAGTATCACCATGAATTCATCAACTTACTGTCACATCATCACATACTGTCACATCATTCAGTCACAGAAGATGAAATTAATCTCAACTAACTTTAAGTTAATGTATGTTTCTAAGTAAAAAAATGGGTGGGTTTCATGTCTGATGTGGTCAGTTTTGGCTGCCGTTTCAGTGAGTGACGAGAAACAGGGTGACTGATCTAGCCTGGATGTGCTAAGCAGAAGGAGGTGAACCACACCCTGTAAACATCTGCATCTCTTCAGTGACTCTAAAACAACAAGCTCAGACCCAGGCAGCTGCATTTGGTCACACAAATGTCATCCTCCGGTGTGAGCAGGAAGGAGGACTCAGCTAACCAGGCACCAGCCTGTTCTCTTTTACACTGTAATGAAGGGCGACATGAGCAAAGTCTGGGTGCTTGTTGAAAGCTCAGGAAAGTGTTACAGCTGCAGCCAGCTTGTCTAATGCCATGGCTGAAAAAGAATTGAAACAAATAACATAGGACTATAGAAAACAAACTACTGATCCAGATAAAGACCTTATGTGCGTAGTTTCTTTTTCTTCAAATCTTGTGCTAAAGCTGATCCTAAATGCTTCCACAGAAAAAGCAATAGAAGCACTGCAATAACAGGGAGATGCCTCAAGCTATGCTACCCAGGAAGCAAAGCCCTTCATCTCAGGTAAGGCAGGATAGCTAACAACAGAACCATTCTGCATCTTGAAGAACTGGGAGACTGAAGCAGTAAACTTACGCCAGATACATGTACACATGCTTTTACATGACATTCTATTGGAAATTAGAGGTCATTGCCTCATCTCTGATCTGCAGGAGGGGGATGTTTATACTCACTATCCTTTTGGTGCCACTGCACTGCATGCAGAAACACACCACAGCAGTGAAACATGAATTTGTGTCTGGAGCGCTGAATTGTCCCTTCAGCAAAGGCACAAGGTGTCGATTACCGTGACAGAGAGGATGGACTCTCCAAATTGCTTCAGAATCTCAGCCTGCAGCTGGAGTGTGAGAATACTCACTCTCCACATGTACTGCATTAGGATTTCAAGTCTCATTTCTAAACCAAGCTACTGTTTAGCTAATAAGCCCTAAGATTTTTAATTGTGTGGATGGGTGGAGACCAGTGATTAGCAGTTACTAACAGTTTTTGCAATTACAGCTAGTTCACACATCCTGCCTGGGGAGATAAGTCACCATTACTGTAATTTTCCTGGAAGTAAGCAATAATCATACCAAAGGCATGGTTCACAGCTTTCAATTTTGCTCCCTGAAATGGAAGTCACTGAAGTCACCGATAGCTCTGGGAGCTCAAGGCTTTGGGGAAGGGAGTCAAAAAGTAAAATCCACTGGCTAACAGTTACACACCACCAGCACTTTATGCTTTTTGCTCGAATGGCTTAGCCCCCCATGCTTTCTCATTTTCTGTAGAGGAGTCTAACACAGATGCTACAAATTGTTTACTATTGAGGAAGCTACTTCTCAGGTACTGGCAGCCAAATGCAGGCCACATGCCATTTGCTCCACCTTCCGTCTCATGAAGAGCCAGGCATCTAGTCTTGGAAAGGGCTTTGAGTATGCTGCAGCAACGAAGACTTCCCACTGCAATTTCTATTGAAATTGGATTACCTCAAGACAAAGATTTATTTGTTTTAGCTTGATTTCTTTTCCATCCCTCTGGTCTTCTAAATTTGCTTCTCCATTGGCCCTCTTAAAATTCAAAATACTCATTGTTTCAAATAGTATTTCAAAGTGAGAACCATTAAATGATTACAGATATGAAACAATGTAGCTAAACCACAAGATTCCAAGGTGAGGGTCCAGTTAGAAAACAAAAAATTGTAAAATATTGCAGCCCAGGCACCTATAAGACCTTTGCTCTGTTATTCCTCCTGTCAGGGGCAGAAATGACAAGTCATTGCTGGAAAGCATTGTAGGGAGTGGCAAACAAAACTTGAAGCTGCGTTATTAGCTCAGCTAATAGATCACCAGCTTAATGATAGCTTATACTAGCTTATTGCTTTGCTAAATAGCACCCGACTTTGCTATGGAAGAGGTGTGTTCATAGTTACAGCCAAGAGGCAGAGCTTGGTTTGAAAGGCTGACAAGGTGGCATGACAGATTATAAACAGGGCAAGTCCAGCTGCTTGTGCATTAATCCTCATGCTATGTAAGATAATGGTATCTCATGCTTTGTTACTCATCAGCAGCTGTTACCATTATTCATATACATGGCTTATTTAATCCTCTTGTTTTTAATATCCTGTTAGCAACTGCAGCAGTGAGTTATACAGATATTTATGAATTACACTGGAGTTTTTAATCTAGTGGGGCATCCCCTGTTCTGCTGTATGTGGACGTAAATAGGAATGCTTTTCTGTAATTAATCTCTAAACTGATATTGTATCTCCTCTTGTCTCTAAGCAGGCATGATTTCTTTGTTGTCCTCTCACTCCGAAACCTCTGTATAATCACATTCACCTTTCTTCTCCGAACTCTCCTGTTCCTGATATACTTGTGTTAGGGTAGTCAGTGAATCCCCTAGGTTAGGTTCTGAGCTATTCAAGTGAGCTCATTGGCCTTTTTGCATGTGCTACTGGTAAGCAAGCTTCATATCCAGAACTGAAGGCTAATATAACATTTAGGACTGTTCCCAGATGGGATCCCAGATGTATCACACATTGCTTGTATGGCTTATTAAGTAATTTAGAACTAGACAATGTGCATTTTGATGCTGAGCAAGGTCAAGGCACCCAAATCTTCTGTAGGGAAATAACTAATGGGAGCAGTTTTCATGCTTTCTTACACAGTAAGTGCCAAGCTGCCAAAGCTGTCAGAGTGGCTTTTCAAGGTTTAGTAGTCTTAAAGGCAATGTGGAACTAAAAGGGGGTACAAGTGTACTACTGGAGTCCAAGGAAAAAAGATGAACCGGGGGGGAATATAACAGAATCTGTTCTCTGCGGATTGGTGAATAGGGCAAGATCTGTTGCTTAAACTGCAGCAAGGAAATCCAAGGTAGGATTGGATAAAAACTTCACTTGCAGAGACAATGAAAACTGGATTATCTGGGAAATCATTAAAGGTGTTTAAAGAATAGGTTAGAAAATATAGCTGTCAGGAGTAGCTTTGGTCAAAGTGATGTCTCTGGGGACTGAAAGATGAATCACTGATGTCCTGAATTTGCCTCAACCCTGCAATCCAAGATTATCATCCCAGCACATAGTTTAGTAAATATGGTCTGTCTGGATGTATCTTATTCTATCATTTTCTTAAGAGGAAGTCTTATGCATGCACACACTACCAAAATTACCTTTATAGATCCCATCCCACCCACCCAACTGAGAATTTCCTCTGTGAGCCTCCAGGAATCCTCCATGATCAGAGTCAAAATGAAGAAATGTGGTATTCTTCAAGCCTTCTTTGTCAATAACATCCAGAAGTCTGGCTATAAACAAAGCAAAACATCAAAATTATATCCAGAAATGCAGTCAGACTTTTCTTAGGTGTTGACTCAAACTTCAGGAAGACCAAGTCTTTCTATTAACCTGAATGAGTTATGTTATGAGATACCACAAGCAATGCAAAGTATAATCCTACATTAGAGAAATAATAAGAGCCCAATGGAAAACTGCTAAAAGTGTCCAAAATTTGTTCATGATGTCTAGAAACCCAGAAAAATAAAACCCCAAAACAACTGTAAAATAATATAAACGAATGATCCTTTTATTCAAAGTACTCAGAATACTGTCAGCTTTATGCTGTAAATTCCCTGAGTCAAGGATTGTATCTGTTGTGTAGCCTCAAGCATCCTGAAAGTAGTGCACACTTAAGTAGTGCTTAATAGTGGTGCCTAGATTCCTAATCATCCAAAACTGCTGTGTCACACCAGGAACTGAAAAGAGACTCTGAGATGAGGCTGCACACTACCAACCAAAATCTTCTCTTGATGCCAGTGACAAAAACTTCAGACTGCAGTTCAAACCTAACTTCATAAGGAATGCTTCAGTACTGATAACATCAAATGATATACAGAATGTGATTTATCTTTGATTGCTTGTCCTCGTCAGCTTCTGCATCAAACATATTCACCAAGAACAGCTTCCATAGCTCCCTCTTGTTGAAGCAAAAAGGAACAACAAAGTGAGGCTTAGGTTTAAAAACCTAATTGGCACTCAGAGCCTGGATTTAGACTGCAGTGAGTCTTCATGATGTACTGACTTCACGCAGTTTATCAAGTGAAACTCCATAGCTTTTTAACTTGATCTTTTGACCAAGAAAGAATTCTGGCTTATGCTTCAAAGATTATTATTTGATAAAAATGAACAAGCACACAAATCAGCCACTGTATAATGTAATATCATCAGAACCACTTTGATCTTCTGAGACTAGACAGAGCTGGATGAATGTCATACATTTTGATTAACAGCATGATCAAGCACGTTTGATTGTTTGACTGCATTCAACGCTACAGCACAGGTGTGTGTCCATTAAAGAAAAAGAACAGATCCTCTGAAGGAAATTTGAGCCTTCATCTTAAAGAAACCAAAAAAACAACCAACACCCCCCCCCCCCCCAAAACAAAAAACAAAAAACAAAAAACAAACCCAAAGCAAAGAGGTGTGGTGGTGGTCTGGCATCCTCTGGAGCTAACTGTGTGTACAAGGCAAAAAGCGAATTCTGTGACAACCCCTTTACATTCTTTTTCACATTCAAATGAATGAAGGATTTTCTTCAAGATGGCCACTTACCCACCATCTAGTTCATCTGCTCTACATTATCTCCATTTAGGCCATGCTGGCTTCTTCCCTGAAACTTCTCTGTGGTAATGAGAGGGTTTTGAACATGTAAAAGAAAAACAACAAGAAGAAGTTTTTTTATGTTTGGTTGTGAAATGAAAGAAAATAGTAATTTCTCTGCTAACTCACTCAACTCAAAGTATAACAGTGATATTGTAGTGACTATCACAATAAAAATTATTTTTGTGGTCTAAATCAAAAATTTTTGATTTTGACATCTGTGCAGTTTTGAGGTTTTGGGAGACAAAGTGGATTAAAACACCCCTCAAAGATGTTGATTCTGTATCAAGACCAAAATAGTAATGGGCCTTTTCTCTTTCTTGTTCCAAATTAGACATGTGTAGAACATTAAATAACTGGGAAAGTTCATAGCCAAAAGTGACAGACTCTCAGAAGCAAGGAGAACAGTACTTGCCAGCATCCAGACAGGTAGCTCAGCACATGCCAGCTGCCTAACCTAGTGGTGTATGACTCAGTCATGATATTATTTCTAAAAATCCTTAAAAAGGCAATACAATTTTTTGTTACCTTTCAATGAATGAAACTGCTTCCTTCAGCATATTAAAACTATTTTTTTTTTCTCTAGGTTTATCAGTTGTTCAGTGATATCGTGGTTTCTCGTCAGGGTGCAGTTCCAGTACTTAGTGAAACCATAGCTGGAGAACTGGGAGATGAAATACAGAACACCACAGATGGCCAGACATACGATTATTTTCCATTTTACTGAGAATAAATTGGTGAGTTTTCCAATCAAAAGAGTAAGCACTGAAAGGATGATCACCTGAGTATAAAGCCAATATGTATCTTGAAAACTTGGCCAGTTCATGGTCACCTGTGTCTTGACGCTTATTCAGAAGGGTGGGAGGTATGCCATAAAAATTAATCAAAGCCGTGATTTAAAGGGTGATGGCAGTGATCACAGTGGGATTTGCAGTTCTGACCCATATGCCACTTCCCTGAAAATATAAAACAAAGATCTTCAATCCAGCATCATTATTCTTGGGTGTGTCTGCCTGTACGCCTAATGGGTTGGCTGCACTCCTTGCTTAAGGTGCAGCCAAGGGAGGAACTGGTCTGGAATGGGGACAAACTCAGGGAACAATTGTGCATTGGCAATTTGTCTGCCTAGAACAGCTGTTTTTCCTCACTTATCTGTTAAAATTCCTCACAGGGCAGTGGTCCAGCTCAGAGGCTTCCCTGAATAAGAAGTTCTAATAATTGATGCTTATTATTTTTCACATTAATGGGTCACCTGATGGGAGAAACCCTTGTGCCAAAACAAGCAGCCAAGCACAAAAATATGAAATAATTTATGCACAAATTCTATCTGACCTTCACAATCAAGGAACAGATTCCGAGAAGAAGGTGTACATATTGGCTCTGTGTGTCTATATTCATCCTGAAATAGTAACAAAAGTAGGCCATTCCAATTACCCAGTACAATTGGACATATCAGAGTATGTCATACGCTGATGATCAACCTTAATGAAGTCATATTACAGAGCAGTGTCATTATCCTGACATTGAAGGCTGGATAGGCTTAGGGACTGTTACCTAGATAAATAACTTCTGAGAACTGCTAACCAGTTCTACACTTATGTATTTGAATGTAGTTTACAGCATAAGCAATAGAAGACTGCAGTGAGCTAGGGAAAGTTCACCACTTTGCACAAGCTGTTGTGAAGTCAGCATATCACAAAGGCTGACTTCAGTTTAGGAGCTAAATAACACCTCAGTGTGCCGCAGCCAAGTAGAGGTGTGAAAATCATGGTAATTACAATTAAGCGCATGACATCATTTACATCAAAGAGTTTAAAAATGACAAGTGATTGAAAGACCCAGCCTTTAATTGCTGTTCAGACAAATTTAGCAAAGAGTGAATAGAATTGTTCTTCTTGGACTTGTATTCTGACCAGATTCCCACTGAAGTCAATGCAATTCTTTCAGCTGTTCCTTGTCAGAGTCTCATTTTCAGAAGTAAACTACTTTTAGAGCTAAACTGTGACAACAAACAGGATGTATCAATAAGCAGAAAATGTAGCCACCAGATATATTTAAGACCAATGTGGTATCTGGGTACCAGACAACATGTTTCTACCATAATGGATCAGTGAACATCTCTGTTGTTCCTAAACCAATGTGTACTGGGCAAAAAAGATTCTTTCCTTTGCATTTGTTCGTGTTTGGAGTGTACATCTACATATTCCATATATCTCCATGTTGGATTTTTCAGATATGCTGTGCTGACACTGGGGCTTGCGGATGGTGTTATGAAAACCCTGCTGATTTTGAAAGTTATGCATACAAGAAATTCCACTTCAAATGATCCTAGACATTTTGGCAAAGAAAAATATTTACAGCAGCAGCTTCATTTGAATAGCAAACAATAGAAAGGCAGCAAATTGCTATGTCTCTTACCTACAAGTGCTGTAGAATAACCTTGCTGGTGCAGTATCCTGCTAAAAGCAATTTCATTTGTTGGGAGCCCTCCAGAACACCCCTTACCAAAAGAGAGCCCACCGGTCAGTGCAGGATGCCGTGCCTAGGGAAGAATAGCAGTCTTTAAAATAAAAGAAGCAAGATTTCAGATTTTCACTCTTCTCAGATTGTTTGTGCTAATGCATAGGCTTCAGTTACCTAAGCATAGAGCCTTTTTATAAGCCATTTAGTATGCCCCCAGATTGATTCTGATTGACCCCCAGAACGATGTTTCCTCCAAGCCCTACATAGCAGATGCCTCAGCTATGGTAGTGTGTCTACAAATGACACTAAGATGGCTGTGTTTGGACATTAGGCATTACAATTGAAGTTCTATCAAAACCTGAAGTGCTATCAAAGATCGAGACCATCTTAAGAGCCTGAATGTGCGCAAGTCCATGGGACCTGATGAAATCTATCCGCGGGTCCTGAAAGAGATGGAGAATGAAGTTGCTAAGCCACTGCCCATCATATTTGAAAAATCGTGGCAGTCAGGTGAAGTTCCAAACAACTGGAAAAAGGGAAATATAACCCCCATTTTCAAGAAGGGGAAAATGGATGACCCAGAGAATTACAGACCAGTCAGCCTCACCTCTGTGCCTGGCAAAATCTTGGAGCAGATTCTCCTGGAAGGCATGCTAAGGCACATGAAAATCAACAAGGTGCTTGGTGACAGCCAGCATGGCTTCACTAAGGGGAAATCCTGCCTGACCAAGCTGGTGGCCCCCTACGATGGGGCTACAGAGCTAATGGATAGGGCAGAGCAGTTGTTGTCATCTACCTGGACTTGTGTAAAGCGTTCGACACTGTCCCACACGACATCCTTGTCTCTAAATTGGAGAGACATCAATTTGATGGATGGACCACTCGGTGGATAAAAAACTGGCTGGATGCCTGCACGCAAAAGGCTGTGGTCAATGGCTCAATGGCCGGCTGGAGACTTGTGTACAGTTCTGGTGTCCTCAACATAAAAAGGACATGGAACTGTTGGAACAAGTCCAGAGGAGGGCCACGAGGATGATGAGGGGACTGGAGCACCTCCCGTAGGAAGATAGGCTGAGAAAGTTGGGGCTGTTCATCCTGGAGAAGAGAAGGCTGTGTGGAGACCTCATAGCAGCGTTCTGGTATCTGAAGGGGGCCTATAGGGATGCTGGGGATGGACTATTCATTAGGGACTGTAGTGACAGGACAAGGGGTAATGGGTTAAAACTTAAACAGGGGAAGTTTAGATTGGATATAAGGAGGAAATTCTTTCGTGTTTGTTAGGGTGGTGAGGCACTGGAATGGGTTGCCCAGGGAAGTTGTGAATGCTCCATCCCTGGCGGTGTTCAAGACCAGGTTGGACGAAGCCTTGGGTGAGATGGTTTAGTGTGAGGTCTCCCTGCCCGTGGCAGGGGGGTTGGAACTAGATGATCTTAAGGTCCTTTCCCACCCTAACTATTCTATGATTCTATGATTCTGTATGGATACTGGGGAGGGACTCTTCATTAGGGACTGTAGTGACAGGACAAGAGATAATGGGTTAAAACTGAAACAGGAGAAGTTTAGATTGGATATAAGGAAGCTTCAAGTTCTTTACTGCAAGGGTGGAGAGGCACTGGAATGGGTTGCCCAGGGAAGTTGTGAATATTCCATCCCTGATGGTGTTCAAGGTCAGGTTGGACAGAGACTTGTGTGACATGGTTTACTGCGAGGTCCTGCTGCCTGTGGCAGGGGGGTTGGAACTAGATGATCTTAAGGTCCTTTCCAACCCTAACTGTTCTGTGATTCTATAAAACACAACATTAAAGGAAAAGAAAAGGGGTGAAAAATATAAGAAGCTTAAATAGAATAAAAGACTTACAGAGTCAGCGGTACCCACTTCTGAAGTGTACAGTTCATGATTACATTTCTCCTTTAGTAAGTCAAGAATCACACCAGAAGAGCTATGCTAATTATTTCTGCCATATGTGGTGGCTAAAGTTTTCTGTCAGGAATTTACACGGCTGAAGTAAAACTGTTTTAAACTGTAATTGTGGAGAACTCTTCCATGGTCTGACACACTTCGCTATGAAAATTTTGCCAGGATACTAAAGATATTACACTTAATATAATCTTAATACCACTGAACATACAGTGTTGACACAATTTTGTTTCTTTGTGCTTCTACCTCTGTGTGCTTTTCACTGTTTAGATTTTCACCCATTTTTCTGTTGTCATCTAGCCACATTGAGTGTGCTTTATGTGGGGATTTTCTCACAGAAATCTATCACTAAATCAGGTCATCTTTAGTTTTGCCCATCATTGAGATCCCAAATCCTTAGATTAACTGATTCTTAAAGTGGTTTATTCAAAGGGTTTTTTAATAGCAACAATGGCTAGACAAACTGCAGTGATCCATTAGAGAGAGGCCCAACCTGATCTGATAGGGTATCTGCCAGTCAGGAAAGCTGCTTTGCTTGGAGTACAGACAGCAGCTATAGCAATGTGCTGAGAAAGTCTCACTCTGACCTTTGTCAAGCCATCAGTATTAGGGATCTTAAAGAGAAAAATCCCATCTCTGATAAAAATGTATCACACAGAAGTTTGTAGTATCCCACTCCTAGTTTTGTCAAGGACCTCACCATCAAATTTACAAAGCTCTCTGTTTATCTGCAAAAGCTCTATTGCATATTTTTTGAGATACCTTGAGTACTTAGAAATTATTTTTCCATGGATGCATGTGTCGTTATAATAAAATGAGTGGGCGGGTTGGCAGGGGAAGGCATTTCAGGTCTATCCCATATCTAAAGCTCATGCAACATGGTGAAAAATGATCCATTAATAGATGCAGTACAACACAATTTCCAAGAGTATAATAGGTTAAATGCAGGATATACATATATATGTATATAGATGCACAATCATTCTATCAACTAATCTATATACAGATTGTTGACTGCACTGGGGATAAATATATCACACAAACTGAGCTGTCATTTCATAAACAAGCCTACTGGAATTGTTAGATGATATTAAATCCTAGTCTCAGTCCTTCATATCTCAACCCTGGAGTTGTGGAAACTATAAATTATATGCCTGACAAGTGCAGTGTACAGACATTTGCAAAGTTCTGACTGGATATGCTAAAGATTAGAAATTCAAGAATGCTGCTCAAGCATGCTGAGTAATAACAACTATTACTCCAGCAGGAATTACTGTATAACATTTATTTTGTACATGATTTGAAAAGAGATTGATCTATCTAAACTAATCCATTATTCATAGAACCATAGAATAGTTAGGTTTGGAAAGGACCTTAAGATCATCTAGTTCCAACCATTATTAATGTATTTTCTAATACTAAGTGTCATCAGATTTGTTTCACTGAAATTCACCAGGAAGGGATAATTTATTTTTTGAAACACATTCTTACCTCATTGTATCATTGCCATCACAACCGACATCTCCAATACCAAGATGATTATCCAGTATCAGTAAAAAACTGGGCTTTGAATTTGATACATAGGTTCTTGGAAACAAGTATAAAATTAACCAAGTGTTTAGGCAATTCCTGAAATCGAAATTAAAGAGACAGTTTTACAAAAACATTTGTAAGCTTTATAGTAGTCTTTAAGCTATTAAAGTCTTATGGGGACTCAGTATAGATGCAAACAGCTATGAAATACTGCCAGCAGATGGAGCTCCTGAATACTTACAGAAGATCTTGAGTCTTCTAAAACCAGCATTACCTATTTATTAGTTTATTTGAATTTGCACAGGAAGTTTGTGTGCTACACAGAGCATCTGGAAAGTGCTCCTTCAGCCATGGGACCATCTGCAAAATCAAGGTTTCAGCAACGGGATTAAACTTAGTTTTCTTCCTAGAAGACCCTGAGAATATTTCAGCACTTCTCAGTTGCTGAATGTGTTTGTAAGAGGCAGCTTACAAATGTTCACCTTAAGTAAAATACAAATGAAATATGTAATGAAATGGCTACTAGCGGCTTACTAGGTACCTCAATGTGATAAATGCATAGTAAATGTACCATACTATGTATTATAAACAGGCGCAGCTACAGGTCGGGCAAAAAAGAGATTCAGAGCAGCCCTGCGGAGAAGGACTTGGGGGTGTTGGTCGATGAAAAAACATACATGAGCCAGCTTCAGTGTGCGCTCACAGCCCAGAAAGCCAGCCATATCCTGAGCTGCATCAAAAGCAGCGTGATCAGCAGATCAAAGGAGGTGATCCTGCCCCTCTACTCTGCTCTTGTGAGACCTCACTTGGAGTCTTGTGTACAGTTCTGGTGTTCTCAACATAAAAAGGACATGAAACTGTTGGAACAAGTGGAGAGGAGGACCACAAGGATGATGAGGGGACTGGAGCACCTCCCATAGGAAGATAGGCTGAGAAAGTTGGGGCTGTTCATCCTGGAGAAGGCTGCGTGGAGACCTCATAGCAGCGTTCTGGTATCTGAAGGGGGCCTATAGGGATGCTGGGGATGGACTATTCATTAGGGACTGTAGTGACAGGACAAGAGGTAATGGGTTAAAACTTAAACAGGGGAAGTTTAGATTGGATATAAGGAGGAAATTCTTTCGTGTTTGTTAGGGTGGTGAGGCACTGGAATGGGTTGCCCAGGGAAGTTGTGAATGCTCCATCCCTGGCGGTGTTCAAGACCAGGTTGGACGAAGCCTTGGGTGAGATGGTTTAGTGTGAGGTCTCCCTGCCCATGGCAGGGGGGTTGGAACTAGATGATCTTAAGGTCCTTTCCCACCCTAAATGTTCTATGATTCTATATATACTCTTAAACTTCTATCATGTCCTATAGAAATAGGGTAAAAAGCCTTGAAATACCACTAGGTATGTCAAGTGCTTTCAAATTTCAATTCCTTCAAATAGGATTTGAGTTAGAAATAGCTAATCCTGTATTAGCTGCTCTTGGATTCTCGATGAGTTCATGAGGATAAGGTGATGGGGAAGAGAGATTAATTTGCATTTTCTCAAGCACAACCCTAAAAGACAACAAATGTCTTTTCTTACCATTGTTTGCCCTGGTAAACTTTCTGGTTTCCCCTTGTATGAAACAGGTACACAGATGGCCACGTACATTCTGTTGAGATAAAAATTAAAAAGTAAAAATCAGAGTCCAGTAGCTGTGGTGATCTTGTCTGTGAGGTTGCTCATTACCTGCCCTGCATTACCGTAATCATATTGCAAATGCCTGTGGCTGGCTAGAACAGAGAAGGGCATAACTGCTGGGCCTTGATTACATAGTCCTTACATTCCTAAACATGTTTGCAGAGCCTGTTGAACTGACGCTACAAGGCAGAAAGGGCTCTTGTGAGGACAAGCAGGGCCAGATAACACAACAAGCAGTTTTGCAAGTTCTGGCCTGTTCCCTGCTGCCAATGTCTCCAGGGGGACTTGTGGACATTTTTGAAAGAAGGCTAAATGTCTGTGGCTTTAAACAAGTGTTAAAGGTGCCAGTTACTCAATACGTGCACAGAACTCTTGACGTTTACCGAAAGGAAGGTTTTTACCATTTTGCAAACAAGAGAATGATAAGTAAAAATAAGATCTCATTTTTACTTAACCACAAATTATCTTTCATAGAATACCACTTTGGGAGGGACCTCACAGATCATCTGGGCCAACTTTTCTAAGCAAAAATGGCCTAGACTAGATGTCCCTATCCAGCCAAATCTTGAAAGCGTCCAAGATTGGAAACTCCATCACAACCCTGGGGAGATTATTCCAGTGGCTGATTCTTATTGTGGAATATTTTCCTCTTGGACAGATTCTGATTGGACACAAGAGTAACTTGTGCCCGTTACCCTTCATCTTTTCCATGTGAAAAGGTCCAGGAAAAGAATCTAACCCTTATTGTGAGCTTAGAAAATACCAAAGCTACCTCAGAAAAAGCCATCCTGGAAACTAATACTGGCAGTATAATTCTTTGGGAAGAGATTGTAACAACCTTAGGTTTGGATGACATCTAGTACTTTCAAATTTTATGAGTGGAAGCAATTTCTTTGCTGAAATAGAGAGCAAACCTAGTCACTTTGGACAAAGAATGGCTTGTGAAATGCACTCCTTTTCCTCATGAATGGCCACAGACTAAGAGATAACGTGGCACTGGAATCATGCAAACAATCATGCAGAAGTACATAGTAAACTGGTTCCATCGGGGACTGGCATATGCTCATCTTTGTGCTGTACACTGAAATAAATTAGAGATGACATTTATTCCTTCACTGTGAAAAGAGATAAGCACCTGAACTATCCCATCCATGTGAAATGCCCACTTTTCCACGCCTTTTCATTTCAAACCAGCACAAGAACAAAGATGCTGTTTGCTCTATTAAGGAATAGATTGAAACTAATAACAATATTTACTTGCTGTAACAACTAAAAGCACGTTTATAAACTCTTCTAAACAGAGAACTGAAAAGGTCCATCTTGACTTGTTGTTTCGTTTGTTTTTATTTCCCCTCCAAAATCAGCATGTTCTCCAGTGGAAAAATACAGCATGCTCTGAGAGAACGTCTTTCTGCCTTTTTGGTACATATAAATGTTACCGCTACCTTTCAATGTCAGAGAAATTCCAAACTGGCCAGAGTATATTCCTGCCCTATGTGTTTCAAAGGATGAGACATAGGACTAAAAAATTGCAGATGTTGTTATTCCTCACGGAAAAATAGCATTAAAAGAGTCAGAACATGGGGTCCATGGATGAGTTTTCCAAATAACATCTAGGTGCTTGTTTGCCTATGGCTGAGACAATATGGTCTAAAAAAAACAAGAATAGAAAAAATAAAAAAAATTGATTCTATTATTTTCGATAAGGTTGGTCATGCTTCCCCTTTCTGTTGGCAAGATCCTGAAGGGCACTACTGAGAGCTCCTCATTCTCCCTGCCAACTGGCTGAGTTAGAGATTAATGGGGAAGCAGCAAAATCCCTCTTAGCCAATGCATCAGCTGTTTGAAGCAAGATCTTACTGCTAATGCAGACAAGGCCAGAAGCCTAACGTCATGCTTTGAAAAGCAGGCTATATAAGTGTGAAACAAAGGACTCACTACTAGGATCTCAAATTTTGATCAGTATGGTAGCAGTACCTCAGAATCACAGCCTGACAGCAGTTCCCCTGAAGCCTCAGTGAACCATAGCTTGTGGTTCCATAAGACAGAGCTAAGGTGATGATCAGGCAAGTGAATGAAGGCATTAACCTGTGAGAAGGAAGAAGTAGAAATGGTTCTGGTCCTTACCTGTAATGGGAATGTCTTTACACTGCTTTAACAATGGAGACAGAGCTCTGCTTTCCCAGCAACCGGTAAGCAGCATTGCATTTGATGGACTTCAGGTGCATGATTAAGCCAAAACTATTGCAATGAAACTGTTCTCAGCCTACACTGAGTAGCTGAGCCATCACAGACTTTGGAAGCTGTAGTGGAGCAAAGGAGCCAGACTGATCCGGACATTTGATAAGCTTTCCAAACTGGTACAACAGCTCTGCTGCCTTCCACATTCTCTCCACACATTCATGCAGCAGACCCAGCCTGTCACAGCAGGCACTTTGATATTTAGACAGAGAATTTGTCCAACACCTCAGGAAAGCTATGAATTTCTAACCAGGAATGCACAGTGGTGGTATTAAAAGATACTTGGATTTTAATACCATTGGCTGTGCTTCCTGGTTTAATGCAAGTTATTTTAGGAGCTTTCTACTGAGGAAGTAGAAGTACAAACGGACTTGTTTAAAAAAATGCCCTCAAACATCAATATGGACATTCTTCTGTTAGAGGCCGATTCCTTTTAGAAAGAAGAGTTTGGCAAAACCTCACTAGGATGTGATGAATCCACTACTGGGCCCCTAGGGCTTGTGCAGGTTCCTTAACTGTTAAATGAATAAAACCAACTTAATTCATAAATCTAATTTGAGCTTCTAGATATCAGCAGAGTTTCTTACAGAAATCCCTTCTGTATGCTAGTAAGACAAAATAAATGACCATCAAGACTAACAGAAAAGGCCAACCCCTTTTAACAATGTGCAAAACTAACCCTCATCTCAATTATTCTTGTTCTGAAATCCCTTTTGCTCCTTGGCATGCTGAGCAGTCCTAATCCTCTAAGAAGTGCATGGGAGGAAGCAGGCTGGGACTTGCTCCTTTTCCTCTCACTCTCCCTCCTCCCTCCCATCCCTCCTCTTTCATCTGCAACGCAGACTCCATCTGGGATCCTTGCCAGCAAACTGGAACTGCTGCACAGATTCTACATGAATTCCAGGCAGAGTACAAAGTGTTTATTTTTGAAATACTGGCAGAACATGGCTACTGCCTGTGCTAGCTTCCCTATCCAGTTAATTCTGGGCAGATTTGTGTCTCTATCTGCTCTATTTCAACGCCTCAGAAGAGATACTATAAATAACAATTATAACAAGAGGTGCTCTAAGTAATGACAATAATAGCCCTGTCAGTTTGTTTCTCACTCTGCTTTTCCAGCCTTCCAGAGAGGATAACAGGCTAGCTTGTCCTCCCCCTTCTGTCATGTTGGCTTTTCTTCTTTGTTACATTTTCAGGCAGAGTAGACCTACCTGTACTGAAGATATCTAGACAGCATTTTCTTTGCCCACCCCCAAGAACTGAAAGTTTAGTGCGTCCTTCCCCCCTCTTTCAGAACTTAACTCTTACAATAACTCCAAAGGTCCTGTGCAATTACTTGGGGGAGATCTCACCTATTTACTGTCATTTCAGTTCTCCAAGTTACTGGAATACAGTGAATGCTGAATTTAACATTGTGTTCTAGAAAACTCAGTAGGAGTCAGTAAGGTGGAAAGATGAAGCAGCTTAAACTATCAGACTCATTCAATACAGTGACAGGGAAAAGCAGGGTTGTTGGAAGTTCTTTATTCATTGACCTCCTTGAATTTACACCTATATTAACTTATTTTTACAAGATAAAATTTGTCATATTGGGCTACTTCTACCTATACCTATTTTACCGCAATACTTGTTTTGTATGTCTGCTTACCAACTTGTTATGCTTTGTGGGGCAAAGATATTGGTCTTGAAAAGAAAAATAAAAAAATTCTCAAATCACAGCATGCTTGACCAAGTACAGAGGTAACAGCTGTGATTACTTTGTTGTCTTCAGCAGAACTAAGTTTTAAACAGGACTTTTCTGTTGTTTCCCTCCTCCGCCTTTTCTTAATTTATTTTTCTTTCCGTTTCACTGTTTCAAAGAGAGCTTTGTAACAGAGCGGCAGAAATGAGGTCATTTTTATCTGTGCATTTTAAGCCCTGCAGTATTTCCTCCTCTGCAGCTAACCAGTTTTTCACTGTGCCTGAGCATAGGAAGCTTCTGTTTACTCCCTGCTGCATACAAACAAATTCTCTGCCAGCGAAAACTTACTTTTTGAGTAATTGTGTGTTATATAGTACCACTTTTTATCTGTTTTTTTTTTTTTTCACAGATATGAGAGTACTAAAAGCACTACTGGCATCTATGTAGTCCCTTCTACCTTTGGCAAGCTTTCTGAGTGAACTTACAGTAGTGAAGAATGTATATTGAAAGAAACAGAAATTTGTGAAATTGCTTCTATGTCACCCTTATGAAAAAGCACTAAGAGTTAAGAAGAAAAGCATTAATCAACAAAGCTGGCTGACCGAGCAAGAAGATATTTCCAGGGGTATTTGGCAGGGGGAGGGAAATAACACAAAACAAACTAAAACAGCCTTTTTCCATTTACTAAAGTCAAACCTCTAAAGTTCTATGAGCATGCTTATAATAAACTTTGGCTTCATCTACTCCTACACAAATACAGCTGTTAATACTGTTCAAAGCCCTAAAATCTTTGCTATTTCACTGCAAACCTCAGTGCAAAGTAACATCTCCTTAGAAAGCCTGGCTAGGATGACATTGCTGCAGGATTTTTGGTTTGCCTTTTTTGTTTGTTTGGTTTTTTTTTTTTTTAACTAGTATGAGCAACATCCCTTTTTACAAGTGACTTTTTCCAATATGACTCTCAAATGAACCTTGTTTTTCCAGAACTGGCATTGAAATAGTGCCAATTATTAATCCAAACCATTTTTATTGGCATCTCACATGCAATAAAATTGCTTTCACCAAATTAGCATGCACCAGGACCACCTTCCGAGAAGAAAAACCTTTCTAACTGTTGCAGAGGTATTCTGCACATCAACATGTTGTACTTCACGCTGTCTGTGATACTTATTAGTACTCAGCTAAAGCTAAAGGTGCAGGTCTGTTCAAAAAGCTGTTCACAACTTGAAGATGATCCCTTACTAGATCAGATGTGCTCTGTGTTGCTCAGCATCTCCACAATATTTCTGCAGAGATAACAGAGCAGTACAGGAAGCAGTAATGACTGAAACTACTATACTGAGATAGTCTATAGGGGCACAATTACAAACATCTATAGTTCTATGTAGAAGTCTTGTATTTCTTACTGCTGCCTGCTCAGCGGAAGGCTAAATCTGCCTTTGGAGGTTTTTTCCTTGATAGCTGTTTAGAAGCGTAAAATGCATCCCATAAAAGTAGTCAAAACCATGACTGAGAGGATGGTGACAGTGATCATTGAAGATTCACTGTTTATACCTTGAAGCCATTTTTCTTAAGGTTTTAAAGCATAAAAAAAAAAAAAGAGAACATTAAGGTGGACAACTCAAATAGAGCCTAAGCTAGTGTTGTTCATACCTGTTTGGTAATTAGGTAAGTCAATCCATTTTTCAAGATTATCCACACATTTCCATACACACAAAGATGCTGGGTGAAACCAGTGTTTGGTCAGGTGAATGTCATACCATAATGGGCGATCCCTGAATGATTCTGGAATGAACAGAGAAATATTCAAGATGCTTAGCTACTGAGGTGGAAAGGGTCACATAAGGATGGGTTTTCATTTGCTTTCACTGAGGATCAGGGAATTAAAGTGCCATAACTCATTGGCTTCTTTAACAGATTCCTTTCCAAACTTTCAATTCACAACTTCATTTTAACATAGAGAAGATAACTGTAAGAGCCCCTAAATTTTTAGCCAATGTTAACAAACATCTTGATCGCCAGACTCAGCAAGATGATTTCTCAAGCATGCCTCTACTCCATATAAAATGGAGAAAAGGATATAAACCAACATTTCACTTTATCCCTGGCCAAAACAGAGCAAGTAGACAGAAGATGTTGTCTGCTTAGAAAATATGCTGAATCAAAGCATGCTGAGGTTTGCTGGGTTATGTGATTGCTGAGTAATTACAGACTAGGCCAAGAAGACTACAGTTCATTAGCTCATGATTCAATGAAGCCACATCTATTTCCAGCACTTGGAGATGACAATGCATTTGGTACAGCCAGCCCGAAACCCTGTGGCTTTAAGGGACACAGTGCTTACCCTACCTACCAATTTACTTGAAGAGATCCATCGCGGAGTCTCTGATACTTAACAGTAATAAAAGCAAATGGAAGGGAAGAGATTTTCCATGTTGATTTTTTAAGTATTTGGCAAAAGAATGATGAATCTTGAAACTGCTGAGGTCTGATCAAAGCCACAGCAGGAAAGTGCTCTGGGACAGTGTTTCCCTGACACCTTTGCATTTTGGCTTCATCTGAAGAAATAACCACCATATATCCTTGGGACCTAACAGCCTCATCTATGAGATGCTTGTACTTTGTGGGTACAAACTTTGTTCTTTTCCTTCTCCATTCTCTTTCGTTCCTCTGCCTTTTGCTACCTAAAGAGAAATGGAATACTGAAGACGTTTTTTTTTGGAATAATTCCTACATTAGAAAACTCTCACAGTGGACCAACATTTGAAAAATCTTAGGCCAAGCAAAATAAATACCCATTATAAACATGAGACAGTTTTTAATTCTTCCTGTTCACGGTGCTCTTTACTAATATTACCATTGCCTTAAAACTCTTTAGATTGCAGTATTTTTACTCACCTTAAAAGGGATTTTTCCTTTTCATCCCGCGTTTCCGCCTCCTGCTGCCCCCCACCTTTTGAGAGGATTTGTATCAGTGACGAACGGACCATTTTGAGTGATCACATGAGCTGGTTACATGAATTCCCTTCAAGGTCACACTAAAACATTTTCCCTTACCTATGAGCCCAGTCGTATAGACTTGTTGCAGCAGCCTGGCAAATGTTGTCTTATTAGGAGGGAGCCTTCTTGACCCAGTATTCCACTGCAGTGCTTGGTACCTATTGCTGGACACCATCCCTGAGAAACAGCTCTGGTCATTCCTCGGGGCCTTTCACTCTCTGCTGGCAGAGACTGGGCTGCTCCTGCCAAACTCTACATCAGTAGCCCAACCTGAAGCCAGCAGAGTTCCACACAAGACGTAAAGCCAAACATATCTTGCAGGCACTCCACATTATCCAACAGCGTACATTAAGTACTTCAGGTAGTCAAGAGTCAAAACAACTACTACTTGGCACCAGTTTTACCATCAAACTGGGAAAAAAAAATAAAAATAATCAGTGGTGACAGCATATAGTAGGTTTTATTTTCTGCCTTTCTGAGTAACTGTGATAATTAAGTCTCTCTGTTCTCTATCTAACAAACAAAACCAGTTGCATCTCCCTGCCTCAGGGATGTTGCATGGAGTTAGGTGAGAGACAGTCCACCCAACATGCAGACTGATTTTGCATTTAGAATTCAAAGTAGACATCTAATTTTCCTTTATAGATATTCATCTTTCACTAGGTGCTATAAAGTCCTCCCTAAGGCATTCTGGACAAGTGAGGAATGGATCTAGTGGAGTTTTGTGACTTTCTGAAGTGTGTCAGCAATAAACTTACCCGTTTCTCTTGGGAGCCCTGTTTCAACCCTTTACCTCTAACCATCACCATCAAGAGGGATTCCACCAGTTTGCCCCAGGCTGTGTTGCAGTGAGGAACTGACAGGCATTACTGCTGCTGGCATTTCTCCATACCTATTTATTTTCATCATTTAGATCTCCCACATCCAATCAAGTAAGCCCAAAGTTCTGTCAGCTGGCACAGAGCTTTGTGGTGGAACCTTGAGTTAGAAGCACTGTGGGTAATTTTCGTCTCTGTACTTGGATAATTTTTATCTGTATACTTGGATTACTCATTTTAAGGAAAGAAGAATTTTCTGTTGCCAGTGTTCCACCTCTCAAGAGTTACAGGGCATTATACTGGTCCTTCCAGAGGAATACATTCAGTTAGAGATGCATCAGGAAGGCCTCTAAAGGACCCTGGAAATAAGCAGACCCTGACAACCTGCGTCATTCACTTGGGCATTCTTTCCAAGTTGGGGACAAGAGTAGTGCTTTCCACCCCTGTCACATCAAAAAGAAAAAAAACAAAACAAACAACCAACAAACAACCAAACCAAAAAGAAAACAAGAGAATGATGAAATCTACTTTTACTCATGTCTGCAGCCCCATCCTAGCACTTTGTTTTCCCATAGTGCTAAACGCTGGATATTTGCTGATCCCTGTGGTAATCCTGCTTGTGGATTAAGATAGGGTCAAGGACAAATTTCTCCTCAGGTAATGTACTGCTTACAGTTTCAAGTCTATATCCTAAGCTGCTATCTAACAATACTTTATATTATAAAATAACCATTTTTAAAGCTCAAAGTGATCATCTTTCAGGAATACATGAAGGAAGAATGCATGAGTTTAGCTACTAACCACTGATAATTCTTGAAAGCAATAGGGCTGAAAGAAGTAGGACATAAAACATGCAGATACATAGATATAAAAATTTTCAGGATTACTTAGAAAGCTATTCTATTTCTGGAAATTGTAATGTTGAAGGCATAGAAAGAGACTTCTACCTGAGAGACAGATCTTATTGTTTAAATACATGAAGACATTAAATAAGTATGTAGTTGAGATAGTTCTAAAAATCATTTGGCAGCTATTATCACTAAGTGATTTTTGCAACATCTGCTTAATGCATCATGTAAGTGCAAAACATTAGGAAATTATAGGTCACTGTATATAATATATGTCACTTTTATTTACAAGACTTTTTGTTTCGTAAATAAATAGCTTTGACAAGCTATTTACAAGGTCTTGTAGCTTTATTGACAATGACATTCAGAGGACAGGTTAGAAACCACTGGCACAAGCATTCAACTGTTGAAAAAAGTCTTACTAAACTATAAAATTTGGTGCCTGTACTTGCCTTAGAATTATTCAAGGTGATATTATTGTACTCAGTGCACATCTAGGGAAAAGCAGCATTATGAGATTATAGCATACTTCTGTTCAAGAAATCTGCTCTTTCTAGATTTCACTGGTAAGTTACACCTGTGTAAGAGCCTGGTGCCTTAGACTACTTTTCTAAGAGTTTGTACAAAGGGAGCAACAACTTTAGAATGGTGTGGGGCTCACAGTCAGGGAGGGATAAAAAAAAAGCAGGGGGAAAAGAGCAATGATGACATGATTTTTAATGGAGTCATATAAATGATTCAAGAATGAGAAAAGTTGCTTTGAGAGAACAAGAGCTTAATCAAAAGACAGTAAAAGATTAATTATCTCATAAATTCATCTGGAGAAAATACAAGTCTTGGGAAAGGTCATTGATTTTGCTGAGATAGAGCCACTATTTAGAAAATGAAGTCAAACAGAGCATGTATTTTCTGCAAGGTGATATATTGTTCAATTATCATTCTAAGCAGAGCATAATACAATCATGACTGTATACCTTAAGTGAAAGAAAGAAAAGTATTGTAAAGAAACACAAGTTGTGGGACTCCACAGAGTAATAGCCGAAATTTAACAGTTCACAGTAAACATGATCAGAGCAACAGTCTGTTATAAACTATGTAGTACCTTGTCCGGGACACACTTCATAAGACACCTTTTTCTAATCTACCTAAAGGAGCTCAATTAAAGCTAATTTTACGATTCTCACCTAAGGAGTTGAAATAACTTGAAAAGCCCTTGACTTGAAGAAGATGCTTCTCAGCAAAACATTTCTATTTCAAGATTGCTTTTCATTCTCACACTAATAACCTTTCTCACTATATAAATTCTGGTTCATATAATCCCAAAGTTACCTTAAAATACTACTACTATGGATTGATTAGTCTTTGCACAGACGAAGGGGGCTCTGAATACATGTCACAGTACGAACTTACTCTCAACAGGACTCTTCCCCAGGCAAAGAATCACTGCAAGCAACTGTAGATTCCCTAGCATCTACTAGAGCTGATGATTTTCAAGACAAAAAGGAAGTACAGTCTTGCACTTTATCACCACTGAAGAGTTCTCAAGTTTTATTATTAGCTAAAAATATTACTTCATTTACAACCAGAAGTACACATCATCAGTTATTCAACCTAGTACCTCCACATAAAACATCATAGGACTGTTATAATAGTTCAGTCAAACTATTTCTACAAAATGAGTCCAAACCCTCAAGACCCATACAGAGTAAAAACAGACCAGCACAATACTGTGTGGACTATTCACCTTAGTTAAACAATTTTGGTTGCCAGTAGATCTTATTCTCTCTTGGAGCTGATACTACACAAGTGCCCTACCACTTCTTTCACCAACTTCACCAAACATTAACTAAGGCTTAATTGACTTACAATACAATTCATTCAGCCTGCCAAGAATGCCACAAAGCCTTCAGCTGCCTCAGCAGTTACTTGAAGAGATTTAGCAAAATAAGCTTTTGCTTGGTTTATTGAGTGACTGAATTAGGCAGGCCTAGCTCAAATGGATTTGTAACAAATCCAGGCAGCGCTATATAGCTTTATCTAGCCAGTTGCCTTATGCAGACCCTGGTTTGGGTTTGTTTGTTGTTTTGTTTTGGTTTTTTTTTCCAGTTTTGCTTCACAGAAAGCAAGCTGCAAGCCTGAAACTGCTAGATAATTAGCCACTTTTCCTACTGCAGCTTGGCTCCAGGCAGTTCCCCATCCCCCAGATATTTCACTTGTTGAATATATTCCCAGATTTGAGTCTATTCTTCTTAAAGTCCTGCAGAGAAAAATAGAAGGCAAACCTCCACTTCAAAAACACCTGCCCATGACCAAAACACTTGTTGATGCCAGACATATTCCATGTTTTATCCTTATTGCTGGAAGATTGGCAACATCACTCCTTACAGTGGGAATCCTTCAGAGTTGGAAGGAACTTCTCATTCTTAAAAATGCTAAGAAAGGTACCACTCTAACAAAAAAGATTTGGAATAAGCTCTTGTCAGTTAAGCTAAAAGTCAGTAACCAGACACAAGAAAAGAATTTACTTTCATGCTTTCTTTGCTCAGCTTCAGGTACCAAAAAAAAAATTATTTGCACACTGATACAAAAACAACCCCCAAACCATTTACCACTTGCATTTAAATAGTGAATTATAAGTATTAGGACAAGCGTTTTCAAGCAGAGATACAGAGGACTGTTGCTGTTTACCTGTGATCCAAGAATAAACACTCAATTTCAACCTTCTATAAAAATATACTATATAACAGGCTAATCATATCAAGCATTATATTAAAATGCAATTAAACCCACAAACTTTGGCTTCCATTATGGTTCTTTAAAAAGCACACACAACACATGACATGCAACAGACAATTCCACCTTGTTGTCTTTTTTCTCCCTCTCTCCCATAGCTTCTAGGCATTAACACGTTCAGGAGAGGAGAAACAAGTAGGGAATACAAGGAAGAAAAAGCTTCCAGCTGGCTTGAACACAGTCATTTCCTCAATGCTTGCAGCTGGTGAGCAAAAAACAGGTGCTGTTCATCAACCAGAAAACAAGGGATGTCCTTGCAAGAAAGGTAGAAGCCAAAAATCAGGAGATGCTCTGTGGTTTGTCTTTTTTCCTTTCTGTTCTGCACTCTCAGGCAATCAGCTGCAACAGTGGTCACTGGGAGAGCATAGTCCTTACTGTCCTGGATAGTATCAGTACTTGTTATCTGCTACTATGATTACAGCATTGTATTACTACTTCTTGCTGAGCAATGTCAGTAGTCAAAACTTTAACGAAAAGCAACCAAAATTTTGTAATTTATTATGGCGATCCTGTTCTGGCCTTGCTGCTGTGCAGCACAGCACCCTGCCTTCAGAGCAACAGCAGAATGGTGTGGTCTGGCCCTAGGCTTTAAATTGTCTCATGCATTTTGACATCATGATTAGCAGTCCCTGATCTAAATGATCTAATTGTGCCTTCTGGCTTCAAACTACACCTCCTGGAACACACTGCTTTCCTTACAGCCAGGGCAAGAGGAATGCACAATTTGGAGACAGAAACAGGGCTGACAAATGAGATTAAAAGGATAGCAACTAGGAGCACTGTTGCTAAAGAAACAGAAGATCAGATGGAAGTAATCTGGAGGTAAATCATGCTTAGTGCACAGATTGTAAAACTGCAGTATCTCCAGCAATAATAATGATGAAAGCGAAACACCTGCCATTCACTACCGACACTCAAAAACCTGGAGTTTTGTTTGAAATACTAAAGAGGGAAAGAATACACAGATTGTTGATTACTGCACCCACCCCTTCCCCCATACACACACTGTAACCCTGCTCACACGTTGTTTCTGCTATTTATGATCTGGTGGATCCACTCACTGGAAGGCAGAGGCTGGGTGCCTCTCAGCCAGGGGTGAGCAAAAGCAGGTGCCAGCAAGAGCAGAGGCAGAGGCAGAGGCTGCCCAAGGAAAGCACAGCTCTGTGGGACAAAGTTCAGTGTTTCTGTACAGCTTCCTGGGAATGGTGCTGGATGCTGCCAGAATAGGCACTACCCCCACCAGCAGTACAGCCCTGGGTACTGGTGTTTAGTGCAAGGAATGAGGCATTAAACCCCTGCTCCAGAGATGTGTCAGCTTTGTCTACAGGAAGAAAGAAAAAGTCCTCTCTGAAGGAAAAATAGAGGCCACCTTTACAGATAAAAAACCCAAACCAACCCAATCTTTTACTTAGTCCATGCTCACCCACTGCAGCAGCTTTGTTCTCACTTTGCTCCTCATCCCAGGCTTCTTGATATTTGCTTGTAAAGAGGGGTGTTCAAAACCCTGTCTCGTACATTTGTATCAGAGTAATCGGCAGGTGTCACTCTCTTTTAAAAATCTGCTTTTTCGGTTTGTTTCTTTATAAGCAATTGCATTTTCCCGATATATTTTGACCTCTGTACTAGTTAGCTGAAGATACGCTTATTTGACAGTTTAATCATCATCATCCAGTCCATGTAGTGTGTGCTATCTCTCTGCTTCTCAAGAAATTTCTCAGTGATAAAGAGAGGTTTGTGGACATATAGACAGAGTTAAAAGGTAAAGAATGCCTGCACTGTTTTCCAAAAAAAAAATAAAAAATCAGATGAAACAATAACTTTGTTTACATACCTATTATTTCATTTGACTTTTTCAAGGAGAGGCTTATCAATCATACAGACACTAGAGTAACAAATCAGTCTCTGGTCTTCCGCAGATCTGTGTTGGATCAACTACTATTACAGATGTGGTGATAGCATTTCTTGATGTGTGACTGGGAAACAAACGGGAAAAGCTTAAAACTTCATAGCCAAATGTGAGTTGCACAGCAGGTAAGATCCCCTGGCTTCTGATGCCTCAGTGAAGTTGTTAGTGACATTTGTCATTGTGGAACCTGCCCTAAGCAATACTGCCAGAAGTGGGAAGACTAGAAATTATGATGAGGCATTCCTGCTGGGTAGTGCAGGGTAGAGCAGGGTAGAGAGTAGAAAAAGCCTTTCTGTAGTTCATACATGGGTCAATAGCTCACATAAAGTACAATCAGATGTGACTAATTTATTAGGCCCATGACTGAAGTGAATATGAAATACTTGCCATAGGTTGTGCTGTTCTGGAAGGCCAGCCTGCTCCTGTCTTTGGCTTCAATCATTTAAAAAGTTTAGGTCTTCTGAGCAAAAAGAATAATTATTTAAGAATAGTCTAGACAATTTTTTTTTACAAAATGTGACAGCTTTAAAAAAATTTCAGTGCTTGAAAAGAGCTAGTGAACATAGAAAATTCAGGCCTACCTTAGCTTTTGGAATGAAGGCATAATATTATCACTAATATAGTCAGTCTTACTTTTGAAATCTTGGCTTAAAACATAGCGTTTATTTCTCAGACATGCAAACATCTGGGGCAAATGCCCCAGAAACAAAAGTACATTTGCAGGGAAATATACTTTTAACTTTCAGTAGGTGATGTTACCTTCCTCAGAATGAGAAATGAAGTCCTTTCCATCACCACTGGTTCTACGGTAACTCCTGTTCCTGTGTCTTACAAATGGATAATGAGAAGTAAAGAACAAGCAGACCAAACCTATCAAGGCATATGGCAGTTTTCCAGCTGACTGAAATCAAGCCAGAAATGACATTTGAAGAAAAGAGTGTAATTAGGCCAGTCATCTGATTATAAAGCCAGAGTTTCACACTGAAGGTTCTTAGCAATGCTGGAGACTAAGTTGTCTGACACCTATTTACTAAGCTAAAAGGTAGTCCATAAATATAACCAGGAAATAAACCCTACATTTATTTTCATTTCAGTCTTTTTGTTTGTTTGTATTCTTAGAGGCTGCACACCAGCAGAGACTACTGCCATCTTCAACATATAAGCTATCTGTCCTTCACTTGCTGTGACCAACTGCGCCACCAAGACAGCAATTAATTCACTCTCTATTCATGACTTATCACTGGGTCTCCTGCAGAGAGAGAGCAGAAGCCTGTCACAAGGGACATGGGGATTTTCCTAGAGCTGGAACAAGAGCAAGAGCTTCAGACACTTATCGGCAATTCCTTGAAATCTAGCCAGATGCAGGGCCTGGCCCCAGTTTCATGAAGAGTTTCAGAAGGAAATAAATGAGGAAAGGAGAGGCAACACTGACCAGACTGGGGGCACACAGTCTCTCAGTTAGTTCTCAGATACGGCGGTGGAATGCACATTTGTTGCAATGAGGAAAAGATTTCCATCTGGATAAATGTGAGGCTCTCAGGGCAGTGTTCCCATCACTGCAGTAACATGCAGCACCCTGCAGAGCTTTCAATGAACTATTTTTGTTTGGCTGAAGAAAGCTTCTCAAAAGCTGTTTATCCAAACTATCATAAGTAGAGTAAAGCTGGGAGTTATGCAGTCTAAAAGGCCATTGTAGCACTTATAACACAGGGCAAAATCTCACTTACAGGCATTCTCTGTCTTTCAAGGCCACTTAGTCAACATTTTACAGTCCCAATGTAAGTGGTTCACCTAGAGTATAAATTAATGTTTTTTTTTCATCCTTCTTTTCATGTGGCTATTTAATTCTGGCACCATTTTTGTTGATGTGTTTTGCAAAGCTTCAAAGGCTCTTTGCTCCAAGGACTCGCAATACTGGATTATTAATATCAGAACTAGTGTTCCTGAAAATGAAGGTAACCCTGAGTAGCATAGAGCTTGGGAGCAGTAGTATTCACTGATAGTATTTCTATCTAATGAAAATGCGTTTGTTTATATAAGACATAAGATGCCCATTGTGTCAAGATGGATGGTTTGGCTCAGTGAAACTAAGTGTTGCGTATGTGATGACCTAATTTGTAAATTCCTGAGGCTAGCAGAAATCATATGACCTATTTCACATATATGAAGAGTCTGTTAAGCTTAATTTACTGTGGAGTGAACAGAGCACTTAACTTGTTATCTCCCTTTTTTCTTTTTAATATTAACTGTATTACTTATGACCTGGATTACTTTCTACTACCTGATTAGCTCACAGTCAAGAGCTCAAATGCTCCATCTGAAGTTAAGCATTGTAAATATTAACTGATAGATCTTTCCATTTGCAAAATAAATTTGGATGCTCCCTTGACATGGCAAAAAACTGGTAGACCAGCAGTGAGAAGCCAGAACTCTCAGTGCCATAACACCACCACGATAAATGGAAAGGGGGATAGCCTGAAGGTGAGCAATTACTCCGAAAAAAAAAGGCTTTCAAATAAATTGATGGCAAGAAGAGGTTAAAAACTGCAAAAAGAGAAACCAGTCCCACGGTATTAATAGAATGTACAGGAAACTGTACATTCTTTGTAAGTGAATATGACTACGCCAAATACCTACCTTAATCATACACTTCCTGTTCAACTGGAAAACAGTCTAACAGACTCCTAACAGTGGCAAATGTTATAGATGTTAATTATACTTACTGTCGAGGAGACTATTCTGATGGACTATTTGTTTTTTACCTAAAAAAAATGCCATTTTGAGTCTATTAAAACTGCTTGTATACCTACATCACATTCCTCAGACTACACAATACATGTGAATACTGATACATGATACAGGGAGACAATAACTGGCTGGGCCAGTGTCCTCTGTGTGTGTCTGTGTCTTTGGGATACATGTTCAGCTTCACCACTGGTTGAACCAGCAAAGGGAAAAGCAGCAGCAGTGTCCCCAGCCTGAACAGAGAGCCCAGGTTTCCACACACCCAGCTGGGCTCCAGCAGCTGGGCAGGAGGGTGCTGGGCTGGGGTGACTGGAGGAAGTGGCTATGCTCCTAACGTCACTTAGTATAGACAAATGTAAGGTTATATTTCCCAATATTTCCCAAAGGAAAAGGAAATTAAACATATTTAAAAAGGTTGATTTTCTGCTGCAGCTGCACAGGAAAGCAGGATACTATCATCTGCTGACTACCCAAAAGAAAGACAGTATGGTTTTGTCAAGGCAACCTTTATTATTGTCCACGATGGTTCACACGTAATGTCCTGAATGTTTGTTGGTTCCATGGCACTTTGCATGTCAGCAGGGCCTGATGGCTGGGCTTTCATGGGCAAACACCTCTGCCCATGACAAATTCTGGCTCAGATGTCTTCCTCTATTCTCAAGCTATTCTCCAGTGCTATGAAGTATTTCAGTGCAAGAAGACTGGTTCAATCATATGAACAGGTATTTCCACATATTTTTAAAGGTGTTAAAAAATTGATGGGATGTAAAATCAAAGATACTAAACTGGCTTGAGAACGGCAGTGAGATTTTGGAAAATGACTGAGAAAATTGGAAAATTCCAGTCTGATTACAGTAATTTCTGGTAAAGAAAACACTGCACATTGAATATGAAAAACCTTTAAATCTAGCTAAAGAAAGTATCAGTGAAATCGAATACATTCAAATGAGAAATAAAGTACACACTGCTAACAATGGAGGAAATAAAACAGCAATCCAGTGCATATGAATTGATGGATTCAGTTAATCTCTTGAAGTTTTCACAGTAAGACTCAGTCCTTTTCTCATCAATAGCACTGATGGAGCATTTTGGTGAAGTAGTCTGTGAAATGCATGAAGTCACAGCATAAAAGAAAACCTTGCTTTTAAGCTGTAGGGCTTTGTTTACCTGCAGATTTCCTGGTGGCTGAATTGTGGAAAATGGGAGGAAAGAAAAGCAAGATAAAACAAATACATATCAAAGGAGATTAACAAGATAAAAGGGTACTAGCAGAACAGAAAAATAGTAAAAAATGTGAAACGAAGTGAATAGGCAAATTATATTGCCAGATGCCTTTTTCATAGTAAATTAGAGTTTGTTTTCATAACTAATATTGGGCATCTTTCTAAGAGTCTTTTTCTGAATCTGCTACTTGTTAGCAGGAATCAATTATAACAGATACTGGCAGCAATGTGCTCAAGTGGCTCAACTTGTCAGCGTGGCAATTCTGTGGCTCTCAATGACACTATGCCCTTGCCAGTGCTGCTGTGGGAGCTGGGTGCAATGGGACCTTTGGAAAGGGTCGTTTCCCTTTTGTGTTGTCCATTGAAAGAGGCTGACTCCAATCAGAGGAGTCCCATCCTTCCCAGAAATTGCAGACAGATGTTATCAAGCTTGTCATGTTTCCATGCTTTATTCCTCACTCAGGTAATTTCTTCTGACTCAGAAGCCTCACACTAAGCAGCTGCCATTATAACTGCTGCTGGAGGGACTAGATACAAAGAAAGAAGAAAGCTACTTTTGAAGCAGATTCTGTGAGGAACTGTGGGCAAAATTATATTTTAATTGTTTTGGAAGCCCTAGTCTGCAAATATTTATTATAGGGGCATCTTGTGCATGGCAGTAAGAAAATTAAGGGAGACCTTAGTCCAGGAACAATAAAACAAAGCAAAGCTTCTAAGTATATATTAATGAATAATAAAACCAAAGTTATATCATTACTTGTACAGCTCTAATCTTGGTCTGCTTCAGTCCATTTGAACTATTCAGTTAGTTGTCAGCAGATGCAAGTTAAAACACCTCTTCAGATAATTCTTTCTTTATCCCACTCTGAGAGTGTTCAGACTAAAACCAACTTTGACAAATACTGTGCCATTCGATGGAACAATTCTCATATAAAGGCTTTGTTAAAACAAACAACTAACCCACCAATCAACACCCGTAAAGAAAACACTCTGGATTTAAAACACTTTTGAGGAAGTAACTGCTCTTTCTTTTATAGGTTGGTGGGTTTATTGTCACCTTCCTTATCACACCAGCAGAATGGGAATGTCCCACAGCATGGCTGAAGCCACGGCTTCCACACGACATTGTACACGGAGAGCTGCTCTGGGACAGGAGTCAGTGTCCTGCGATGCTCTTCTATGGCTCTTCCAATCTTCTTTATTACAGTGTCAAAGAGGGGCTCAGTGTCAGCTGACAGAGGTTTGGCTTCAGAAGGGTCTTGTGAGAGATCAAACAGCAACGGAGGGTCATGATGGGTCACACCTTCCCCAAAACACGGACAAAATCCCCTATCATAACAAGCCCCAGCCCCGAGAGGATGAAAGATGGGAGTCACATAGTGAGCCTTCCAGATGGCTCCACCTGTCAAGAAAAAAAGAAGACTTGCAATGATACTGGTGGTTATCACAAGGTATTAGAAGAGTGAATGTTTTTCTAGAGCTCATTTCTGGTTGTACTTCAGCTCTATACTTATTAATTGATATAATATTGCAATAGAGTTCATTTCTGGTTGCACTTTGGCTCTACACTTATTAGTTGATATAATATTGCAATTTCAGTTACAGTTAAGTGCAGCAAAAATAAAGCAATATTGTAAAATGATTTTTGACATTTTGAAATTTCTCCAAAATTTTGAGCAAGTATCAGTTAAAAAGCTTTGTTTTTTATGAAGACATGTAAAAAAAGCTTTGGAGTTTTCATGGCTTGCTTCCTTGTTAAGTGAGCAGAAGGACAAAGGGCTGAGTCAAGGACTTCTCCATAAGACAAATAGGGCATGGGCTCCCCAGGCCTTGCATTCATATGGGGGGGTGGATGAGACCCACCTGAGCTCCAATAGCCTGCCTAGCATGTCCTGTGCCTTGAAGCCATGATCAAACTCTTTGTGCCATACAATGCAGACAATGCTTAGTAAGTTCTTTACAACTTTACACCTGGAACTACTCAGAAAGCTGTGATCCCAGAAAAAAACATGTTAGACAAATGTGCCCTCCCATAAACAGAACCTAATTCTTGGAAAAGAAGTTCTGTACTCACTGTCCTTCTGATGCCACCTTGCAGCATGTAAGTGAATGCCACAGTAATGAAACAGGAACTCATGCTCTGAGTGCTCAACCATTCCTCGCAGTAAAGGCATCAGATCCCGGCCGTCAATTACCCTAACAGAAAAAATGGAGACCATCAGACTGATGTAAGCTGTACAGGACTGTGTTCTTTCAGCATATCTCTTGCTGGAACTGGGAACTCTGAATGAGGAAAATGCTTGTAGAAGATTGCAGGTAGATGGTGAATCTCAAATGCAGAGAAGAGGTGACTGGGCTCTGGTGACATTTATGAGTCTAGAAAAGGAGCAGCAGTGGAAAACAAAAATGTCAGACTCTTAGAATGTGTTTCCAAACTCAATTTTCCATTGTTATGGAGTGAAGGAAGAATAAAGCCATGGGTTTATACCTGTCTTGTGGTAGTACTCCTCCAGCCAGATTAACTACTGTAGGATAAATATCCATAAGGCTTGTAGGTTCATCGATAACTTTGCCTGCAGGTAAAACTCCTGGCCACCTAAATATCCCTGGGACACGGATTCCTCCTTCCCAGCCTCCCATAGCTTTTCCACCTTTTATTAAAAAAAGAAAAAAGTTAAAACCATTTATTTTAAAATAAAGAGAAATGTTACTGTGTTATCATAAGTTAATGTTACCTTTATGAGCTTTCCTTTTCTTCTTACCACTAAGCTACTTTTCTTCAGCATCAGTGGAAGTGTGTTCACTATATGAGACCCCTTCAGTGACCTCACACACTCTTTTCTATTGTTTTACATAGTGCCCCTTCAGAGCTCATTGTGAACAAATTTTTCAGGCACAAAGTCATTTCCAAGCCTAGTTCTCGTCTTTCTTTTACAATCCTATAACACACCTGTTGTAGCTAAAGCAAAGGTTCAGATGTAAGATACAACTAATATTTAGTGAGAAGTTACACAACCTTAATAAAAATTAACTTGTGATCAGTTGCCTCCGGAGGAAATGACAGTTTGAGAATTCATGCTTATAAAGAACACCTGCACAGGCTAGAATTGCCCACATTTTTAAATGCCTAATTAGAATGAGACAGATTTGCTTCACAATGATAAAACACTATTACTCCTTGAGCGTACAGTCTTACCTAAGCTTTAGGGGTGTCCTGAATACTTTACTAGTTGTCGCAGGGTTGTCAGCAAACCTGACAGCTCTTACCTCTGTATATTCCATTCCAGCCACCCAGTTGTCTTTGGCCTTCTTGTCTTTCCAGCCACCCACCATGATCAGAGGCAAAGTAAACTAGTGTAGTATTTTTCAAGCCTTCCTTGTCAATAACATCTAGAACCTGGCCTGTAAACACAGGAACATGTAAGTATTAAAATGTAAAAATATCACTTACACTGAATAAATTTTAGCCTCTGAATTGTAAACATTCATCAATGTAATTTTTCATCTATGTAGGGATGGTCACTGTTTAAAAGAAGAGCAATGAGAAATGAGGAAGAAATGTCATGTAAATTATGATGTCTAGGCCACAGTCAGTATTTGTATGAAATTACTGGATGGATGTAATCCAGTTCTTTCCATATGTGTACCTGATTCTTATACCTTTTGCAAATGTGGCTACTTTTCCTCTGCCATGACTGGGTGATAAATAATTCTCCTTCCCCTTCATTAACCAGGCTGAAAAATAACATGAATCTAATTTCTGGGGGCATGCCAATTAATATTTGGGAACATTTCTGGATTTATGAATGGGGCTAAAAAATATTCACTGTGCTCCTGAATGCAGCAGTCACAGAGAAATAGCAAGGTGGTTTGCACATAGATTTAATTCACTTGACAGTTTCATCACGTTATGATGTGTCCTACTTAGAAACAGGTAGACATAAGAGGCTGAAATTCCCTGATCTTTAATAATCACAGAAAACTAAATAATTCTTATTTATCTAGTAAGAAAAGCAAGAATGCTTTTTGACAGGAGCCAAGGGGACATGGCTGTAAATATGGGGATATGGTTAAAACTGGTAAACACTAGACTGAAAAAACTGAATGAACAGAAAGACTCATTTGGTCCAAAACTGGAGAAAATAAAAAGCCAACTCTGTGAGCCAACAGCGCTCATACAAGATTGACAGATGTTCATGAAAACTTTAGGACTTTTTTCCTATTTGTTTTTAATCTCTTCCTCATTCTTTTAATAACAATATTTTTATTATATATTCAGACCAAGGTATTAGGTAGTTGAAGACATCATTATTTGGTATGGTGACTTACCCACCATCCAGTCCATTTCCTCTACATTGTCTCCATATAAACCATGGCTGCTCCTCCCAAGAAACTTCTCTGTGGTGATGAGCGGGGTGTGCGAATGTAAAAAGGAAAGAAAAAGGAGGAATGGCTTGTGCTTATTTCTAAAAAACAGAAATCAATTCAATCAACACTTTGTTATTTGTGTAATCAAGTAACTGGCAGCTCATCAGTGGGTTTGCCAGGCAAACCACCACTTCCAGAAGAACATGAGCTAAGGAGATTAGAATTTCTAATGAAACTGTACATATATACATAACTTTGCTGATAATAATATCTCCATATACTGGGTGAGAATAAAAGATTTTGTTTCATAAATAATTTTGACATTTACTTGTATTTCATCAAATTTTTAAAAATTAAAGCCCTTTGTTATTAGGGAGGAAGGTTCGCAATACATACAGAGGTCAATCGTAATGGAAAATGGTATTATGATTTGCATATATACACATTTCAAAAATCACTTCGGAAACATTTGACTTTGTAAGAAATTAAACCACAATGATTAAGATCTGGCTGTTAAAATAATGTTTAGCTGATATAAAATGACCGTCTTTTTTCCCTGAATCATAGCCAAAAAATTCCAGATTGAAGCTCCACTTTCTGCCATTGCAAACCTCAACTGTGCTACTGAAACAAAGGGAGTAAGTTCATCTCCTGCCAGCTGGTCCCTACAAAGCAGTCCATATGATAAGGCTACTTCACAGCTCTAATTCTCCTTCCCCAACCCACACATGTATTTCTGCCATCAGCTCTTATCACTTCAAGCTGCAATGTTGGTCTCATTGACAGAAATACATATTTACTCAATATAGCCTAGAAATATTCAATCCAACCCCTGGAAATTTGGAAATGTTATCAGCTTTAGTGAAGCTGTGAATAACAGACATCCTTAAAGCATAGTTTTTTTTTTTGTTTGTTTGTTTAATAGCATTATATCATTATAACATTACTAATAATTAATAGGCACAATAGTACTTATTATATAATATTACAAAATTATAAAAGACTTCACATGGGAAAGTGCCATTTAACAGCTGACATGCAAGAACCAGAAAAATTGTGATCAGTGGAAACATACTTTACCTTTCAATGAATGAAATGGACTCTTTCAAGATATGGGATGTTGTCCTGTCTGTCACCATTGGCTGCTCAGTAACTTCATGGTTTCTCATCATAATGCAGTTCCAGTATCGTACAAATCCATAACTGGAGAACCAGCATATGAAGAACAGGAGACTAAACCCAGCAAGGCAGGTGAGCATTTTCCAGCTGACTGAAATCAAGCCCGTCAGTCTTCCCAGAGCAGCGGTGAGTATAGCTAGGCCAATCATCTCAGTGGAAAACCAGAGCTTCCTTCTAAAGGCTCTGTCCATCTCTGGTGTTTCTGTTGGTTGGCAGTCACTTATTAGTGTAAAAGGCATACCATAAAAGTAGTCAAACCCGTGTTTTAAAGGATGATGACAATGGTCAGTGCGGGATTCACAGTTAACGCCTTGATGCCACTTCCCTGAAAATATAGGTTATTGAAATGTAAAGAGATAATATTAAAAAATGTGCTTTTCCTCATACAATACATTTCTGAAAAAAAAAATAAAATTCCCTACCTGTGATAACTTCTTCATCCTACACATATACACTCTGTAGTAATATAATGGGATACATGTTATGACTGATGAAAGTGAACTCCTACAGATTGTAAATTGGTGCTCTATATACATATTCATGCCCTCTAGCTAGCATAAAAGCCTGGACTATAAAGGGAATCATAAACTGGGGAAAATCCAGGTATTCAGAACCGAGCACAAATGTATGGCCTTCCTGGAGATTTGTCAGGTATGTAATAGGAGGAAGAAGTCCTTTGGTAAGCACAGGACAAAATAACATTGCTCTATTATTAATGTACTATGCAGGCTTGTTTCTGGAAAGTTTTGAATAACTTAATGTCAGGACTATGGCAACAATCAGCAATGTGTTGGTGGCAGACTAATAAGGGAAGCTAGGGATAGTATATTCAAGCAACTGGCAGGTCAGCAGTGGGATTGCCAGGCAAATCACCAGTTTCAGAAGACCATGAGCTCAGGAGATAAGGATTTCTTATGAAACTGTACTTATGTACATAGACTTTGTTTATAATAGTATCTCCATACATTAGGTAAGAATAAAATATTTGTTTTGTGAATATTTCTGTCATTTACTTGTATTTCCTTACATTTTTAAAAGTTAAAGCCACCTTCTTTTAAATCCTGAAGTCTTCATATATCAAAAGGAGCATCTCCTGACCTTTTGAGATACAGTTTGTTCTTTATTATGAACATATGTCTGCTATTATGATGAATGGCATATAAAAACCATGCTTTTGCTTCACCTCCTGTCTATTCTAATAGACTGGTTAAGCACTTATATGGAGACGTAACAAATTGGCTCATCTGACTTAAACACTGAGGCTTGTGAATATCTGAATCAGGTGACCAAATCTACCTCTTATCAGAGAGATGAGTTTAATTGCATTTTATGATCTCTGATGTAAAGTGGGTCTTGAATACCAGATCTATAGACAAAAATGAACATTTGGAATTTTACTTGAAAACTGATTTGCAACTAATTAATATTGTGGACTAAGGAACTGTGCACTTACAGAAGGATATTAACCTAAACAAGCCATTCACACACACACAGTATGCTAGAGATTGGAAGGGACCTCGAAAGATCATCTAGTCCAATCTCCTTGCCGGAGCAGGAACACCTACATAATGTTATACAGGAATGTGTCCAGACGGGTTTTGAATGTCTCCAGGGAAGGAGACTCCACAACCTCCCTGGGCAGCCTGTTCCAGTGTTCTGTCACCCTCACTGAGAAGAAGTTTCTTCTCAAGTTTAAGTGGAACCTCTTGTGTTCCAGTTTGTACCCATTACCCCTTGTCCTATCATTGTTTGCCACTGAGTAGAGCCTGGCTCCATCCTCGTGACACTCCCCCTTTATATATTTATAGACACTTATAAGGTCACCCCTCAGTCTCCTCTTCTCCAAACTATAGAGACCCAGCTCCCTCAGTCTTTCCTCATAAGGGAGATGTTCCACTCCCTTAATCATCTTAGTTGCCCTGCGCTGGACTCTCTCCAGCAGCTCCCTGTCCTTCTTCAACTGAGGGGCCCAGAACTGGACACAATATTCCAGATGCAGTCTCACCAGGTCAGAGTAGAGGGGAAGGAGGACCTCTCTCGACCTACTAACCACCCCCCTTCTAATACACCCCAGGATGCCATTGGCCTTCTTGGCCACAAGGGCACAGTGTTGGCTCATGGTCACCCTGTCATCCACTAGGACCCCCAGGTCCCTCTCCCCTACACTGCTCTCTAACAGGTCGTTTCCCAACCTATACTGGAACCTGGAACCATTCACGATGTTACCAGTACATATACTAGCAGCCAACCCTGAGTAGGTTTCAATAGAATCTCAATGCATTACAGTAGGAGCAGAAAAAGCTACTTTAGAGGAAAAAAAATGCTGCTTTTTGGATATAAATAAAAAGGAAGAGTGAAAATTCCACTCTAGGTAAATGAATTGCTTTCAGCTAAAATTTCTGCTCAGATTACCCCTTCAAACATTTAAAGCCAGCTTTAGAATGAAACAGGTTTATAATCAACGCACAGATGCATTGGTCATAAATACAGGTGCAGCTAAAGTGTCGTTGGACTTCAGATGTACTCCAACACCTAAATCGCCAGCTGAGGTCGATAGAGGCTTCTGACATGCTACGAAAGTTGAACTCTCCAGAAGATGAACTAAATGTATAATTAAGATAAATTAATCTCTGAGGGCATATGCTACACAACATTGGTTTTCTGACCACAAAGACTGCAAAAAGTTTCCCTACAAAAAATTCTTATTATCACATCAAGCTGCAGGTTATTAATAGGGTTTAACTTTTAAACTGTTTGTGCTCAGAGCAAAACAATCACAAACTGTTCAGGTGAGACTATTTAGTACTCATTCAACTGTGGTGACGTAGGTAGATGTTGCATAAGATCTCTTGCTTCATGAATTGAATGTAAAGTTCTTATGCTTGGGTTTGTTGTTTTTTTTGCCACTTATCACTAGTGCTTTCCATCATCCCTTAGAGTGCAATTAAACAGAATCTGTCAATTGGGTTAAACTAAGTGATGTTTATATTATATTAGTGGTGTCTATAGTGTGGTTTTAGCTGAGATGCCTACAGGGAAAATGTCAGCCCATTTTGCTAGCTATCTTCCAGGAAGCATGCAGCACAACCTCCCTGCAGTGCAATTCCTTTGACAAAGTGGAGACAAATCTGATTGTTTTGCTAGTGTTAACATCTGAAACCAAGCTGAAGCACGTGGCTAATAGACATGGTCTTTTTTATAAGCTGATTAAAGCAACTAAAATTGTATCGGAACAAAACTAACATGGGAAGATTCCGTAATATAGAACCAAAAATTGTGGAGGCCTTCATTTAGTGTTGTCCTTATGGTTTTAATTTATTCTGCTGAATGAATAAAAATCCATTTCTGCAGAGACTTCTATTAGCAAATTCAGTTTATTTGTGTAGCCAATATTTTTATGTGTCAGACATAGATTTTGGATATTGATATTTAGATGCTCAGAGAGGTAGGGCAAATAGCTGAAAATTCATCTCAGGAATACTTGTGTTTTATCAGTTTGTGGAACTATGTGACGTGTAAGATGAACAATTTTTTAAAATTGGAACATGACCAAAAGTTACAACTGTATAAGAAAAAAAGAAGTCCTATAAAATCTAAAGTAAAATGGCATTTGTATTAATGGTGAAGGAGGCAGTGTTTTACGGGCTGTGCTGAAATCTTGGTGAACTGTAGTGGCATGCTGTAAGTAAAAAAAAAACAAAACTGTTTCTGTGTTTGAAAGGACAAATGCTGTGACATTATGAACTGTCTGTTGGTTTAAGTAGCAGCTGTTCTGTTTTGTTGTGAATCTGCTCTGAGCTGTGTAAAGCATCACCATGCATATTTAAATGGCACTAATGTGTTTTTTTTTAATCACATTGTATTGGAATAGTTACCATATTCCTGATAGAAAAATACGGAAGAAATATTAACATATTTTCTATTATTTATTTTAACAACCACAGCTGTGCCTGAAGGCAGGTCAGCAGTAAAAATTGTTTTTATCAGATGCCTGTTCTTTCAAGAGAAATTGTTTTTGTTCAGGGTTTCATCTTACAGGATATTCTTAAATCAGGAAATAATAATATTACAACTGAGGTATGAACAGTTGCTTACTATAACAAATAGTTTGTGTGAGATGTGCAGGACATTTTAGGCTGTCTTCAGGAGTGTTCCCATACCTATCAGTCCTGTGCTGTAGCCTTGCTGCTGCAGTATTCTGGCAAAAGTGGTTTCATTTGGAGGAAGCCCTCCTGAGCCACCATTCCAAAAGATAACACGGTAATTGTTTACAGCATCCATCCCTAAAAATACAGTAATAAAAATCTTAGTAAGAGTAGCTGGTAGAGTATTTTTATGAAATACAATTTCTTGTTTCCTGGTTTTAGTGATATTATAGTGTTAAATATTTATCCTAATGCTGTTTGTTTGGAGAAATGAATCTAGGACTCTAGTCAAGATTAAGGAATTAAGACTCCCCATTATGTAACACCTGTTCTTCTTTGTGTCTCATACTGAGACATTATATTTCATTGTATTTAGAATGGCCCAGTAGCATCCAGGCTGTGTGACCTGCACTTAATTATCATGACTGTCTGCACAGGGAGGAGGGTAGGGAGACTTCAGCCCTCCATCAGCCTCAAACTCCAGCTTGCAGAAGGCTGCATGGGAATTCAGGTTTTCCCTGTTCAGTGGCATGGCTGTTAAGTGACTTCTGAAACCCACAGGGTAGCTAGGTAGCACTGCAATCTTCTCCTCCCCTGCAGGTTTACGCCCTGCCATTGAGCATTATATAGTGGCATGACCCCATCGTATAAGACTATGTGAAGTACAATCTGTCATGGAAGTGTTGAATATCTCTGGCCCCATTGTTATAGTGGGAGGGAGTCTGTACAAGCTCATGTGCATTTTCAAGCTATCTATCTCAGTGGGAGCTGTCATGACAAAAGCAGGATGACATGTCAGCTTTAAAATGCCTTGTGAAGGAATGGATTGAAGATCATTTGCAACAGAACAAATGTTAGAGAGTTGCTGTTAGAAACATGCAGAGTTTTTTATTTTTCATACCTCTTCATCTCAGGGATGTGGTTTGACAGGATAGTATTTTTACTCAGAAACAGAACTGGGAAAAATAATATAGCTGTCAAACTGTTATTTCATAGGACGGATGAATTCTGACACATAGGTAACAAAACTTTCTTGTAAATTACTCGTTCTGCACCTTGACTGGAGGGAATGGACACACATCTACATACATCTAAGCTGCTCCCTGCAGGGCCAAGCCATTTCTGATATATGATGAG